>NW_027646182.1:0-661779 GCF_951394435.1 Stenella coeruleoalba
GTCAAAAGGGCCATCTGAAAAAAGTGTAAAATCCAGAAAGGCAGGACAGGCCATGGAGAACTGGGAGCCTTGTTATGCTGATGGGCGGGATGTAAATTGCCAACAACCACTCGGGAGAAGTGTATGGTGTTTCCTGAAACATCTAAAAAACAAAGCAACAGAGCCTAGGGCACTTCCACTTATGGTCCTATAGCTTAGGGAATTTAAAATCAAAAAGACACAGCCACCCCAAATTTTCGAACGACTCTGTTTACAAGAACCTCGTTTACAGTACAAGTTCAACATCGCAGAAAGTGAAAAATGGATAAAGAAGTTGTGGTATTTACTTACAAAGCAATATCACTCAGCAATGAAATCTGTGTCATCAGGCCCTTAGCAGCACAATGAGTGGATTCAGGTATGATGATTCTAACTGAAATAAGTCACACAGAAAAAGAAACATCATAAGATATCAGTAATACACGGAATGGAAACTTGGCTACACAGGAACTGAATTACAGAACAGAACAGGGTCTCAAATTTCGGAAACCAACTTATGCTTGCTTAAGGGGAAAGGTGAGTTGGGGTGCTGCATAAAACCAGAGATTGAAATGAGCACAGATAAAGTTCCTTAAGCCAAATATGGAATAGACAAGAGCTACTCCTTGCTCAACGAAATGGACTCAACACCGCATATTAAACGCCTAAGAATGTACCTGACTAGTAAGTATCTTAAAACCTATGGATTGCTATGTCTCCAAAAGAGAATCAAGCATGTGTACAGGGTCATAAACGCAGCAGTGATAGGATTGGAGAGGTTCGGTGAGCAAATGAAGACCCTTTGAAGTCATATTGCATGGTACCCATTCCACGGGTTTCAACTACCCAGGTTTTAGGTATTCTTCCTTCAGCTAAAACATGCATGTGGAACCCAGAGTATGATCAACCATGTGAACGGGAGACGTGTTCAAATATGTCTCAGTTTTCCTCCCCTGGTACTCGGGTGCAACATTCCAGACGCTTTACTAACACTCTCCCCACTTGGAGAGTCAGTCCCTTTAACCTCCTGTTTGGCCCAGTTTGCAATTTCTGCGGAAGATGAACAGGAATAGCGAGAACCAATGAGAGACTAGCTGGAGGTGTCTGGACGGGCAAATTTAACTCTCATTTCCCACCAGGAAGAGGAAATAACCAAAGGCTCAGCGTGCCGTGCCGGAACCAGATTAGGGCCTGAAGCCATCCTGCGGTGTTGCGGCCAGGTCACAAGAAAGCGAGTTGAAGAAAGGAGCTCAGGGGCACTGTAATTCACAAACCTGCAGAGTTATAAATGACAGCTATCGTCCAAAAATAGACTGAAGTAAGGCTGCCAAGAGGACTTGAAAGCGGGGCAGAATTGCAGGAAACCGATTTCAGGAGGTAGACTGGAATTGCATTGAAAGCATAGGAAAAGAGGCAGAACGTCCACAATGATGCACTTGGCCAAAAAGGGCGTATGCGTTTTTTCCTGAATATATTCAGGAAAAAACGCATACGCCCTTTTTGGCCAACCAAGCAAGCTTGCAAAGGAAATCTGCACTACAATGAAGTCTCACTTCCCACCGGTCAAAAGGGCCATCTGAAAAAAGTGTAAAATCCAGAAAGGCAGGACAGGCCATGGAGAACTGGGAGCCTTGTTATGCTGATGGGCGGGATGTAAATTGCCAACAACCACTCGGGAGAAGTGTATGGTGTTTCCTGAAACATCTAAAAAAAAAAGCAACAGAGCCTAGGGCACTTCCACTTATGGTCCTATAGCTTAGGGAAATTAAAATCAAAAAGACACAGCCACCCCAAAGTTTGGAACGGCTCTGTTTACAAGAACCTCGTTTACAGTACAAGTTCAACATCGCAGAAAGTGAAAAATGGATAAAGAAGTTGTGGTATTTACTTACAAAGCAATATCACTCAGCAATGAAATCTGTGTCATCAGGCCCTTAGCAGCACAATGAGTGGATTCAGGTATGATGATTCTAACTGAAATAAGTCACACAGAAAAAGAAACATCATAAGATATCACTAATACACGGAATGTAAACTTGGCTACACAGGAACTGCATTCCAAAACAGAACAGGGTCTCAAATTTAGAAAACCAACTTATGCTTGCTTAAGGGGAAAGGTGAGTTGGGGTGCTGCATAAAACCAGAGATTGAAATGAGCACAGATAAAGTTCCTTAAGCCAAATATGGAATAGACAAGAGCTACTCCTTGCTCAACGAAATGGACTCAAAACCCCATATTAAACGCCTAAGAATGTACCTGACTAGTAAGTATCTTAAAACCTATGGATTTCTATGTCTCCAAAAGAGAATCAAGCGTGTGTACAGGGGCATAAACGCAGCAGTGATAGGATTGGAGAGGTTCGGTGAGCAAATGAAGACCCTTTGAAGTCATATTGCATGGTACCCATTACACGGGTCTCAACTCTCCAGGTTTAAGGTATTCTTCCTTCAGCTAAAACATGCATGTGGAACCCAGAGTATGATCAACCATGTGAATGGGAGACGTGTTCAAATATGTCTCAGTTTTCCTCCCCTGGTCCTCGGGTGCAACATTCCAGACGCTTTACTAACACTCTCCCGACTTGGAGAGTCAGTCCCTTTAACCTCCTGTTTGGCCCAGTTTGCAATTTCTGCAGAAGATGAACAGGAATAGCGAGAACCAATGAGAGGCTAGCTGGAGGTGTCTGGACGGGCAAATTTAACTCTCATTTCCCACCAGGAAGAGGAATTAACCAAAGGCTCAGCATGCCGGGCCGGAACCAGATTAGGGCCTGAAGCCATCCTGCGGTGTTTTGGCCAGGTCACAAGAAAGCGAGTTGAAGAAAGGAGCTCAGGGGCACTGTAATTCACAAACCTGCAGAGTTATAAATGACAGCTATCGTCCAAAAATAGACTGAAGTAAGGCTGCCAAGAGGACTTGAAAGCGGGGCAGAATTGCAGGAAACCGATTTCAGGAGGTAGACTGGAATTGCATTGAAAGCATAGGAAAAGAGGCAGAACGTCCACAATGATGCACTTGGCCAAAAAGGGCGTATGCGTTTTTTCCTGAATATATTCAGGAAAAAACGCATACGCCCTTTTTGGCCAACCAAGCAAGCTTGCAAAGGAAATCTGCACTACAATGAAGTCTCACTTCCCCCCGGTCAAAAGGGCCATCTGAAAAAAGTGTAAAATCCAGAAAGGCAGGACAGGCCATGGAGAACTGGGAGCCTTGTTATGCTGATGGGCGGGATGTAAATTGCCAACAACCACTCGGGAGAAGTGTATGGTGTTTCCTGAAACATCTAAAAAACAAAGCAAAAGAGCCTAGGGTACTTCCACTTATGGTCCTATAGCTTAGGGAATTTAAAATCAAAAAGACACAGCCACCCCAAAGTTTGGAATGGCTCTGTTTACAAGAACCTCGTTTACAGTACAAGTTCAACATCGCAGAAAGTGAAAAATGGATAAAGAAGTTGTGGTATTTACTTACAAAGCAATATCACTCAGCAATGAAATCTGTGTCATCAGGCCCTTAGCAGCACAATGAGTGGATTCAGGTATGATGATTCTAACTGAAATAAGTCACACAGAAAAAGAAACATCATAAGATATCACTAATACACGGAATGAAAACTTGGCTACACAGGAACTGAATTACAGAACAGAACAGGGTCTCAAATTTAGAAAACCAACTTATGCTTGCTTAAGGGTAAAGGTGAGTTGGGGTGCTGCATAAAACCAGAGATTGAAATGAGCACAGATAAAGTTCCTTAAGCCAAATATGGAATAGACAAGAGCTACTCCTTGCTCAACGAAATGTACTCAACACCGCATATTAAACGCCTAAGAATGTACCTGACTTGTAAGTATCTTAAAACCTATGGATTGCTATGTCTCCGAAAGAGAATCAAGCATGTGTACAGGGGCATAAACGCAGCAGTGATAGGATTGGAGAGGTTCGGTGAGCAAATGAAGACCCTTTGAAGTCATATTGCATGGTACCCATTCCACGGGTTTCAACTACCCAGGTTTAAGGTATTCTTCCTTCAGCTAAAACATGCATGTGGAACCTAGAGTATGATCAACCATGTGATCGGGAGACGTGTTCAAATATGTCTCAGTTTTCGTACCCTGGTACTCGGGTGCAACATTCCAGACGCTTTACTAACACTCTCCCCACTTGGAGAGTCAGTCCCTTTAACCTCCTGTTTGGCCCAGTTTGCAATTTCTGCGGAAGATGAACAGGAATAGCGAGAACCAATGGAGACTAGCTGGAGGTGTCTGGACGGGCAAATTTAACTCTCATTTCCTACCAGGAAGAGGAATTAACCAAAGGCTCAGCGTGCCATGCCAGAACCAGATTAGGGCCTGAAGCCATCCTGCGGTGTTGCGGCCAGCTCACAAGAAAGCGAGTTGAAGAAAGGAGCTCAGGGGCACTGTAATTCACAAACCTGCAGAGTTATAAATGACAGCTATCGTCCAAAAATAGACTGAAGTAAGGCTGCCAAGAGGACTTGAAAGCGGGGCAGAATTGCAGGAAACCGATTTCAGGAGGTAGACTGGAATTGCATTGAAAGCATAGGAAAAGAGGCCGAACGTCCACAATGATGCACTTGGCCAAAAAGGGCGTATGCGTTTTTTCCTGAATATATTCAGGAAAAAACGCATACGCCCTTTTTGGCCAACCAAGCAAGCTTGCAAAGGAAATCTGCACTACAATGAAGTCTCACTTCCCCCCGGTCAAAAGGGCCATCTGAAAAAAGTGTAAAATCCAGAAAGGCAGGACAGGCCATGGAGAACTGGGAGCCTTGTTATGCTGATGGGCGGGATGTAAATTGCCAACAACCACTCGGGAGAAGTGTATGGTGTTTCCTGAAACATCTAAAAAACAAAGCAACAGAGCCTAGGGCACTGCCACTTATGGTCCTATAGCTTAGGGAAATTAAAATCAAAAAGACACAGCCACCCCAAAGTTTGGGAGGCCTCTGTTTACAAGAACCTCGTTTACAGTACAAGTTCAACATCACAGAAAGTGAAAAATGGATAAAGAAGTTGTGGTATTTACTTACAAAGCAATATCACTCAGCAATGAAATCTGTGTCATCAGGCCCTTAGCAGCACAATGAGTGGATTCAGGTATGATGATTCTAACTGAAGTAAGTCACACAGAAAAAGAAACATCATAAGATATCAGTAATACACGGAATGTAAACTTGGCTACACAGGAACTGAATTACAGAACAGAACAGGGTCTCAAATTTAGAAAACCAACTTATGCTTGCTTAAGGGTAAAGGTGAGTTGGGGTGCTGCATAAAACCAGAGATTGAAATGAGCACAGATAAAGTTCCTTAAGTCAAATATGGAATAGACAAGAGCTACTCCTTGCTCAACGAAATGGACTCAACACCGCATATTAAACGCCTAAGAATGTACCTGACTAGTAAGTATCTTAAAACCTATGGATTGCTATGTCTCCAAAAGAGAATCAAGCATGTGTACAGGGGCATAAACGCAGCAGTGATAGGATTGGAGAGGTTCGGTGAGCAAATGAAGACCCTTTGAAGTCATATTGCATGGTACCCATTCCACGGGTTTCAACTACCCAGGTTTAAGGTATTCTTCTTTCAGCTAAAACATGCATGTGAGAGGAAAACATAGGCAGAACACTCTATGACATAAATCACAGCAAGATTCTTTCTGACCCACCCCCTAGAGTAATGGAAATAAAAACAAAAATAAACAAATGGGACCTAATGAAACTTCAAAGCTTTTGCACAGCAAAGGAAACCATAAACAAGACCAAAAGACAACCCTCAGAATGGGAGAAAATATTTGCAAATGAAGCAACTGACAAAGGATTAATCTCCAAAATTTACAAGCAGCTCATGCAGCTCAACAACAAAAAAACAAACAACCCAATCCAAAAATGGGCAGAAGACCTAAATAGACATTTCTCCAAAGAAGATATACAGACTGCCAACAAACACATGAAAGAATGCTCAACATCATTAATCATTAGAGAAATGCAAATCAAAACTACAATGAGATATCATCTCACACCAGTCAGAATGGCCATCATCAATAAATCTAGAAACAATAAATGCTGGAGAGGGTGTGGAGAAAAGGGAACCCTCTTGCACTGCTGGTGGGAATGTGAATTGGTTCAGCCACTATGGAGAACAGTATGGAGGTTCCTTAAAAAACTACAAATAGAACTACCATATGACCCAGCAATCCCACTACTGGGCATATACCCTGAGAAAACCGAAATTCAAAAAGAGTCATGTACCAAAATGTTCATCGCAGCTCTATTTACAATAGCCCGGAGATGGAAACAACCTAAGTGTCCATCATCAGATGAATGGATAAAGAAGATGTGGCACATATATACAATGGAATATTACTCAGCCATAAAAAGAAACGAAATTGAGCTATTTGTAATGAGGTGGATAGACCTAGAGTCTGTCATACACAGTGAAGTAAGTCAGAACGAAAAAGACAAATACAGTATGCTAACACATATATATGGAATTTAAGAAAAAAAAAATGTCATGAAGAACCTAGGGGTAAGGCAGGAATAAAGACGCAGACCTCCTAGAGAACGGACTTGAGGTTATGGGGAGGGGGAAGGGTGAGCTGTGACGGGGCGAGAGAGAGTCATGGACATATACACACTAACAAACGTAGTAAGGTAGATAGCTAGAGGGAAGCAGCCGCATGGCACGGGGATATTGGCTCGGTGCTCTGTGACAGCCTGGAGGGGTGGGATAGGGAGGGTGGGAGGGAGGGAGACGCAAGAGGGAAGAGATATGGGAACATATGTATATGTATAACTGATTCACTTTGTTATAAAGCAGAAACTAACACACCATTGTAAAGTAATTATACCCCAATAAAGATGTTAATAAAAAAAAAAAAAACATGCATGTGGAACCTAGAGTATGATCAACCATGTGATCGGGAGACGTGTTCAAATATGTCTCAGTTTTCGTACCCTGGTACTCGGGTGCAACATTCCAGACGCTTTACTAACACTCTCCCTACTTGGAGAGTCAGTGCCTTTAACCTCCTGTTTGCCCCAGTTTGCAATTTCTGCGGAAGATGAACAGGAATAGCGAGAACCAATGAGAGACTAGCTGGAGGTGTCTGGACGGGCAAATTTAACTCTCATTTCCCACCAGGAAGAGGAATTAACCTAAGGCTCAGCGTGCCGTGCCGGAACCAGATTAGGGCCTGAAGCCATCCTGCAGTGTTGCGGCCAGCTCACAAGAAAGCGAGTTGAAGAAAGGAGCTCAGGGGCACTGTAATTCACAAACCTGCAGAGTTATAAATGACAGCTATCGTCCAAAAATAGACTGAAGTAAGGCTGCCAAGAGGACTTGAAAGCGGGGCAGAATTGCAGGAAACCGATTTCAGGAGGTAGACTGGAATTGCATTGAAAGCATAGGAAAAGAGGCAGAACGTCCACAATGATGCACTTGGCCAAAAAGGGCGTATGCGTTTTTTCCTGAATATATTCAGGAAAAAACGCATACGCCCTTTTTGGCCAACCAAGCAAGCTTGCAAAGGAAATCTGCACTACAATGAAGTCTCACTTCCCCCCGGTCAAAAGGGCCATCTGAAAAAAGTGTAAAATCCAGAAAGGCAGGACAGGCCATGGAGAACTGGGAGCCTTGTTATGCTGATGGGCGGGATGTAAATTGCCAACAACCACTCGGGAGAAGTGTATGGTGTTTCCTGAAACATCTAAAAAACAAAGCAACAGAACCTAGGGCACTTCCACTTATGGTCCTATAGCTTATGGAAATTAAAATCAAAAAGACACAGCCACCCCAAAGTTTGGAACGGCTCTGTTTACAAGAACCTCGTTTACAGTACAAGTTCAACATCGCAGAAAGTGAAAAATGGATAAAGAACTTGTGGTATTTACTTACAACGCAGTATCACTCAGCAATGAAATCTATGTCATCAGGCCCATAGCAGCATAATGAGTGGATTCAGGTACGATGATTCTAACTGAAATAAGTCACACAGAAAAAGAAACATCATAAGATATCACTAATACACGGAATGTAAACTTGGCTACACAGGAACTGCATTCCAAAACAGAACAGGGTCTCAAATTTAGAAAACCAACTTATGCTTGCTTAAGGGGAAAGGTGAGTTGCGATGCTGCATAAAACTAGCGATTGAAATGAGCACAGACAAAGTTCCTTAAGTCAAATATGGAGTAGACAAGAGCTACTCCTTGCTCAACGAAATGGACTCAACACCGCATATTAAACTCCTAAGAATGTACCTGACTAGTAAGTATCTTAAAACCTATGGATTGCTATGTCTCCAAAAGAGAATCAAGCGTGTGTACAGGGGCATAAACGCAGCAGTGATAGGATTGGAGAGGTTCGGTGAGCAAATGAAGACCCTTTGAAGTCATATTGCATGGTACCCATTACACGGGTCTCAACTCTCCAGGTTTAAGGTATTCTTCCTTCAGCTAAAACATGCATGTGGAACCCAAGTATGATGAACCATGTGAACGGGAGACGTGTTCAAATATGTCTCAGTTTTCGTACCCTGGTACTTGGGTGCAACATTCCAGACGCTTTACTAACACTCTCCCCACTTGGAGAGTTAGCGCCTTTAACCTCCTGTTTGGCTCAGTTTGCAATTTCTGCGGAAGATGAACAGGAATAGCGAGAACCAATGAGAGGCTAGCTGGAGGTGTCTGGACGGGCAAATTTAACTCTCATTTCCCACCAGGAAGAGGAAATAACCAAAGGCTCAGTGTGCCGTGCCGGAACCAGATTAGGGCCTGAAGCCATCCTGCGGTGTTGCGGCCAGCTCAAAAGAAAGCGAGTTGAAGAAAGGAGCTCAGGGGCACTGTAATTCACAAACCTGCAGAGTTATAAATGACAGCTATCGTCCAAAAATAGACTGAAGTAAGGCTGCCAAGAGGACTTGAAAGCGGGGCAGAATTGCAGGAAACCGATTTCAGGAGGTAGACTGGAATTGCATTGAAAGCATAGGAAAAGAGGCAGAACGTCCACAATGATGCACTTGGCCAAAAAGGGCGTATGCGTTTTTTCCTGAATATATTCAGGAAAAAACGCATACGCGCTTTTTGGCTAACCAAGCAAGCTTGCAAAGGAAATCTGCACTACAATGAAGTCTCACTTACCCCCGGTCAAAAGGGCCATCTGAAAAAAGTGTAAAATCCAGAAAGGCAGGACAGGCCATGGAGAACTGGGAGCCTTGTTATGCTGATGGGCGGGATGTAAATTGCCAACAACCACTCCGGAGAAGTGTATGGTGTTTCCTGAAACATCTAAAAAACAAAGCAACAGAGCCTAGGGCACTTCCACTTATGGTCCTATAGCTTAGGCAATTTAAAATCAAAAAGACACAGCCACCCCAAAGTTTGGTACGGCTCTGTTTACAAGAACCTCGTTTACAGTACAAGTTCAACATCGCAGAAAGTGAAAAATGGATAAAGAAGTTGTGGTATTTACTTACAAAGCAATATCACTCAGCAATGAAATCTGTGTCATCAGGCCCTTAGCAGCACAATGAGTGGATTCAGGTATGATGATTTTAACTGAAATAAGTCACACAGAAAAAGAAACATCATAAGATATCAGTAATACACGGAATGTAAACTTGGCTACACAGGAACTGAATTACAGAACAGAAGAGGGTCTCAAATTTAGAAAACCAACTTATGCTTGCTTAAGGGTAAAGGTGAGTTGGGGTGCTGCATAAAACCAGAGATTGAAATGAGCACAGATAAAGTTCCTTAAGCCAAATATGGAATAGACAAGAGCTACTCCTTGCTCAACGAAATGGACGCAACACCGCATATTAAACGCCTAAGAATGTACCTGACTAGTAAGTATCGTAAAACCTATGGATTGCTATGTCTCCAAAAGAGAATCAAGCGTGTGTACAGGGGCATAAACGCAGCAGTGATAGGATTGGAGAGGTTCAGTGAGCAAATGAAGACCCTTTGAAGTCATATTGCATGGTACCCATTACACGGGTCTCAACTCTCCAGGTTTAAGGTATTCTTACTTCAGCTAAAACATGCATGTGGAACCCAAGTATGATCAACCATGTGAACGGGAGACGTGTTCAAATATGTCTCAGTTTTCCTCCCCTGGTACTCGGGTGCAACATTCCAGACGCTTTACTAACACTCTCCCCACTTGGAGAGTCAGTGCCTTTAACCTCCTGTTTGGCTCAGTTTGCAATTTCTGCGGAAGATGAACAGGAATAGCGAGAACCAATGAGAGGCTAGCTGGAGGTGTCTGGACGGGCAAATTTAACTCTCATTTCCCACCAGGAAGAGGAAATAACCAAAGGCTCAGTGTGCCGTGCCGGAACCAGATTAGGGCCTGAAGCCATCCTGCGGTGTTGCGGCCAGCTCAAAAGAAAGCGAGTTGAAGAAAGGAGCTCAGGGGCACTGTAATTCACAAACCTGCAGAGTTATAAATGACAGCTATCGTCCAAAAATAGACTGAAGTAAGGCTGCCAAGAGGACTTGAAAGCGGGGCAGAATTGCAGGAAACTGATTTCAGGAGGCAGACTGGAATTGCATTGAAAGCATAGGAAAAGAGGCAGAACGTCCACAATGATGCACTTGGCCAAAAAGGGCGTATGCGTTTTTTCCTGAATATATTCAGGAAAAAACGCATACGCCCTTTTTGGCCAACCAAGCAAGCTTGCAAAGGAAATCTGCACTACAATGAAGTCTCACTTCCCCCCGGTCAAAAGGGCCATCTGAAAAAAGTGTAAAATCCAGAAAGGCAGGACAGGCCATGGAGAACTGGGAGCCTTGTTATGCTGATGGGCGGGATGTAAATTGCCAACAACCACTCGGGAGAAGTGTATGGTGTTTCCTGAAACATCTAAAAAACAAAGCAACAGAGCCTAGGGCACTTCCACTTATGGTCCTATAGCTTCGGGAAATTAAAATCAAAAAGACACAGCCACCCCAAATTTTCGAACGGCTCTGTTTACAAGAACCTCGTTTACAGTACAAGTTCAACATCGCAGAAAGTGAAAAATGGATAAAGAACTTGTGGTATTTACTTACAATGCAGTATCACTCAGCAATGAAATCTGTGTCATCAGGCCCTTAGCAACACAATGAGTGGATTCAGGTATGATGATTCTAACTGAAATAAGTCACACAGAAAAAGAAACATCATAAGATATCAGTAATACACGGAATGTAAACTTGGCTACACAGGAACTGAATTACAGAACAGAACAGGGTCTCAAATTTAGAAAACCAACTTATGCTTGCTTAAGGGTAAAGGTGAGTTGGGGTGCTGCATAAAACCAGAGATTGAAATGAGCACAGATAAAGTTTCTTAAGCCAAATATGGAATAGACAAGAGCTACTCCTTGCTCAACGAAATGGACTCAACACCGCATATTAAACGCCTAAGAATGTACCTGACTTGTAAGTAACTTAAAACCTATGCATTGCTATGTCTCCGAAAGAGAATCAAGCATTTGTACAGGGACATAAACGCAGCAGTGATAGGATTGGAGAGGTTCAGTGAGCAAATGAAGACCCTTTGAAGTCATATTGCATGGTACCCATTACACGGGTTTCAACTACCCAGGTTTAAGGTATTCTTCCTTCAGCTAAAACTTGCATGTGGAACCTAGAGTATGATCAACCATGTGATCGGGAGACGTGTTCAAATATGTCTCAGTTTTCGTACCCTGGTACTCGGGTGCAACATTCCAGACGCTTTACTAACACTCTCCCTACTTGGAGAGTCAGTGCCTTTAACCTCCTGTTTGCCCCAGTTTGCAATTTCTGCGGAAGATGAACAGGAATAGCGAGAACCAATGAGAGAGTAGCTGGAGGTGTCTGGACGGGCAAATTTAACTCTCATTTCCCACCAGGAAGAGGAATTAACCAAAGGCTCAGCGTGCCGTGCCGGAACCAGATTAGGGCCTGAAGCCATCCTGCGGTGTTGCGGCCAGCTCACAAGAAAGCGAGTTGAAGAAAGGAGCTCAGGGGCACTGTAATTCACAAACCTGCAGAGTTATAAATGACAGCTATCGTCCAAAAATAGACTGAAGTAAGGCTGCCAAGAGGACTTCAAGGGGGGCAGAATTGCAGGAAACCGATTTCAGGAGGTAGACTGGAATTGCATTGAAAGCATAGGAAAAGAGGCAGAATGTCCACAATGATGCACTTGGCCAAAAAGGGCGTATGCGTTTTTTCCTGAATATATTCAGGAAAAAACGCATACGCCCTTTTTGGCCAACCAAGCAAGCTTGCAAAGGAAATCTGCACTACAATGAAGTCTCACTTCCCCCCGGTCAAAAGGGCCATCTGAAAAAAGTGTAAAATCCAGAAAGGCAGGACAGACCATGGAGAACTGGGAGCCTTGTTATGCTGATGGGCGGGATGTAAATTGCCAACAACCACTCGGGAGAAGTGTATGGTGTTTCCTGAAACATCTAAAAAACAAAGCAACAGAACCTAGGGCACTTCCACTTATGGTCCTATAGCTTAGGGAAATTAAAATCAAAAAGACACAGCCACCCCAAAGTTTGGGAGGCCTCTGTTTACAAGAACCTCATTTACAGTACAAGTTCAACATCGCAGAAAGTGAAAAATGGATAAAGAACTTGTGGTATTTACTTACAATGCAGTATCACTCAGCAATGAATTCTGTGTCATCAGGCCCTTAGCAGCACAATGAGTGGATTCAGGTATGATGATTCTAACTGAAATAAGTCACACAGAAAAAGAAACATCATAAGATATCAGTAATACACGGAATGGAAACTTGGCTACACAGGAACTGAATTACAGAACAGAACAGGGTCTCAAATTTAGAAAAACAACTTATGCTTGCTTAAGGGTAAAGGTGAGTTGGGGTGCTGCATAAAACCAGAGATTGAAATGAGCACAGATAAAGTTCCTTAAGTCAAATATGGAATAGACAAGAGCTACTCCTTGCTCAACGAAATGAACTCAACACCGCATATTAAACGCCTAAGAATGTACCTGACTTGTAAGTATCTTAAAACCTATAGATTGCTATGTCTCCGAAAGAGCATCAAGCATTTGTACAGGGGCATAAACGCAGCAGTGATAGGATTGGAGAGGTTCGGTGAGCAAATGAAGACCCTTTGAAGTCATATTGCATGGTACCCATTCCACGGGTTTCAACTACCCAGGTTTAAGGTATTCTTCCTTCAGCTAAAACATGCATGTGGAACCTAGAATATGATCAACCATGTGATCGGGAGACGTGTTCAAATATGTCTCAGTTTTCGTACCCTGGTACTCGGGTGCAACATTCCAGACGCTTTACTAACACTCTCCCTACTTGGAGAGTCAGTGCCTTTAACCTCCTGTTTGCCTCAGTTTGCAATTTCTGCGGAAGATGAACAGGAATAGCGAGAACCAATGAGAGACTAGCTGGAGGTGGCTGGACGGGCAAATTCAACTCTCATTTCCCACCAGGAAGAGGAATTAACCAAAGGCTCAGCGTGCCGTGCCGGAACCAGATTAGGGCCTGAAGCCATCCTGCGGTGTTGCGGCCAGCTCACAAGAAAGCGAGTTGAAGAAAGGAGCTCAGGGGCACTGTAATTCACAAACCTGCAGAGTTATAAATGACAGCTATCGTCCAAAAATAGACTGAAGTAAGGCTGCCAAGAGGACTTGAAAGCGGGGCAGAATTGCAGGAAACCGATTTCAGGAGGTAGACTGGAATTGCATTGAAAGCATAGGAAAAGAGGCCGAACGTCCACAATGATGCACTTGGCCAAAAAGGGCGTATGCGTTTTTTCCTGAATATATTCAGGAAAAAACGCATACGCCCTTTTTGGCCAACCAAGCAAGCTTGCAAAGGAAATCTGCACTACAATGAAGTCTCACTTCCCCCCGGTCAAAAGGGCCATCTGAAAAAAGTGTAAAATCCAGAAAGGCAGGACAGGCCATGGAGAACTGGGAGCCTTGTTATGCTGATGGGCGGGATGTAAATTGCCAACAACCACTAGGGAGAAGTGTATGGTGTTTCCTGAAACATCTAAAAAACAAAGCAACAGAACCTAGGGCACTTCCACTTATGGTCCTATAGCTTAGGGAAATTAAAATCAAAAAGACACAGCCACCCCAAAGTTTGGAACGGCTCTGTTTACAAGAACCTCGTTTACAGTACAAGTTCAACATCGCAGAAAGTGAAAAATGGATAAAGAACTTGTGGTATTTACTTACAACGCACTATCACTCAGCAATGAAATCTATGTCATCAGGCCCGTAGCAGCATAATGAGTGGATTCAGGTACGATGATTCTAACTGAAATAAGTCACACAGAAAAAGAAACATCATAAGATATCACTAATACACGGAATGTAAACTTGGCTACACAGGAACTGCATTCCAAAACAGAACAGGGTCTCAAATTTAGAAAACCAACTTATGCTTGCTTAAGGGGAAAGGTGAGTTGGGGTGCTGCATAAAACCACAGATTGAAATGAGCACAGATAAAGTTCCTTAAGTCAAATATGGAATAGACAAGAGCTACTCCTTGCTCAACGAAATGGACTCAACACCGCATATTAAACGCCTAAGAATGTACCTGACTAGTAAGTATCGTAAAACCTATGGATTGCTATGTCTCCAAAAGAGAATCAAGCATGTGTACAGGGGCATAAACGCAGCAGTGATAGGATTGGAGAGGTTCAGTGAGCAAATGAAGACCCTTTGAAGTCATATTGCATGGTACCCTTTACACGGGTCTCAACTCTCCAGGTTTAAGGTATTCTTACTTCAGCTAAAACATGCATGTGGAACCCAAGTATGATCAACCATGTGAACGGGAGACGTGTTCAAATATGTCTCAGTTTTCCTCCCCTGGTACTCGGGTGCAACATTCCAGACGCTTTACTAACACTCTCCCCACTTGGAGAGTCAGCGCCTTTAACCTCCTGTTTGGCTCAGTTTGCAATTTCTGCGGAAGATGAACAGGAATAGCGAGAACCAATGAGAGGCTAGCTGGAGGTGTCTGGACGGGCAAATTTAACTCTCATTTCCCACCAGGAAGAGGAAATAACCAAAGGCTCAGTGTGCCGTGCCGGAACCAGATTAGGGCCTGAAGCCATCCTGCGGTGTTGCGGCCAGGTCATAAGAAAGCGAGTTGAAGAAAGGAGCTCAGGGGCACTGTAATTCACAAACCTGCAGAGTTATAAATGACAGCTATCGTCCAAAAATAGACTGAAGTAAGGCTGCCAAGAGGACTTGAAAGCGGGGCAGAATTGCAGGAAACTGATTTCAGGAGGCAGACTGGAATTGCATTGAAAGCATAGGAAAAGAGGCAGAACGTCCACAATGATGCACTTGGCCAAAAAGGGTCTATGCGTTTTTTCCTGAATATATTCAGGAAAAAACGCATACGCCCTTTTTGGCCAACCAAGCAAGCTTGCAAAGGAAATCTGCACTACAATGAAGTCTCACTTCCCCCCGGTCAAAAGGGCCATCTGAAAAAAGTGTAAAATCCAGAAAGGCAGGACAGGCCATGGAGAACTGGGAGCCTTGTTATGCTGATGGGCGGGATGTAAATTGCCAACAACCACTCGGGAGAAGTGTATGGTGTTTCCTGAAACATCTAAAAAATAAAGCAACAGAGCCTAGGGCACTTCCACTTATGGTCCTATAGCTTAGGGAATTTAAAATCAAAAAGACACAGCCACCCCAAATTTTCGAACGGCTCTGTTTACAAGAACCTCGTTTACAGTACAAGTTCAACATCGCAGAAAGTGAAAAATGGATAAAGAACTTGTGGTATTTACTTACAATGCAGTATCACTCAGCAATGAAATCTGTGTCATCAGGCCCTTAGCAGCACAATGAGTGGATTCAGGTATGATGATTCTAACTGAAATAAGTCACACAGAAAAAGAAACATCATAAGATATCAGTAATACACGGAATGTAAACTTGGCTACACAGGAACTGAATTACAGAACAGAACAGGGTCTCAAATTTAGAAAACCAACTTATGCTTGCTTAAGGGTAAAGGTGAGTTGGGGTGCTGCATAAAACCAGAGATTGAAATGAGCACAGATAAAGTTCCTTAAGCCAAATATGGAATAGACAAGAGCTACTCCTTGCTCAACGAAATGGACTCAACACCGCATATTAAACGCCTAAGAATGTACCTGACTTGTAAGTATCTTAAAACCTATGGATTGCTATGTCTCCGAAAGAGAATCAAGCATTTGTACGGGGGCATAAACGCAGCAGTGATAGGATTGGAGAGGTTCAGTGAGCAAATGAAGACCCTTTGAAGTCATATTGCATGGTACCCATTCCACGGGTTTCAACTACCCAGGTTTAAGGTATTCTTCCTTCAGCTAAAACATGCATGTGGAACCTAGAGTATGATCAACCATGTGATCGGGAGACGTGTTCAAATATGTCTCAGTTTTCGTACCCTGGTACTCGGGTGCAACATTCCAGACGCTTTACTAACACTCTCCCGACTTGGAGAGTCAGTCCCTTTAACCTCCTGTTTGGCCCAGTTTGCAATTTCTGCGGAAGATGAACAGGAATAGCGAGAACCAATGAGAGACTAGCTGGATGTGTGTGGACGGGCAAATTTAACTCTCATTTCCCACCAGGAAGAGGAATTAACCAAAGGCTCAGCGTGCCGTGCCGGAACCAGATTAGGGCCTGAAGCCATCCTGCGGTGTTGCGGCCAGCTCACAAGAAAGCGAGTTGAAGAAAGGAGCTCAGGGGCACTGTAATTCACAAACTTGCAGAGTTATAAATGACAGCTATCGTCCAAAAATAGACTGAAGTAAGGCTGCCAAGAGGACTTGAAAGCGGGGCAGAATTGCAGGAAACCGATTTCAGGAGGTAGACTGGAATTGCATTGAAAGCATAGGAAAAGAGGCAGAACGTCCACAATGATGCACTTGGCCAAAAAGGGCGTATGCGTTTTTTCCTGAATATATTCAGGAAAAAACGCATACGCCCTTTTTGGCCAACCAAGCAAGCTTGCAAAGGAAATCTGCACTACAATGAAGTCTCACTTCCCCCCGGTTAAAAGGGCCATCTGAAAAAAGTGTAAAATCCAGAAAGGCAGGACAGGCCATGGAGAACTGGGAGCCTTGTTATGCTGATGGGCGGGATGTAAATTGCCAACAACCACTCGGGAGAAGTGTATGGTGTTTCCTGAAACATCTAAAAAACAAAGCAACAGAGCCTAGGGCACTTCCACTTATGGTCCTATAGCTTAGGGAATTTAAAATCAAAAAGACACAGCTACCACAAAGTTTGGAACGGCTCTGTTTACAAGAACCTCGTTTACAGTACAAGTTCAACATCGCAGAAAGTGAAAAATGGATAAAGAAGTTGTGGTATTTACTTACAAAGCAATATCACTCAGCAATGAAATCTGTGTCATCAGGCCCTTAGCAGCACAATGAGTGGATTCAGGTATGATGATTCTAACTGAAATAAGTCACACAGAAAAAGAAACATCATAAGATATCAGTAATACACGGAATGGAAACTTGGCTACACAGGAACTGAATTACAGAACAGAACAGGGCCTCAAATTTCGAAAACCAACTTATGCTTGCTTAAGGGGAAAGGTGAGTTGGGGTGCTGCATAAAACCAGAGATTGAAATGAGCACAGATAAAGTTCCTTAAGCCAAATATGGAATAGACAAGAGCTACTCCTTGCTCAACGAAATGGACTCAAAACCGCATATTAAACGCCTAAGAATGTACCTGACTAGTAAGTATCGTAAAACCTATGGATTGCTATGTCTCCAAAAGAGAATCAAGCGTGTGTACAGGGGCATAAACGCAGCAGTGATAGGATTGGAGAGGTTTGGTGAGCAAATGAAGACCCTTTGAAGTCATATTGCATGGTACCCATTACACGGGTCTCAACTCTCCAGGTTTAAGGTATTCTTCCTTCAGCTAAAACATGCATGTGGAACCCAAGTATGATCAACCATGTGAACAGGAGACGTGTTCAAATATGTCTCAGTTTTCCTCCCCTGGTACTCGGGTGCAACATTCCAGACGCTTTACTAACACTCTCCCCAATTGGAGAGTCAGCGCCTTTAACCTCCTGTTTGGCACAGTTTGCAATTTCTGCGGAAGATGAACAGGAATAGCGAGAACCAATGGAGACTAGCTGGAGGTGTCTGGACGGGCAAATTTAACTCTCATTTCCTACCAGGAAGAGGAATTAACCAAAGGCTCAGCGTGCCATGCCAGAACCAGATTAGGGCCTGAAGCCATCCTGCGGTGTTGCGGCCAGCTCAAAAGAAAGAGAGTTGAAGAAAGGAGCTCAGGGGCACTGTAATTCACAAACCTGCAGAGTTATAAATGACAGCTATCGTCCAAGAATAGACTGAAGTAAGGCTGCCAAGAGGACTTGAAAGCGGGGCAGAATTGCAGGAAACCGATTTCAGGAGGTAGACTGGAATTGCATTGAAAGCATAGGAAAAGAGGCAGAACGTCCACAATGATGCACTTGCCCAAAAAGGGCGTATGCGTTTTTTCCTGAATATATTCAGGAAAAAACGCATACGCCCTTTTTGGCCAACCAAGCAAGCTTGCAAAGGAAATCTGCACTACAATGAAGTCTCACTTCCCCCCGGTCAAAAGGGCCATCTGAAAAAAGTGTAAAATCCAGAAAGGCAGGACAGGCCATGGAGAACTGGGAGCCTTGTTATGCTGATGGGCGGGATGTAAATTGCCAACAACCACTCGGGAGAAGTGTATGGTGTTTCCTGAAACATCTAAAAAACAAAGCAACAGAACCTAGGGCACTTCCACTTATGGTCCTATAGCTTAGGGAAATTAAAATCAAAAAGACACAGCCACCCCAAAGTTTGGGACGCCTCTGTTTATAAGAACCTCGTTTACAGTACAAGTTCAACATCGCAGAAAGTGAAAAATGGATAAAGAACTTGTGGTATTTACTTACAATGCAGTATCACTCAGCAATGAAATCTGTGTCATCAGGCCCTTAGCAGCACAATGAGTGGATTCAGGTATGATGATTCTAACTGAAATAAGTCACACAGAAAAAGAAACATCATAAGATATCAGTAATACACGGAATGTAAACTTGGCTACACAGGAACTGAATTACAGAACAGAACAGGGTCTCAAATTTAGAAAACCAACTTATGCTTGCTTAAGGGGAAAGGTGAGTTGGGGTGCTGCATAAAACCAGAGATTGAAATGAGCACAGATAAAGTTCCTTAAGCCAAATATGGAATAGACAAGAGCTACTCCTTGCTCAACGAAATGGACTCAACACCGCATATTAAACGCCTAAGAATGTAACTGACTTGTAAGTATCTTAAAACCTATGGATTGCTATGTCTCCGAAAGAGAATCAAGCATTTGTACAGGGGAATAAACGCAGCAGTGATAGGATTGGAGAGGTTCAGTGAGCAAATGAAGACCCTTTGAAGACATATTGCATGGTACCCATTCCACGGGTTTCAACTACCCAGGTTTTAGGTATTCTTCCTTCAGCTAAAACATGCATGTGGAACCTAGAGTATGATCAATTATGTGATCAGGAGACGTGTTCAAATATGTCTCAGTTTTCGTACCCTGGTACTCGGGTGCAACATTCCAGACGCTTTACTAACACTCTCCCGACTTGGAGAGTCAGTGTCTTTAACCTCCTGTTTGGCCCAGTTTGCAATTTCTGCGGAAGATGAACAGGAATAGCGAGAACCAATGAGAGACTAGCTGGAGGTGTCTGGACGGGCAAATTTAACTCTCATTTCCCACCAGGAAGAGGAATTAACCAAAGGCTCAGCGTGCCGTGCCGGAACCAGATTAGGGCCTGAAGCCATCCTGCGGTGTTGCGGCCAGCTCACAAGAAAGCGAGTTGAAGAAAGGAGCTCAGGGGCACTGTAATTCACAAACCTGCAGAGTTATAAATGACAGCTATCGTCCAAAAATAGACTGAAGTAAGGCTGCCAAGAGGACTTGAAAGCGGGGCAGAATTGCAGGAAACCGATTTCAGGAGGTAGACTGGAATTGCATTGAAAGCATAGGAAAAGAGGCAGAACGTCCACAATGATGCACTTGGCCAAAAAGGGCGTATGCGTTTTTTCCTGAATATATTCAGGAAAAAACGCATACGCCCTTTTTGGCCAACCAAGCAAGCTTGCAAATTAAATCTGCACTACAATGAAGTCTCACTTCCCCCCGGTCAAAAGGGCCATCTGAAAAAAGTGTAAAATCCAGAAAGGCAGGACAGGCCATGGAGAACTGGGAGCCTTGTTATGCTGATGGGCGGGATGTAAATTGCCAACAACCACTCGGGAGAAGTGTATGGTGTTTCCTGAAACATCTAAAAAACAAAGCAACAGAGCCTAGGGCACTTCCACTTATGGTCCTATAGCTTAGGGAATTTAAAATCAAAAAGACACAGCCACCCCAAATTTTCGAACGACTCTGTTTACAAGAACCTCGTTTACAGTACAAGTTCAACATCGCAGAAAGTGAAAAATGGATAAAGAAGTTGTGGTATTTACTTACAAAGCAATATCACTCAGCAATGAAATCTGTGTCATCAGGCCCTTAGCAGCACAATGAGTGGATTCAGGTATGATGATTCTAACTGAAATAAGTCACACAGAAAAAGAAACATCATAAGATATCAGTAATACACGGAATGGAAACTTGGCTACACAGGAACTGAATTACAGAACAGAACAGGGTCTCAAATTTAGAAAACCAACTTATGCTTGCTTAAGGGTAAAGGTGAGTTGGGGTGCTGCATAAAACCAGAGATTGATATGAGCACAGATAAAGTTCCTTAAGCCAAATATGGAATAGACAAGAGCTACTCCTTGCTCAACGAAATGGACTCAACACCGCATATTAAACGCCTAAGAATGTACCTGACTTGTAAGTATCTTAAAACCTATGGATTGTTATGTCTCCAAAAGAGAATCAAGCATGTGTACAGGGGCATAAACGCAGCAGTGATAGGATTGGAGAGGTTCGGTGAGCAAATGAAGACCCTTTGAAGTCATATTGCATGGTACCCATTCCACGGGTTTCAACTACCCAGGTTTAAGGTATTCTTCCCTCAGCTAAAACATGCATGTGGAACCTAGAGTATGATCAACCATGTGATCGGGAGACGTGTTCAAATATGTCTCAGTTTTCGTACCCTGGTACTCGGGTGCAACATTCCAGATGCTTTACTAACACTCTCCCGAATTGGAGAGTCAGTCCCTTTAACCTCCTGTTTGGCCCAGTTTGCAATTTCTGCGGAAGATGAACAGGAATAGCGAGAACCAATGGAGACTAGCTGGAGGTGTCTGGACGGGCAAATTTAACTCTCATTTCCTACCAGGAAGAGGAATTAACTAAAGGCTCAGCGTGCCATGCCAGAACCAGATTAGGGCCTGAAGCCATCCTGCGGTGTTGCGGCCAGCTCAAAAGAAAGCGAGTTGAAGAAAGGAGCTCAGGGGCACTGTAATTCACAAACCTGCAGAGTTATAAATGACAGCTATCGTCCAAGAATAGACTGAAGTAAGGCTGCCAAGAGGACTTGAAAGCGGGGCAGAATTGCAGGAAACCGATTTCAGGAGGTAGACTGGAATTGCATTGAAAGCATAGGAAAAGAGGCAGAACGTCCACAATGATGCACTTGCCCAAAAAGTGCGTATGCGTTTTTTCCTGAATATATTCAGGAAAAAATGCATACGCCCTTTTTGGCCAACCAAGCAAGCTTGCAAAGGAAATCTGCACTACAATGAAGTCTCACTTCCCCCCATCCCCGGTCAAAAGGGCCATCTGAAAAAAGTGTAAAATCCAGAAAGGCAGGACAGGCCATGGAGAACTGGGAGCCTTGTTATGCTGATGGGCGGGATGTAAATTGCCAACAACCACTCGGGAGAAGTGTATGGTGTTTCCTGAAACATCTAAAAAACAAAGCAACAGAGCCTAGGGCACTTCCACTTATGGTCCTATAGCTTAGGGAAATTAAAATGAAAAAGACACAGCCACCCCAAAGTTTGGGACGCCTCTGTTTACAAGTACCTCGTTTACAGTACAAGTTCAACATCGCAGAAAGTGAAAAATGGATAAAGAAGTTGTGGTATTTACTTACAAAGCAATATCACTCAGCAATGATATCTGTGTCATCAGGCCCTTAGCAGCACAATGAGTGGATTCATGTATGATGATTCTAACTGAAATAAGTCACACAGAAAAAGAAACATCATAAGATATCAGTAATACACGGAATGGAAACTTGGCTACACAGGAACTGAATTACAGAACAGAACAGGGTCTCAAATTTCGGAAACCAACTTATGCTTGCTTAAGGGGAAAGGTGAGTTGGGGTGCTGCATAAAACCAGAGATTGAAATGAGCACAGATAAAGTTCCTTAAGCCAAATATGGAATAGACAAGAGCTACTCCTTGCTCAACGAAATGGACTCAACACCGCATATTAAACGCCTAAGAATGTACCTGACTAGTAAGTATCTTAAAACCTATGGATTGCTATGTCTCCAAAAGAGAATCAAGCATGTGTACAGGGTCATAAACGCAGCAGTGATAGGATTGGAGAGGTTCGGTGAGCAAATGAAGACCCTTTGAAGTCATATTGCATGGTACCCATTCCACGGGTTTCAACTACCCAGGTTTTAGGTATTCTTCCTTCAGCTAAAACATGCATGTGGAACCCAGAGTATGATCAACCATGTGAACGGGAGACGTGTTCAAATATGTCTCAGTTTTCCTCCCCTGGTACTCGGGTGCAACATTCCAGACGCTTTACTAACACTCTCCCCACTTGGAGAGTCAGTCCCTTTAACCTCCTGTTTGGCCCAGTTTGCAATTTCTGCGGAAGATGAACAGGAATAGCGAGAACCAATGAGAGACTAGCTGGAGGTGTCTGGACGGGCAAATTTAACTCTCATTTCCCACCAGGAAGAGGAAATAACCAAAGGCTCAGCGTGCCGTTCCGGAACCAGATTAGGGCCTGAAGCCATCCTGCGGTGTTGCGGCCAGGTCACAACAAAGCGAGTTGAAGAAAGGAGCTCAGGGGCACTGTAATTCACAAACCTGCAGAGTTATAAATGACAGCTATCGTCCAAAAATAGACTGAAGTAAGGCTGCCAAGAGGACTTGAAAGCGGGGCAGAATTGCAGGAAACCGATTTCAGGAGGTAGACTGGAATTGCATTGAAAGCATAGGAAAAGAGGCAGAACGTCCACAATGATGCACTTGGCCAAAAAGGGCGTATGCGTTTTTTCCTGAATATATTCAGGAAAAAACGCATACGCCCTTTTTGGCCAACCAAGCAAGCTTGCAAAGGAAATCTGCACTACAATGAAGTCTCACTTCCCACGGGTCAAAAGGGCCATCTGAAAAAAGTGTAAAATCCAGAAAGGCAGGACAGGCCATGGAGAACTGGGAGCCTTGTTATGCTGATGGGCGGGATGTAAATTGCCAACAACCACTCGGGAGAAGTGTATGGTGTTTCCTGAAACATCTAAAAAAAAAAGCAACAGAGCCTAGGGCACTTCCACTTATGGTCCTATAGCTTAGGGAAATTAAAATCAAAAAGACACAGCCACCCCAAAGTTTGGAACGGCTCTGTTTACAAGAACCTCGTTTACAGTACAAGTTCAACATCGCAGAAAGTGAAAAATGGATAAAGAAGTTGTGGTATTTACTTACAAAGCAATATCACTCAGCAATGAAATCTGTGTCATCAGGCCCTTAGCAGCACAATGAGTGGATTCAGGTATGATGATTCTAACTGAAATAAGTCACACAGAAAAAGAAACATCATAAGATATCACTAATACACGGAATGTAAACTTGGCTACACAGGAACTGCATTCCAAAACAGAACAGGGTCTCAAATTTAGAAAACCAACTTATGCTTGCTTAAGGGGAAAGGTGAGTTGGGGTGCTGCATAAAACCAGAGATTGAAATGAGCACAGATAAAGTTCCTTAAGCCATATATGGAATAGACAAGAGCTACTCCTTGCTCAACGAAATGGACTCAAAACCCCATATTAAACGCCTAAGAATGTACCTGACTAGTAAGTATCTTAAAACCTATGGATTTCTATGTCTCCAAAAGAGAATCAAGCGTGTGTACAGGGGCATAAACGCAGCAGTGATAGGATTGGAGAGGTTCGGTGAGCAAATGAAGACCCTTTGAAGTCATATTGCATGGTACCCATTACACGGGTCTCAACTCTCCAGGTTTAAGGTATTCTTCCTTCAGCTAAAACATGCATGTGGAACCCAGACTATGATCAACCATGTGAATGGGAGACGTGTTCAAATATGTCTCAGTTTTCCTCCCCTGGTCCTCGGGTGCAACATTCCAGACGCTTTACTAACACTCTCCCGACTTGGAGAGTCAGTCCCTTTAACCTCCTGTTTGGCCCAGTTTGCAATTTCTGCAGAAGATGAACAGGAATAGCGAGAACCAATGAGAGGCTAGCTGGAGGTGTCTGGACGGGCAAATTTAACTCTCATTTCCCACCAGGAAGAGGAATTAACCAAAGGCTCAGCATGCCGGGCCGGAACCAGATTAGGGCCTGAAGCCATCCTGCGGTGTTTTGGCCAGGTCACAAGAAAGCGAGTTGAAGAAAGGAGCTCAGGGGCACTGTAATTCACAAACCTGCAGAGTTATAAATGACAGCTATCGTCCAAAAATAGACTGAAGTAAGGCTGCCAAGAGGACTTGAAAGCGGGGCAGAATTGCAGGAAACCGATTTCAGGAGGTAGACTGGAATTGCATTGAAAGCATAGGAAAAGAGGCAGAACGTCCACAATGATGCACTTGGCCAAAAAGGGCGTATGCGTTTTTTCCTGAATATAATCAGGAAAAAACGCATACGCCCTTTTTGGCCAACCAAGCAAGCTTGCAAAGGAAATCTGCACTACAATGAAGTCTCACTTCCACCTGGTCAAAAGGGCCATCTGAAAAAAGTGTAAAGTCCAGAAAGGCAGGACAGGCCATGGAGAACTGGGAGCCTTGTTATGCTGATGGGCGGGATGTAAATTGCCAAGAACCACTTGGGAGGAGTGTATGGTGTTTCCTGAAACAACTAAAAAACAAAGCAACAGAACCTAGGGCACTTCCACTTATGGTCCTATAGCTTAGGGAAATTAAAATCAAAAAGACACAGCCACCCCAAAGTTTGGAACGGCTCTGTTTACAAGAACCTCGTTTACAGTACAAGTTCAACATCGCAGAAAGTGAAAAATGGATAAAGAAGTTGTGGTGTTTACTTACAAAACAATATCACTCAGCAATGAAATCTGTGTCATCAGGCCCTTAGCAGCACAATGAGTGGATTCAGGTATGATGATTCTAACTGAAATAAGTCACACAGAAAAAGAAACATCATAAGATATCAGTAATACACGGAATGTAAACTTGGCTACACAGGAACTGAATTACAGAACAGAACAGGGTCTCAAATTTAGAAAACTAACTTATGCTTGCTTAAGGGGAAAGGTGAGTTGGGGTGCTGCATAAAACCAGAGATTGAAATGAGCACAGATAAAGTTCCTTAAGCCAAATATGGAATAGACAAGAGCTACTCCTTGCTCAACGAAATGGACTCAACACCGCATATTAAACGCCTAAGAATGTACCTGACTAGTAAGTATCTTAAAACCTATGGATTGCTATGTCTCCGAAAGAGAATCAAGCATGTGTACAGGGGCATAAACGCAGCAGTGATAGGATTGGAGAGGTTCGTGAGCAAATGAAGACCCTTTGAAGTCATATTGCATGGTACCCATTCCACGGGTTTCAACTACCCAGGTTTAAGGTATTCTTCCTTCAGCTAAAATATGCATGTGGAACCTAGAGTATGATCAACCATGTGATCGGGAGACGTGTTCAAATATGTCTCAGTTTTCGTACCCTGGTACTCGGGTGCAACATTCCAGACGCTTTACTAACACTCTCCCCACTTGGAGAGTCAGTCCCTTTAACCTCCTGTTTGGCCCAGTTTGCAATTTCTGTGGAAGATGAACAGGAATAGCGAGAACCAATGAGAGGCTAGCTGGAGGTGTCTGGATGGGCAAATTTAACTCTCATTTCCCACCAGGAAGAGGAATTAACCAAAGGCTCAGCGTGCCGTGCCAGAACCAGATTAGGGCCTGAAGACATCCTGCGGTGTTGCGGCCAGGTCACAAGAAAGCGAGTTGAAGAAAGGAGCTCAGGGGCGCTGTAATTCACAAACTGCAGAGTTATAAATGACAGCTATCGTCCAAAAATAGACTGAAGTAAGGCTGCCAAGAGGACTTGAAAGCGGGGCAGAATTGCAGGAAACCGATTTCAGGAGGTAGACTGGAATTGCATTGAAAGCATAGGAAAAGAGGCAGAACGTCCACAATGATGCACTTGGCCAAAAAGGGCGTATGCGTTTTTTCCTGAATATATTCAGGAAAAAACGCATACGCCCTTTTTGGCCAACCAAGCAAACTTGCAAAGGAAATCTGCACTACAATGAAGTCTCACTTCTCCCCGGTCAAAAGGGCCATCTGAAAAAAGTGTAAAATCCAGAAAGGCAGGACAGGCCATGGAGAACTGGGAGCCTTGTTATGCTGATGGGCGGGATGTAATTTGCCAACAGACACTCAGGAGAAGTGTATGGTGTTTCCTGAAACATCTAAAAAACAAAGCAACAGAGCCTAGGGCACTTCCACTTATGGTCCTATAGCTTAGGGAAATTAAAATCAAAAAGACACAGCCACCCCAAAGTTTGGGACGCCTCTGTTTACAAGAACCTCGTTTACCGTACAAGTTCAATATCACAGAAAGTGAAAAATGGATAAAGAACCTGTGGTACTTACGTACAATGCAGTATCACTCAGCAATGAAATCTATGTCATCAGGCCCGTAGCAGCATAATGAGTGGATTCAGGTACGATGATTCTAACTGAAATAAGTCACACAGAAAAAGAAACATCATAAGATATCACTAATACACGGAATGTAAACTTGGCTACACAGGAACTGCATTCCAAAACAGAACAGGGTCTCAAATTTAGAGAACCAACTTATGCTTGCTTAAGGGGAAAGGTGAGTTGGGGTGCTGCATAAAACCAGAGATTGAAATGAGCACAGATAAAGTTCCTTAAGCCAAATATGGAATAGACAAGAGCTACTCCTTGCTCAACGAAATGGACTCAACACCGCATATTAAACGCCTAAGAATGTACCTGACTAGTAAGTATCTTAAAACCTATGGATTGCTATGTCTCCGAAAGAGAATCAAGCATGTGTACAGGGGCATAAACGCAGCAGTGATAGGATTGGAGAGGTTCGTGAGCAAATGAAGACCCTTTGAAGTCATATTGCATGGTACCCATTCCACGGGTTTCAACTACCCAGGTTTAAGGTATTCTTCCTTCAGCTAAAATATGCATGTGGAACCTAGAGTATGATCAACCATGTGATCGGGAGACGTGTTCAAATATGTCTCAGTTTTCGTACCCTGGTACTCGGGTGCAACATTCCAGACGCTTTACTAACACTCTCCCCACTTGGAGAGTCAGTCCCTTTAACCTCCTGTTTGGCCCAGTTTGCAATTTCTGTGGAAGATGAACAGGAATAGCGAGAACCAATGAGAGGCTAGCTGGAGGTGTCTGGATGGGCAAATTTAACTCTCATTTCCCACCAGGAAGAGGAATTAACCAAAGGCTCAGCGTGCCGTGCCAGAACCAGATTAGGGCCTGAAGACATCCTGCGGTGTTGCGGCCAGGTCACAAGAAAGCGAGTTGAAGAAAGGAGCTCAGGGGCGCTGTAATTCACAAACTGCAGAGTTATAAATGACAGCTATCGTCCAAAAATAGACTGAAGTAAGGCTGCCAAGAGGACTTGAAAGCGGGGCAGAATTGCAGGAAACCGATTTCAGGAGGTAGACTGGAATTGCATTGAAAGCATAGGAAAAGAGGCAGAACGTCCACAATGATGCACTTGGCCAAAAAGGGCGTATGCGTTTTTTCCTGAATATATTCAGGAAAAAACGCATACGCCCTTTTTGGCCAACCAAGCAAACTTGCAAAGGAAATCTGCACTACAATGAAGTCTCACTTCTCCCCGGTCAAAAGGGCCATCTGAAAAAAGTGTAAAATCCAGAAAGGCAGGACAGGCCATGGAGAACTGGGAGCCTTGTTATGCTGATGGGCGGGATGTAATTTGCCAACAGACACTCAGGAGAAGTGTATGGTGTTTCCTGAAACATCTAAAAAACAAAGCAACAGAGCCTAGGGCACTTCCACTTATGGTCCTATAGCTTCGGGAAATTAAAATCAAAAAGACACAGCCACCCCAAAGTTTGGGACGCCTCTGTTTACAAGAACCTCGTTTACCGTACAAGTTCAATATCACAGAAAGTGAAAAATGGATAAAGAACCTGTGGTACTTACGTACAATGCAGTATCACTCAGCAATGAAATCTATGTCATCAGGCCCGTAGCAGCATAATGAGTGGATTCAGGTACGATGATTCTAACTGAAATAAGTCACACAGAAAAAGAAACATCATAAGATATCACTAATACACGGAATGTAAACTTGGCTACACAGGAACTGCATTCCAAAACAGAACAGGGTCTCAAATTTAGAGAACCAACTTATGCTTGCTTAAGGGGAAAGGTGAGTTGGGGTGCTGCATAAAACCAGAGATTGAAATGAGCACAGATAAAGTTCCTTAAGCCAAATATGGAATAGACAAGAGCTACTCCTTGCTCAACGAAATGGACTCAAAACCCCATATTAAACGCCTAAGAATGTACCTGACTAGTAAGTATCTTAAAACCTATGGATTTCTAGGTCTCCAAAAGAGAATCAAGCGTGTGTACAGGGGCATAAACGCAGCAGTGATAGGATTGGAGAGGTTCGGTGAGCAAATGAAGACCCTTTGAAGTCATATTGCATGGTACCCATTACACGGGTCTCAACTCTCCAGGTTTAAGGTATTCTTCCTTCAGCTAAAACATGCATGTGGAACCCAGAGTATGATCAACCATGTGAACGGGAGACGTGTTCAAATATGTCTCAGTTTTCCTCCCCTGGTACTCGGGTGCAACATTCCAGACGCTTTACTAACACTCTCCCCACTTGGAGAGTCAGTCCCTTTAACCTCCTGTTTGGCCCAGTTTGCAATTTCTGCGGAAGATGAACAGGAATAGCGAGAACCAATGAGAGGCTAGCTGGAGGTGTCTGGACGGGCAAATTTAACTCTCATTTCCCACCAGGAAGAGGAATTAACCAAAGGCTCAGCATGCCGGGCCGGAACCAGATTAGGGCCTGAAGCCATCCTGCGGTGTTGCGGCCAGGTCACAAGAAAGCGAGTTGAAGAAAGGAGCTCAGGGGCACTGTAATTCACAAACCTGCAGAGTTATAAATGACAGCTATCGTCCAAAAATAGACTGAAGTAAGGCTGCCAAGAGGACTTGAAAGCGGGGCAGAATTGAAGGAAACCGATTTCAGGAGGTAGACTGGAATTGCATTGAAAGCATAGGAAAAGAGGCAGAACGTCCACAATGATGCACTTGACCAAAAAGGGCGTATGCGTTTTTTCCTGAATATAATCAGGAAAAAACGCATACGCCCTTTTTGGCCAACCAAGCAAGCTTGCAAAGGAAATCTGCACTACAATGAAGTCTCACTTCCACCTGGTCAAAAGGGCCATCTGAAAAAAGTGTAAAGTCCAGAAAGGCAGGACAGGCCATGGAGAACTGGGAGCCTTGTTATGCTGATGGGCGGGATGTAAATTGCCAAGAACCACTTGGGAGGAGTGTATGGTGTTTCCTGAAACAACTAAAAAACAAAGCAACAGAACCTAGGGCACTTCCACTTATGGTCCTATAGCTTAGGGAAATTAAAATCAAAAAGACACAGCCACCCCAAAGTTTGGAACGGCTCTGTTTACAAGAACCTCGTTTACAGTACAAGTTCAACATCGCAGAAAGTGAAAAATGGATAAAGAAGTTGTGGTGTTTACTTACAAAGCAATATCACTCAGCAATGAAATCTGTGTCATCAGGCCCTTAGCAGCACAATGAGTGGATTCAGGTATGATGATTCTAACTGAAATAAGTCACACAGAAAAAGAAACATCATAAGATATCAGTAATACACGGAATGTAAACTTGGCTACACAGGAACTGAATTACAGAACAGAACAGGGTCTCAAATTTAGAAAACTAACTTATGCTTGCTTAAGGGGAAAGGTGAGTTGGGGTGCTGCATAAAACCAGAGATTGAAATGAGCACAGATAAAGTTCCTTAAGCCAAATATGGAATAGACAAGAGCTACTCCTTGCTCAACGAAATGGACTCAACACCGCATATTAAACGCCTAAGAATGTACCTGACTAGTAAGTATCTTAAAACCTATGGATTGCTATGTCTCCGAAAGAGAATCAAGCATGTGTACAGGGGCATAAACGCAGCAGTGATAGGATTGGAGAGGTTCGTGAGCAAATGAAGACCCTTTGAAGTCATATTGCATGGTACCCATTCCACGGGTTTCAACTACCCAGGTTTAAGGTATTCTTCCTTCAGCTAAAACATGCATGTGGAACCCAGAGTATGATCAACCATGTGATCGGGAGACGTGTTCAAATATGTCTCAGTTTTCCTCCCCTGGTACTCGGGTGCAACATTCCAGACGCTTTACTAACACTCTCCCCACTTGGAGAGTCAGTCCCTTTAACCTCCTGTTTGGCCCAGTTTGCAATTTCTGCAGAAGATGAACAGGAATAGCGAGAACCAATGAGAGGCTAGCTGGAGGTGTCTGGACGGGCAAATTTAACTCTCATTTCCCACCAGGAAGAGGAATTAACCAAAGGCTCAGCATGCCGGGCCGGAACCAGATTAAGGCCTGAAGCCATCCTGCGGTGTTGCGGCCAGGTCACAAGAAAGCGAGTTGAAGAAAGGAGCTCAGGGGCACTGTAATTCACAAACCTGCAGAGTTATAAATGACAGCTATCGTCCACAAATAGACTGAAGTAAGGCTGCCAAGAGGACTTGAAAGCGGGGCAGAATTGCAGGAAACCGATTTCAGGAGGTAGACTGGAATTGCATTGAAAGCATAGGAAAAGAGGCAGAACGTCCACAATGATGCACTTGGCCAAAAAGGGCGTATGCTTTTTTTCCTGAATATATTCAGGAAAAAACGCATACGCCCTTTTTGGCCAACCAAGCAAACTTGCAAAGGAAATCTGCACTACAATGAAATCTCACTTCTCCCCGGTCAAAAGGGCCATCTGAAAAAAGTGTAAAATCCAGAAAGGCAGGACAGGCCATGGAGAACTGGGAGCCTTGTTATGCTGATGGGCGGGATGTAAATTGCCAACAGACACTCAGGAGAAGTGTATGGTGTTTCCTGAAACATCTAAAAAACAAAGCAACAGAGCCTAGGGCACTTCCACTTATGGTCCTATAGCTTAGGGAAATTAAAATCAAAAAGACACAGCCACCCCATAGTTTGGGACGCCTCCGTTTACAAGAACCTCGTTTACCGTACAAGTTCAATATCACAGAAAGTGAAAAATGGATAAAGAATTTGTGGTACTTACGTACAATGCAGTATCACTCAGCAATGAAATCTATGTCATCAGGCCCGTAGCAGCATAATGAGTGGATTCAGGTACGATGATTCTAACTGAAATAAGTCACACAGAAAAAGAAACATCATAAGATATCACTAATACACGGAATGTAAACTTGGCTACACAGGAACTGCATTCCAAAACAGAACAGGGTCTCAAATTTAGAAAACCAACTTATGCTTGCTTAAGGGGAAAGGTGAGTTGGGGTGCTGCATAAAACCAGAGATTGAAATGAGCACAGATAAAGTTCCTTATGCCAAATATGGAATAGACAAGAGCTACTCCTTGCTCAACGAAATGGACTCAAAACTCCATATTAAACGCCTAAGAATGTACCTGACTAGTAAGTATCTTAAAACCTATGGATTGCTAGCTCTCCAAAAGAGAATCAAGCGTGTGTACAGGGGCATAAACGCAGCAGTGATAGGATTGGAGAGGTTCGGTGAGCAAATGAAGACCCTTTGAAGTCATATTGCATGGTACCCATTACACGGGTCTCAACTCTCCAGGTTTAAGGTATTCTTCCTTCAGCTAAAACATGCATGTGGAACCCAGAGTATGATCAACCATGTGAACGGGAGACGTGTTCAAATATGTCTCAGTTTTCCTCCCCTGGTACACGGGTGCAACATTCCAGACGCTTTACTAACACTCTCCCCACTTGGAGAGTCAGTCCCTTTAACCTCCTGTTTGGCCCAGTTTGCAATTTCTGCGGAAGATGAACAGGAATAGCGAGAACCAATGAGAGGCTAGCTGGAGGTGTCTGGACGGGCAAATTTAACTCTCATTTCCCACCAGGAAGAGGAATTAACCAAAGGCTCAGCGTGCCGTGCCAGAACCAGATTAGGGCCTGAAGACATCCTGCGGTGTTGCGGCCAGGTCACAAGAAAGCGAGTTGAAGAAAGGAGCTCAGGGGCACTGTAATTCACAAACCTGCAGAGTTATAAATGACAGCTGTCGTCCAAAAATAGACTGAAGTAAGGCTGCCAAGAGGACTTGAAAGCGGGTCAGAATTGCAGGAAACCGATTTCAGGAGGTAGACTGGAATTGCATTGAAAGCATAGGAAAAGAGGCAGAACGTCCACAATGATGCACTTGGCCAAAAAGGGCGTATGCGTTTTTTCCTGAATATATTCAGGAAAAAACGCATACGCCCTTTTTGGCCAACCAAGCAAGCTTGCAAAGGAAATCTGCACTACAATGAAGTCTCACTTCCCCCCGGTCAAAAGGGCCATCTGAAAAAAGTGTAAAATCCAGAAAGGCAGGACAGGCCATGGAGAACTGGGAGCCTTGTTATGCTGATGGGCGGAATGTAAATTGCCAACAACCACTTGGGAGAAGTGTATGGTGTTTCCTGAAACATCTAAAAAACAAAGCAACAGAGCCTAGGGCACTTCCACTTATGGTCCTATAGCTTAGGGAAATTAAAATCAAAAAGACACAGCCACCCCATAGTTTGGGACGCCTCCGTTTACAAGAACCTCGTTTACCGTACAAGTTCAATATCACAGAAAGTGAAAAATGGATAAAGAACTTGTGGTACTTACGTACAATGCAGTATCACTCAGCAATGAAATCTATGTCATCAGGCCCGTAGCAGCATAATGAGTGGATTCAGGTACGATGATTCTAACTGAAATAAGTCACACAGAAAAAGAAACATCATAAGATATCACTAATACACGGAATGTAAACTTGGCTACACAGGAACTGCATTCCAAAACAGAACAGGGTCTCAAATTTAGAAAACCAACTTATGCTTGCTTAAGGGGAAAGGTGAGTTGGGGTGCTGCATAAAACCAGAGATTGAAATGAGCACAGATAAAGTTCCTTAAGCCAAATATGGAATAGACAAGAGCTACTCCTTGCTCAACGAAATGGACTCAAAACTCCATATTAAACGCCTAAGAATGTACCTGATAGGTAAGTATCTTAAAACCTATGGATTGCTATGTCTCCGAAAGAGACTCAAGCATGTGTACAGGGGCATAAACGCAGCAGTGATAGGATTGGAGAGGTTCGGTGAGCAAATGAAGACCCTTTGAAGTCAAAGTGCATGGTACCCATTACACGGGTTTCAACTACCCAGGTTTTAGGTATTCTTCCTTCAGCTAAAACATGCATGTGGAACCCAGAGTATGATCAACCATGTGATCGGGAGACGTGTTCAAATATGTCTCAGTTTTCGTACCCTGCTACTCGGGTGCAACATTCCAGACGCTTTACTAACACTCTCCCCACTTGGAGAGTCAGTCCCTTTAACCTCCTGTTTGGCCCAGTTTGCAATTTCTGCGGAAGATGAACAGGAATAGCGAGAACCAATGAGAGACTAGCTGGAGGTGTCTGGACGGGCAAATTTAACTCTCATTTCCCACCAGGAAGAGGAATTAACCAAAGGCTCAGCGTGCCGTGCCAGAACCAGATTAGGGCCTGAAGCCATCCTGCGGTGTTGCAGCCAGGTCACAAGAAAGCGAGGTGAAGAAAGGAGCTCAGGGGCACTGTAATTCACAAACCTGCAGAGTTATAAATGACAGCTATCGTCCAAAAATAGACTGAAGTAAGGTGCCAAGAGGACTTGAAAGCGGGGCAGAATTGCAGGAAACCGATTTCAGGAGGTAGACTGGAATTGCATTGAAAGCATAGGAAAAGAGGCCGAACGTCCACAATGATGCACTTGGCCAAAAAGGGCGTATGCGTTTTTTCCTGAATATATTCAGGAAAAAACGCATACGCCCTTTTTGGCCAACCAAGCAAGCTTGCAAAGGAAATCTGCACTACAATGAAGTCTCACTTCCCCCCGGTCAAAAGGGCCATCTGAAAAAAGTGTAAAATCCAGAAAGGCAGGACAGGACATGGAGAACTGGGAGCCTTGTTATGCTGATGGGCGGGATGTAAATTGCCAACAGCCACTCGGGAGAAGTGTATGGTGTTTCCTGAAACATCTAAAAAACAAAGCAACAGAGCCTAGGGCACTTCCACTTATGGTCCTATAGCTTAGGGAATTTAAAATCAAAAAGACACAGCCACCCCAAAGTTTCGAATGGCTCTGTTTACAAGAACCTCGTTTACAGTACAAGTTCAACATCGCAGAAAGTGAAAAATGGATAAAAAAGTTGTGGTATTTACTTACAAACAATATCACTCAGCAATGAAATCTGTGTCATCAGGCCCTTAGCAGCACAATGAGTGGATACAGGTATGATGATTCTAACTGAAATAAGTCACACAGAAAAAGAAACATCATAAGATATCAGTAATACACGGAATGTAAACTTGGCTACACAGGAACTGAATTACAGAACAGAACAGGGTCTGAAATTTAGAAAACCAACTTATGCTTGCTTAAGGGGAAAGGTGAGTTGGGGTGCTGCATAAAACCAGAGATTGAAATGAGCACAGATAAAGTTCCTTAAGCCAAATATGGAATAGACAAGAGCTACTCCTTGCTCAACGAAATGGACTCAACACCGCATATTAAACGCCTACGAATGTACCTGACTAGTAAGTATCGTAAAACCTATGGATTGCTATGTCTCCGAAAGAGAATCAAGCATGTGTACAGGGGCATAAACGCAGCAGTGATAGGATTGGAGAGGTTCGTGAGCAAATGAAGACCCTTTGAAGTCATATTGCATGGTACCCATTACACGGGTTTCAATTACCCAGGTTTTAGGTATTCTTCCTTCAGCTAAAACATGCATGTGGAACCCAGAGTATGATCAACCATGTGATCGGGAGACGTGTTCAAATATGTCTCAGTTTTCGTACCCTGGTACTCGGGTGCAACATTCCAGACGCTTTACTAACACTCTCCCCACTTGGAGAGTCAGTCCCTTTAACCTCCTGTTTGGCCCAGTTTGCAATTTCTGTGGAAGATGAACAGGAATAGCGAGAACCAATGAGAGGCTAGCTGGAGGTGTCTGGACGGGGAAATTTAACTCTCATTTCCCACCAGGAAGAGGAAATAACCAAAGGCTCAGTGTGCCGTGCCGGAACCAGATTAGGGCCTGAAGCCATCCTGCGGTGTTGCGGCCAGCTCAAAAGAAAGCGAGTTGAAGAAAGGAGCTCAGGGGCACTGTAATTCACAAACCTGCAGAGTTATAAATGACAGCTATCGTCCAAAAATAGACTGAAGTAAGGCTGCCAAGAGGACTTGAAAGCGGGGCAGAATTGCAGGAAACCGATTTCAGGAGGTAGACTGGAATTGCATTGAAAGCATAGGAAAAGAGGCAGAACGTCCACAATGATGCACTTGGCCAAAAAGGGCGTATGCGTTTTTTCCTGAATATATTCAGGAAAAAACGCATACGCCCTTTTTGGCCAACCAAGCAAGCTTGCAAAGGAAATCTGCACTACAATGAAGTCTCACTTCCCCCGGTCAAAAGGGCCATCTGAAAAAAGTGTAAAATCCAGAAAGGCAGGACAGGACATGGAGAACTGGGAGCCTTGTTATGCTGAATGGCGGGATGTAAATTGCCAACAAACACTCGGGAGAAGTGTATGGTGTTTCCTGAAACATCTAAAAAACAACGCAACAGAGCCTAGGGCACTTCCACTTATGGTCCTATAGCTTAGGGAATTTAAAATGAAAAAGACACAGCCACCCCAATGTTTCGAACGTCTCTGTTTACAAGAACCTCGTTTACAGTACAAGTTCAACATCGCAGAAAGTGAAAAATGGATAAAAAAGTTGTGGTATTTACTTACAAAGCAATATCACTCAGCAATGAAATCTGTGTCATCAGGCCCTTAGCAGCACAATGAGTGGATTCAGGTATGATGATTCTAACTGAAATAAGTCACACAGAAAAAGAAACATCATAAGACATCACTAATACACGGAATGTAAACTTGGCTACACAGGAACTGAATTACAGAACAGAACAGGGTCTCAAATTTAGAAAACCAACTTATGCTTGCTTAAGGGGAAAGGTGAGTTGGGGTGCTGCATAAAACCAGAGATTGAAATGAGCACAGATAAAGTTCCTTAAGCCAAATATGGAATAGACAAGAGCTACACCTTGCTCAACGAAATGGACTCAAAACCCCATATTAAACGCCTAAGAATGTACCTGACTAGTAAGTATCTTAAAACCTATGGATTTCTATGTCTCCAAAAGAGAATCAAGCGTGTGTACAGGGGCATAAACGCAGCAGTGATAGGATTGGAGAGGTTCGGTGAGCAAATGAAGACCCTTTGAAATCATATTGCATGGTACCCATTACACGGGTCTCAACTCTCCAGGTTTAAGGTATTCTTCCTTCAGCTAAAACATGCATGTGGAACCCAGAGTATGATCAACCATGTGAATGGGAGACGTGTTCAAATATGTCTCAGTTTTCCTCCCCTGGTACTCGGGTGCAACATTCCAGACGCTATACTAACACTCTCCCGACTAGGAGAGTCAGTCCCTTTAACCTCCTGTTTGGCCCAGTTTGCAATTTCTGTGGAAGATGAACAGGAATAGCGAGAACCAATGAGAGGCTAGCTGGAGGTGTCTGGACGGGCAAATTTAACTCTCATTTCCCACCAGGAAGAGGAATTAACCAAAGGCTCAGCGTGCCGTGCCAGAACCAGATTAGGGCCTGAAGCCATCCTGCGGTGTTGCGGCCAGGTCACAAGAAAGCGAGTTGAAGAAAGGAGCTCAGGGGCGCTGTAATTCACAAACCTGCAGAGTTATAAATGACAGCTATCGTCCAAAAATAGACTGAAGTAAGGCTGCCAAGAGGACTTGAAAGCGGGGCAGAATTGCAGGAAACCGATTTCAGGAGGTAGACTGGAATTGCATTGAAAGCATAGGAAAAGAGGCAGAACGTCCACAATGATGCACTTGGCCAAAATGGGCGTATGCGTTTTTTCCTGAATATATTCAGGAAAAAACGCATACGCACTTTTTGGCCAACCAAGCAAGCTTGCAAAGGAAATCTGCACTACAATGAAGTCTCACTTCCCCCCGGTCAAAAGGGCCATCTGAAAAAAGTGTAAAATCCAGAAAGGCAGGACAGGCCATGGAGAACTGGGAGCCTTGTTATGCTGATGGGCGGGATGTAAATTGCCAACAACCACTCGGGAGAAGTGTATGGTGTTTCCTGAAACATCTAAAAAACAAAGCAACAGAACCTAGGGCACTTCCACTTATGGTCCTATAGCTTAGGGAAATTAAAATCAAAAAGACACAGCCACCCCAAAGTTTGGAACGGCTCTGTTTACAAGAACCTCGTTTACAGTACAAGTTCAACATCGCAGAAAGTGAAAAATGGATAAAGAAGTTGTGGTATTTACTTACAAAGCAATATCACTCAGCAATGAAATCTGTGTCACAAGGCGCTTAGCAGCATAATGAGTGGATTCAGGTATGATGATTCTAACTGAAATAAGTCACACAGAAAAAGAAACATCATAAGATATCAGTAATACACGGAATGTAAACTTGGCTACACAGGAACTGAATTACAGAACAGAACAGGGTCTCAAATTTAGAAAACCAACTTATGCTTGCTTAAGGGGAAAGGTGAGTTGGGGTGCTGCATAAAACCAGAGATTGAAATGAGCACAGATAAAGTTCCTTAAGCCAAATATGGAATAGACAAGAGCTACTCCTTGCTCAACGAAATGGACTCAAAACCCCATATTAAACGCCTAAGAATGTACCTGACTAGTAAGTATCTTAAAACCTATGGATTGCTAGGTCTCCAAAAGAGAATCAAGTGTGTGTACAGGAGCATAAACGCAGCAGTGATAGGATTGGAGAGGTTCGGTGAGCAAATGAAGACCCTTTGAAGTCATATTGCATGGTACCCATTACACGGGTCTCAACGCTCCAGGTTTAAGGTATTCTTCCTTCAGCTAAAACATGCATGTGGAACCCAGAGTATGATCAACCATGTGAATGGGAGACGTGTTCAAATATGTCTCAGTTTTCCTCCCCTGGTACTCGGGTGCAACATTCCAGACGCTTTACTAACACTCTCCCCACTTGGAGAGTCAGCGCCTTTAACCTCCTGTTTGGCCCAGTTTGCAATTTCTGCGGAAGATGAACAGGAATAGCGAGAACCAATGAGAGACTAGCTGGAGCTGTCTGGACGGGCAAATTTAACTCTCATTTCCCACCAGGAAGAGGAAATAACCAAAGGCTCAGCGTGCCGTGCCGGAACCAGATTAGGGCCTGAAGCCATCCTGCGGTGTTGCGGCCAGCTCAAAAGAAAGCGAGTTGAAGAAAGGAGCTCAGGGGCACTGTAATTCACAAACCTGCAGAGTTATAAATGACAGCTATCGTCCAAAAATAGACTGAAGTAAGGCTGCCAAGAGGACTTGAAAGCGGGGCAGAATTGCAGGAAACCGATTTCAGGAGGTAGACTGGAATTGCATTGAAAGCATAGGAAAAGAGGCAGAACGTCCACAATGATGCACTTGGCCAAAAAGGGCGTATGCGTTTTTTCCTGAATATATTCAGGAAAAAACGCATACGCCCTTTTTGGCCAACCAAGCAAGCTTGCAAAGGAAATCTGCACTACAATGAAGTCTCACTTCCCCCCGGTCAAAAGGGCCATCTGAAAAAAGTGTAAAATCCAGAAAGGCAGGACAGGCCATGGAGAACTGGGAGCCTTGTTATGCTGATGGGCGGGATGTAAATTGCCAACAGACACTCAGGAGAAGTGTATGGTGTTTCCTGAAACATCTAAAAAACAAAGCAACAGAGCCTAGGGCACTTCCACTTATGGTCCTATAGCTTAGGGAAATTAAAATCAAAAAGACACAGCCACCCCAAAGTTTGGAACGGCTCTGTTTACAAGAACCTCGTTTACAGTACAAGTTCAACATTGCAGAAAGTGAAAAATGGATAAAGAAGTTGTGGTATTTACTTACAAAGCAATATCACTCAGCAATGAAATCTGTGTCACAAGGCCCTTAGCAGCACAATGAGTGGATTCAGGTATGATGATTCTAACTGAAATAAGTCACACAGAAAAAGAAACATCATAAGATATCAGTAATACACGGAATGTAAACTTGGCTACACAGGAACTGAATTACAGAACAGAACAGGGTCTCAAATTTAGAAAACCAACTTATGCTTGCTTAAGGGGAAAGGTGAGTTGGGGTGCTGCATAAAACCAGAGATTGAAATGAGCACAGATAAAGTTCCTTAAGCCAAATATGGAATAGACAAGAGCTACTCCTTGCTCAACGAAATGGACTCAACACCGCATATTAAACGCCTAAGAATGTACCTGACTAGTAAGTATCTTAAAACCTATGGATTGCTATGTCTCCGAAAGAGACTCAAGCATGTGTACAGGGGCATAAACGCAGCAGTGATAGGATTGGAGAGGTTCGGTGAGCAAATGAAGACCCTTTGAAGTCATATTGCATGGTACCCATTCCACGGGTTTCAACTACCCAGGTTTTAGGTATTCTTCCTTCAGCTAAAACATGCATGTGGAACCCAGAGTATGATCAACCATGTGATCGGGAGACGTGTTCAAATATGTCTCAGTTTTCCTCCCCTGGTACTCGGGTGCAACATTCCAGACGCTTTACTAACACTCTCCCCACTTGGAGAGTCAGTCCCTTTAACCTCCTGTTTGGCCCAGTTTGCAATTTCTGTGGAAGATGAACAGGAATAGCGAGAACCAATGAGAGACTAGCTGGAGGTGTCTGGATGGGCAAATTTAACTCTCATTTCCCACCAGGAAGAGGAATTAACCAAAGGCTCAGCGTGCCGTGCCAGAACCAGATTAGGGCCTGAAGACATCCTGCGCTGTTGCGGCCAGGTCACAAGAAAGCGAGTTGAAGAAAGGAGCTCAGGGGCACTGTAATTCACAAACCTGCAGAGTTATAAATGACAGCTATCGTCCAAAAATAGACTGAAGTAAGGCTGCCAAGAGGACTTGAAAGCGGGGCAGAATTGCAGGAAACCGATTTCAGGAGGTAGACTGGAATTGCATTGAAAGCATAGGAAAAGAGGCAGAACGTCCACAATGATGCACTTGGCCAAAAAGGGCGTATGCGTTTTTTCCTGAATATATTCAGGAAAAAACGCATACGCCCTTTTTGGCCAACCAAGCAAACTTGCAAAGGAAATCTGCACTACAATGAAGTCTCACTTCTCCCCGGTCAAAAGGGCCATCTGAAAAAAGTGTAAAATCCAGAAAGGCAGGACAGGCCATGGAGAACTGGGAGCCTTGTTATGCTGATGGGCGGGATGTAAATTGCCAACAGACACTCAGGAGAAGTGTATGGTGTTTCCTGAAACATCTAAAAAACAAAGCAACAGAGCCTAGGGCACTTCCACTTATGGTCCTATAGCTTAGGGAAATTAAAATCAAAAAGACACAGCCACCCCAAAGTTTGGGACGCCTCCGTTTACAAGAACCTCGTTTACCGTACAAGTTCAATATCACAGAAAGTGAAAAATGGATAAAGAATTTGTGGTACTTACGTACAATGCAGTATCACTCAGCAAAGAAATCTATGTCATCAGGCCCGTAGCAGCATAATGAGTGGATTCAGGTACGATGATTCTAACTGAAATAAGTCACACAGAAAAAGAAACATCATAAGACATCACTAATACACGGAATGTAAACTTGGCTACACAGGAACTGCATTCCAAAACAGAACAGCGTCTCAAATTTAGAAAACCAACTTATGCTTGCTTAAGGGGAAAGGTGAGTTGGGGTGCTGCATAAAACCAGAGATTGAAATGAGCACAGATAAAGTTCCTTAAGCCAAATATGGAATAGACAAGAGCTACTCCTTGCTCAACGAAATGGACTCAAAACCCCATATTAAACGCCTAAGAATGTACCTGACTAGTAAGTATCATAAAACCTATGGATTGCTAGGTCTCCAAAAGAGAATCAAGCATGTGTACAGGGGCATAAATGCAGCAGTGATAGGATTGGAGAGGTTCGGTGAGCAAATGAAGACCCTTTGAAGTCATATTGCATGGTACCCATTACACGGGTCTCAACTCTCCAGGTTTAAGGTATTCTTCCTTCAGCTAAAACATGCATGTGGAACCCAGAGTATGATCAACCATGTGAACGGGAGACGTGTTCAAATATGTCTCAGTTTTCCTCCCCTGGTACTCGGGTGCAACATTCCAGACGCTTTACTAACACTCTCCCGACTTGGAGAGTCAGTCCCTTTAACCTCCTGTTTGGCCCAGTTTGCAATTTCTGCGGAAGATGAACAGGAATAGCGAGAACCAATGAGAGGCTAGCTGGAGGTGTCTGGACGGGCAAATTTAACTCTCATTTCCCACCAGGAAGAGGAATTAACCAAAGGCTCAGCGTGCCGTGCCAGAACCAGATTAGGGCCTGAAGCCATCCTGCGGTGTTGCGGCCAGGTCACAAGAAAGCGAGTTGAAGAAAGGAGCTCAGGGGCACTGTAATTCACAAACCTGCAGAGTTATAAATGACAGCTATCGTCCAAAAATAGACTGAAGTAAGGCTGCCAAGAGGACTTGAAAGCGGGGCAGAATTGCAGGAAACCGATTTCAGGAGGTAGACTGGAATTGCATTGAAAGCATAGGAAAAGAGGCAGAACGTCCACAATGATGCACTTGGCCAAAAAGGGCGTATGCGTTTTTTCCTGAATATATTCAGGAAAAAACGCATACGCCCTTTTTGGCCAACCAAGCAAACTTGCAAAGGAAATCTGCACTACAATGAAGTCTCACTTCCCCCCGGTCAAAAGGGCCATCTGAAATAAGTGTAAAATCCAGAAAGGCAGGACAGGCCATGGAGAACTGGGAGCCTTGTTATGCTGATGGGCGGGTTGTAAATTGCCAACAGACACTCAGGAGAAGTGAATGGTGTTTCCTGAAACATCTAAAAAACAAAACAACACAGCCTAGGGCACTTCCACTTATGGTCCTATAGCTTAGGGAAATTAAAATCAAAAAGACACAGCCACCCCAAAGTTTGGGACGCCTCCGTTTACAAGAACCTCGTTTACCGTACAAGTTCAATATCACAGAAAGTGAAAAATGGATAAAGAACTTGTGGTACTTACGTATAATGCAGTATCACTCAGCAATGAAATCTATGTCTTCAGGCCCGTAGCAGCATAATGAGTGGATTCAGGTATGATGATTCTAACTGAAATAAGTCACACAGAAAAAGAAACATCATAAGATATCACTAATACACGGAATGTAAACTTGGCTACACAGGAACTGAATTACAGAACAGAACAGGGTCTCAAATTTAGAAAACCAACTTATGCTTGCTTAAGGGGAAAGGTGAGTTGGGGTGCTGCATAAAACCAGAGATTGAAATGAGCACAGATAAAGTTCCTTAAGCCAAATATGGAATAGACAAGAGCTACTCCTTGCTCAACGAAATGGACTCAAAACCCCATATTAAACGCCTAAGAATGTACCTGACTAGTAAGTATCTTAAAACCTATGGATTGCTAGGTCTCCAAAAGAGAATCAAGTGTGTGTACAGGAGCATAAACGCAGCAGTGATAGGATTGGAGAGGTTCGGTGAGCAAATGAAGACCCTTTGAAGTCATATTGCATGGTACCCATTACACGGGTCTCAACGCTCCAGGTTTAAGGTATTCTTCCTTCAGCTAAAACATGCATGTGGAACCCAGAGTATGATCAACCATGTGAATGGGAGACGTGTTCAAATATGTCTCAGTTTTCCTCCCCTGGTACTCGGGTGCAACATTCCAGACGCTTTACTAACACTCTCCCCACTTGGAGAGTCAGCGCCTTTAACCTCCTGTTTGGCCCAGTTTGCAATTTCTGCGGAAGATGAACAGGAATAGCGAGAACCAATGAGAGACTAGCTGGAGCTGTCTGGACGGGCAAATTTAACTCTCATTTCCCACCAGGAAGAGGAAATAACCAAAGGCTCAGCGTGCCGTGCCGGAACCAGATTAGGGCCTGAAGCCATCCTGCGGTGTTGCGGCCAGCTCAAAAGAAAGCGAGTTGAAGAAAGGAGCTCAGGGGCACTGTAATTCACAAACCTGCAGAGTTATAAATGACAGCTATCGTCCAAAAATAGACTGAAGTAAGGCTGCCAAGAGGACTTGAAAGCGGGGCAGAATTGCAGGAAACCGATTTCAGGAGGTAGACTGGAATTGCATTGAAAGCATAGGAAAAGAGGCAGAACGTCCACAATGATGCACTTGGCCAAAAAGGGCGTATGCGTTTTTTCCTGAATATATTCAGGAAAAAACGCATACGCCCTTTTTGGCCAACCAAGCAAGCTTGCAAAGGAAATCTGCACTACAATGAAGTCTCACTTCCCCCCGGTCAAAAGGGCCATTTGAAAAAAGTGTAAAATCCAGAAAGGCAGGACAGGCCATGGAGAACTGGGAGCCTTGTTATGCTGATGGGCGGGATGTAAATTGCCAACAGACACTCAGGAGAAGTGTATGGTGTTTCCTGAAACATCTAAAAAACAAAGCAACAGAGCCTAGGGCACTTCCACTTATGGTCCTATAGCTTAGGGAAATTAAAATCAAAAAGACACAGCCACCCCAAAGTTTGGAACGGCTCTGTTTACAAGAACCTCGTTTACAGTACAAGTTCAACATTGCAGAAAGTGAAAAATGGATAAAGAAGTTGTGGTATTTACTTACAAAGCAATATCACTCAGCAATGAAATCTGTGTCACAAGGCCCTTAGCAGCACAATGAGTGGATTCAGGTATGATGATTCTAACTGAAATAAGTCACACAGAAAAAGAAACATCATAAGATATCAGTAATACACGGAATGTAAACTTGGCTACACAGGAACTGAATTACAGAACAGAACAGGGTCTCAAATTTAGAAAACCAACTTATGCTTGCTTAAGGGGAAAGGTGAGTTGGGGTGCTGCATAAAACCAGAGATTGAAATGAGCACAGATAAAGTTCCTTAAGCCAAATATGGAATAGACAAGAGCTACTCCTTGCTCAACGAAATGGACTCAACACCGCATATTAAACGCCTAAGAATGTACCTGACTAGTAAGTATCTTAAAACCTATGGATTGCTATGTCTCCGAAAGAGACTCAAGCATGTGTACAGGGGCATAAACGCAGCAGTGATAGGATTGGAGAGGTTCGGTGAGCAAATGAAGACCCTTTGAAGTCATATTGCATGGTACCCATTCCACGGGTTTCAACTACCCAGGTTTTAGGTATTCTTCCTTCAGCTAAAACATGCATGTGGAACCCAGAGTATGATCAACCATGTGATCGGGAGACGTGTTCAAATATGTCTCAGTTTTCCTCCCCTGGTACTCGGGTGCAACATTCCAGACGCTTTACTAACACTCTCCCCACTTGGAGAGTCAGTCCCTTTAACCTCCTGTTTGGCCCAGTTTGCAATTTCTGTGGAAGATGAACAGGAATAGCGAGAACCAATGAGAGACTAGCTGGAGGTGTCTGGATGGGCAAATTTAACTCTCATTTCCCACCAGGAAGAGGAATTAACCAAAGGCTCAGCGTGCCGTGCCAGAACCAGGTTAGGGCCTGAAGACATCCTGCGCTGTTGCGGCCAGGTCACAAGAAAGCGAGTTGAAGAAAGGAGCTCAGGGGCACTGTAATTCACAAACCTGCAGAGTTATAAATGACAGCTATCGTCCAAAAATAGACTGAAGTAAGGCTGCCAAGAGGACTTGAAAGCGGGGCAGAATTGCAGGAAACCGATTTCAGGAGGTAGACTGGAATTGCATTGAAAGCATAGGAAAAGAGGCAGAACGTCCACAATGATGCACTTGGCCAAAAAGGGCGTATGCGTTTTTTCCTGAATATATTCAGGAAAAAACGCATACGCCCTTTTTGGCCAACCAAGCAAACTTGCAAAGGAAATCTGCACTACAATGAAGTCTCACTTCTCCCCGGTCAAAAGGGCCATCTGAAAAAAGTGTAAAATCCAGAAAGGCAGGACAGGCCATGGAGAACTGGGAGCCTTGTTATGCTGATGGGCGGGATGTAAATTGCCAACAGACACTCAGGAGAAGTGTATGGTGTTTCCTGAAACATCTAAAAAACAAAGCAACAGAGCCTAGGGCACTTCCACTTATGGTCCTATAGCTTAGGGAAATTAAAATCAAAAAGACACAGCCACCCCAAAGTTTGGGACGCCTCCGTTTACAAGAACCTCGTTTACCGTACAAGTTCAATATCACAGAAAGTGAAAAATGGATAAAGAATTTGTGGTACTTACGTACAATGCAGTATCACTCAGCAATGAAATCTATGTCATCAGGCCCGTAGCAGCATAATGAGTGGATTCAGGTACGATGATTCTAACTGAAATAAGTCACACAGAAAAAGAAACATCATAAGACATCACTAATACATGGAATGTAAACTTGGCTACACAGGAACTGCATTCCAAAACAGAACAGCGTCTCAAATTTAGAAAACCAACTTATGCTTGCTTAAGGGGAAAGGTGAGTTGGGGTGCTGCATAAAACCAGAGATTGAAATGAGCACAGATAAAGTTCCTTAAGCCAAATATGGAATAGAGAAGAGCTACTCCTTGCTCAACGAAATGGACTCAAAACCCCATATTAAACGCCTAAGAATGTACCTGACTAGTAAGTATCATAAAACCTATGGATTGCTAGGTCTCCAAAAGAGAATCAAGCGTGTGTACAGGGGCATAAACGCAGCAGTGATAGGATTGGAGAGGTTCGGTGAGCAAATGAAGACCCTTTGAAGTCATATTGCATGGTACCCATTACACGGGTCTCAACTCTCCAGGTTTAAGGTATTCTTCCTTCAGCTAAAACATGCATGTGGAACCCAGAGTATGATCAACCATGTGAACGGGAGACGTGTTCAAATATGTCTCAGTTTTCCTCCCCTGGTACTCGGGTGCAACATTCCAGACGCTTTACTAACACTCTCCCGACTTGGAGAGTCAGTCCCTTTAACCTCCTGTTTGGCCCAGTTTGCAATTTCTGCGGAAGATGAACAGGAATAGCGAGAACCAATGAGAGGCTAGCTGGAGGTGTCTGGACGGGCAAATTTAACTCTCATTTCCCACCAGGAAGAGGAATTAACCAAAGGCTCAGCGTGCCGTGCCAGAACCAGATTAGGGCCTGAAGCCATCCTGCGGTGTTGCGGCCAGGTCACAAGAAAGCGAGTTGAAGAAAGGAGCTCAGGGGCACTGTAATTCACAAACCTGCAGAGTTATAAATGACAGCTATCGTCCAAAAATAGACTGAAGTAAGGCTGCCAAGAGGACTTGAAAGCGGGGCAGAATTGCAGGAAACCGATTTCAGGAGGTAGACTGGAATTGCATTGAAAGCATAGGAAAAGAGGCAGAACGTCCACAATGATGCACTTGGCCAAAAAGGGCGTATGCGTTTTTTCCTGAATATATTCAGGAAAAAACGCATACGCCCTTTTTGGCCAACCAAGCAAACTTGCAAAGGAAATCTGCACTACAATGAAGTCTCACTTCCCCCCGGTCAAAAGGGCCATCTGAAATAAGTGTAAAATCCAGAAAGGCAGGACAGGCCATGGAGAACTGGGAGCCTTGTTATGCTGATGGGCGGGTTGTAAATTGCCAACAGACACTCAGGAGAAGTGAATGGTGTTTCCTGAAACATCTAAAAAACAAAACAACACAGCCTAGGGCACTTCCACTTATGGTCCTATAGCTTAGGGAAATTAAAATCAAAAAGACACAGCCACCCCAAAGTTTGGGACGCCTCCGTTTACAAGAACCTCGTTTACCGTACAAGTTCAATATCACAGAAAGTGAAAAATGGATAAAGAACTTGTGGTACTTACGTATAATGCAGTATCACTCAGCAATGAAATCTATGTCTTCAGGCCCGTAGCAGCATAATGAGTGGATTCAGGTATGATGATTCTAACTGAAATAAGTCACACAGAAAAAGAAACATCATAAGATATCACTAATACACGGAATGTAAACTTGGCTACACAGGAACTGAATTACAGAACAGAACAGGGTCTCAAATTTAGAAAACCAACTTATGCTTGCTTAAGGGGAAAGGTGAGTTGGGGTGCTGCATAAAACCAGAGATTGAAATGAGCACAGATAAAGTTCCTTAAGCCAAATATGGAATAGACAAGAGCTACTCCTTGCTCAACGAAATGGACTCAAAACCCCATATTAAACGCCTAAGAATGTACCTGACTAGTAAGTATCTTAAAACCTATGGATTGCTAGGTCTCCAAAAGAGAATCAAGTGTGTGTACAGGAGCATAAACGCAGCAGTGATAGGATTGGAGAGGTTCGGTGAGCAAATGAAGACCCTTTGAAGTCATATTGCATGGTACCCATTCCACGGGTCTCAACGCTCCAGGTTTAAGGTATTCTTCCTTCAGCTAAAACATGCATGTGGAACCCAAGTATGATCAACCATGTGAACGGGAGACGTGTTCAAATATGTCTCAGGTTTCCTCCCCTGGTACTTGGGTGCAACATTCCAGACGCTTTACTAACACTCTCCCCACTTGGAGAGTCAGCGCCTTTAACCTCCTGTTTGGCCCAGTTTGCAATTTCTGCGGAAGATGAACAGGAATAGCGAGAACCAATGAGAGGCTAGCTGGAGGTGTCTGGACGGGCAAATTTAACTCTCATTTCCCACCAGGAAGAGGAAATAACCAAAGGCTCAGCGTGCCATGCCGGAACCAGATTAGGGCCTGAAGCCATCCTGCGGTGTTGCGGCCAGGTCACAAGAAAGCAAGTTGAAGAAAGGAGCTCAGGGGCACTGTAATTCACAAACCTGCAGAGTTATAAATGACAGCTATCGTCCAAAAATAGACTGAAGTAAGGCTGCCAAGAGGACTTGAAAGCGGGGCAGAATTGCAGGAAACCGATTTCAGGAGGTAGACTGGAATTGCATTGAAAGCATAGGAAAAGAGGCAGAACGTCCACAATGATGCACTTGGCCAAAAAGGGCGTATGCGTTTTTTCCTGAATATATTCAGGAAAAAACGCATACGCCCTTTTTGGCCAACCAAGCAAGCTTGCAAAGGAAATCTGCACTACAATGAAGTCTCACTTATCCCCGGTCAAAAGGGCCATCTGAAAACAGTGTAAAATCCAGAAAGGCAGGACAGGCCATGGAGAACTGGGAGCCTTGTTATGCTGATGGGCGGGATGTAAATTGCTAACAGACACTTGGGAGAAGTGTATGGTGTTTCCTGAAACATCTAAAAAACAAAGCAACAGAGGCTAGGGCACTTCCACTTATGGTCCTATAGCTTAGGGAAATTAAAATCAAAAAGACACAGCCAGCCCAAAGTTTGGGACGCCTCTGTTTACAAGAACCTCGTTTACAGTACAAGTTCAACATCGCAGAAAGTGAAAAATGGATAAAGAAGTTGTGGTATTTACTTACAAAGCAATATCACTCAGCAATGAAATCTGTGTCATCAGGCCCTTAGCAGCACAATGAGTGGATTCAGGTATGATGATTCTAACTGAAATAAGTCACACAGAAAAAGAAACATCATAAGATATCAGTAATACACGGAATGTAAACTTGGCTACACAGGAACTGAATTACAGAACAGAACAGGGTCTCAAATTTAGAAAACCAACTTATGCTTGCTTAAGGGGAAAGGTGAGTTGGGGTGCTGCATAAAACCAGAGATTGAAATGAGCACAGATAAAGTTCCTTAAGCCAAATATGGAATAGACAAGAGCTACTCCTTGCTCAACGAAATGGACTCAACACCGCATATTAAACACCTACGAATGTACCTGACTAGTAAGTATCGTAAAACCTATGGATTGCTATGTCTCCGAAAGAGACTCAAGCATGTGTACAGGGGCATAAACGCAGCAGTGATAGGATTGGAGAGGTTCGGTGAGCAAATGAAGACCCTTTGAAGTCATATTGCATGGTACCCATTCCACGGGTTTCAACTACCCAGGTTTTAGGTATTCTTCCTTCAGCTAAAACATGCATGTGGAACCCAGAGTATGATCAACCATGTGATCGGGAGACGTGTTCAAATATGTCTCAGTTTTCGTACCCTGGTACTCGGGTGCAACATTCCAGACGCTTTACTAACACTCTCCCGACTTGGAGAGTCAGTCCCTTTAACCTCCTGTTTGGCCCAGTTTGCAATTTCTGCGGAAGATGAACAGGAATAGCGAGAACCAATGAGAGGCTAGCTGGAGGTGTCTGGACGGGCAAATTTAACTCTCATTTCCCACCAGGAAGAGGAATTAACCAAAGGCTCAGCATGCCGGGTCGGAACCAGATTAGGGCCTGAAGCCATCCTGCGGTGTTGCGGCCAGCTCAAAAGAAAGCGAGTTGAAGAAAGGAGCTCAGGGGCACTGTAATTCACAAACCTGCAGAGTTATAAATGACAGCTATCGTCCAAAAATAGACTGAAGTAAGGCTGCCAAGAGGACTTGAAAGCGGGGCAGAATTGCAGGAAACCGATTTCAGGAGGTAGACTGGAATTGCATTGAAAGCATAGGAAAAGAGGCAGAACGTCCACAATGATGCACTTGGCCAAAAAGGGCGTATGCGTTTTTTCCTGAATATATTCAGGAAAAAACGCATACGCCCTTTTTGGCCAACCAAGCAAGCTTGCAAAGGAAATCTGCACTACAATGAAGTCTCACTTCCCCCCGGTCAAAAGGGCCATCTGAAAACAGTGTAAAATCCAGAAAGGCAGGACAGGCCATGGAGAACTGGGAGCCTTGTTATGCTGATGGGCGGGATGTAAATTGCTAACAGACACTCCGGAGAAGTGTATGGTGTTTCCTGAAACATCTAAAAAACAAAGCATCAGAGCCTAGGGCACTTCCACTTATGGTCCTATAGCTTAGGGAAATTAAAATCAAAAAGACACAGCCACCCCAAAGTTTGGAACGGCTCTGTTTACAAGAACCTCGTTTACAGTACAAGTTCAACATCGCAGAAAGTGAAAAATGGATAAAGAAGTTGTGGTATTTACTTACAAAGCAATATCACTCAGCAATGAAATCTGTGTCATCAGGCCCTTAGCAACACAATGAGTGGATTCAGGTGTGATGATTCTAACTGAAATAAGTCACACAGAAAAAGAAACATCATAAGATATCAGTAATACACGGAATGTAAACTTGGCTACACAGGAACTGAATTACAGAACAGAACAGGGTCTCAAATTTAGAAAACTAACTTATGCTTGCTTAAGGGGAAAGGTGAGTTGGGGTGCTGCATAAAACCAGAGATTGAAATGAGCACAGATAAATTTCCTTAAGCCAAATATGGAATAGAGAAGAGCTACTCCTTGCTCAACGAAATGGACTCAACACCGCATATTAAACGCCTACGAATGTACCTGACTTGTAAGTATCTTAAAACCTATGGATTGCTATGTCTCCGAAAGAGAATCAAGCATGTGTACAGGGGCATAAACGCAGCAGTGATAGGATTGGAGAGGTTCGTGAGCAAATGAAGACCCTTTGAAGTCATATTGCATGGTACCCATTCCACGGGTTTCAACTACCTAGGCTTAAGGTATTCTTCCTTCAGCTAAAATATGCATGTGGAACCTAGAGTATGATCAACCATGTGATCGGGAGAGTGTTCAAATATGTCTCAGTTTTCGTACCCTGGTACTCGGGTGCAACATTCCAGACGCTTTACTAACACTCTACCCATTTGGAGAGTCAGTCCCTTTAACCTCCTGTTTGGCCCAGTTTGCAATTTCTGCGGAAGATGAACAGGAATAGCGAGAACCAATGAGAGGCTAGCTGGAGGTGTCTGGACAGGCAAATTTAACTCTCATTTCCCACCAGGAAGAGGAAATAACCAAAGGCTCAGCGTGCCGTACCGGAACCACATTAGGGCCTGAAGCCATCCTGCGGTGTTGCGGCCAGCTCAAAAGAAAGCGAGTTGAAGAAAGGAGCTCAGGGGCACTGTAATTCACAAACCTGCAGAGTTATAAATGACAGCTATCGTCCAAAAATAGACTGAAGTAAGGCTGCCAAGAGGACTTGAAAGCGGGGCAGAATTGCAGGAAACCGATTTCAGGAGGTAGACTGGAATTGCATTGAAAGCATAGGAAAAGAGGCAGAACGTCCACAATGATGCACTTGGCCAAAAAGCGCGTATGCGTTTTTTCCTGAATATATTCAGGAAAAAACGCATACGCACTTTTTGGCCAACCAAGCAAGCTTGCAAAGGAAATCTGCACTACAATGAAGTCTCACTTCCCCCCGGTCAAAAGGGCCATCTGAAAAAAGGGTAAAATCCAGAAAGTCAACAGGCCATTGAGAACTGGGAGCCTTGTTATGCTGATGGGCGGGATGTAAATTGCCAACAGACACTCAGGAGAAGTGTATGGTGTTTCCTGAAACATCTAAAAAACAAAGCATCAGAGCCTAGGGCACTGCCACTTATGGTCCTATAGCTTAGGGAAATTAAAATGAAAAAGACACAGCCACCCCAAAGTTTGGAACGGCTCTGTTTACAAGAACCTCGTTTACAGTACAAGTTCAACATCGCAGAAAGTGAAAAATGGATAAAGAAGTTGTGGTATTTACTTACAAAGCAATATCACTCAGCAATGAAATCTGTGTCACAAGGCCCTTAGCAGCACAATGAGTGGATGCAGGTATGATGATTCTAACTGAAATAAGTCACACAGAAAAAGAAACATCATAAGATATCAGTAATACACGGAATGTAATCTTGGCTACACAGGAACTGCATTCCAAAACAGAACAGGGTCTCAAATTTAGAAAACCAACTTATGCTTGCTTAAGGGGAAAGGTGAGTTGGGGTGCTGCATAAAACCAGAGATTGAAATGAGCACAGATAAATTTCCTTAAGCCAAATATGGAATAGACAAGAGCTACTCCTTGCTCAACGAAATGGACTCAAAACCCCATATTAAACGCCTAAGAATGTACCTGACTAGTAAGTATCTTAAAACCTATGGATTTCTATGTCTCCAAAAGAGAATCAAGCGTGTGTACAGGGGCATAAACGCAGCAGTGATAGGATTGGAGAGGTTCGGTGAGCAAATGAACACCCTGTGAAGTCATATTGCATGGTACCCATTACACGGGTCTCAACTCTCCAGGTTTAAGGTATTCTTCCTTCAGCTAAAACATGCATGTGGAACCCAGAGTATGATCAACCATGTGGACGGGAGACGTGTTCAAATATGTCTCAGTTTTCCTCCCCTCGTACTCGGGTGCAACATTCCAGACGCTTTACTAACACTCTCCCGACTTGGAGAGTCAGTCCCTTTAACCTCCTGTTTGGCCCAGTTTGCAATTTCTGCAGAAGATGAACAGGAATAGCGAGAACCAATGAGAGGCTAGCTGGAGCTGTCTGGACGGGCAAATTTAACTCTCATTTCCCACCAGGAAGAGGAATTAACCAAAGGCTCAGCATGCCGGGCCGGAACCAGATTAGGGCCTGAAGCCATCCTGCGGTGTTGCGGCCAGGTCACAAGAAAGCGAGGTGAAGAAAGGAGCTCAGGGGCACTGTAATTCACAAACCTGCAGAGTTATAAATGACAGCTATCGTCCAAAAATAGACTGAAGTAAGGCTGCCAAGAGGACTTGAAAGCGGGGCAGAATTGCAGGAAACCGATTTCAGGAGGTAGACTGGAATTGCATTGAAAGCATAGGAAAAGAGGCAGAACGTCCACAATGATGCACTTGGCCAAAAAGGGCGTATGCGTTTTTTCCTGAATATATTCAGGAAAAAACGCATACGCCCTTTTTGGCCAACCAAGCAAGCTTGCAAAGGAAATCTGCACTACAATGAAGTCTCACTTCCCCCCGGTCAAAAGGGCCATCTGAAAAAAGTGTAAACTCCAGAAAGGCAGGACAGGCCATGGAGAACTGGGAGCCTTGTTATGCTGATGGGCGGGATGTAAATTGCCAAGAACCACTTGGGAGAAGTGTATCGTGTTTCCTGAAACAACTAAAAAACAAAGCAACAGAACCTAGGGCACTTCCACTCATGGTCCTATAGCTTAGGGAAATTAAAATCAAAAAGACACAGCCACCCCAAAGTTTGGAACGGCTCTGTTTACAAGAACCTCGTTTACAGTACAAGTTCAACATCGCAGAAAGTGAAAAATGGATAAAGAAGTTGTGGTATTTACTTACAAAGCAATATCACTCAGCAATGAAATCTGTGTCATCAGGCCCTTAGCAGCACAATGAGTGGATTCAGGTATGATGATTCTAACTGAAATAAGTTACACAGAAAAAGAAACATCATAAGATATCAGTAATACACGGAATGTAAACTTGGCTACACAGGAACTGAATTACAGAACAGAACAGGGTCTCAAATTTAGAAAACTAACTTATGCTTGCTTAAGAGGAAAGGTGAGTTGGGGTGCTTCATAAAACCAGAGATTGAATGAGCACAGATAAAGTTCCTTAAGCCAAATATGGAATAGACAAGAGCTACTCCTTGCTCAACGAAATGGACTCAACACCGCATATTAAACGCCTAAGAATGTACCTGACTAGTAAGTATCTTAAAACCTATGGATTGCTAAGTCTCCGAAAGAGAATCAAGCATGTGTACAGGGGCATAAACGCAGCAGTGATAGGATTGGAGAGGTTCGTGAGCAAATGAAGACCCTTTGAAGTCATATTGCATGGTACCCATTCCACGGGTTTCAACTACCCAGGTTTAAGGTATTCTTCCTTCAGCTAAAACATGCATGTGGAACCTAGAGTATGATCAACCATGTGATCGGGAGACGTGTTCAAATATGTCTCAGTTTTCGTACCCTGGTACTCGGGTGCAACATTCCAGACGCTTTACTAACACTCTCCCCACTTGGAAAGTCAGCGCCTTTAACCTCCTGTTTGGCCCAGTTTGCAATTTCTGCGGAAGATGAACAGGAATAGCGAGAACCAATGAGAGGCTAGCTGGAGGTGTCTGGACGGGCAAATTTAACTCTCATTTCCCACCAGGAAGAGGAAATAACCAAAGGCTCAGCATGCCGGGCCGGAACCAGATTAGGGCCTGAAGCCATCCTGCGGTGTTGCGGCCAGGTCACAAGAAAGCGAGTTGAAGAAAGGAGCTCAGGGGCACTGTAATTCACAAACCTGCAGAGTTATAAATGACAGCTATCGTCCAAAAATAGACTGAAGTAAGGCTGCCAAGAGGACTTGAAAGCGGGGCAGAATTGCAGGAAACCGATTTCAGGAGGTAGACTGGAATTGCATTGAAAGCATAGGAAAAGAGGCAGAACGTCCACAATGATGCACTTGGCCAAAAAGGGCGTATGCGTTTTTTCCTGAATATATTCAGGAAAAAACGCATACGCCCTTTTTGGCCAACCAAGCAAGCTTGGAAAGGAAATCTGCACTACAATGAAGTCACACTTCCCCCCGGTCAAAAGGGCCATCTGAAAAAAGTGTAAAATCCAGAAAGGCAACAGGCCATTGAGAACTGGGAGCCTTGTTATGCTGATGGGCGGGATGTAAATTGCCAACAGACATTCAGGAGAAGTGTATGGTGTTTCCTGAAACATCTAAATAACAAAGCAACAGAACCTAGGGCACTTCCACTTATAGTCCTATAGCTTAGGGAAATTAAAATCAAAAAGACACAGCCACCCCAAAGTTTGGATCGGCTCTGTTTACAAGAACCTCGTTTACAGTACAAGTTCAACATCGCAGAAAGTGAAAAATGCATAAAGAAGTTGTGGTATTTACTTACAAAGCAATATCACTCAGCAATGAAATCTATGTCACCAGGCCCGTAGCAGCATAATGAGTGGATTCGGGTATGGTGATTCTAACTGAAATAAGTCAAACAGAAAAAGAAACATCAAAAAATATCACTAATACATGGAATTTAAACTTGGCTACAGAGGAACTGAATTACAAAACAGAACAGGGTCTCAAATTTAGAAAACCAACTTATGCTTGCTTAAGGGGAAAGGTGAGTTGGGGTGCTGCATAAAACCAGAGATTGAAATGAGCACAGATAAAGTTCCTTAAGCCAAATATGGAATAGACATAGCTACTCCTTGCTCAACGAAATGGACTCAACACCACATATTAAACGCCTAAGAATGTACCTGACTAGTAAGTATCTTAAAACCTATGGATTGCTATGCCTCCAAAAGAGAATCAAGCATGTGTACCGGGGCATAAACGAAGCAGTGATAGGATTGGAGAGGTTCGGTGAGCAAATGAAGACCCTTTGAAGTCATATTGCATGGTACCCATTCCACGGGTTTCAACTACCCAGGTTTTAGGTATTCTTCCTTCAGCTAAAACATGCATGTGGAACCTAGAGTATGATCAACCATGTGATCGGGAGACGTGTTCAAATATGTCTCAGTTTTGGTACCCTGGTACTCGGGTGCAACATTCCAGACGGTTTACTAACACTCTCCCCACTTGGAGAGTCAGTCCCTTTAACCTCCTGTTTGGCCCAGTTTGCAATTTCTGTGGAAGATGAACAGGAATAGCGAGAACCAATGAGAGACTAGCTGGAGGTGTCTGGATGGGCAAATTTAACTCTCATTTCCCACCAGGAAGAGGAATTAACCAAAGGCTCAGCGTGCCATGCCAGAACCAGATTAGGGCCTGAAGACATCCTGTGGTGTTGCGGCCAGGTCACAAGAAAGCGAGTTAAAGAAAGGAGCTCAGGAGCACTGTAATTCACAAACCTGCAGAGTTATAAATGACAGCTATCGTCCAAAAATAGACTGAAGTAAGGCTGCCAAGAGGACTTGAAAGCGGGGCAGAATTGCCGGAAACCGATTTCAGGAGGTAGACTGGAATTGCATTGAAAGCATAGGAAAAGAGGCAGAACGTCCACAATGATGCACTTGGCCAAAAAGGGCGTATGCGTTTTTTCCTGAATATATTCAGGAAAAAACGCATACGCCCTTTTTGGCCAACCAAGCAAGCTTGCAAAGGAAATCTGCACTACAATGAAGTCTCACTTCCCCCCGGTCAAAAGGGCCATCTGAAAAAAGTGTAAAATCCAGAAAGGCAGGACAGGCCATGGAGAACTGGGAGCCTTGTTATGCTGATGGGCGGGATGTAAATTGCCAACAACCACTCGGGAGAAGTGTATGGTGTTTCCTGAAACATCTAAAAAACAAAGCAACAGAACCTAGGGCACTTCCACTTATGGTCCTATAGCTTAGGGAAATTAAAATCAAAAAGACACAGCCACCCCAAAGTTTGGAACGGCTCTGTTTACAAGAACCTCGTTTACAGTACAAGTTCAACATCGCAGAAAGTGAAAAATGGATAAAGAAGTTGTGGTATTTACTTACAAAGCAATATCACTCAGCAATGAAATCTGTGTCACAAGGCCCTTAGCAGCACAATGAGTGGATTCAGGTATGATGATTCTAACTGAAATAAGTCACACAGAGAAAGAAACATCATAAGATATCAGTAATACACGGAATGTAAACTTGGCTACACAGGAACTGAATTACAGAAGAGAACAGGGTCTCAAATTTAGAAAACCAACTTATGCTTGCTTAAGGGTAAAGGTGAGTTGGGGTGCTGCATAAAACCAGAGATTGAAATGAGCACAGATAAAGTTCCTTAAGCCATATATGGAATAGACAAGAGCTACTCCTTGCTCAACGAAATGGACTCAACACCGCATATTAAACGCCTAAGAATGTACCTGACTAGTAAGTATCTTAAAACCTATAGATTGCTATGTCTCCGAAAGAGAATCAAGCATGTGTACAGGGGCATAAACGCAGCAGTGATAGGATTGGAGAGGTTCGGTGAGCAAATGAAGACCCTTTGAAGTCATATTGCATGGTACCCATTACACGGGTTTCAACTACCCAGGTTTTAGGTATTCTTCCTTCAGCTAAAACATGCATGTGGAACCCAAGTATGATCAACCATGTGAATGGGAGACGTGTTCAAATATGTCTCAGTTTTCCTCCTCTGGTACTCGGGTGCAACATTCCAGACGCTTTACTAACACTCTCCCCACTTGGAAAGTCAGCGCCTTTAACCTCCTGTTTGGCCCAGTTTGCAATTTCTGCGGAAGATGAACAGGAATAGCGAGAACCAATGAGAGGCTAGCTGGAGGTGTCTGGACGGGCAAATTTAACTCTCATTTCCCACCAGGAAGAGGAAATAACCAAAGGCTCAGCGTGCCGGGCCGGAACCAGATTAGGGCCTGAAGCCATCCTGCGGTGTTGCGGCCAGCTCAAAAGAAAGCGAGTTGAAGAAAGGAGCTCAGGGGCACTGTAATTCACAAACCTGCAGAGTTATAAATGACAGCTATCGTCCAAAAATAGACTGAAGTAAGGATGCCAAGAGGACTTGAAAGCGGGGCAGAATTGCAGGAAACCGATTTCAGGAGGTAGACTGGAATTGCATTGAAAGCATAGGAAAAGAGGCAGAACGTCCACAATGATGCACTTGGCCAAAAAGGGCGTATGCGTTTTTTCCTGAATATATTCAGGAAAAAACTCATACGCCCTTTTTGGCCAACCAAGCAAGCTTGCAAAGGAAATCTGCACTACAATGAAGTCTCACTTCCCCCCCGGTCAAAAGGGCCATCTGAAAAAAGTGTAAAATCCAGAAAGGCAACAGGCCATTGAGAACTGGGAGCCTTGTTATGCTGATGGGCGGGATGTAAATTGCCAACAGACATTCAGGAGAAGTCTATGGTGTTTCCTGAAACATCTAAATAACAAAGCAACAGAACCTAGGGCACTTCCACTTATAGTCCTATAGCTTAGGGAATTTAAAATCAAAAAGACACAGCCACCCCAAAGTTTGGAACGGCTCTGTTTACAAGAACGTCGTTTACAGTACAAGTTCAACATCGCAGAAAGTGAAAAATGGATAAAGAAGTTGTGGTATTTACTTACAAAGCAATATCACTCAGCAATGAAATCTATGTCACCAGGCCCGTAGCAGCATAATGAGTGGATTCGGGTATGGTGATTCTAACTGAAATAAGTCACACAGAAAAAGAAACATCAAAAAATATCACTAATACATGGAATTTAAACTTTGCTACAGAGGAACTGAATTACAAAACAGAACAGGGTCTCAAATTTAGAAAACCAACTTATGCTTGCTTAAGGGGAAAGGTGAGTTGGGGTGCTGCATAAAACCAGAGATTGAAATGAGCACAGATAAAGTTCCTTAAGCCAAATATGGAATAGACAAGAGCTACTCCTTGCTCAACGAAATGGACTCAACACCGCATATTAAACGCCTAAGAATGTACCTGACTAGTAAGTATCTTAAAACCTATGGATTGCTATGTCTCCGAAAGAGAATCAAGCATGTGTACAGGGGCATAAACGAAGCAGTGATAGGATTGGAGAGGTTCGGTGATCAAATGAAGACCCTTTGAAGTCATATTGCATGGTACCCATTCCACGGGTTTCAACTACCCAGGTTTTAGGTATTCTTCCTTCAGCTAAAACATGCATGTGGAACCCAAGTATGATCAACCATGTGAACGGGAGACGTGTTCAAATATGTCTCAGTTTTCCTCCCCTGGTACTCGGGTGCAACATTCCAGACGCTTTACTAACACTCTCCCGACTTGGAGAGTCAGTCCCTTTAACCTCCTGTTTGGCCCAGTTTGCAATTTCTGCGGAAGATGAACAGGAATAGCGAGAACCAATGAGAGGCTAGCTGGAGGTGTCTGGACGGGCAAATTTAACTCTCATTTCCCACTAGGAAGAGGAAATAACCAAAGGCTCAGTGTGCCGTGCCGGAACCAGATTAGGGCCTGAAGCCATCCTGCGGTGTTGCGGCCAGGTCACAAGAAAGCGAGTTGAAGAAAGGAGCTCAGGGGCACTGTAATTCACAAACCTGCAGAGTTATAAATGACAGCTATTGTCCAAAAATAGACTGAAGTAAGGCTGCCAAGAGGACTTGAAAGCGGGGCAGCATTGCAGGAAACTGATTTCAGGAGGTAGACTGGAATTGCATTGAAAGCATAGGAAAAGAGGCAGAACGTCCACAATGATGCACTTGGCCAAAAAGGGCGTATGCGTTTTTTCCTGAATATATTCAGGAAAAAACGCATACGCCCTTTTTGGCCAACCAAGCAAGCTTGCAAAGGAAATCTGCACTACAATGAAGTCTCACTTCCCCCCCGGTCAAAAGGGCCATCTGAAAAAAGTGTAAAATCCAGAAAGGCAACAGGCCATTGAGAACTGGGAGCCTTGTTATGCTGATGGGCGGGATGTAAATTGCCAACAGACATTCAGGAGAAGTGTATGGTGTTTCCTGAAACATCTAAATAACAAAGCAACAGAACCTAGGGCACTTCCACTTATAGTCCTATAGCTTAGGGAATTTAAAATCAAAAAGACACAGCCACCCCAAAGTTTGGAACGGCTCTGTTTACAAGAACCTCGTTTACAGTACAAGTTCAACATCGCAGAAAGTGAAAAATGGATAAAGAAGTTGTGGTATTTACTTACAAAGCAATATCACTCAGCAATGAAATCTATGTCACCAGGCCCGTAGCAGCATAATGAGTGGATTCGGGTATGGTGATTCTAACTGAAATAAGTCACACAGAAAAAGAAACATCAAAAAATATCACTAATACATGGAATTTAAACTTTGCTACAGAGGAACTGAATTACAAAACAGAACAGGGTCTCAAATTTAGAAAACCAACTTATGCTTGCTTAAGGGGAAAGGTGAGTTGGGGTGCTGCATAAAACCAGAGATTGAAATGAGCACAGATAAAGTTCCTTAAGTCAAATATGGAATAGACAAGAGCTACTCCTTGCTCAACGAAATGGACTCAACACCGCATATTAAACGCCTAAGAATGTACCTGACTAGTAAGTATCTTAAAACCTATGGATTGCTATGCCTCCAAAAGAGAATCAAGCATGTGTACAGGGGCATAAACGCAGCAGTGAAAGGATTGGAGAGGTTCGGTGATCAAATGAAGACCCTTTGAAGTCATATTGCATGGTACCCATTACACGGGTCTCAACTCTCCAGGTTTAAGGTATTCTTCCTTCAGCTAAAACATGCATGTGGAACCCAGAGTATGATCAACCATGTGAACGGGAGACGTGTTCAAATATGTCTCAGTTTTCCTCCCCTGGTACTCGGGTGCAACATTCCAGACGCTTTACTAACACTCTCCCCACTTGGAGAGTCAGTCCCTTTAACCTCCTGTTTGGCCCAGTTTGCAATTTCTGCGGAAGATGAACAGGAATAGCGAGAACCAATGAGAGGCTAGCTGGAGGTGTCTGGACGGGCAAATTTAACTCTCATTTCCCACCAGGAAGAGGAATTAACCAAAGGCTCAGTGTGCCGTGCCGGAACCAGATTAGGGCCTGAAGCCATCCTGCGGTGTTGCGGCCAGGTCACAAGAAAGCGAGTTGAAGAAAGTAGCTCAGGGGCACTGCAATTCACAAACCTGCAGAGTTATAAATGACAGCTATCGTCCAAAAATAGACTGAAGTAAGGCTGCCAAGAGGACTTGAAAGTGGGGCAGAATTGCAGGAAACCGATTTCAGGAGGTAGACTGGAATTGCATTGAAAGCATAGGAAAAGAGGCAAAACGTCCACAATGATGCACTTGGCCAAAAAGGGCGTATGCGTTTTTTCCTGAATATATTCAGGAAAAAACGCATACGCACTTTTTGGCCAACCAAGCAAGCTTGCAAAGGAAATCTGCACTACAATGAAGTCTCACTTCCCCCCGGTCAAAAGGGCCATCTGAAAAAAGTGTAAAATCCAGAAAGGCAACAGGCCATTGAGAACTGGGAGCCTTGTTATGCTGATGGGCGGGATGTAAATTGCCAACAGACACTTGGGAGAAGTGTATGGTGTTTCCTGAAACATCTAAAAAACAAAGCAACAGAGCCTAGGGCACTTCCACTTATGGTGCTATAGCTTAGGGAAATTAAAATCAAAAAGACACAGCCACCCCAAAGTTTGGAACATCTCTGTTTACAAGAACCTCGTTTAAAGTACAAGTTCAACATCGCAGAAAGTGAAAATTGGATAAAGAAGTTGTGGTATTTACTTACAAAGCAATATCACTCAGCAATGAAATCTATGTCATCAGGCCCTTAGCAGCACAATGAGTGGATTCAGGTATGATGATTCTAACTGAAATAAGTCACACAGAAAAAGAAACATCATAAGATATCAGTAATACACGGAATGGAAACTTGGCTACACAGGAACTGAATTACAGAACAGAACAGGGTCTCAAATTTAGAAAACCAACTTATGCTTGCTTAAGGGGAAAGGTGAGTTGGGGTGCTGCATAAAACCAGAGATTGAAATGAGCACAGATAAAGTTCCTTAAGCCAAATATGGAATAGACAAGAGCTACTCCTTGCTCAATGAAATGGACTCAACACCGCATATTAAACGCCTAAGAATGTACCTGACTAGTAAGTATCTTAAAACCTATGGATTGCTATGTCTCCAAAAGAGAATCAAGCATGTGTACAGGGGCATAAACGCAGCAGTGATAGGATTGGAGAGGTTCGGTGAGCAAATGAAGACCCTTTGAAGTCATATTGCATGGTACCCATTCCACGGGTTTCAAATACCCAGGTTTAAGGTATTCTTCCTTCAGCTAAAACATGCATGTGGAACCTAGAGTATGATCAACAATGTGATCGGGAGACGTGTTCAAATATGTCTCAGTTTTCCTCCCCTGGTACTCGGGTGCAACATTCCAGACGCTTTACTAACACTCTCCCCACTTGGAAAGTCAGCACCTTTAACCTCCTGTTTGGCCCAGTTTGCAATTTCTGCAGAAGATGAACAGGAATAGCGAGAACCAATGAGAGACTAGCTGGAGGTGTCTGGACGGGCAAATTTAACTCTCATTTCCCACCAGGAAGAGGAATTAACCAAAGGCTCAGCGTGCCGTGCCGGAACCAGATTAGGGCCTGAAGCCATCCTGCGGTGTTGCGGCCAGGTCACAAGAAAGCGAGTTGAAGAAAGGAGCTCAGGGGCACTGTAATTCACAAACCTGCAGAGTTATAAATGACAGCTATCGTCCAAAAATAGACTGAAGTAAGGCTGCCAAGAGGACTTGAAAGCGCGGCAGAATTGCAGGAAACCGATTTCAGGAGGTAGACTGGAATTGCATTGAAAGCATAGGAAAAGAGGCAGAACGTACAAAATGATGCACTTGGCCAAAGAGGGCGTATGCGTTTTTTCCTGAATATATTCAGGAAAAAACGCATACGCCCTTTTTGGCCAACCAAGCAAGCTTGCAAAGGAAATCTGCACTACAATGAAGTCTCACTTCCCCCCGGTCAAAAGGGCCATCTGAAAAAAGTGTAAAATCCAGAAAGGCAGGACAGGACATGGAGAACTGGGAGCCTTGTTATGCTGATGGGCGGGATGTAAATTCCCAACAACCACTCGGGAGAAGTGTATGGTGTTTCCTGAAACATCTAAAAAACAAAGCAACAGAACTTAGGGCACTTCCACTTATGGTCCTATAGCTTAGGGAAATTAAAATCAAAAAGACACAGCCACCCCAAAGTTTGGAACGGCTCTGTTTACAAGAACCTCGTTTACAGTACAAGTTCAACATCGCAGAAAGTGAAAAATGGATAAAGAAGTTGTGGTATTTACTTACAAAGCAATATCACTCAGCAATGAAATCTGTGTCATCAGGCCCTTAGCAGCACAATGAGTGGATTCAGGTATGATGATTCTAACTGAAATAAGTCACACAGAAAAAGAAACATCATAAGATATCACTAATACACGGAATGTAAACTTGGCTACACAGGAACTCAGTTACAGAACAGAACAGGGTCTCAAATTTAGAAAACCAACTTATGCTTGCTTAAGGGGAAAGGTGAGTTGGGGTGCTGCATAAAACCAGAGATTGAAATGAGCACAGATAAAGTTCCTTAAGCCAAATATGGAATAGACAAGAGCTACTCCTTGCTCAACGAAATGGACTCAACACCGCATATTAAACGCCTAAGAATGTACCTGACTAGTAAGTATCTTAAAACCTATGGATTGCTATGTCTCCGAAAGAGAATCAAGCATGTGTACAGGGGCATAAACGCAGCAGTGATAGGATTGGAGAGGTTCGGTGAGCAAATGAAGACCCTTTGAAGTCATATTGCATGGTACCCATTCCACGGGTTTCAACTACCCAGGTTTAAGGTATTCTTCCTTCAGCTAAAACATGCATGTGGAACCTAGAGTATGATCAACCATGTGATCGGGAGACGTGTTCAAATATGTCTCAGTTTTCGTACCCTGGTACTCGGGTGCAACATTCCAGACGCTTAACTAACACTCTCCCCACTTGGAGAGTCAGTCCCTTTAACCTCCTGTTTGGCCCAGTTTGCAATTTCTGTGGAAGATGAACAGGAATAGCGAGAACCAATGAGAGACTAGCTGGAGGTGTCTGGATGGGCAAATTTAACTCACATTTCCCACCAGGAAGAGGAATTAACCAAAGGCTCAGCGTGCCGTGCCAGAACCAGATTAGGGCCTGAAGACATCCTGCGGTGTTGCGGCCAGGTCACAAGAAAGCGAGTTAAAGAAAGGAGCTCAGGAGCACTGTAATTCACAAACCTGCAGAGTTATAAATGACAGCTATCGTCCAAAAATAGACTGAAGTAAGGCTGCCAAGAGGACTTGAAAGCGGGGCAGAATTGCAGGAAACCGATTTCAGGAGGTAGACTGGAATTGCATTGAAAGCATAGGAAAAGAGGCAGAACGTCCACAATGATGCACTTGGCCAAAAAGGGCGTATGCTTTTTTTCCTGAATATATTCAGGAAAAAACGCATACGCCCTTTTTGGCCAACCAAGCAAGCTTGCAAAGGAAATCTGCACTACAATGAAGTCTCACTTCCCCCCGGTCAAAAGGGCCATCTGAAGAAAGTGTAAAATCCAGAAAGGCAAAAGGCCATGGAGAACTGGGAGCCTTGTTATGCTGATGGGCGGGATGTAAATTGCCAACAGACACTTTGGAGAAGTGTATGGTGTTTCCTGAAACATCTAAAAAACAAAGCAACAGAGCCTAGGGCACTTCCACTTATGGACCTATAGCTTAGGGAAATTAAAATCAAAAAGACACAGCCACCCCAAAGTTTGGAACGGCTCTGTTTACAAGAACCTCGTTTACAGTACAAGTTCAACATCGCAGAAAGTGAAAAATGGATAAAGAAGTTGTGGTATTCACTTACAAAGCAATATCACTCAGCAATGAAATCTGTGTCATCAGGCCCGTAGCAGCACAATGAGTGGATTCAGGTATGATGATTCTAACTGAAATAAGTCACACAGAAAAAGAAACATCATAAGATATCAGTAATACACGGAATGGAAACTTGGCTACACAGGAACTGAATTACAGAACAGAACAGGGTCTCAAATTTAGAAAACTAACTTATGCTTGCTTAAGGGTAAAGGTGAGTTGGGGTGCTGCATAAAACCAGAGATTGAAATGAGCACAGATAAAGTTCCTTAAGCCAAATATGGAATAGACAAGAGCTACTCCTTGCTCAACGAAATGGACTCAACACCGCATATTAAATGCCTAAGAATGTACCTGACTAGTAAGTATCTTAAAACCTATGGATTGCTATGTCTCCGAAGGAGAATCAAGCATGTGTACAGGGGCATAAACGCAGCAGTGATAGGATTGGAGAGGTTCGGTGAGCAAATGAAGACCCTTTGAAGTCATATTGCATGGTACCCATTACACGGGTTTCAACTACCCATGTTTTAGGTATTCTTCCTTCAGCTAAAACATGCATGTGGAACCTAGAGTATGATCAACCATGTAAACGGGACACGTGTTCAAATATGTCTCAGTTTTCCTCCCCTGGTACTCGGGTGCAACATTCCAGACGCTTTACTAACACTCTCCCCACTTGGAGAGTCAGCGCCTTTAACCTCCTGTTTGGCCCAGTTTGCAATTTCTGCGGAAGATGAACAGGAATAGCGAGAACCAATGAGAGGCTAGCTGGAGGTGTCTGGACGGGCAAATTTAACTCTCATTTCCCACCAGGAAGAGGAAATAACCAAAGGCTCAGCATGCCGTACCGGAACCAGATTATGGCCTGAAGCCATCCTGCGGTGTTGCGGCTAGCTCAAAAGAAAGCAAGTTGAAGAAAGGAGCTCAGGGGCACTGTAATTCACAAACCTGCAGAGTTATAAATGACAGCTATCGTCCAAAAATACACTGAAGTAAGGCTGCCAAGAGGACTTGAAAGCGGAGCAGAATTGCAGGAAACCGATTTCAGGAGGTAGACTGGAATTGCATTGAAAGCATAGGAAAAGAGGCAGAACGTCCACAATGATGCACTTGGCCAAAAAGGGCGTATGCGTTTTTTCCTGAATATATTCAGGAAAAAACGCATACGCCCTTTTTGGCCAACCAAGCAAGCTTGCAAAGGAAATCTGCACTACAATGAAGTCTCACTTCCCCCTTGTCAAAAGGGCCATCTGAAAAAAGTGTAAAATCCAGAAAGGCAGGACAGGCCATGGAGAACTGGGAGCCTTGTTATGCTGATGGGCGGGATGTAAATTGCCAACAACCACTCGGGAGAAGTGTATGGTGTTTCCTGAAACATCTAAAAAACAAAGCAATAGAACCTAGGGCACTTCCACTTATGGTCCTATAGCTTAGGGAAATTAATATCAAAAAGACACAGCAACCCCAAAATTTGGGACGGCTCTGTTTACAAGAACCTCGTTTACAGTACAAGTTCAACATCGCAGAAAGTGAAAAATGGATAAAGAAGTTGTGGTATTTACTTACAAAGCAATATCACTCAGCAATGAAATCTGTGTCATCAGGCCCTTAGCAGCACAATGAGTGGATTCAGGTACGATGATTCTAACTGAAATAAGTCACACAGAAAAAGAAACATCATAAGATATCAGTAATACACGGAATGGAAACTTGGCTACACAGGAACTGAATTACAGAACAGAACAGGGTCTCAAATTTAGAAAACCAACTTATGCTTGCTTAAGGGGAAAGGTGAGTTGGGGTGCTGCATAAAACCAGAGATTGAAATGAGCACAGATAAAGTTCCTTAAGCCAAATATGGAATAGACAAGAGCTACCCCTTGCTCAACGAAATGGATTCAACAATGAGGTATCACCTCACACCTGGTAGAATAGGCATCATTGAAAATCTACAAACAAAAAATGCTGGAAAGGGTGTGGAGAAAAGGAACCCTCTTCCACTATTGTTGGGAATATAAATTGATACAGTCATTATGGAGAACAATATGGAATTTCTTAAGAAACTAACAATAGAATTACCATATGATACAGCAATCCCAGTACTGGACATATACCCAGACAAAACCATAAATCAAAAAGAGTCATTCACCGCAATGTTCATTGCATCACTATTTACAATATCGAGGTAATGGAAGCAACCTAAATGCCCACAGACAGACGAATGCATAAAGCTGTGGTACATATATAAAATGGAATATTACTAAGCCATGAAAAGGAATGAAATTGGGTCATTTGTAGAGACGTCGATGGATCTAGAGACTGTCATACAGAGTGAAGTAAGTCAGAAAGAGAAAAACAAATCTTGTATATTCATGCATATATGTGGAACCTAGAAAAACTGTACAGATTAACCATTTTGCAAGGCATAAATAGAGCAACAGATGTAGACAACAAACGTATGGACAACAAGGGGGGAAAGCTGTTGGGGGGGTGGTGGTGGGAGGAGTTGAGAGACTGGGATTGGCATGTATACATTTATATGTATAAAATAGATAACCAATAAGAACCTGCTGTATAAAAATATAAAATAAAATTCAAAATTAAAAAGAAGTAAAATTTAAAAAATAAAACAGAAAAAACAATTATTCCCTGCACATACATGTATTTATATGAATAAATTATTTCCATGCTTATATCTGTAAATACAAAAAAGAGGAATAAAATCTACCTTGAACCAAAAACGAAAAAGAGAAAAAAAACACAGAACCCACCAGTTACACAGAGGAAAACCGTATCAGGGCACTTGCTCCAGTTGTAAACAATTCTGAAGTTGGTCAGTGGTGGGGAATCGTCTCCCATTCAGCCAGCAGCCCCCACGCAACAAGCGTCCTCATTGCAAAGCTGGGGCACCGTGCCGAGGCATCTGTGAGTAAACGTGAGCTGAGCCCCAGGCCAGTTGCTGCTGAACTATTCCCACCCGTCCCAGGTAAAACACCTGAATATATACAAGGACTTGAAAGCCTAGAGGAAGGGCCATAGAGCCACACGAGTGACAGCATGCCGGCCGACTTGGTGCCTGCAGGCCAGCCAGGATGGTCCTGGCCCTGGGTGCTCTTCTGGAAGATTTCCATTTCCCTGCCTGAGATACCCGTCCTGTCCCTGCCCCCACTGCTTTTTTCCTTCCTCACCTCTGCCCAGGGAGAAATCCCAGCAGCAGGTATGGGTGACACATCCTCTTCTTTAGCAGGTGGCAGCCTGGCAACTGCTGCAGAAAGTCCAGCAGAGCCCCACTCACACTGGGCCACCCACAAAGCCGTGGCCTCTCACTCCCTCCCACCAGCCCAGCCCCGAGACTGCTGACAGGGCAGAGAAAATGGCGTCAGGCACGGCTGCAGGGGCTCTTGCTGCCTGGAGTGGTATTTATATTGATCTCAACCCAGGCACACCTGGGGAGGGCTGGCCGGCACGGTAAGGCTGCCCAGGTCAGCCAATCATCACCCCTCAGGGGCTCACAGTTGCAGAAAATGGAACTTGCTGAACCGGCCAGGTCCAAGGAACAGGTGTGGGCTCCTGAGAGTCAGGATAGACAAGGGGCTGCAGCTTTGGCTTGTTTTCTAATCATTTTATCTGGCCCATGAGTGGGAGACAACTTCAAGAAAACCCTCTCCTAATGAGAGGAACCCAGGAGTCAGGCAGAGGAGGGGTGGGTGGTGGTTGGAGACAGAGGCCTGGTGCCCCGGGTGCAGTGGAAGTCTCTGGAAGACCAGGTGGAGGGAGGCCTCACGGAGTGATGCCCAGGGTCACAGACCTGTCGCAGCTGCTGTTTGTTAGTTCAAGTCCTGCTCTGAGGTGCTCTGTGTCAGCTCTGAGCGACACGTGAGCTGGGGGTGCTCTGCAATGAGGGCTATGTGCACGGTTCCTGTGTGCCCAGCCCTGCCACGGTACCTGCAAGGGTAGCTCTGTATCCTGGGAGGGGCCTGACCACGAGAGCCCCGTGGGCTGGGGTGGGGGTGGGGTACCTGCCCAGGTGAGCTCCATATTCTGGGATTGGTCTGACCACGAGAGCCCCATGGGCTGCTGGGGACCTGGTAAAGGATGTCAGGACAGTCAGTGAAGCCACCGAGGATATACCTCCAGTTGCTCCTAATTCCTACACCCTGCTGGTCATTCTACCAACCACCAGGACATGGTATTCTGTATTAGTCTTCAATGATGCCTTCTTTTGTATTCCATTAGTCCCAGAGTCACAAGAAATTTTGGCTTGTGAGTGGCAGGACTCCACATACAACTAAAACAATACTTCCGGGCCGTCTGGCCCCAAGGGTGCAAAAATTCCCACACCATCTTTGGGGAAAGCTTAGCTAAAGACCTAAAAGTTCTACCTCTGGAAAAGGAAACCCTCCTTCAATATGCAGATGACATTCTGATCACCAGCCCTACTAAGGAGGCCTCTGAACTACCAAGCCAATAAAGGATAGAAGTTGTCCAAGAAAAAGCTCAAATATCACAGACTGCGGTGACCTGCCTGGGCTTCATTCTCACAGAAGGTCAGAGAAGCCCATCCCAGGAAAGGGAAGAAACCATTTTCAGCCTTACCCCTTTCTAAAACTAGAAGACAGCTTAGGGGTTCCTGGGGAGGCCAGGGTTTGCTGCTTCTGGATCCCTAACTACAGTCTACTAGCTGGGCCTCTATATGAAACACTGAAAGGAAAAGATGATGATCCTTTTGAATAGAATCCAGAAGTGGCCTTTCAAGAATGGAAAGAGCAGTCAATTCAGACCCTTGCCCTGGAACTCCCTAATTTAGCTAAACCCTTTGACCTTTACATTCCCGGTGAAAGGTGAATCGCCATTGGAGAATTAGTGCAAAAACTGGGACCGCTTGAAATGGAACAATGCAAGAATGCCATCCAGGTAGGATAAACTACGGTCACTAAGGGGCTTGGCCCACTGCCACATCTGGCCAAGATACTGGCGGTATCTAAAAACCTGGAAATCAGCAGCCCAAAAGGCCACCTCCCTCCTAAGGGAAAAGGACCCCACGTGGTGATCCTAACCACCAACCATGCCCTGAAGTTGCAGGGTTCGCTCCGTGGGCACACCGACCTTGAGTGAGGAGGCCCTCCAACTCCAACATCCAGAGAGATAACCGGGGGCAACAGGGCACCATGACGACTCGTGTGAACATCACTTGACCTGGAGTTTCTCTCATAAAACAACAAGAGTGTGTCCCAAAAGAGTAAACTACTGCTTGCAGGACTTACTGCACCCAGAGGGGAGCTAATAATCTTGGCGGGGGAACAGTATACCACACTGTCACCATAGAAAAGCCTACAGACACCGTGATGATGGTGGCCAATAAGACCGGCTGGACTCCTGTTTACTTCAAAAGGCTGTTGACTCAGTAGCCATCATGGTCCTTGGTCACCACTGACCCTGGACTGTCTGGGAGTTGAGCGGGCAGGGCTCTGACACCCGGTGCTGTTTGTACGTTAATTCAGGGGCCTAACTGAAGAAAGCGCAGACTACTGGTCAGAGCATCTAGGCTGGCAGAGACGGTCAGCCTAAGGTGGCCGAACAAATGTGGGGCGGGGTGAAACCAGCCCCCACAGCGTCTCTGCACATCTCTTTCCTGGACCCTTAAAGGTCATTAGAATCTATAACACTTCCAATGCTGGTGCTCAGGTGGACGAGCAGGGAGGCAGGGGTCCTGGGGACAATCAACGTCACCGGGAGGCTGCTGGGGAGAAGCTCTGACCCTCGCCCCAGGGTATGAGGGCTCCCAACTCAGCACTCAGCAGTTACAGAAGAAGGGTCTGCACCCTCAGCACTCCAAGAATGAGGAACGGGACAAAAGGCAGAGGAGGGGTTTGTCCCCAGCAAAGCCCATTAAAAATCCCTGGGAGATAAAAATAGAATCTGGGCAATAAAGTCAAGTCTAACCTTTTTTATCCTTTGTGCTTTGTCTAATTTCACGTGCTCCTAGGGTCCCGCATGCAGAGGTTCCACACCCGGCACTTCAGACCAGATTTCCTAGTGCAGAATGGCTGGGTCGACACCTCAGCTCCTGGGGCCCAGTGCAGACTCCACGATATAGAGCCTGAGCTACAGCCAACCCGGCCCTCGAGAGCTCCGCCGCCTCCCTCCCTCCCACTGACTCTGACAGGATCTCTACACAGCAGCCCAGCCCACAGCCCACAGCCCACGGGGTAGTGCATGCTCTCACCTCTCCATTCTCTGATCAAAATATAAAGTTTCCTTTGCTTGTGAACCAAACTCAGTCTCGATCTGTTGGCCCCAATGACACTGGGCAGGGGGACACTTGTTGGGGTCCACTCTGGAGGATCAGTAACAGAAATTGAGACTATTGTAACCTCAATGAACAGTTGTGTGAGCCAAACTGTAGTTAACATAGAACAGTGTATAAGGCTCGGGTAAAATAAGATGTTTTTAACACTTCCATTTGATATTTCCATCACTTTTTATAAGCAAGTTCAGTGAAAAGGTTTGTCTTATTTGTCAGGTCAATATTAGAGAAACGAAGTGATTTCTTTCCAAGGATGTACAGCTAATAATCTTGGTTAAACCTTCAATCTTGTTTTAAATGCTTTTCCATTGAAAATGATACCTCTCTTTCAGCTCCCCCATTTCTGAGAAGTATAAAATCTTATAATTTATTATTACCAAAGGGGAAAGGTGGGAGGAGGGATAAATTAACAGTTTGGAATGAACACATACACACTGCTATGTATAAAATAGATCATCAACAAGGAACTACTGTATAGCACAGGGAACTACACTCAACATTTTGCAATAACCTATAAGGGGAAATAATCTGAAAAAGAATAGATATTTTTATTGACATCATCTATCAATGACAGTTAAAGTGTAGCCTAAGGGAAGCTGGTGGTGAGTGCTTCTGACCCTGAAGACTTCAATCATCTAAAGTTTGGACTCTGCCTACTTCCCAAGGCCCTTAATGAACATATGTGTAGCCGTAGCTTAAAAACTTCCCCAGTTTGGGTTTCGGGGAGACACTGATTTTGAAAAAGCCCTGGTGTTCTCCTTACATGAATGGGACTCTTCCTACTGCTAAAACATGTCTGTCACACCCAGAGGATGGTATACCGTCTGATCGGGAAGAGTTTGGAAAAGGCATCTCATCTCCTCATCTCCTGGTGCTCGGGTTCACCCCTCCAGCGTCTTTACTAACAGTCTCCCCACTTGGAGATGTCAGCACTGTCAACATCCTGTTGCGTACAGTTTGGAATTTGTCCAGAGGATGAAGCGGAAGGATGAGGAACAATGAGAGACAAGTCCTAGGTGTTCAGACAGGCACATGTCACTCTAATTTCCAATCAGGAAGACGAATTGACCAAAGGCTAGGGTTGCCCATGGAAACAGTATAGGGCTTGAGGAAATCCCGCTGCTTTGTGGCCAGTTCCCATAAACACGAGTTGAACAATGGAACTCAGGGGCAGTAAAATTCACAAAACTGCAGAGTTGAAAATATCCATCACTGAAAAATGTCTTGAGGAAAGTCAGAGAAAAGGACTTGTAAGCAAGGGAGAATGGCAGGAAAGGGATTTGAGGAGGTAGAAAGGACTCGCCATTAAGCACAAGAAAAGGAGCTGAACATTGCCAACATTGCCAACATTGCAGTTGGCCAAAAAGGGTGTATGCGTTCTTTTCTGTATATATTCAAGAAAAGGGCATACACTTTTTTAGCCAACCAAACAGGTGGGCACTGGAAGTCAATACTACAAAAGATATCACTTCGCATCAGTCAGAAGAGCCATCCTCATAAAGCGTAAACAACAGAAATGCAGGACAGGGCAACGAGAAGAGGGAGCCCTGTGAGACTTATAGTGGAAATGTATATTGCCAACGGCCATTCTGGAGAAGTGTATTGTGTTTACTAAAGCATCTAAAAAATGAGCTACAGAGCATAGGGCACTTGCACTCATGGGCGTATATCTTGGGAAAAACAAAAATCGAGAGGACACAGGCACCCCAATGTTTACCCCCTCTCTGTTTAAAAGATCCTCGACTAGGATATAACTTAAATGTCTCTGGAGGGAAAAAATGGATAGAGATGTGGTACTTAGGTAGAGTGGAATATTATTCAGCCTGGAAATCAATGAAATATGGCCAGTTGTAACAACTCCGGAGGAGTTACGTATGATCATTCTAAGTGACAGAATTCAAAAAGAAAAAGACACATATCATAAGATATCACTTAAAGGTGGAATCCAAAATGGCTACACATGAAATAAATTACAAAACAAAAACATAGTCAAATATGTAGAAAACACGCATAAGGCTGCTAAACGGGAAAGGTGGGGAGGGGTGAGGCATCATCCAGGAGGTTGAAATTAGCAAAGATACCATTCCAAATACCAAACTGATAATCAACAAGGCCTACACGGTAGCTAAAAGAACTGCACTCAGCACACTCAAGTCACCGGAAAAGAATATATACGACTGGTAAGAATCTGAAAAAGAATTTATTGATGTCTCTCTGTACGTGAATCAAGTGGATGTACAGCAGCAAGAAACAGAGCTTTGAAAATCAGCTGTAACCAATATAGTAATAAATTGAAAAAAATAAACGACAGAGAGACAGAGAAAACCTCTTACAACTTTTCCTCAGGGACGGTGATGCAACATGGATTGAACACATCTAGACCCACAGCAGGATGAGACATAAGGCTGGAAACTGTTTGCGCTAAGAGAAATGTGAGGTTGGGTGAGGAAATGCACACCCTTTAAAGTAATACTACCTGGTACCCATTCAATGGGTCCCAAATCTGCAGGTTCAAGGGATCTTCCTACAGCTAAAACATGCATGGAAAACCCAGAGGACTGTACACCATGTGATCGGGAGATGTGTCTAAAATGCACCTCATTTATCCTCTCCTGGTGCTCCTGTTCACCATTCCAGCCACGCTACTTAGAATCTCCCCACTTGGAGAATCAGCACATTTAAACTTCTGTTTCACACATTTTGCAAATTGTGAGGAGGATGAACGGGAAGAGGGGGAACCAATGAGAGAAGAGTTGTAGGGGTTTGGACGGGCACATATCACTCTAATTTCCCATTAAGAGTAAGAATTAAAGGAAGGCTCAGCCTGCCTCGCCGGAGCCAAAATAGGGCCTGAAGCAATCCTGCGGGTTTGAGGCCAGCTCACAAAAGAGCAACTTAAAAAATGGAGCTCAGGGTCACTGCAATTCACAAACCTGCAGAGTTATAAATGAAAACTAACGTCCAAAAATATGTTGAGGTAAGGCAAAGAAGAGGATCTGAATGCAAGACAGAATTGCAAGAAACAGATTTCAAGAGATAGATTGGACTCATCTTTAACGCACATGAAAAGCGGCAGAATTTCGACAATGATGCAGTTGGCCCAAAAGGGCGTATGCGTTTTTTCCTGATTATATCCAGGAAAAAACGCATACGCACTTTATGGGCAACGAAGCAAGCAAGCAATGCAAATGTGCACAACAAAGAAGTCTCACTTCCCACCGGTCAAAAGGGCCATCCTAAAAAATTGTAAAAACCAGAAATGCAGGACAGGCCATGGAGAACAGGGAGCCTTTATACGCTGATGGGCAGTGTGTGAACTGCCGAGAGCCACTCTGGAGAAGTGTATGGTGGTTCCTAAATCATCTAAAAAACAGAGCTACAGAGCATAGGACACTTCCAATCATGGGAGTATATCTAGGGAAGTCTAAAAATCAACAAGACACAAGCACACCACAGTTTAGGGCTACTCTGTTTACAAGAACCTCAACTTCAGTACACCTTAAATATCCCAGGAAAGAGAACAATGGATAAAGAAGATGTGGTACTTATGTACAATGGAATATCTCTTCACCATGAAATCAATGTAATAAGGCTAGTAGAAGGATAAAGAGTGGATTTAGGTCCGATAATACTACTTGAAATAAGTCAAACAGAAAAAGAAACATATCATAAGATATCACTTATAGAGGGAGGGTAAATATGGCTGCACAAGAAATGAATTACAGAACAGAACAGTGTCTCACATTTAGAAAACACACTTATGTCAGCTTAAGGGGAAAGGAGAGGTGGGGTGATGCATAAAACCAGAGTTTGAAATTAGCACAGATACCGTTCAATAAACCAAATAGGTATTAGACAAGATCTACACCTTGCTCAATGAACAGGCCTCAACACACCCTATACACCGCAGAGAAATATATCTGAGGAATAAGAATCTTAAAACCCATGTATTGATATATCTCCATAAGGGAATCAAGTGTGTGCAGAGCGGCACAAACACAGCAGTGAAAAGGAGCTAAACCCCATTATAGAAATAAATTTTAAAAACAAAACGCTGAAACAATGAAAGAGAGAAAAATTCTTGCAAAATTCGCTCAGGGGCTGTGATGCAACCTGGATTGACCACATATAAACCCACAGCTGGATAAGACATAAGGCTGGACACTTGGGGCTGACAGGATTGGTGAGCTTTGGTGAGCAACTGCCGAAAGTTTAATGCAATACTTCATGCTACTCAGTCCAAGGGTCCCAACACTCCAGGTTGAAGGGAATCTTCCTACAGCTAAACCATGCTTGGGAAACCCAGCGACTGGTATACCATATGATCGGGAAAGGTTTCTAAAACGCACCTCATTTTTCCTCTCCTGGGGCTCCGGATCGACATTCCAGCCGCTTTACTAACAACATCCCCACATGGAGTCAATGCCTTTAAGTTCTGGTATCGCACAGTCTGCAGTTAGTGCAGAGGATGAATGGGAATAGGGGGAACCAGTGAGAAACTAGCTGTAGCGGTTTCAATGGGCACATGTCACTCTAATATCACATCAGTAAGAAGAATTAACCAAAGGCACAGCAAGGTGCCCCAGAAGAAAAATAGGGCTTCAAGGAATCCTGTGGTTATGGGGCAAGACCACAAAAATAAGAGCTAAAAAATGGAGCTAAGGGCCACTGCAATTCAAAAACCTGCAGAGTTATAAAGGCCAACTATTTTTAAAAAATATATTGAGGTAAGGCTATGAAGAGGCATTGAAAGCAAGGCAGAATTGCAGGAAACCGATTTCAGGAGGTAGACTGGAATTGCATTGAAAGCATATGAAGAGAGTCAGAAACTCGACAATGATGCACTTGGCCAAAAAGGGCGTATGCGTTTTTTCCTGAATATATTCAGGAAAAAACGCATACGCCCTTTTTGGCCAACCAAGCAAGCTTGCAAAGGAAATCTGCACTACAATGAAGTCTCACTTCCCCCCGGTCAAAAGGGCCATCTGAAAAAAGTGTAAAATCCATACAGGCATGACAGGCCATGGAGAACTGGGAGACTTCTTATGCTGATGGGCGGGATGTAAATTGCCAACAGCCACTCTGGAGAAGTGTATGGTGTTTCCTGAAACATCTAAAAAACAAAGCAACAGAGCCTAGGGCACTTCCACTTATGGTCCTATAGCTTAGGGAAATTAAAATCAAAAAGACACAGCCACCCCAAAGTTTGGGACGGCTCTGTTTACAAGAACCTCGTTTACGGTACAAGTTCAATATCGCAGAAAGTGAAAAATGGATAAAGAACTTGTGGTACTTACGTACAATGCAATATCACTCAGCAATGAAATCTATGTCATCAGGCCCGTAGCAGCATAATGAGTGGATTCAGGTATGATGATTCGAACTGAAATAAGTCACACAGAAAAGAAACATCAAAAGGTATCACTAATACACAGAATGTGAACTTGGCTACACATGAACTGAATTACAAAACAGAACAGTGTCTCAAGTTTAGAAAACCAACTTACGCTTGCTTAACGGGGAAGGTGAGTTGGGGTGCTGCATAAAACCAGAGATTGAAATGAGCACAGATAAAGTTCCTTAAGCCAAATATGGAATAGACAAGAGCTACTCCTTGCTCAACGAAATGGACTCAACACCCCATATTAAACGCCTAAGAATGTACCTGACTAGTAAGTATCTTAAAACCTATGGATTGCTATGTCTCCGAAAGAGAATCAAGCATGTGTACAGGGGCATAAACGCAGCAGTGATAGGATTGGAGAGGTTCAGTGAGCAAATGAAGACCCTTTGAAGTCATATTGCATGGTACCCATTCCACGGGTCTCAACTCTCCAGGTTTAAGGTATTCTTCCTTCAGCTAAAACATGCATGTGGAACCCCGAGTATGATCAACCGTGTGAACGGGAGACGTGTTCAAATATGTCTCAGTTTTCCTCCCCTGGTACTCGGGTGCAACATTCCAGACCCTTTACTAACACTCTCCCAACTTGGAGAGTCAGCGCCTTTAACCTCCTGTTTGGCCCAGTTTGCAATTTCTGCGGAAGATGAACAGGAATAGCGAGAACCAATGAGAGACTAGCTGGAGGTGTCTGGACGGGCAAATTTAACTCTCATTTCCCACCAGGAAGAGGAAATAACCAAAGGCTCAGCATGCCGTGCCGGAACCAGATTAGGGCCTGAAGCCATCCTGCGGTGTTGCGGCCAGCTCACAAGAAAGCGAGTTGAAGAAAGGAGCTCAGGGTCTCTGTAATTCACAAACCTGCAGAGTTATAAATGACAGCTATCGTCCAAAAATATACTGAAGTAAGGCTGCCAAGAGGACTTGAAAGCGGGGCAGAATTGCAGGATACTGATTTCAGGAGGTAGACTGGAATTGCATTGAAAGCGTAGGAAAAGAGGCAGAACGTCCACAATGATGCACTTGGCCAAAAGGGCATATGCGTTTTTTCCTGAATATATTCAGGAAAAAACGCATACGCCCTTTTTGGCCAACCAAGCAAGCTTGCAAAGGAAATCTGCACTACAATGAAGTCTCACTTCCCCCCGGTCAAAAGGGCCATCAGAATAAAGTGTAAAATCCAGAAAGGCAGGACAGGCCATGGAGAACTGGGAGCCTTGTTATGCTGATGGGCGGGATGTAAATTGCCAACAGACACTAGGGATAAGTGTATGGTGTTTCCTGAAACATCTAAAAAACAAAGCAACAGAGCCTAGGGCACTTCCACTTATGGTTCTATAGCTTAGGGAAATTAATATCAAAAAGACACAGCAACCCCAAAATTTGGGACGGCTCTTTTTACAGGAATCTCTTCTACGGCACAAGTTAAATATCCCAGAGAGCAAATAATGGATAAAGAAGTTGCGGTACTTTTGTACAACAGAATACCACTCAGCAATGAAATCTATGTCACCAGGCCCGTACCAGCATAATGAGTGCATTGAGGCACGATGATTCTAAGTGAAATAAGTCACACAGAAAAAGAAACATCATAAGGTATCACTAATACATGGAATGTGAACTTGGCTACACATGAACTGAATTACAAAACAGAACAGGGTCTCAAGTTTAGAAAACCAACTTATGCCTGCTTAAGGGGGAAGGTGAGTTGGGGTGCTGCATAAAAGCAGAGTTTGAAATTAGCACAGATACCGTTCCATAAGCCAAATATGTAATAGACAAGAGCTACCCCTTGCTCAACGAAATGGATTCAACAATGAGGTATCACCTCACACCTGGTAGAATAGGCATCATTGAAAATCTACAAACAAAAAATGCTGGAAAGGGTGTGGAGAAAAGGAACCCTCTTCCACTATTGTTGGGAATATAAATTGATACAGTCATTATGGAGAACAATATGGAATTTCTTAAGAAACTAACAATAGAATTACCATATGATACAGCAATCCCAGTACTGGACATATACCCAGACAAAACCATAAATCAAAAAGAGTCATTCACCGCAATGTTCATTGCATCACTATTTACAATATCGAGGTAATGGAAGCAACCTAAATGCCCACAGACAGACGAATGCATAAAGCTGTGGTACATATATAAAATGGAATATTACTAAGCCATGAAAAGGAATGAAATTGGGTCATTTGTAGAGACGTCGATGGATCTAGAGACTGTCATACAGAGTGAAGTAAGTCAGAAAGAGAAAAACAAATCTTGTATATTCATGCATATATGTGGAACCTAGAAAAACTGTACAGATTAACCATTTTGCAAGGCATAAATAGAGCAACAGATGTAGACAACAAACGTATGGACAACAAGGGGGGAAAGCTGTTGGGGGGGTGGTGGTGGGAGGAGTTGAGAGACTGGGATTGGCATGTATACATTTATATGTATAAAATAGATAACCAATAAGAACCTGCTGTATAAAAATATAAAATAAAATTCAAAATTAAAAAGAAGTAAAATTTAAAAAATAAAACAGAAAAAACAATTATTCCCTGCACATACATGTATTTATATGAATAAATTATTTCCATGCTTATATCTGTAAATACAAAAAAGAGGAATAAAATCTACCTTGAACCAAAAACGAAAAAGAGAAAAAAAACACAGAACCCACCAGTTACACAGAGGAAAACCGTATCAGGGCACTTGCTCCAGTTGTAAACAATTCTGAAGTTGGTCAGTGGTGGGGAATCGTCTCCCATTCAGCCAGCAGCCCCCACGCAACAAGCGTCCTCATTGCAAAGCTGGGGCACCGTGCCGAGGCATCTGTGAGTAAACGTGAGCTGAGCCCCAGGCCAGTTGCTGCTGAACTATTCCCACCCGTCCCAGGTAAAACACCTGAATATATACAAGGACTTGAAAGCCTAGAGGAAGGGCCATAGAGCCACACGAGTGACAGCATGCCGGCCGACTTGGTGCCTGCAGGCCAGCCAGGATGGTCCTGGCCCTGGGTGCTCTTCTGGAAGATTTCCATTTCCCTGCCTGAGATACCCGTCCTGTCCCTGCCCCCACTGCTTTTTTCCTTCCTCACCTCTGCCCAGGGAGAAATTCCAGCAGCAGGTATGGGTGACACATCCTCTTCTTTAGCAGGTGGCAGCCTGGCAACTGCTGCAGAAAGTCCAGCAGAGCCCCACTCACACTGGGCCACCCACAAAGCCGTGGCCTCTCACTCCCTCCCACCAGCCCAGCCCCGAGACTGCTGACAGGGCAGAGAAAATGGCGTCAGGCACGGCTGCAGGGGCTCTTGCTGCCTGGAGTGGTATTTATATTGATCTCAACCCAGGCACACCTGGGGAGGGCTGGCCGGCACGGTAAGGCTGCCCAGGTCAGCCAATCATCACCCCTCAGGGGCTCACAGTTGCAGAAAATGGAACTTGCTGAACCGGCCAGGTCCAAGGAACAGGTGTGGGCTCCTGAGAGTCAGGATAGACAAGGGGCTGCAGCTTTGGCTTGTTTTCTAATCATTTTATCTGGCCCATGAGTGGGAGACAACTTCAAGAAAACCCTCTCCTAATGAGAGGAACCCAGGAGTCAGGCAGAGGAGGGGTGGGTGGTGGTTGGAGACAGAGGCCTGGTGCCCCGGGTGCAGTGGAAGTCTCTGGAAGACCAGGTGGAGGGAGGCCTCACGGAGTGATGCCCAGGGTCACAGACCTGTCGCAGCTGCTGTTTGTTAGTTCAAGTCCTGCTCTGAGGTGCTCTGTGTCAGCTCTGAGCGACACGTGAGCTGGGGGTGCTCTGCAATGAGGGCTATGTGCACGGTTCCTGTGTGCCCAGCCCTGCCACGGTACCTGCAAGGGTAGCTCTGTATCCTGGGAGGGGCCTGACCACGAGAGCCCCGTGGGCTGGGGTGGGGGTGGGGTACCTGCCCAGGTGAGCTCCATATTCTGGGATTGGTCTGACCACGAGAGCCCCATGGGCTGCTGGGGACCTGGTAAAGGATGTCAGGACAGTCAGTGAAGCCACCGAGGATATACCTCCAGTTGCTCCTAATTCCTACACCCTGCTGGTCATTCTACCAACCACCAGGACATGGTATTCTGTATTAGTCTTCAATGATGCCTTCTTTTGTATTCCATTAGTCCCAGAGTCACAAGAAATTTTGGCTTGTGAGTGGCAGGACTCCACATACAACTAAAACAATACTTCCGGGCCGTCTGGCCCCAAGGGTGCAAAAATTCCCACACCATCTTTGGGGAAAGCTTAGCTAAAGACCTAAAAGTTCTACCTCTGGAAAAGGAAACCCTCCTTCAATATGCAGACGACATTCTGATCACCAGCCCTACTAAGGAGGCCTCTGAACTACCAAGCCAATAAAGGATAGAAGTTGTCCAAGAAAAAGCTCAAATATCACAGACTGCGGTGACCTGCCTGGGCTTCATTCTCACAGAAGGTCAGAGAAGCCCATCCCAGGAAAGGGAAGAAACCATTTTCAGCCTTACCCCTTTCTAAAACTAGAAGACAGCTTAGGGGTTCCTGGGGAGGCCAGGGTTTGCTGCTTCTGGATCCCTAACTACAGTCTACTAGCTGGGCCTCTATATGAAACACTGAAAGGAAAAGATGATGATCCTTTTGAATAGAATCCAGAAGTGGCCTTTCAAGAATGGAAAGAGCAGTCAATTCAGACCCTTGCCCTGGAACTCCCTAATTTAGCTAAACCCTTTGACCTTTCCATTCCCGGTGAAAGGTGAATCGCCATTGGAGAATTAGTGCAAAAACTGGGACCGCTTGAAATGGAACAATGCAAGAATGCCATCCAGGTAGGATAAACTACGGTCACTAAGGGGCTTGGCCCACTGCCACATCTGGCCAAGATACTGGCGGTATCTAAAAACCTGGAAATCAGCAGCCCAAAAGGCCACCTCCCTCCTAAGGGAAAAGGACCCCACGTGGTGATCCTAACCACCAACCATGCCCTGAAGTTGCAGGGTTCGCTCCGTGGGCACACCGACCTCGAGTGAGGAGGCCCTCCAACTCCAACATCCAGAGAGATAACCGGGGGCAACAGGGCACCATGACGACTCGTGTGAACATCACTTGACCTGGAGTTTCTCTCATAAAACAACAAGAGTGTGTCCCAAAAGAGTAGACTACTGCTTGCAGGACTTACTGCACCCAGAGGGGAGCTAATAATCTTGGCGGGGGAACAGTATACCACACTGTCACCATAGAAAAGCCTACAGACACCGTGATGATGGTGGCCAATAAGACCGGCTGGACTCTTGTTTACTTCAAAAGGCTGTTGACTCAGTAGCCATCATGGTCCTTGGTCACCACTGACCCTGGACTGTCTGGGAGTTGAGCGGGCAGGGCTCTGACACCCGGTGCTGTTTGTACGTTAATTCAGGGGCCTAACTGAAGAAAGCGCAGACTACTGGTCAGAGCATCTAGGCTGGCAGAGACGGTCAGCCTAAGGTGGCCGAACAAATGTGGGGCGGGGTGAAACCGGCCCCCACAGCGTCTCTGCACATCTCTTTCCTGGACCCTTAAAGGTCATTAGAATCTATAACACTTCCAATGCTGGTGCTCAGGTGGACGAGCAGGGAGGCAGGGGTCCTGGGGACAATCAACGTCACCGGGAGGCTGCTGGGGAGAAGCTCTGACCCTCGCCCCAGGGTATGAGGGCTCCCAACTCAGCACTCAGCAGTTACAGAAGAAGGGTCTGCACCCTCAGCACTCCAAGAATGAGGAACGGGACAAAAGGCAGAGGAGGGGTTTGTCCCCAGCAAAGCCCATTAAAAATCCCTGGGAGATAAAAATAGAATCTGGGCAATAAAGTCAAGTCTAACCTTTTTTATCCTTTGTGCTTTGTCTAATTTCACGTGCTCCTAGGGTCCCGCATGCAGAGGTTCCACACCCGGCACTTCAGACCAGATTTCCTAGTGCAGAATGGCTGGGTCGACACCTCAGCTCCTGGGGCCCAGTGCAGACTCCACGATATAGAGCCTGAGCTACAGCCAACCCGGCCCTCGAGAGCTCCGCCGCCTCCCTCCCTCCCACTGACTCTGACAGGATCTCTACACAGCAGCCCAGCCCACAGCCCACAGCCCACGGGGTAGTGCATGCTCTCACCTCTCCATTCTCTGATCAAAATATAAAGTTTCCTTTGCTTGTGAACCAAACTCAGTCTCGATCTGTTGGCCCCAATGACACTGGGCAGGGGGACACTTGTTGGGGTCCACTCTGGAGGATCAGTAACAGAAATTGAGACTATTGTAACCTCAATGAACAGATGTGTGAGCCAAACTGTAGTTAACATAGAACAGTGTATAAGGCTCGGGTAAAATAAGATGTTTTTAACACTTCCATTTGATATTTCCATCACTTTTTATAAGCAAGTTCAGTGAAAAGGTTTGTCTTATTTGTCAGGTCAATATTAGAGAAACGAAGTGATTTCTTTCCAAGGATGTACAGCTAATAATCTTGGTTAAACCTTCAATCTTGTTTTAAATGCTTTTCCATTGAAAATGATACCTCTCTTTCAGCTCCCCCATTTCTGAGAAGTATAAAATCTTATAATTTATTATTACCAAAGGGGAAAGGTGGGAGGAGGGATAAATTAACAGTTTGGAATGAACACATACACACTGCTATGTATAAAATAGATCATCAACAAGGAACTACTGTATAGCACAGGGAACTACACTCAACATTTTGCAATAACCTATAAGGGGAAATAATCTGAAAAAGAATAGATATTTTTATTGACATCATCTATCAATGACAGTTAAAGTGTAGCCTAAGGGAAGCTGGTGGTGAGTGCTTCTGACCCTGAAGACTTCAATCATCTAAAGTTTGGACTCTGCCTACTTCCCAAGGCCCTTAATGAACATATGTGTAGCCGTAGCTTAAAAACTTCCCCAGTTTGGGTTTCGGGGAGACACTGATTTTGAAAAAGCCCTGGTGTTCTCCTTACATGAATGGGACTCTTCCTACTGCTAAAACATGTCTGTCACACCCAGAGGATGGTATACCGTCTGATCGGGAAGAGTTTGGAAAAGGCATCTCATCTCCTCATCTCCTGGTGCTCGGGTTCACCCCTCCAGCGTCTTTACTAACAGTCTCCCCACTTGGAGATGTCAGCACTGTCAACATCCTGTTGCGTACAGTTTGGAATTTGTCCAGAGGATGAAGCGGAAGGATGAGGAACAATGAGAGACAAGTCCTAGGTGTTCAGACAGGCACATGTCACTCTAATTTCCAATCAGGAAGACGAATTGACCAAAGGCTAGGGTTGCCCATGGAAACAGTATAGGGCTTGAGGAAATCCCGCTGCTTTGTGGCCAGTTCCCATAAACACGAGTTGAACAATGGAACTCAGGGGCAGTAAAATTCACAAAACTGCAGAGTTGAAAATATCCATCACTGAAAAATGTCTTGAGGAAAGTCAGAGAAAAGGACTTGTAAGCAAGGGAGAATGGCAGGAAAGGGATTTGAGGAGGTAGAAAGGACTCGCCATTAAGCACAAGAAAAGGAGCTGAACATTGCCAACATTGCCAACATTGCAGTTGGCCAAAAAGGGTGTATGCGTTCTTTTCTGTATATATTCAAGAAAAGGGCATACACTTTTTTAGCCAACCAAACAGGTGGGCACTGGAAGTCAATACTACAAAAGATATCACTTCGCATCAGTCAGAAGAGCCATCCTCATAAAGCGTAAACAACAGAAATGCAGGACAGGGCAACGAGAAGAGGGAGCCCTGTGAGACTTATAGTGGAAATGTATATTGCCAACGGCCATTCTGGAGAAGTGTATTGTGTTTACTAAAGCATCTAAAAAATGAGCTACAGAGCATAGGGCACTTGCACTCATGGGCGTATATCTTGGGAAAAACAAAAATCGAGAGGACACAGGCACCCCAATGTTTACCCCCTCTCTGTTTAAAAGATCCTCGACTAGGATATAACTTAAATGTCTCTGGAGGGAAAAAATGGATAGAGATGTGGTACTTAGGTAGAGTGGAATATTATTCAGCCTGGAAATCAATGAAATATGGCCAGTTGTAACAACTCCGGAGGAGTTACGTATGATCATTCTAAGTGACAGAATTCAAAAAGAAAAAGACACATATCATAAGATATCACTTAAAGGTGGAATCCAAAATGGCTACACATGAAATAAATTACAAAACAAAAACATAGTCAAATATGTAGAAAACACGCATAAGGCTGCTAAACGGGAAAGGTGGGGAGGGGTGAGGCATCATCCAGGAGGTTGAAATTAGCAAAGATACCATTCCAAATACCAAACTGATAATCAACAAGGCCTACACGGTAGCTAAAAGAACTGCACTCAGCACACTCAAGTCACCGGAAAAGAATATATACGACTGGTAAGAATCTGAAAAAGAATTTATTGATGTCTCTCTGTACGTGAATCAAGTGGATGTACAGCAGCAAGAAACAGAGCTTTGAAAATCAGCTGTAACCAATATAGTAATAAATTGAAAAAAATAAACGACAGAGAGACAGAGAAAACCTCTTACAACTTTTCCTCAGGGACGGTGATGCAACATGGATTGAACACATCTAGACCCACAGCAGGATGAGACATAAGGCTGGAAACTGTTTGCGCTAAGAGAAATGTGAGGTTGGGTGAGGAAATGCACACCCTTTAAAGTAATACTACCTGGTACCCATTCAATGGGTCCCAAATCTGCAGGTTCAAGGGATCTTCCTACAGCTAAAACATGCATGGAAAACCCAGAGGACTGTACACCATGTGATCGGGAGATGTGTCTAAAATGCACCTCATTTATCCTCTCCTGGTGCTCCTGTTCACCATTCCAGCCACGCTACTTAGAATCTCCCCACTTGGAGAATCAGCACATTTAAACTTCTGTTTCACACATTTTGCAAATTGTGAGGAGGATGAACGGGAAGAGGGGGAACCAATGAGAGAAGAGTTGTAGGGGTTTGGACGGGCACATATCACTCTAATTTCCCATTAAGAGTAAGAATTAAAGAAAGGCTCAGCCTGCCTCGCCGGAGCCAAAATAGGGCCTGAAGCAATCCTGCGGGTTTGAGGCCAGCTCACAAAAGAGCAACTTAAAAAATGGAGCTCAGGGTCACTGCAATTCACAAACCTGCAGAGTTATAAATGAAAACTAACGTCCAAAAATATGTTGAGGTAAGGCAAAGAAGAGGATCTGAATGCAAGACAGAATTGCAAGAAACAGATTTCAAGAGATAGATTGGACTCGTCTTTAACGCACATGAAAAGCGGCAGAATTTCGACAATGATGCAGTTGGCCCAAAAGGGCGTATGCGTTTTTTCCTGATTATATCCAGGAAAAAACGCATACGCACTTTATGGGCAACGAAGCAAGCAAGCAATGCAAATGTGCACAACAAAGAAGTCTCACTTCCCACCGGTCAAAAGGGCCATCCTAAAAAATTGTAAAAACCAGAAATGCAGGACAGGCCATGGAGAACAGGGAGCCTTTATACGCTGATGGGCAGTGTGTGAACTGCCGAGAGCCACTCTGGAGAAGTGTATGGTGGTTCCTAAATCATCTAAAAAACAGAGCTACAGAGCATAGGACACTTCCAATCATGGGAGTATATCTAGGGAAGTCTAAAAATCAACAAGACACAAGCACACCACAGTTTAGGGCTACTCTGTTTACAAGAACCTCAACTTCAGTACACCTTAAATATCCCAGGAAAGAGAACAATGGATAAAGAAGATGTGGTACTTATGTACAATGGAATATCTCTTCACCATGAAATCAATGTAATAAGGCTAGTAGAAGGATAAAGAGTGGATTTAGGTCCGATAATACTACTTGAAATAAGTCAAACAGAAAAAGAAACATATCATAAGATATCACTTATAGAGGGAGGGTAAATATGGCTGCACAAGAAATGAATTACAGAACAGAACAGTGTCTCACATTTAGAAAACACACTTATGTCAGCTTAAGGGGAAAGGAGAGGTGGGGTGATGCATAAAACCAGAGTTTGAAATTAGCACAGATACCGTTCAATAAACCAAATAGGTATTAGACAAGATCTACACCTTGCTCAATGAACAGGCCTCAACACACCCTATACACCGCAGAGAAATATATCTGAGGAATAAGAATCTTAAAACCCATGTATTGATATATCTCCATAAGGGAATCAAGTGTGTGCAGAGCGGCACAAACACAGCAGTGAAAAGGAGCTAAACCCCATTATAGAAATAAATTTTAAAAACAAAACGCTGAAACAATGAAAGAGAGAAAAATTCTTACAAAATTCGCTCAGGGGCTGTGATGCAACCTGGATTGACCACATATAAACCCACAGCTGGATAAGACATAAGGCTGGACACTTGGGGCTGACAGGATTGGTGAGCTTTGGTGAGCAACTGCCGAAAGTTTAATGCAATACTTCATGCTACTCAGTCCAAGGGTCCCAACACTCCAGGTTGAAGGGAATCTTCCTACAGCTAAACCATGCTTGGGAAACCCAGCGACTGGTATACCATATGATCGGGAAAGGTTTCTAAAACGCACCTCATTTTTCCTCTCCTGGGGCTCCGGATCGACATTCCAGCCGCTTTACTAACAACATCCCCACATGGAGTCAATGCCTTTAAGTTCTGGTATCGCACAGTCTGCAGTTAGTGCAGAGGATGAATGGGAATAGGGGAAACCAGTGAGAAACTAGCTGTAGCGGTTTCAATGGGCACATGTCACTCTAATATCACATCAGTAAGAAGAATTAACCAAAGGCACAGCAAGGTGCCCCAGAAGAAAAATAGGGCTTCAAGGAATCCTGTGGTTATGGGGCAAGACCACAAAAATAAGAGCTAAAAAATGGAGCTAAGGGCCACTGCAATTCAAAAACCTGCAGAGTTATAAAGGCCAACTATTTTTAAAAAATATATTGAGGTAAGGCTATGAAGAGGCATTGAAAGCAAGGCAGAATTGCAGGAAACCGATTTCAGGAGGTAGACTGGAATTGCATTGAAAGCATATGAAGAGAGTCAGAAACTCGACAATGATGCACTTGGCCAAAAAGGGCGTATGCGTTTTTTCCTGAATATATTCAGGAAAAAACGCATACGCACTTTTTGGCCAACCAAGCAAGCTTGCAAAGGAAATCTGCACTACAATGAAGTCTCACTTCCACCCGGTCAAAAGGGCCATCTGAAAAAAGTGTAAAATCCATACAGGCACGACAGGCCATGGAGAACTGGGAGACTTCTTATGCTGATGGGCGGGATGTAAATTGCCAACAGCCACTCTGGAGAAGTGTATGGTGTTTCCTGAAACATCTAAAAAACAAAGCAACAGAGCCTAGGGCACTTCCACTTATGGTCCTATAGCTTAGGGAAATTAAAATCAAAAAGACACAGCCACCCCAAAGTTTGGGACGGCTCTGTTTACAAGAACCTCGTTTACGGTACAAGTTCAATATCGCAGAAAGTGAAAAATGGATAAAGAACTTGTGGTACTTACGTACAATGCAATATCACTCAGCAATGAAATCTATGTCATCAGGCCCGTAGCAGCATAATGAGTGGATTCAGGTATGATGATTCGAACTGAAATAAGTCACACAGAAAAGAAACATCATAAGGTATCACTAATACACAGAATGTGAACTTGGCTACACATGAACTGAATTACAAAACAGAACAGTGTCTCAAGTTTAGAAAACCAACTTACGCTTGCTTAACGGGGAAGGTGAGTTGGGGTGCTGCATAAAACCAGAGATTGAAATGAGCACAGATAAAGTTCCTTAAGCCAAATATGGAATAGACAAGAGCTACTCCTTGCTCAACGAAATGGACTCAACACCCCATATTAAACGCCTAAGAATGTACCTGACTAGTAAGTATCTTAAAACCTATGGATTGCTATGTCTCCGAAAGAGAATCAAGCATGTGTACAGGGGCATAAACGCAGCAGTGATAGGATTGGAGAGGTTCGGTGAGCAAATGAAGACCCTTTGAAGTCATATTGCATGGTACCCATTCCACGGATCTCAACTCTCCAGGTTTAAGGTATTCTTCCTTCAGCTAAAACATGCATGTGGAACCCCGAGTATGATCAACCGTGTGAACGGGAGACGTGTTCAAATATGTCTCAGCTTTCCTCCCCTGGTACTCGGGTGCAACATTCCAGACCCTTTACTAACACTCTCCCAACTTGGAGAGTCAGCGCCTTTAACCTCCTGTTTGGCCCAGTTTGCAATTTCTGCGGAAGATGAACAGGAATAGCGAGAACCAATGAGAGGCTAGCTGGAGGTGTCTGGACGGGCAAATTTAACTCTCATTTCCCACCAGGAGGAGGAAATAACCAAAGGCACAGCGTGCCGTGCCGGAACCAGATTAGGGCCTGAAGCCATCCTGCGGTGTTGCGGCCAGCTCACAAGAAAGCGAGTTGAAGAAAGGAGCTCAGGGTCTCTGTAATTCACAAACCTTCAGAGTTATAAATGACAGCTATCGTCCAAAAATATACTGAAGTAAGGCTGCCAAGAGGACTTGAAAGCGGGGCAGAATTGCAGGATACCGATTTCAGGAGGTAGACTGGAATTGCATTGAAAGCGTAGGAAAAGAGGCAGAACGTCTACAATGATGCACTTTGCCGAAAGGGCATATGCGTTTTTTCCTGAATATATTCAGGAAAAAACGCATACGCCCTTTTTGGCCAACCAAGCAAGCTTGCAAAGGAAATCTGCACTACAATGAAGTCTCACTTCCCCCCGGTCAAAAGGGCCATCAGAATAAAGTGTAAAATCCAGAAAGGCAGGACAGGCCATGGAGAACTGGGAGCCTTGTTATGCTGATGGGCGGGATGTAAATTGCCAACAGACACTCGGGAGAAGTGTATGGTGTTTCCTGAAACATCTAAAAAACAAAGCAACAGAGCCTAGGGCACTTCCACTTATGGTCCTATAGCTTAGGGAAATTAAAATCAAAAAGACACAGCCACCCCAAAGTTTGGGACGCCTCCGTTTACAAGAACCTCGTTTACCGTACAAGTTCAACATCACAGAAAGTGAAAAATGGATAAAGAACTTGTGGTACTTACATACAATGCAGTATCACTCAGCAATGAAATCTATGTCATCAGGCCCGTAGCAGCATAATGAGTGGATTCAGGTACGATGATTCTAACTGAAATAAGTCACACAGAAAAAGAAACATCATAAGATATCACTGATACAAGGAATGTAAACTTGGCTACACAGGAACTGCATTCCAAAACAGAACAGGGTCTCAAATTTAGAAAACCAACTTATGCTTGCTTAAGGGGAAAGGTGAGTTGGGGTGCTGCATAAAACCAGAGATTGAAATGAGCACAGATAAAGTTCCTTAAGCCAAATATGGAATAGACAAGAGCTACTCCTTGCTCAACGAAATGGACTCAAAACCCCATATTAAATGCCTAAGAATGTACCTGACTAGTAAGTATCTTAAAACCTATGGATTGCTATGTCTCCGAAAGAGAATCAAGCGTTTGTACAGGGGCATAAACGCAGCAGTGATAGGATTGGAGAGGTTCGGTGAGCAAATGAAGACCCTTTGAAGTCATAATGCATGGTACCCATTACACGGGTCTCAACTCTCCAGGTTTAAGGTATTCTTCCTTCAGCTAAAACATGCATGTGGATCCCAGAGTATGATCAACCATGTGAACGGGAGACGTGTTCAAATATGTCTCAGTTTTCCTCCCCTGGTACTCGGGTGCAACATTCCAGACGCTTTACTAACACTCTCCCGACTTGGAGAGTCAGTCCCTTTAACCTCCTGTTTGGCCCAGTTTGCAATTTCTGCGGAAGATGAACAGGAATAGCGAGAACCAATGAGAGGCTAGCTGGAGGTGTCTGGACGGGCAAATTTAACTCTCATTTCCACCAGGAAGAGGAATTAACCAAAGGCTCAGCATGCCGGGCCGGAACAAGATTAGGGCCTGAAGCCATCCTGCGGTGTTGCGGCCAGGTCACAAGAAAGCGAGTTGAAGAAAGGAGCTCAGGGACACTGTAACTCACAAACCTCCAGAGTTATAAATGACAGCTATCGTCCAAAAATAGACTGAAGTAAGGCTGCCAAGAGGACTTGAAAGCGGGGCAGAATTGCAGGAAACCGATTTCAGGAGGTAGACTGGAATTGCATTGAAAGCATAGGAAAAGAGGCAGAACGTCCACAATGATGCACTTGGCCAAAAAGGGCGTATGCGTTTTTTCCTGAATATATTCAGGAAAAAACGCATACGCCCTTTTTGGCCAACCAAGCAAGCTTGCAAAGGAAATCTGCACTACAATGAAGTCTCACTTCCCCCCGGTCAAAAGGGCCATCTGAAAAAAGTGTAAAATCCAGAAAGGCCACAGGCCATTGAGAACTAGGAGCCTTGTTATGCTGATGGGTGGGATGTAAATTGCCAACAGACACTTGGGAGAAGTGTATGGTGTTTCCTGAAACATCTAAAAAACAAAGCAACAGAGCCTAGGGCACTTCCACTTATGGTCCTATAGCTTAGGGAAATTAAAATCAAAAAGACACAGCCACCCCAAAGTTTGGAAGGGCTCTGTTTACAAGAACCTCGTTTACAGTACAAGTTCAACATCGCAGAAAGTGAAAAATGGATAAAGAACTTGTGGTACTTATGTACAATGCAGTATCACTCAGCAATGAAATCTATGTCATCAGGCCCGTAGCAGCATAATGAGTAGATTCAGGTACGATGATTCTAACTGAAATAAGTCACACAGAAAAAGAAACATCATAAGATATCACTAATACACGGAATGTAAACTTGGCTACACAGGAACTGAATTCCAAAACAGAACAGGGTCTCAAATTTAGAAAACCAACTTATGCTTGCTTAAGGGGAAAGGTGAGTTGGGTTGCTGCATAAAACCAGAGATTGAAATGAGCACAGATAAAGTTCCTTAAGCCAAATATGGAATAGACAAGAGCTACTCCTTGCTCAACGAAATGGACTCAACACCGCATATTAAACGCCTAAGAATGTACCTGACTAGTAAGTATCTTAAAACCTATGGATTGCTATGTTTCCGAAAGAGAATCAAGCATGTGTACAGGGGCATAAACGCAGCAGTGATAGGATTGGAGAGGTTCGGTGAGCAAATGAAGACCCTTTGAAGTCATATTGCATGGTACCCATTCCACGGGTTTCAACTACCCAGGTTTTAGGTATTCTTCCTTCAGCTAAAACATGCATGTGGAACCCAGAGTATGATCAACCATGTGATCGGGAGACGTGTTCAAATATGTCTCAGTTTTCCTCCCCTGGTACTCGGGTGCAACATTCCAGACGCTTTACTAACACTCTCCCCACTTGGAGAGTCAGCGCCTTTAACCTCCTGTTTGGCACAGTTTGCAATTTCTGCGGGAGATGAACAGGAATAGCGAGAACCAATGAGAGGCTAGTTGGAGGTGCCTGGACGGGCAAATTTAACTCTCATTTCCCAACAGGAAGAGGAAATAACCAAAGGCTCAGCGTGCCGTACCGGAACCAGATTAGGGCCTGAAGCCATCCTGCGGTGTTGCGGCCAGCTCAAAAGAAACCGAGTTGAGGAAAGGAGCTCAGGGGCACTGTAATTCACAAACCTGCAGAGTTATAAATGACAGCTATCGTCCAAAAATAGACTGAAGTAAGGCTGCCAAGAGGACTTGAAAGCGGGGCAGAATTGCAGGAAACCGATTTCAGGAGGTAGACTGGAATTGCATTGAAAGCATAGGAAAAGAGGCAGAACGTCCACAATGATGCACTTGGCCAAAAAGGGCGTATGCGTTTTTTCCTGAATATATTCAGGAAAAAATGCATACGCCCTTTTTGGCCAACCAAGCAAGCTTGCAAAGGAAATCTGCACTACAATGAAGTCTCACTTTCCCCCGGTCAAAAGGGCCATCTGAAAAAAGTGTAAAATCCAGAAAGGCAGGACAGGCCATGGAGAACTGGGAGCCTTGTTATGCTGATGGGTGGGATGTAAATTGCCAACAACCACTCGGGAGAAGTGTATGGTGTTTCCTGAAACATCTAAAAAACAAAGCAACAGAACCTAGGGCACTTCCACTTATGGTCCTATAGCTTAGGGAAATTAAAATCAAAAAGACACAGCCACCCCAAAGTTTGGAACGGCTCTGTTTACAAGAACCTCGTTTACAGTACAAGTTCAACATCGCAGAAAGTGAAAAATGGATAAAGAAGTTGTGGTATTTACTTACAAAGCAATATCACTCAGCAATGAAATCTGTGTCATCAGGCCCTTAGCAGCACAATGAGTGGATTCAGGTATGATGATTCTAACTGAAATAAGTCACACAGAAAAAGAAACATCATAAGATATCAGTAATACACGGAATGGAAACTTGGCTACACAGGAACTGAATTACAGAACAGAACAGGGTCTCAAATTTAGAAAACCAACTTATGCTTGCTTAAGGGGAAAGGTGAGTTGGGGTGCTGCATAAAACCAGAGATTGAAATGAGCACAGATAAAGTTCCTTAAGCCAAATATGGAATAGACAAGAGCTACTCCTTGCTCAACGAAATGGACTCAACACCGCATATTAAACGCCTAAGAATGTACCTGACTAGTAAATATCTTAAAACCTATAGATTGCTATGTCTCCGAAGCAGAATCAAGCATGTGTACAGGGGCATAAACGCAGCAGTGATAGGATTGGAGAGGTTCGGTGAGCAAATGAAGACCCTTTGAAGTCATATTGCATGGTACCCATTCCACGGGTTTCAACTACCCAAGTTTTAGGTATTCTTCCTTCAGCTAAAACATGCATGTGGAACCCAGACTATGATCAACCATGTGATCGGGAGACGTGTTCAAATATGTCTCAGTTTTCCTCCCCTGGTACTCGGGTGCAACATTCCAGACGCTTTACTAACACTCTCCCCACTTGGAGAGTCAGCGCCTTTAACCTCCTGTTTGGCACAGTTTGCAATTTCTGCGGAAGATGAACAGGAATAGTGAGAACCAATGAGAGGCTAGCTGGAGGTGTCTGGACGGGCAAATTTAACTCTCATTTCCCACCAGGAGGAGGAAATAACCAAAGGTTCAGCGTGCCGTGCCAGAACCAGATTAGGGCCTTAAGCCATCCTGCGGTGTTGCGGCCAGGTCACAAGAAAGCGAGTTGAAGAAAGGAGCTCAGGGGCACTGTAATTCACAAACCTGCAGAGTTATAAATGACAGCTATCGTCCAAAAATAGACTGAAGTAAGGCTGCCAAGAGGACTTGAAAGCGGGGCAGAATTGCAGGAAACCGATTTCAGGAGGTAGACTGGAATTGCATTGAAAGCATTGGAAAAGAGGCAGAACGTCCACAATGATGCACTTGGCCAAAAAGGGCGTATGCGTTTTTTCCTGAATATATTCAGGAAAAAACGCATACGCCCTTTTTGGCCAACCAAGCAAGCTTGCAAAGGAAATCTGCACTACAATGAAGTCTCACTTCCCCCCGGTCAAAAGGGCCATCTGAAAAAAGTGTAAAATCCAGAAAGGCAGGACAGGCCATGGAGAACTGGGAGCCTTTTTATGCTGATGGGCGGGATGTAAATTGCCAACAACCACTCGGGAGAAGTGTATGGTGTTTCCTGAAACTTCTAAAAAACAAAGCAACAGAGCCTAGGGCACTTCCACTTATGGTCCTATAGCTTAGGGAAATTAAAATCAAAAAGACACAGCCACCCCAAAGTTTGGGACGCCTCCGTTTACAAGAACCTCGTTTACAGTACAAGTTCAACATCGCAGAAAGTGAAAAATGGATAAAGAAGTTGTGGTATTTACTTACAAAGCAATATCACTCAGCAATGAAATCTGTGTCATCAGGCCCTTAGCAGCACAATGAGTGGATTCAGGTATGATGATTCTAACTGAAGTAAATCACACAGAAAAAGAAACATCATAAGATATCAGTAATACACGGAATGGAAACTTGGCTACACAGGAACTGAATTACAGAACAGAACAGGGTCTCAAATTTAGAAAACCAACTTATGCTTCCTTAAGGGTAAAGGTGAGTTGGGGTGCTGCATAAAACCAGAGATTGAAATGAGCACAGATAAAGTTCCTTAAGCCAAATATAGAATAGACAAGAGCTACTCCTTGCTCAACGAAATGGACTCAAAACCCCATATTAAACGCCTAAGAATGTACCTGACTAGTAAGTATCTTAAAACCTATAGATTGCTATGTCTCCGAAGCAGAATCAAGCATGTGTACAGGGGCATAAACGCAGCAGTGATAGGATTGGAGAGGTTCGGTGAGCAAATGAAGACCCTTTGAAGTCATATTGCATGGTACCCATTCCACGGGTTTCAACTACCCAGGTTTTAGGTATTCTTCCTTCAGCTAAAACATGCATGTGGAACCCAGAGTATGATCAACCATGTGATCGGGAGACGTGTTCAAATATGTCTCAGTTTTCCTCCCCTGGTACTCGGGTGCAACATTCCAGACGCTTTACTAACACTCTCCCCACTTGGAGAGTCAGCGCCTTTAACCTCCTGTTTGGCACAGTTTGCAATTTCTGCGGAAGATGAACAGGAATAGCGAGAACCAATGAGAGGCTAGCTGGAGGTGTCTGGACGGGCAAATTTAAATCTCATTTCCCACCAGGAGGAGGAAATAACCAAAGGTTCAGCGTGCCGTGCCAGAACCAGATTAGGGCCTGAAGCCATCCTGCGGTGTTGCGGCCAGGTCACAAGAAAGCGAGTTGAAGAAAGGAGCTCAGGGGCACTGTAATTCACAAACCTGCAGAGTTATAAATGACAGCTATCGTCCAAAAATAGACTGAAGTAAGGCTGCCAAGAGGACTTGAAAGCGGGGCAGAATTGCAGGAAACCGATTTCAGGAGGTAGACTGGAATTGCATTGAAAGCATAGGAAAAGAGGCAGAACGTCCACAATGATGCACTTGGCCAAAAAGGGCGTATGCGTTTTTTCCTGAATATATTCAGGAAAAAAGGCATACGCCCTTTTTGGCCAACCAAGCAAGCTTGCAAAGGAAATCTGCACTACAATGAAGTCTCACTTCCCACCGGTCAAAAGGGCCATCTGAAAAAAGTGTAAAATCCAGAAAGGCAACAGGCCATTGAGAACTGGGAGCCTTGTTATGCTGATGGGCGGGATGTAAATTGCCAACAGACACTTGGGAGAAGTGTATGGTGTTTCCTGAAACATCTAAAAAACAAAGCAACAGAGCCTAGGGCACTTCCACTTATGGTCCTATAGCTTAGGGAAATTAAAATCAAAAAGACACAGCCACCCCAAAGTTTGGAACGGCTCTGTTTACAAGAACCTCGTTTACAGTACAAGTTCAACATCGCAGAAAGTGAAAAATGGATAAAGAACTTGTGGTACTTACGTACAATGCAGTATCACTCAGCAATGAAATCTATGTCATCAGGCCCGTAGCAGCATAATGAGTAGATTCAGGTACGATGATTCTAACTGAAATAAGTCACACAGAAAAAGAAACATCATAAGATATCACTAATACACGGAATGTAAACTTGGCTACACAGGAACTGAATTCCAAAACAGAACAGGGTCTCAAATTTAGAAAACCAACTTATGCTTGCTTAAGGGGAAAGGTGAGTTGGGTTGCTGCATAAAACCAGAGATTGAAATGAGCACAGATAAAGTTCCTTAAGCCAAATATGGAATAGACAAGAGCTACTCCTTGCTCAACGAAATGGACTCAACACCGCATATTAAACGCCTAAGAATGTACCTGACTAGTAAGTATCTTAAAACCTATGGATTGCTATGTTTCCGAAAGAGAATCAAGCATGTGTACAGGGGCATAAACGCAGCAGTGATAGGATTGGAGAGGTTCGGTGAGCAAATGAAGACCCTTTGAAGTCATATTGCATGGTACCCATTCCACGGGTTTCAACTACCCAGGTTTTAGGTATTCTTCCTTCAGCTAAAACATGCATGTGGAACCCAGAGTATGATCAACCATGTGATCGGGAGACGTGTTCAAATATGTCTCAGTTTTCCTCCCCTGGTACTCGGGTGCAACATTCCAGACGCTTTACTAACACTCTCCCCACTTGGAGAGTCAGCGCTTTTAACCTCCTGTTTGGCACAGTTTGCAATTTCTGCGGGAGATGAACAGGAATAGCGAGAACCAATGAGAGGCTAGTTGGAGGTGTCTGGACGGGCAAATTTAACTCTCATTTCCCAACAGGAAGAGGAAATTACCAAAGGCTCAGCGTGCCGTACCGGAACCAGATTAGGGCCTGAAGCCATCCTGCGGTGTTGCGGCCAGCTCAAAAGAAACCGAGTTGAGGAAAGGAGATCAGGGGCACTGTAATTCACAAACCTGCAGAGTTATAAATGACAGCTATCGTCCAAAAATAGACTGAAGTAAGGCTGCCAAGAGGACTTGAAAGCGGGGCAGAATTGCAGGAAACCGATTTCAGGAGGTAGACTGGAATTGCATTGAAAGCATAGGAAAAGAGGCAGAACGTCCACAATGATGCACTTGGCCAAAAAGGGCGTATGCGTTTTTTCCTGAATATATTCAGGAAAAAACGCATACGCCCTTTTTGGCCAACCAAGCAAGCTTGCAAAGGAAATCTACACTACAATGAAGTCTCACTTTCCCCCGGTCAAAAGGGCCATCTGAAAAAAGTGTAAAATCCAGAAAGTCAGGACAGGCCATGGAGAACTGGGAGCCTTGTTATGCTGATGGGCGGGATGTAAATTGCCAACAACCACTCGGGAGAAGTGTATGGTGTTTCCTGAAACATCTAAAAAACAAAGCAACAGAACCTAGGGCACTTCCACTTATGGTCCTATAGCTTAGGGAAATTAAAATCAAAAAGACACAGCCACCCCAAAGTTTGGAACGGCTCTGTTTACAAGAACCTCGTTTACAGTACAAGTTCAACATCGCAGAAAGTGAAAAATGGATAAAGAAGTTGTGGTATTTACTTACAAAGCAATATCACTCAGCAATGAAATCTGTGTCATCAGGCCCTTAGCAGCACAATGAGTGGATTCAGGTATGATGATTCTAACTGAAATAAGTCACACAGAAAAAGAAACATCATAAGATATCAATAATACACGGAATGGAATCTTGGCTACACAGGAACTGAATTACAGAACAGAACAGGGTCTCAAATTTAGAAAACCGACTTATGCTTGCTTAAGGGGAAAGGTGAGTTGGGGTGCTGCATAAAACCAGAGATTGAAATGAGCACAGATAAAGTTCCTTAAGCCAAATATGGAATAGACAAGAGCTACTCCTTGCTCAACGAAATGGACTCAACACCGCATATTAAACGCCTAAGAATGTACCTGACTAGTAAATATCTTAAAACCTATGGATTGCTAAGTCTCCGAAAGAGAATCAAGCATGTGTACAGGGGCATAAACGCAGCAGTGATAGGATTGGAGAGGTTCGGTGAGCAAATGAAGACCCTTTGAAGTCATATTGCATGGTACCCATTCCACGGGTCTTAACTCTCCAGGTTTAAGGTATTCTTCCTTCAGCTAAAACATGCATGTGGAACCCAGAGTATGATCAACCATGTGAACGGGAGACGTGTTCAAATATGTCTCAGTTTTCCTCCCCTGGTACTCGGGTGCAACATTCCAGACGCTTTACTAACACTCTCCCCACTTGGAGAGTCAGCGCCTTTAACCTCCTGTTTGGCCCAGTTTGCAATTTCTGCGCAAGATGAACAGGAATAGGGAGAACCAATGAGAGACTAGCTGGAGGTGTCTGGACGGGCAAATTTAACTCTCATTTCCCACCAGGAAGAGGAAATAACCAAAGGCTCAGCGTGCCGTGGCGGAAGCAGATTAGGGCCTGAAGCCATCCTGCGGTGTTGCGGCCAGCTCACAAGAAAGCGAGTTGAAGAAAGGAGCTCAGGGGCACTGTAATTCACAAACCTGCAGAGTTATAAATGACAGCTATCGTCCAAAAATATACTGAGGTAAGGCTGCCAAGAGGACTTGAAAGCGGGGCAGAATTGCAGGAAACCGATTTCAGGAGTTAGACTGGAATTGCATTGAAAGCATAGGAAAAGAGGCAGAACGTCCACAGTGATGCACTTGGCCAAAAAGGGCGTATGCGTTTTTTCCTGAATATATTCAGGAAAAAACGCATATGCCCGTTTTGGCTAACCAAGCAAGCTTGCAAAGGAAATCTGCACTACAATGAAGTCTCACTTCCCCCCGGTCAAAAGGGCCATCTGAAAAAAGTGTAAAATCCAGAAAGGCAGGACAGGCCATGGATAACTGGGAGCCTTGTTATGCTGATGGGCGGGATGTTAATTGCCAACAGACACTCGGGAGAAGTGTATGGTGTTTCCTGAAACATCTATAAAACAAAGCAACAGAGCCTAGGGCACTTCCACTTATGGTCCTATAGCTTAGGGAAATTAAAATCAAAAAGACACAGCCACCCCAAAGTTTGGGACGCCTCTCTTTACAAGAACCTCGTTTACCGTAGAAGTTCAATATCACAGAAAGTGAAAAATGGATAAAGAACTTGTGGTACTTACGTACAATGCAGTATCACTCAGCAATGAAATCTATGTCATCAGGCCCGTAGCAGCATAATGAGTGGATTCAGGTACGATGATTCTAACTGAAATAAGTCACACAGAAAAAGAAACATCATAAGATATCACTAATACACAGAATGTAAACTTGGCTACACAGGAACTGAATTCCAAAACAGAACAGGGTCTCAAATTTAGAAAACCAACTTATGCTTGCTTAAGGGGAAAGGTGAGTTGGGGTGCTGCATAAAACCATAGATTGAAATGAGCACAGATAAAGTTCCTTAAGCCAAATATGGTATAGACAAGAGCTACTCCTTGCTCAACGAAATGGACTCAACACCCCATATTAAACGCCTAAGAATGTACCTGACTAGTAAGTATCTTAAAACCTATGGATTGCTATGTCTCCAAAAGAGAATCAAGCGTGTGTACAGGGGCATAAACGCAGCAGTGATAGGATTGGAGAGGTTCGGTGAGCAAATGAAGACCCTTTGAAGTCATATTGCATGGTACCCATTCCACGGGTTTCAACTACCCAGGTTTAAGGTATTCTTCCTTCAGCTAAAACATGCATGTAGAACCTAGAGTATGATCAACCATGTGATCAGGAGACGTGTTCAAATATGTCTCAGTTTTCGTACCCTGGTACTCGGGTGCAACATTCCAGACGCTTTACTAACACTCTCCCCACTTGGAGAGTCAGCGCCTTTAACCTCCTGTTTGGCCCAGTTTGCAATTTCTGCGCAAGATGAACAGGAATAGGGAGAACCAATGAGAGACTAGCTGGAGGTGTCTGGACGGGCAAATTTAACTCTCATTTCCCACCAGGAAGAGGAATTAACCAAATGCTCAGCGTGCCGTGGCGGAAGCAGATTAGGGCCTGAAGCCATCCTGCGGTGTTGCGGCCAGGTCAAAAGAAAGCGAGTTGAAGAAAGGAGCTCAGGGGCACTGTAATTCACAAACCTGCAGAGTTATAAATGACAGCTATCGTCCAAAAATAGACTGAAGTAAGGCTGCCAAGAGGACTTGAAAGCGGGGCAGAATTGCAGGAAACCGATTTCAGGAGGTAGACTGGAATTGCATTGAAAGCATAGGAAAAGAGGCAGAACGTCCACAATGATGCACTTGGCCAAAAAGGGCGTATGCGTTTTTTCCTGAATATATTCAGGAAAAAAGGCATACGCCCTTTTTGGCCAACCAAGCAAGCTTGCAAAGGAAATCTGCATTACAATGAAGTCTCACTTCCCCCCGGTCAAAAGGGCCATCTGAAAAAAGTGTAAAATCCAGAAAGGCAGGACAGGCCATGGAGAACTGGGAGCCTTGTTATGCTGATGGGCGGGATGTAAATTGCCAACAGACACTTGGGAGAAGTGTATGGTGTTTCCTGAAACATCTAAAAAACAAAGCAACAGAGCCTAGGGCACTTCCACTTATGGTCCTATAGCTTAGGGAAATTAAAATCAAAAAGACACAGCCACCCCAAAGTTTGGGACGTCTCTGTTTACAAGAACCTCGTTTACAGTACAAGTTCAACATCGCAGAAAGTGAAAAATGGATAAAGAAGTTGTGGTATTTACTTACAAAGCAATATCACTCAGCAATGAAATCTGTGTCATCAGGCCCTTAGCAGCACAATGAGTGGATTCAGGTATGATGATTCTAACTGAAATAAGTCACACAGAAAAAGAAACATCATAAGATATCAGTAATACACGGAATGTAAACTTGGCTACACAGGAACTGAATTACAGAACAGAACAGGGTCTCAAATTTAGAAAACCAACTTATGCTTGCTTAAGGGGAAAGGTGAGTTGGGGTGCTGCATAAAACCAGAGATTGAAATGAGCACAGATAAAGTTCCTTAAGCCAAATATGGAATAGACAAGAGCTACTCCTTGCTCAACGAAATGGACTCAACACCGCATATTAAACGCCTAAGAATGTACCTGACTAGTAAGTATCTTAAAACCTATGGATTGCTATGTCTCCGAAAGAGAATCAAGCATGTGTACAGGGGCATAAACGCAGCAGTGATAGGATTGGAGAGGTTCGGTGAGCAAATGAAGACCCTTTGAAGTCATATTGCATGGTACCCATTCCACGGGTTTCAACTACCCAGGTTTTAGGTATTCTTCCTTCAGCTAAAACATGCATGTGGAACCCAGAGTATGATCAACCGTGTGATCGGGAGACGTGTTCAAATATGTCTCAGTTTTCCTCCCCTGGTACTCGGGTGCAACATTCCAGACGATTTACTAACACTCTCCCCACTTGGAAGGTCAGCACATTTAACCTCCTGTTTGGCACACTTTGCAATTTCTGCGGAAGATGAACAGGAATAGCGAGAACCAATGGAGACTAGCTGGAGGTGTCTGGACGGGCAAATTTAACTCTCATTTCCCACCAGGAAGAGGAAATAACCAAAGGCTCAGTGTGCCGTGCCGGAACCAGATTAGGGCCTGAAGCCATCCTGCGGTGTTGCGGCCAGGTCAAAAGAAAGCGAGTTGAAGAAAGGAGCTCAGGGGCACTGTAATTCACAAACCTGCAGAGTTATAAATGACAGCTATCGTCCAAAAATAGACTGAAGTAAGGCTGCCAAGAGGACTTGAAAGCGGGGCAGAATTGCAGGAAACCGATTTCAGGAGGTAGACTGGAATTGCATTGAAAGCATAGGGAAAGAGGTAGAACGTCCACAATGATGCACTTGGCCAAAAAGGGCGTATGCGTTTTTTCCTGAATATATTCAGGAAAAAACGCATACGCCCTTTTTGGCCAACCAAGCAAGCTTGCAAAGAAAATCTGCACTACAATGAAGTCTCACTTCCCACCGGACAAAAGGGCCATCTGAAAAAAGTGTAAAATCCAGAAAGGCAGGACAGGCCATGGAGAACTGGGAGCCTTGTTATGCTGATGGGCGGGATGTAAATTGCCACCAACCAATCGGGAGAAGTGTATGGTGTTTCCTGAAACATCTAAAAAACAAAGCAACAGAACCTAGGGCACTTCCACTTATGGTCCTATAGCTTAGGGAAATTAAAATCAAAAAGACACAGCCACCCCAAAGTTTGGAATGGCTCTGTTTACAAGAACCTCGTTTACAGTACAAGTTCAACATCGCAGAAAGTGAAAAATGGATAAAGAAGTTGTGGTATTTACTTACAAAGCAATATCACTCAGCAATGAAATCTGTGTCATCAGGCCCTTAGCAGCACATTGAGTGGATTCAGGTATGATAATTCTAACTGAAATAAGTCACACAGAAAAAGAAACATCATAAGATATCAGTAATACACGGAATGGAAACTTGGCTACACAGGAACTGAATTACAGAACAGAACAGGGTCTCAAATTTAGAAAACCAACTTATGCTTGCTTAAGGGTAAAGGTGAGTTGGGGTGCTGCATAAAACCAGAGATTGAAATGAGCACAGATAAAGCTCCTTAAGCCAAATATGGAATAGACAAGAGCTACTCCTTGCTCAACGAAATGGACTCAACACCGCATATTAAACGCCTAAGAATGTACCTGACTAGTAAGTATCTTAAAACCTATGGATTGCTATGTCTCCGAAAGAGAATCAAGCATGTGTACAGGGGCATAAACGCAGCAGTGATAGGATTGGAGAGGTTCGGTGAGCAAATGAAGACCCTTTGAAGTCATATTGCATGGTACCCATTCCACGGGTTTCAACTACCCAGGTTTAAGGTATTCTTCCTTCAGCTAAAACATGCATGTGGAACCCAAGTATGATCAACCATGTGAACGGGAGACGTGTTCAAATATGTCTCAGTTTTCCTCCCCTGGTACTCGGGTGCAACATTCCAGACGCTTTACTAACACTCTCCCCACTTGGAGAGTCAGCGCCTTTAACCTCCTGTTTGGCCCAGTTTGCAATTTCTGCGGAAGATGAACAGGAATAGCGAGAACCAATGAGAGACTAGCTGGAGGTGTCTGGACGGGCAAATTTAACTCTCATTTCCCACCAGGAAGAGGAAATAACCAAAGGCTCAGCGTGCCGTGCCGGAACCAGATTAGGGCCTGAAGCCATCCTGCGGTGTTGCGGCCAGCTCACAAGAAAGCGAGTTGAAGAAAGGAGCTCAGGGGCACTGTAATTCACAAACCTGCAGAGTTATAAATGACAGCTATCGTCCAAAAATATACTGAAGTAAGGCTGCCAAGAGGACTTGAAAGCGGGGCAGAATTGCAGGAAACCGATTTCAGGAGGTAGACTGGAATTGCATTGAAAGCATAGGAAAAGAGGCAGAACGTCCACAATGATGCACTTGGCCAAAAAGGGCGTATGCGTTTTTTCCTGAATATATTCAGGAAAAAACGCATACGCACTTTTTGGCCAACCAAGCAAGCTTGCAAAGGAAATCTGCACTACAATGAAGTCTCACTTTCCCCCGGTCAAAAGGGCCATCTGAAAAAAGTGTAAAATCCAGAAAGGCAGGACAGGCCATGGAGAACTGGGAGCCTTGTTATGCTGATGGGCGGGATGTAAATTGCCAACAGACACTCGGGAGAAGTGTATGGTGTTTCCTGAAACATCTAAAAAACAAAGCAACAGAGCCTAGGGCACTTCCACTTATGGACCTACAGCTTAGGGAAATTATAATCAAAAAGACACAGCCACCCAAAAGTTTGGAACGGCTCTGTTTACAAGAACCTCGTTTACAGTACAAGTTCAACATCGCAGAAAGTGAAAAATGGATAAAGAAGTTGTGGTATTTACTTACAAAGCAATATCACTCAGCAATGAAATCTGTGTCATCAGGCCCTTAGCAGCACAATGAGTGGATTCAGGTATGATGATTCTAACTGAAATAAGTCACACAGAAAAAGAAACATCATAAGATATCAGTAATACACAGAATGTAAACTTGGCTACACAGGAACTGAATTACAGAACAGAACAGGGTCTCAAATTTAGAAAACCAACTTATGCTTGCTTAAGGGGAAAGGTGAGTTGGGGTGCTGCATAAAACCAGAGATTGAAATGAGCACAGATAAAGTTCCTTAAGCCAAATATGTAATAGACAAGAGCTACTCCTTGCTCAACGAAATGGACTCAAAACCGCATATTAAACGCCTAAGAATGTACCTGACTAGTAAGTATCTTAAAACCTATAGATTGCTATGTCTCTGAAGCAGAATCAAGCATGTGTACAGGGGCATAAACGCAGCAGTGATAGGATTGGAGAGGTTCGGTGAGCAAATGAAGACCCTTTGAAGTCATATTGCATGGTACCCATTCCACGGGTTTCAACTACCCAGGTTTTAGGTATTCTTCCTTCAGCTAAAACATGCATGTGGAACCCAGAGTATGATCAACCATGTGATCGGGAGACGTGTTCAAATATGTCTCAGTTTTCCTCCCCTGGTACTCGGGTGCAACATTCCAGACGCTTTACTAACACTCTCCCCACTTGGAGAGTCAGCGCCTTTAACCTCCTGTTTGGCACAGTTTGCAATTTCTGCGGAAGATGAACAGGAATAGCGAGAACCAATGAGAGGCTAGCTGGAGGTGTCTGGACGGGCAAATTTAAATCTCATTTCCCACCAGGAGGAGGGAATAACCAAAGGTTAAGCGTGCCGTGCCAGAACCAGATTAGGGCCTGAAGCCATCCTGCGGTGTTGCGGCCAGGTCACAAGAAAGCGAGTTGAAGAAAGGAGCTCAGGGGCACTGTAATTCACAAACCTGCAGAGTTATAAATGACAGCTATCGTCCAAAAATAGACTGAAGTAAGGCTGCCAAGAGGACTTGAAAGCGGGGCAGAATTGCAGGAAACCGATTTCAGGAGGTAGACTGGAATTGCATTGAAAGCATAGGAAAAGAGGCAGAACGTCCACAATGATGCACTTGGCCAAAAAGGGCGTATGCGTTTTTTCCTGAATATATTCAGGAAAAAACGCATACGCCCTTTTTGGCCAACCAAGCAAGCTTGCAAAGGAAATCTGCACTACAATGAAGTCTCACTTCCCCCCGGTCAAAAGGGCCATCTGAAAAAAGTGTAAAATCCAGAAAGGCCACAGGCCATAGAGAACTGGGAGCCTTGTTATGCTGATGGGCGGGATGTAAATTGCCAACAGACACTTGGGAGAAGTGTATGGTGTTTCCTGAAACATCTAAAAAACAAAGCAACAGAGCCTAGGGCACTTCCACTTATGGTCCTATAGCTTAGGGAAATTAAAATCAAAAAGACACAGCCACCCCAAAGTTTGGGATGCTTCTGTTTACAAGAACCTCGTTTACAGTACAAGTTCAACATCGCAGAAAGTGAAAAATGGATAAAGAAGTTGTGGTATTTACTTACAAAGCAATATCACTCAGCAATGAAATCTGTGTCATCAGGCCCTTAGCAGCACAATGAGTGGATTCAGGTATGATGATTCTAACTGAAATAAATCACACAGAAAAAGAAACATCATAAGATATCAGTAATACACGGAATGGAAACTTGGCTACACAGGAACTGAATTACAGAAGAGAACAGGGTCTCAAATTTAGAAAACCAACTTATGCTTGCTTAAGGGGAAAGGTGAGTTGGGGTGCTGCATAAAACCAGAGATTGAAATGAGCACAGATAAAGCTCCTTAAGCCAAATATGGAATAGACAAGAGCTACTCCTTGCTCAACGAAATGGACTCAACACCGCATATTAAACGCCTAAGAATGTACCTGACTAGTAAGTATCTTAAAACCTATGGATTGCTATGTCTCCGAAAGAGAATCAAGCATGTGTACAGGGGCATAAACGCAGCAGTGATAGGATTGGAGAGGTTCGGTGAGCAAATGAAGACCCTTTGAAGTCATATTGCATGGTACCCATTCCACGGGTTTCAACTACCCAGGTTTTAGGTATTCTTCCTTCAGCTAAAACATGCATGTGGAACCCAGAGTATGATCAACCATGTGATCGGGAGACGTGTTCAAATATGTCTCAGTTTTCCTCCCCTGGTACTCGAGTGCAACATTCCAGACGCTTTACTAACACTCTCCCCACTTGGAGAGTCAGCGCCTTTAACCTCCTGTTTGGCACAGTTTGCAATTTCTGCGGAAGATGAACAGGAATAGCGAGAACCAATGAGAGGCTAGCTGGAGGTGTCTGGACGGGCAAATTTAAATCTCATTTCCCACCAGGAGGAGGGAATAACCAAAGGTTAAGCGTGCCGTGCCAGAACCAGATTAGGGCCTGAAGCCATCCTGCGGTGTTGCGGCCAGGTCACAAGAAAGCGAGTTGAAGAAAGGAGCTCAGGGGCACTGTAATTCACAAACCTGCAGAGTTATAAATGACAGCTATCGTCCAAAAATAGACTGAAGTAAGGCTGCCAAGAGGACTTGAAAGCGGGGCAGAATTGCAGGAAACCGATTTCAGGAGGTAGACTGGAATTGCATTGAAAGCATAGGAAAAGAGGCAGAACGTCCACAATGATGCACTTGGCCAAAAAGGGCGTATGCGTTTTTTCCTGAATATATTCAGGAAAAAACGCATACGCCCTTTTTGGCCAACCAAGCAAGCTTGCAAAGGAAATCTGCACTACAATGAAGTCTCACTTCCCCCCGGTCAAAAGGGCCATCTGAAAAAAGTGTAAAATCCAGAAAGGCCACAGGCCATTGAGAACTGGGAGCCTTGTTATGCTGATGGGCGGGATGTAAATTGCCAACAGACACTTGGGAGAAGTGTATGGTGTTTCCTGAAACATCTAAAAAACAAAGCAACAGAGCCTAGGGCACTTCCACTTATGGTCCTATAGCTTAGGGAAATTAAAATCAAAAAGACACAGCCACCCCAAAGTTTGGGATGCTTCTGTTTACAAGAACCTCGTTTACAGTACAAGTTCAACATCGCAGAAAGTGAAAAATGGATAAAGAAGTTGTGGTATTTACTTACAAAGCAATATCACTCAGCAATGAAATCTGTGTCATCAGGCCCTAAGCAGCACAATGAGTGGATTCAGGTATGATGATTCTAACTGAAATAAATCACACAGAAAAAGAAACATCATAAGGTATCACTAATACACAGAATGTAAACTTGGCTACACAGGAACTGAATTCCAAAACACAGCAGGGTCTCAAATTTAGAAAAGCAACTTATGCTTGCTTAAGGGGAAAGGTGAGTTGGGGTGCTGCATAAAACCAGAGATTGAAATGAGCACAGATAAAGTTCCTTAAGCCAAATATGGAATAGACAAGAGCTACTCCTTGCTCAACGAAATGGACTCAACACCGCATATTAAACGCCTAAGAATGTACCTGACTAGTAAGTATCTTAAAACCTATGGATTGCTATGTCTCCGAAAGAGAATCAAGCATGTGTACAGGGGCATAAACGCAGCAGTGATAGGATTGGAGAGGTTCGGTGAGCAAATGAAGACCCTTTGAAGTCATATTGCATGGTACCCATTCTACGGGTTTCAACAACCCAGGTTTAAGGTATTCTTCCTTCAGCTAAAACATGCATGTAGAACCTAGAGTATGATCAACCATGTGATCAGGAGACGTGTTCAAATATGTGTCAGTTTTCATACCCTGGTACTCGGGTGCAACATTCCAGACCCTTTACTAACACTCTCCCCACATGGAGAGTCAGCGCCTTTAACCTACTGTTTGGCCGAGTTTGCAATTTCTGCGCAAGATGAACAGGAATAGGGAGAACCAATGAGAGACTAGCTGGAGGTGTCTGGACGGGCAAATTTAACTCTCATTTCCCACCAGGAAGAGGAAATAACCAAAGGCTCAGCGTGCCGTGCCGGAAGCATATTAGGGCCTGAAGCCATCCTGCGGTGTTGCGGCCAGCTCACAAGAAAGCGAGTTGAAGAAAGGAGCTCAGGGGCACTGTAATTCACAAACCTGCAGAGTTATAAATGACAGCTAAGGTCCAAACATATACTGAGGTAAGGCTGCCAAGAGGACTTGAAAGCGGGGCAGAATTGCAGGAAACCGATTTCAGGAGTTAGACTGGAATTGCATTGAAAGCATAGGAAAAGAGGCAGAACGTCCACAATGATGCACTTGGCCAAAAAGGGCGTATGCGTTTTTTCCTGAATATATTCAGGAAAAAACGCATACGCCCTTTTTGGCCAACCAAGCAAGCCTGCAAAGGAAATCTGCACTACAATGAAGTCTCACTTCCCCCCGGTCAAAAGGGCCATCTGAAAAAAGTGTAAAATCCAGAAAGGCAGGACAGGCCATGGAGAACTGGGAGCCTTGTTATGCTGATGGGCGGGATGTAAATTGCCAACAACCACTAGGGAGAAGTGTATGGTGTTTCCTGAAACATCTAAAAAACAAAGCAACAGAGCCTAGGGCACTTCCACTTATGGTCCTATAGCTTAGGGAAATTAAAATCAAAAAGACACAGCCACCCCAAAGTTTGGGATGCTTCTGTTTACAAGAACCTCATTTACAGTACAAGTTCAACATCGCAGAAAGTGAAAAATGGATAAAGAAGTTGTGGTATTTACTTACAAAGCAATATCACTCAGCAATGAAATCTGTGTCATCAGGCCCTTAGCAGCACAATGAGTGGATTCAGGTATGATGATTCTAACTGAAATAAATCACACAGAAAAAGAAACATCATAAGATATCAGTAATAAACGGAATGGAAACTTGGCTACACAGGAACTGAATTACAGAACAGAACAGGGTCTCAAATTTAGAAAACCAACTTATGCTTCCTTAAGGGTAAAGGTGAGTTGGGGTGCTGCATAAAACCAGAGATTGAAATGAGCACAGATAAAGTTCCTTAAGCCAAATATGGAATAGACAAGAGCTACTCCTTGCTCAACGAAATGGACTCAACACCGCATATTAAACGCCTAAGAATGTACCTGACTAGTAAGTATCTTAAAACCTATGGATTGCTAAGTCTCCGAAAGAGAATCAAGCATGTGTACAGGGGCATAAACGCAGCAGTGATAGGATTGGAGAGGTTTGGTGAGCAAATGAAGACCCTTTGAAGTCATATTGCATGGTACCCATTCCACGGGTCTTAACTCTCCAGGTTTAAGGTATTCTTCCTTCAGCTAAAACATGCATGTGGAACCCAAGTATGATCAACCATGTGAACGGGAGACGTGTTCAAATATGTCTCAGGTTTCCTCCCCTGGTACTCGGGTGCAACATTCCAGACGCTTTACTAACACTCTCCCCACTTGGAGAGTCAGCGCCTTTAACCTCCTGTTTGGCCCAGTTTGCAATTTCTGCGGAAGATGAACAGGAATAGCGAGAACCAATGAGAGACTAACTGGAGGTGTCTGGACGGGCAAATTTAACTCTCATTTCCCACCAGGAAGAGGAAATAACCAAAGGCTCAGCGTGCCGTGCCGGAACCAGATTAGGGCCTGAAGCCATCCTGCGGTGTTGCGGCCAGGTCACAAGAAAGCGAGTTGAAGAAAGGAGCTCAGGGGCACTGTAATTCACAAACCTGCAGAGTTATAAATGACAGCTATCGTCCAAAAATAGACTGAAGTAAGGCTGCCAAGAGGACTTGAAAGCGGGGCAGAATTGCAGGAAACCGATTTCAGGAGGTAGACTGGAATTGCATTGAAAGCATAGGAAAAGAGGCAGAACGTCCACAATGATGCACTTGGCCAAAAAGGGCGTATGCGTTTTTTCCTGAATATATTCAGGAAAAAACGCATACGCCCTTTTTGGCCAACCAAGCAAGCTTGCAAAGGAAATCTGCACTACAATGAAGTCTCACTTCCCCCTGGTCAAAAGGGCCATCTGAAAAAAGTGTAAAATCCAGAAAGGCAGGACAGGCCATGGAGAACTGGGAGCCTTGTTATGCTGATGGGCGGGATGTAAATTGCCAACAACCACTCGGGAGAAGTGTATGGTGTTTCCTGAAACATCTAAAAAACAAAGCAACAGAACCTAGGGCACTTCCACTTATGGTCCTATAGCTTAGGGAAATTAAAATCAAAAAGACACAGCCACCCCAAAGTTTGGGATGCCTCTGTTTACAAGAACCTCGTTTACAGTACAAGTTCAACATCGCAGAAAGTGAAAAATGGATAAAGAAGTTGTGGTATTTACTTACAAAGCAATATCACTCAGCAATGAAATCTGTGTCATCAGGCCCTTAGCAGCACAATGAGTGGATTCAGGTATGATGATTCTAACTGAAATAAATCACACAGAAAAAGAAACATCATAAGATATCAGTAATACACGGAATGGAAACTTGGCTACACAGGAACTGAATTACAGAAGAGAACAGGGTCTCAAATTTAGAAAACCAACTTATGCTTGCTTAAGGGGAAAGGTGAGTTGGGGTGCTGCATAAAACCAGAGATTGAAATGAGCACAGATAAAGCTCCTTAAGCCAAATATGGAATAGACAAGAGCTACTCCTTGCTCAACGAAATGGACTCAACACCGCATATTAAACGCCTAAGAATGTACCTGACTAGTAAGTATCTTAAAACCTATGGATTGCTATGTCTCCGAAAGAGAATCAAGCATGTGTACAGGGGCATAAACGCAGCAGTGATAGGATTGGAGAGGTTCGGTGAGCAAATGAAGACCCTTTGAAGTCATATTGCATGGTACCCATTCCACGGGTTTCAACTACCCAGGTTTTAGGTATTCTTCCTTCAGCTAAAACATGCATGTGGAACCCAGAGTATGATCAACCATGTGATCGGGAGACGTGTTCAAATATGTCTCAGTTTTCCTCCCCTGGTACTCGGGTGCAACATTCCAGACGCTTTACTAACACTCTCCCCACTTGGAGAGTCAGCGCCTTTAACCTCCTGTTTGGCACAGTTTGCAATTTCTGCGGAAGATGAACAGGAATAGCGAGAACCAATGAGAGGCTAGCTGGAGGTGTCTGGACGGGCAAATTTAAATCTCATTTCCCACCAGGAGGAGGGAATAACCAAAGGTTAAGCGTGCCGTGCCAGAACCAGATTAGGGCCTGAAGCCATCCTGCGGTGTTGCGGCCAGGTCACAAGAAAGCGAGTTGAAGAAAGGAGCTCAGGGGCACTGTAATTCACAAACCTGCAGAGTTATAAATGACAGCTATCGTCCAAAAATAGACTGAAGTAAGGCTGCCAAGAGGACTTGAAAGCGGGGCAGAATTGCAGGAAACCGATTTCAGGAGGTAGACTGGAATTGCATTGAAAGCATAGGAAAAGAGGCAGAACGTCCACAATGATGCACTTGGCCAAAAAGGGCGTATGCGTTTTTTCCTGAATATATTCAGGAAAAAACGCATACGCCCTTTTTGGCCAACCAAGCAAGCTTGCAAAGGAAATCTGCACTACAATGAAGTCTCACTTCCCCCCGGTCAAAAGGGCCATCTGAAAAAAGTGTAAAATCCAGAAAGGCCACAGGCCATTGAGAACTGGGAGCCTTGTTATGCTGATGGGCGGGATGTAAATTGCCAACAGACACTTGGGAGAAGTGTATGGTGTTTCCTGAAACATCTAAAAAACAAAGCAACAGAGCCTAGGGCACTTCCACTTATGGTCCTATAGCTTAGGGAAATTAAAATCAAAAAGACACAGCCACCCCAAAGTTTGGGATGCTTCTGTTTACAAGAACCTCGTTTACAGTACAAGTTCAACATCGCAGAAAGTGAAAAATGGATAAAGAAGTTGTGGTATTTACTTACAAAGCAATATCACTCAGCAATGAAATCTGTGTCATCAGGCCCTAAGCAGCACAATGAGTGGATTCAGGTATGATGATTCTAACTGAAATAAATCACACAGAAAAAGAAACATCATAAGGTATCACTAATACACAGAATGTAAACTTGGCTACACAGGAACTGAATTCCAAAACACAGCAGGGTCTCAAATTTAGAAAAGCAACTTATGCTTGCTTAAGGGGAAAGGTGAGTTGGGGTGCTGCATAAAACCAGAGATTGAAATGAGCACAGATAAAGTTCCTTAAGCCAAATATGGAATAGACAAGAGCTACTCCTTGCTCAACGAAATGGACTCAACACCGCATATTAAACGCCTAAGAATGTACCTGACTAGTAAGTATCTTAAAACCTATGGATTGCTATGTCTCCGAAAGAGAATCAAGCATGTGTACAGGGGCATAAACGCAGCAGTGATAGGATTGGAGAGGTTCGGTGAGCAAATGAAGACCCTTTGAAGTCATATTGCATGGTACCCATTCTACGGGTTTCAACAACCCAGGTTTAAGGTATTCTTCCTTCAGCTAAAACATGCATGTAGAACCTAGAGTATGATCAACCATGTGATCAGGAGACGTGTTCAAATATGTGTCAGTTTTCATACCCTGGTACTCGGGTGCAACATTCCAGACCCTTTACTAACACTCTCCCCACATGGAGAGTCAGCGCCTTTAACCTACTGTTTGGCCGAGTTTGCAATTTCTGCGCAAGATGAACAGGAATAGGGAGAACCAATGAGAGACTAGCTGGAGGTGTCTGGACGGGCAAATTTAACTCTCATTTCCCACCAGGAAGAGGAAATAACCAAAGGCTCAGCGTGCCGTGCCGGAAGCATATTAGGGCCTGAAGCCATCCTGCGGTGTTGCGGCCAGCTCACAAGAAAGCGAGTTGAAGAAAGGAGCTCAGGGGCACTGTAATTCACAAACCTGCAGAGTTATAAATGACAGCTAAGGTCCAAACATATACTGAGGTAAGGCTGCCAAGAGGACTTGAAAGCGGGGCAGAATTGCAGGAAACCGATTTCAGGAGTTAGACTGGAATTGCATTGAAAGCATAGGAAAAGAGGCAGAACGTCCACAATGATGCACTTGGCCAAAAAGGGCGTATGCGTTTTTTCCTGAATATATTCAGGAAAAAACGCATACGCCCTTTTTGGCCAACCAAGCAAGCCTGCAAAGGAAATCTGCACTACAATGAAGTCTCACTTCCCCCCGGTCAAAAGGGCCATCTGAAAAAAGTGTAAAATCCAGAAAGGCAGGACAGGCCATGGAGAACTGGGAGCCTTGTTATGCTGATGGGCGGGATGTAAATTGCCAACAACCACTAGGGAGAAGTGTATGGTGTTTCCTGAAACATCTAAAAAACAAAGCAACAGAGCCTAGGGCACTTCCACTTATGGTCCTATAGCTTAGGGAAATTAAAATCAAAAAGACACAGCCACCCCAAAGTTTGGGATGCTTCTGTTTACAAGAACCTCATTTACAGTACAAGTTCAACATCGCAGAAAGTGAAAAATGGATAAAGAAGTTGTGGTATTTACTTACAAAGCAATATCACTCAGCAATGAAATCTGTGTCATCAGGCCCTTAGCAGCACAATGAGTGGATTCAGGTATGATGATTCTAACTGAAATAAATCACACAGAAAAAGAAACATCATAAGATATCAGTAATAAACGGAATGGAAACTTGGCTACACAGGAACTGAATTACAGAACAGAACAGGGTCTCAAATTTAGAAAACCAACTTATGCTTCCTTAAGGGTAAAGGTGAGTTGGGGTGCTGCATAAAACCAGAGATTGAAATGAGCACAGATAAAGTTCCTTAAGCCAAATATGGAATAGACAAGAGCTACTCCTTGCTCAACGAAATGGACTCAACACCGCATATTAAACGCCTAAGAATGTACCTGACTAGTAAGTATCTTAAAACCTATGGATTGCTAAGTCTCCGAAAGAGAATCAAGCATGTGTACAGGGGCATAAACGCAGCAGTGATAGGATTGGAGAGGTTTGGTGAGCAAATGAAGACCCTTTGAAGTCATATTGCATGGTACCCATTCCACGGGTCTTAACTCTCCAGGTTTAAGGTATTCTTCCTTCAGCTAAAACATGCATGTGGAACCCAAGTATGATCAACCATGTGAACGGGAGACGTGTTCAAATATGTCTCAGGTTTCCTCCCCTGGTACTCGGGTGCAACATTCCAGACGCTTTACTAACACTCTCCCCACTTGGAGAGTCAGCGCCTTTAACCTCCTGTTTGGCCCAGTTTGCAATTTCTGCGGAAGATGAACAGGAATAGCGAGAACCAATGAGAGACTAACTGGAGGTGTCTGGACGGGCAAATTTAACTCTCATTTCCCACCAGGAAGAGGAAATAACCAAAGGCTCAGCGTGCCGTGCCGGAACCAGATTAGGGCCTGAAGCCATCCTGCGGTGTTGCGGCCAGGTCACAAGAAAGCGAGTTGAAGAAAGGAGCTCAGGGGCACTGTAATTCACAAACCTGCAGAGTTATAAATGACAGCTATCGTCCAAAAATAGACTGAAGTAAGGCTGCCAAGAGGACTTGAAAGCGGGGCAGAATTGCAGGAAACCGATTTCAGGAGGTAGACTGGAATTGCATTGAAAGCATAGGAAAAGAGGCAGAACGTCCACAATGATGCACTTGGCCAAAAAGGGCGTATGCGTTTTTTCCTGAATATATTCAGGAAAAAACGCATACGCCCTTTTTGGCCAACCAAGCAAGCTTGCAAAGGAAATCTGCACTACAATGAAGTCTCACTTCCCCCTGGTCAAAAGGGCCATCTGAAAAAAGTGTAAAATCCAGAAAGGCAGGACAGGCCATGGAGAACTGGGAGCCTTGTTATGCTGATGGGCGGGATGTAAATTGCCAACAACCACTCGGGAGAAGTGTATGGTGTTTCCTGAAACATCTAAAAAACAAAGCAACAGAACCTAGGGCACTTCCACTTATGGTCCTATAGCTTAGGGAAATTAAAATCAAAAAGACACAGCCACCCCAAAGTTTGGGATGCCTCTGTTTACAAGAACCTCGTTTACAGTACAAGTTCAACATCGCAGAAAGTGAAAAATGGATAAAGAAGTTGTGGTATTTACTTACAAAGCAATATCACTCAGCAATGAAATCTGTGTCATCAGGCCCTTAGCAGCACAATGAGTGGATTCAGGTATGATGATTCTAACTGAAATAAATCACACAGAAAAAGAAACATCATAAGATATCAGTAATACACGGAATGGAAACTTGGCTACACAGGAACTGAATTACAGAAGAGAACAGGGTCTCAAATTTAGAAAACCAACTTATGCTTGCTTAAGGGGAAAGGTGAGTTGGGGTGCTGCATAAAACCAGAGATTGAAATGAGCACAGATAAAGCTCCTTAAGCCAAATATGGAATAGACAAGAGCTACTCCTTGCTCAACGAAATGGACTCAACACCGCATATTAAACGCCTAAGAATGTACCTGACTAGTAAGTATCTTAAAACCTATGGATTGCTATGTCTCCGAAAGAGAATCAAGCATGTGTACAGGGGCATAAACGCAGCAGTGATAGGATTGGAGAGGTTCGGTGAGCAAATGAAGACCCTTTGAAGTCATATTGCATGGTACCCATTCCACGGGTTTCAACTACCCAGGTTTTAGGTATTCTTCCTTCAGCTAAAACATGCATGTGGAACCCAGAGTATGATCAACCATGTGATCGGGAGACGTGTTCAAATATGTCTCAGTTTTCCTCCCCTGGTACTCGGGTGCAACATTCCAGACGCTTTACTAACACTCTCCCCACTTGGAGAGTCAGCGCCTTTAACCTCCTGTTTGGCACAGTTTGCAATTTCTGCGGAAGATGAACAGGAATAGCGAGAACCAATGAGAGGCTAGCTGGAGGTGTCTGGACGGGCAAATTTAAATCTCATTTCCCACCAGGAGGAGGGAATAACCAAAGGTTAAGCGTGCCGTGCCAGAACCAGATTAGGGCCTGAAGCCATCCTGCGGTGTTGCGGCCAGGTCACAAGAAAGCGAGTTGAAGAAAGGAGCTCAGGGGCACTGTAATTCACAAACCTGCAGAGTTATAAATGACAGCTATCGTCCAAAAATAGACTGAAGTAAGGCTGCCAAGAGGACTTGAAAGCGGGGCAGAATTGCAGGAAACCGATTTCAGGAGGTAGACTGGAATTGCATTGAAAGCATAGGAAAAGAGGCAGAACGTCCACAATGATGCACTTGGCCAAAAAGGGCGTATGCGTTTTTTCCTGAATATATTCAGGAAAAAACGCATACGCCCTTTTTGGCCAACCAAGCAAGCTTGCAAAGGAAATCTGCACTACAATGAAGTCTCACTTCCCCCCGGTCAAAAGGGCCATCTGAAAAAAGTGTAAAATCCAGAAAGGCCACAGGCCATTGAGAACTGGGAGCCTTGTTATGCTGATGGGCGGGATGTAAATTGCCAACAGACACTTGGGAGAAGTGTATGGTGTTTCCTGAAACATCTAAAAAACAAAGCAACAGAGCCTAGGGCACTTCCACTTATGGTCCTATAGCTTAGGGAAATTAAAATCAAAAAGACACAGCCACCCCAAAGTTTGGGATGCTTCTGTTTACAAGAACCTCGTTTACAGTACAAGTTCAACATCGCAGAAAGTGAAAAATGGATAAAGAAGTTGTGGTATTTACTTACAAAGCAATATCACTCAGCAATGAAATCTGTGTCATCAGGCCCTAAGCAGCACAATGAGTGGATTCAGGTATGATGATTCTAACTGAAATAAATCACACAGAAAAAGAAACATCATAAGGTATCACTAATACACAGAATGTAAACTTGGCTACACAGGAACTGAATTCCAAAACACAGCAGGGTCTCAAATTTAGAAAAGCAACTTATGCTTGCTTAAGGGGAAAGGTGAGTTGGGGTGCTGCATAAAACCAGAGATTGAAATGAGCACAGATAAAGTTCCTTAAGCCAAATATGGAATAGACAAGAGCTACTCCTTGCTCAACGAAATGGACTCAACACCGCATATTAAACGCCTAAGAATGTACCTGACTAGTAAGTATCTTAAAACCTATGGATTGCTATGTCTCCGAAAGAGAATCAAGCATGTGTACAGGGGCATAAACGCAGCAGTGATAGGATTGGAGAGGTTCGGTGAGCAAATGAAGACCCTTTGAAGTCATATTGCATGGTACCCATTCTACGGGTTTCAACAACCCAGGTTTAAGGTATTCTTCCTTCAGCTAAAACATGCATGTAGAACCTAGAGTATGATCAACCATGTGATCAGGAGACGTGTTCAAATATGTGTCAGTTTTCATACCCTGGTACTCGGGTGCAACATTCCAGACCCTTTACTAACACTCTCCCCACATGGAGAGTCAGCGCCTTTAACCTACTGTTTGGCCGAGTTTGCAATTTCTGCGCAAGATGAACAGGAATAGGGAGAACCAATGAGAGACTAGCTGGAGGTGTCTGGACGGGCAAATTTAACTCTCATTTCCCACCAGGAAGAGGAAATAACCAAAGGCTCAGCGTGCCGTGCCGGAAGCATATTAGGGCCTGAAGGCATCCTGCGGTGTTGCGGCCAGCTCACAAGAAAGCGAGTTGAAGAAAGGAGCTCAGGGGCACTGTAATTCACAAACCTGCAGAGTTATAAATGACAGCTAAGGTCCAAACATATACTGAGGTAAGGCTGCCAAGAGGACTTGAAAGCGGGGCAGAATTGCAGGAAACCGATTTCAGGAGTTAGACTGGAATTGCATTGAAAGCATAGGAAAAGAGGCAGAACGTCCACAATGATGCACTTGGCCAAAAAGGGCGTATGCGTTTTTTCCTGAATATATTCAGGAAAAAACGCATATGCCCGTTTTGGCTAACCAAGCAAGCTTGCAAAGGAAATCTACACTACAATGAAGTCTCACTTCCCCCCGGTCAAAAGGGCCATCTGAAAAAAGTGTAAAATCCAGAAAGGCAGGACAGGCCATGGAGAACTGGGAGCCTTGTTATGCTGATGGGCGGGATGTTAATTGCCAACAGACACTCGGGAGAAGTGTATGGTGTTTCCTGAAACATCTAAAAAACAAAGCAACAGAACCTAGGGCACTTCCACTTACGGTCCTATAGCTTAGGGAAATTAAAATCAAAAAGACACAGCCACCCCAAAGTTTGGGACGCCTCTTTTTACAAGAACCTCGTTTACCGTAGAAGTTCAATATCACAGAAAGTGAAAAATGGATAAAGAACTTGTGGTACTTACGTACAATGCAGTATCACTCAGCAATGAAATCTATGTCATCAGGCCCGTAGCAGCATAATGAGTGGATTCAGGTACGATGATTCTAACTGAAATAAGTCACACAGAAAAAGAAACATCATAAGATATCAGTAATACACGGAATGTAAACTTGGCTACACAGGAACTGAATTACAGAAGAGAACAGGGTCTCAAATTTAGAAAACCAACTTATGCTTGCTTAAGGGTAAAGGTGAGTTGGGGTGCTGCATAAAACCAGAGATTGAAATGAGCACAGATAAAGTTCCTTAAGCCAAATATGGAATAGACAAGAGCTACTCCTTGCTCAACGAAATGGACTCAACACCGCATATTAAACGCCTAAGAATGTAACTGACTAGTAAGTATCTTAAAACCTATGGATTGCTATGACTCCGAAAGAGAATCAAGCATGTGTACAGGGGCATAAACGCAGCAGTGATAGGATTGGAGAGGTTCGGTGAGCAAATGAAGACCCTTTGAAGTCATATTGCATGGTACCCATTCTACGGGTTTCAACAACCCAGGTTTAAGGTATTCTTCCTTCAGCTAAAACATGCATGTAGAACCTAGAGTATGATCAACCATGTGATCAGGAGACGTGTTCAAATATGTGTCAGTTTTCATACCCTGGTACTCGGGTGCAACATTCCAGACCCTTTACTAACACTCTCCCCACATGGAGAGTCAGCGCCGTTAACCTACTGTTTGGCCGAGTTTGCAATTTCTGCGCAAGATGAACAGGAATAGGGAGAACCAATGAGAGACTAGCTGGAGGTGTCTGGACGGGCAAATTTAACTCTCATTTCCCACCAGGAAGAGGAAATAACCAAAGGCTCAGCGTGCCGTGCCGGAAGCATATTAGGGCCTGAAGCCATCCTGCGGTGTTGCGGCCAGGTCACAAGAAAGCGAGTTGAAGAAAGGAGCTCAGGGGCACTGTAATTCACAAACCTGCAGAGTTATAAATGACAGCTATCGTCCAAACATATACTGAGGTAAGGCTGCCAAGAGGACTTGAAAGCGGGGCAGAATTGCAGGAAACCGATTTCAGGAGTTAGACTGGAATTGCATTGAAAGCATAGGAAAAGAGGCAGAACGTCCACAATGATGCACTTGGCCAAAAAGGGCGTATGCGTTTTTTCCTGAATATATTCAGGAAAAAACGCATACGCCCTTTTTGGCCAACCAAGCAAGCTTGCAAAGGAAATCTGCACTACAATGAAGTCTCACTTCCCGCCGGACAAAAGGGCCATCTGAAAAAAGTGTAAAATCCAGAAAGGCAGGACAGGCCATGGAGAACTGGGAGCCTTGTTATGCTGATGGGCGGGATGTAAATTGCCAACAACCACTCGGGAGAAGTGTATGGTGTTTCCTGAAACATCTAAAAAACAAAGCAACAGAACCTAGGGCACTTCCACTTATGGTCCTATAGCTTAGGGAAATTAAAATCAAAAAGACACAGCCACCCCAAAGTTTGGGACGCCTCTGTTTACAAGAACCTCGTTTACAGTACAAGTTCAACATCGCAGAAAGTGAAAAATGGATAAAGAACTTGTGGTATTTACTTACAAAGCAGTATCACTCAGCAATGAAATCTGTGTCATCAGGCCCTTAGCAGCACAATGAGTGGATTCAGGTATGATGATTCTAACTGAAATAAGTCACACAGAAAAAGAAACATCATAAGATATCAGTAATACACGGAATGTAAACTTGGCTACACAGGAACTGAATTACAGAACAGAACAGGGTCTCAAATTTAGAAAACCAACTTATGCTTGCTTAAGGGTAAAGGTGAGTTGGGGTGCTGCATAAAACCAGAGATTGAAATGAGCACAGATAAAGTTCCTTAAGCCAAATATGGAATAGACAAGAGCTACTCCTTGCTCAACGAAATGGACTCAACACCGCATATTAAACGCCTAAGAATGTACCTGACTTGTAAGTATCTTAAAACCTATGGATTGCTATGTCTCCGAAAGAGAATCAAGCATTTGTACAGGGGCATAAACGCAGCAGTGATAGGATTGGAGAGGTTTGGTGAGCAAATGAAGACCCTTTGAAGTCATATTGCATGGTACCCATTCCACGGGTTTCAACTACCCAGGTTTAAGGTATTCTTCCTTCAGCTAAAACATGCATGTGGAACCTAGAGTATGATCAACCATGTGATCGGGAGACGTGTTCAAATATGTCTCAATTTTCGTACCCTGGTACTCGGGTGCAACTTCCAGACGCTTTACTAACACTCTCCCTACTTGGAGAGTCAGTGCCTTTAACCTCCTGTTTGGCACAATTTGCAATTTCTGCGGAAGATGAACAGGAATAGCGAGAACCAATGAGAGACTAGCTGGAGGTGTCTGGACGGGCAAATTTAACTCTCATTTCCCACCAGGAAGAGGAATTAACCAAAGGTTCAGCGTGCTATGCTGGAACCAGATTAGGGCCTGAAGCCATCCTGTGGTGTTGCGGCCAGCTCACAAGAAAGCGAGTTGAAGAAAGGAGCTCAGGGGCACTGTAATTCACAAACCTGCAGAGTTATAAATGACAGCTATCGTCCAAAAATAGACTGAAGTAAGGCTGCCAAGAGGACTTGAAAGCGGGGCAGAATTGCAGGAAACCGATTTCAGGAGGTAGACTGGAATTGCATTGAAAGCATAGGAAAAGAGTCCGAACGTCCACAATGATGCACTTGGCCAAAAAGGGTGTATGCGTTTTTTCCTGAATATATTCAGGAAAAAACGCGTACGCCCTTTTTGGCCAACCAAGCAAGCTTGCAAAGGAAATCTGCACTACAATGAAGTCTCACTTCCCCCCGGTCAAAAGGGCCATCTGAAAAAAGTGTAAAATCCAGAAAGGCAGGACAGGCCATGGAGAACTGGGAGCCTTGTTATGCTGATGGGCGGGATGTAAATTGCCAACAACCACTCGGGAGAAGTGTATGGTGTTTCCTGAAACATCTAAAAAACAAAGCAACAGAACCTAGGGCACTTCCACTTATGGTCCTATAGCTTAGGGAAATTAAAATCAAAAAGACACAGCCACCCCAAAGTTTGGGACGCCTCTGTTTACAAGAACCTCGTTTACAGTACAAGTTCAACATCGCAGAAAGTGAAAAATGGATAAAGAACTTGTGGTATTTACTTACAAAGCAGTATCACTCAGCAATGAAATCTGTGTCATCAGGCCCTTAGCAGCACAATGAGTGGATTCAGGTATGATGATTCTAACTGAAATAAGTCACACAGAAAAAGAAACATCATAAGATATCAGTAATACACAGAATGTAAACTTGGCTACACAGGAACTGAATTACAGAACAGAACAGGGTCTCAAATTTAGAAAACCAACTTATGCTTGCTTAAGGGTAAAGGTGAGTTGGGGTGCTGCATAAAACCAGAGATTGAAATGAGCACAGATAAAGTTCCTTAAGCCAAATATGGAATAGACAAGAGCTACTCCTTGCTCTACGAAATGGACTCAAAACCGCATATTAAATGCCTAAGAATGTACCTGACTTGTAAGTATCTTAAAACCTATGGATTGCTATGTCTCCGAAAGAGAATCAAGCATTTGTACAGGGGCATAAACGCAGCAGTGATAGGATTGGAGAGGTTTGGTGAGCAAATGAAGACCCTTTGAAGTCATATTGCATGGTACCCATTCCACGGGTTTCAACTACCCAGGTTTAAGGTATTCTTCCTTCAGCTAAAACATGCATGTGGAACCTAGAGTATGATCAACCATGTGATCGGGAGACGTGCTCAAATATGTCTCAATTTTCGTACCCTGGTACTCGGGTGCAACTTCCAGACGCTTTACTAACACTCTCCCTACTTGGAGAGTCAGTGCCTTTAACCTCCTGTTTGGCACAATTTGCAATTTCTGCGGAAGATGAACAGGAATAGCGAGAACCAATGAGAGACTAGCTGGAGGTGTCTGGACGGGCAAATTTAACTCTCATTTCCCACCAGGAAGAGGAATTAACCAAAGGTTCAGCGTGCCATGCTGGAACCAGATTAGGGCCTGAAGCCATCCTGTGGTGTTGCGGCCAGCTCACAAGAAAGCGAGTTGAAGAAAGGAGCTCAGGGGTACTGTAATTCACAAACCTGCAGAGTTATAAATGACAGCTATCGTCCAAAAATAGACTGAAGTAAGGCTGCCAAGAGGACTTGAAAGCGGGGCAGAATTGCAGGAAACCGATTTCAGGAGGTAGACTGGAATTGCATTGAAAGCATAGGAAAAGAGTCCGAACGTCCACAATGATGCACTTGGCCAAAAAGGGTGTATGCGTTTTTTCCTGAATATATTCAGGAAAAAACGCATACGCCCTTTTTGGCCAACCAAGCAAGCTTGCAAAGGAAATCTGCACTACAATGAAGTCTCACTTCCCCCCGGTCAAAAGGGCCATCTGAAAAAAGTGTAAAATCCAGAAAGGCAGGACAGGCCATGGAGAACTGGGAGCCTTGTTATGCTGATGGGCGGGATGTAAATTGCCAACAACCACTCGGGAGAAGTGTATGGTGTTTCCTGAAACATCTAAAAAACAAAGCAACAGAACCTAGGGCACTTCCACTTATGGTCCTATAGCTTAGGGAAATTAAAATCAAAAAGACACAGCCACCCCAAAGTTTGGGACGCCTCTGTTTACAAGAACCTCGTTTACAGTACAAGTTCAACATCGCAGAAAGTGAAAAATGGATAAAGAACTTGTGGTATTTACTTACAAAGCAGTATCACTCAGCAATGAAATCTGTGTCATCAGGCCCTTAGCAGCACAATGAGTGGATTCAGGTATGATGATTCTAACTGAAATAAGTCACACAGAAAAAGAAACATCATAAGATATCAGTAATACACGGAATGTAAACTTGGCTACACAGGAACTGAATTACAGAACAGAACAGGGTCTCAAATTTAGAAAACCAACTTATGCTTGCTTAAGGGTAAAGGTGAGTTGGGGTGCTGCATAAAACCAGAGATTGAAATGAGCACAGATAAAGTTCCTTAAGCCAAATATGGAATAGACAAGAGCTACTCCTTGCTCAACGAAATGGACTCAACACCGCATATTAAACGCCTAAGAATGTACCTGACTTGTAAGTATCTTAAAACCTATGGATTGCTATGTCTCCGAAAGAGAATCAAGCATTTGTACAGGGGCATAAACGCAGCAGTGATAGGATTGGAGAGGTTTGGTGAGCAAATGAAGACCCTTTGAAGTCATATTGCATGGTACCCATTCCACGGGTTTCAACTACCCAGGTTTAAGGTATTCTTCCTTCAGCTAAAACATGCATGTGGAACCTAGAGTATGATCAACCATGTGATCGGGAGACATGTTCAAATATGTCTCAATTTTCGTACCCTGGTACTCGGGTGCAACTTCCAGACGCCTTACTAACACTCTCCCTACTTGGAGAGTCAGTGCCTTTAACCTCCTGTTTGGCACAATTTGCAATTTCTGCGGAAGATGAACAGGAATAGCGAGAACCAATGAGAGACTAGCTGGAGGTGTCTGGACGGGCAAATTTAACTCTCATTTCCCACCAGGAAGAGGAATTAACCAAAGGTTCAGCGTGCCATGCTGGAACCAGATTAGGGCCTGAAGCCATCCTGTGGTGTTGCGGCCAGCTCACAAGAAAGCGAGTTGAAGAAAGGAGCTCAGGGGCACTGTAATTCACAAACCTGCAGAGTTATAAATGACAGCTATCGTCCAAAAATAGACTGAAGTAAGGCTGCCAAGAGGACTTGAAAGCGGGGCAGAATTGCAGGAAACCGATTTCAGGAGGTAGACTGGAATTGCATTGAAAGCATAGGAAAAGAGTCCGAACGTCCACAATGATGCACTTGGCCAAAAAGGGCGTATGCGTTTTTTCCTGAATATATTCAGGAAAAAACGCATACGCCCTTTTTGGCCAACCAAGCAAGCTTGCAAAGGAAATCTGAACTACAATGAAGTCTCACTTCCCCCCGGTCAAAAGGGCCATCTGAAAAAAGTGTAAAATCCAGAAAGGCAGGACAGGCCATGGAGAACTGGGAGCCTTGTTATGCTGATGGGCGGGATGTAAATTGCCAACAACCACTTGGGAGAAGTGTATGGTGTTTCCTGAAACATCTAAAAAACAAAGCAACAGAACCTAGGGCACTTCCACTTATGGTCCTATAGATTAGGGAAATTAAAATCAAAAAGACACAGCCACCCCAAAGTTTGGAATGGCTCTGTTTACAAGAACCTCGTTTACAGTACAAGTTCAACATCGCAGAAAGTGAAAAATGGATAAAGAAGTTGTGGTATTTACTTACAAAGCAATATCACTCAGCAATGAAATCTGTGTCATCAGGCCCTTAGCAGCACAATGAGTGGATTCAGGTATGATGATTCTAACTGAAATAAGTCACACAGAAAAAGAAACATCATAAGATATCAGTAATACACGGAATGGAAACTTGGCTACACAGGAACTGAATTACAGAACAGAACAGGGTCTCAAATTTAGAAAACCAACTTATGCTTGCTTAAGGGGAAAGGTGAGTTGGGGTGCTGCATAAAACCAGAGATTGAAATGAGCACAGATAAAGCTCCTTAAGCCAAATATGGAATAGACAAGAGCTACTCCTTGCTCAACGAAATGGACTCAACACCGCATATTAAACGCCTAAGAATGTACCTGACTAGTAAGTATCTTAAAACCTATGGATTGCTATGTCTCCGAAAGAGAATCAAGCATGTGTACAGGGGCATAAACGCAGCAGTGATAGGATTGGAGAGGTTCGGTGAGCAAATGAAGACCCTTTGAAGTCATATTGCATGGTACCCATTCCACGGGTTTCAACTACCCAGGTTTAAGGTATTCTTCCTTCAGCTAAAACATGCATGTGGAACCCAAGTATGATCAACCATGTGAACGGGAGACGTGTTCAAATATGTCTCAGTTTTCCTCCCCTGGTACTCGGGTGCAACATTCCAGACGCTTTACTAACACTCTCCCCACTTGGAGAGTCAGCGCCTTTAACCTCCTGTTTGGCCCAGTTTGCAATTTCTGCGGAAGATGAACAGGAATAGCGAGAACCAATGAGAGACTAGCTGGAGGTGTCTGGACGGGCACATTTAACTCTCATTTCCCACCAGGAAGAGGAAATAACCAAAGGCTCAGCGTGCCGTGCCGGAACCAGATTAGGGCCTGAAGCCATCCTGCGGTGTTGCGGCCAGGTCACAAGAAAGCGAGTTGAAGAAAGGAGCTCAGGGGCACTGTAATTCACAAACCTGCAGAGTTATAAATGACAGCTATCGTCCAAAAATAGACTGAAGTAAGGCTGCCAAGAGGACTTGAAAGCGGGGCAGAATTGCAGGAAACCGATTTCAGGAGGTAGACTGGAATTGCATTGAAAGCATAGGAAAAGAGGCAGAACGTCCACAATGATGCACTTGGCCAAAAAGGGCGTATGCGTTTTTTCCTGAATATATTCAGGAAAAAACGCATACGCCCTTTTTGGCCAACCAAGCAAGCTTGCAAAGGAAATCTGCACTACAATGAAGTCTCACTTCCCCCAGGTCAAAAGGGCCATCTGAAAAAAGTGTAAAATCCAGAAAGGCAGGACAGGCCATGGAGAAATGGGAGCCTTGTTATGCTGATGGGCGGGATGTAAATTGCCAACAACCACTCGGGAGAAGTGTATGGTGTTTCCTGAAACATCTAAAAAACAAAGCAACAGAGCCTAGGGCACTTCCACTTATGGTCCTATAGCTTAGGGAAATTAAAATCAAAAAGACACAGCCACCCCAAAGTTTGGAACGGCTCTGTTTACAAGAACCTCGAAACAGTACAAGTTCAACATCGCAGAAAGTGAAAAATGGATAAAGAACTTGTGGTACTTACGTACAATGCAGTATCACTCTGCAATGAAATCTATGTCATCAGGCCCGTAGCAGCATAATGAGTGGATTAAGGTACGATGATTCTAACTGAAATAAGTCACACAGAAAAAGAAACATCATAAGATATCACTAATACACGGAATGTAAACTTGGCTACACAGGAACTGCATTCCAAAACAGAACAGGGTCTCAAATTTAGAAAACCAACTTATGCTGGCTTAAGGGGAAAGGTGAGTTGGGGTGCTGCATAAAACCAGAGATTGAAATGAGCACAGATAAAGTTCCTTAAGCCAAATATGGAATAGACAAGAGCTACTCCTTGCTCAACGAAATGGACTCAACACCCCATATTAAACGCCTAAGAATGTACCTGACTAGTAAGTATCTTAAAACCTATGGATTGCTATGTCTCCAAAAGAGAATCAAGCGTGTGTACAGGGGCATAAACGCAGCAGTGATAGGATTGGAGAGGTTCGGTGAGCAAATGAAGACCCTTTGAAGTCATATTGCATGGTACCCATTCCACGGGTCTCAACTCTCCAGGTTTAAGGTATTCTTCCTTCAGCTAAAACATGCATGTGGAACCCAGAGTATGATCAACCATGTGAATGGGAGACGTGTTCAAATATGTCTCAGTTTTCGTACCCTGGTACTCGGGTGCAACATTCCAGACGCTTTACTAACACTCTCCCGACTTGGAGAGTCAGTCCCTTTAACCTCCTGTTTGGCCCAGTTTGCAATTTCTGCGGAAGATGAACAGGAATAGCGAGAACCAATGAGAGACTAGGTGGAGGTGTCTGGACGGGCAAATTTAACTCTCATTTCCCACCAGGAAGAGGAAATAACCAAAGGCTCAGCGTGCCATGCCGGAACCAGATTAGGGCCTGAAGCCATCCTGCGGTGTTGCGGCCAGGTCACAAGAAAGCGAGTTGAAGAAAGGAGCTCAGGGGCACTGTAATTCACAAACCTGCAGAGTTATAAATGACAGCTATCGTCCAAAAATAGACTGAAGTAAGGCTGCCAAGAGGACTTGAAAGCGGGGCAGAATTGCAGGAAACCGATTTCAGGAGGTAGACTGGAATTGCATTGAAAGCATAGGAAAAGAGTCCGAACGTCCACAATGATGCACTTGGCCAAAAAGGGCGTATGCGTTTTTTCCTGAATATATTCAGGAAAAAACGCATACGCCCTTTTTGGCCAACCAAGCAAGCTTGCAAAGGAAATCTGCACTACAATGAAGTCTCACTTCCCCCCGGTCAAAAGGGCCATCTGAAAAAAGTGTAAAATCCAGAAAGGCAGGACAGGCCATGGAGAACTGGGAGCCTTGTTATGCTGATGGGCGGGATGTAAATTGTCAACAACCACTCGGGAGAAGTGTATGGTGTTTCCTGAAACATCTAAAAAACAAAGTAACAGAACCTAGGGCACTTCCACTTATGGTCCTATAGCTTAGGGAATTTAAAATCAAAAAGACACAGCCACCCCAAAGTTTGGAATGGCTCTGTTTACAAGAACCTCGTTTACAGTACAAGTTCAACATCGCAGAAAGTGAAAAATGGATAAAGAAGTTGTGGTATTTACTTACAAAGCAATATCACTCAGCAATGAAATCTGTGTCATCAGGCCCTTAGCAGCACAATGAGTGGATTCAGGTATGATGATTCTAACTGAAATAAGTCACACAGAAAAAGAAACATCATAAGATATCAGTAATACACGGAATGTAAACTTGGCTACACAGGAACTGAATTACAGAACAGAACAGGGTCTCAAATTTAGAAAACCAACTTATGCTTGCTTAAGGGGAAAGGTGAGTTGGGGTGCTGCATAAAACCAGAGATTGAAATGAGCACAGATAAAGTTCCTTAAGTCAAATATGGAATAGACAAGAGCTACTCCTTGCTCAACGAAATGGACTCAACACCGCATATTAAACGCCTAAGAATGTACCTGACTAGTAAGTATCTTAAAACCTATGGATTGCTATGTCTCCAAAAGAGAATCAAGCATGTGTACAGGGGCATAAACGCAGCAGTGATAGGATTGGAGAGGTTCGGTGAGCAAATGAAGACCCTTTGAAGTCATATTGCATGGTACCCATTACACGGGTCTCAACTCTCCATGTTTAAGGTATTCTTCCTTCAGCTAAAACATGCATGTGGAACCCAGAGTATGATCAACCATGTGAACGGGAGACGTGTTCAAATATGTCTCAGTTTTCCTCCCCTGGTACTCGGGTGCAACATTCCAGACGCTTTACTAACACTCTCCCGACTTGGAGAGTCAGTCCCTTTAACCTCCTGTTTGGCCCAGTTTGCAATTTCTGCGGAAGATGAACAGGAATAGCGAGAACCAATGAGAGGCTAGCTGGAGGTGTCTGGACGGGCACATTTAACTCTCATTTCCCACCAGGAAGAGGAAATAACCAAAGGCTCAGCGTGCCATACCCGAACTAGATTAGGGCCTGAAGCCATCCTGCGGTGTTGCGACCAGCTCAAAAGAAAGCAAGTTGAAGAAAGGAGCTCAGGGGCACTGTAATTCACAAACCTGCAGAGTTATAAATGACAGCTATCGTCCAAAAATAGACTGAAGTAAGGCTGCCAAGAGGACTTGAAAGCGGGGCAGAATTGCAGGAAACCGATTTCAGGAGGTAGACTGGAATTGCATTGAAAGCATAGGAAAAGAGGCAGAACGTCCACAACGATGCACTTGGCCAAAAAGGGCGTATGCGTTTTTTCCTGAATATATTCAGGAAAAAACGCATACGCCCTTTTTGGCCAACCAAGCAAGCTTGCAAAGGAAATCTGCACTACAATGAAGTCTCACTTCCCCCCGGTCAAAAGGGCCATCTGAAAAAAGTGTAAAATCCAGAAAGGCAGGACAGGCCATGGAGAACTGGGAGCCTTGTTATGCTGATGGGCGGGATGTAAATTGCCAACAACCACTCGGGAGAAGTGTATGGTGTTTCCTGAAACATCTAAAAAACAAAGTAACAGAACCTAGGGAACTTCCACTTATGGTCCTATAGCTTAGGGAAATTAAAATCAAAAAGACACAGCCACCCCAAAGTTTGGAATGGCTCTGTTTACAAGAACCTCGTTTACAGTACAAGTTCAACATCGCAGAAAGTGAAAAATGGATAAAGAAGTTGTGGTATTTACTTACAAAGCAATATCACTCAGCAATGAAATCTGTGTCATCAGGCCCTTAGCAGCACAATGAGTGGATTCAGGTATGATGATTCTAACTGAAATAAGTCACACAGAAAAAGAAACATCATAAGATATCAGTAATACACGGAATGTAAACTTGGCTACACAGGAACTGAATTACAGAACAGAACAGGGTCTCAAATTTAGAAAACCAACTTATGCTTGCTTAAGGGGAAAGGTGAGTTGGGGTGCTGCATAAAACCAGAGATTGAAATGAGCACAGATAAAGTTCCTTAAGTCAAATATGGAATAGACAAGAGCTACTCCTTGCTCAACGAAATGGACTCAACACCGCATATTAAACGCCTAAGAATGTACCTGACTAGTAAGTATCTTAAAACCTATGGATTGCTATGTCTCCGAAAGAGAATCAAGCATGTGTACAGGGGCATAAACGCAGCAGTGATAGGATTGGAGAGTTTCGGTGAGCATATGAAGACCCTTTGAAGTCATATTGCATGGTACCCATTACACGGGTCTCAACTCTCCAGGTTGAAGGTATTCTTCCTTCAGCTAAAACATGCATGTGGAACCCAGAGTATGATCAAACATGTGAACGGGAGACGTATTCAAATATGTCTCAGTTTTCCTCCCCTGGTACTCGGGTGCAACATTCTAGACGCTTTACTAACACTCTCCCGACTTGGAGAGTCAGTCCCTTTAACCTCCTGTTTGGCCCAGTTTGCAATTTCTGCGGAAGATGAACAGGAATAGCGAGAACCAATGAGAGGCTAGCTGGAGGTGTCTGGACGGGCAAATTTAACTCTCATTTCCCAACAGGAAGAGGAAATAACCAAAGGCTCAGCGTGCCGGGCCGGAACCAGATTAGGGCCTGAAGCCATCCTGCGGTGTTGCGGCCAGCTCAAAAGAAAGCGAGTTGAAGAAAGGAGCTCAGGGGCACTGTAATTCACAAACCTGCAGAGTTATAAATGACAGCTATCGTCCAAAAATAGACTGAAGTAAGGCTGCCAAGAGGACTTGAAAGTGGGGCAGAATTGCAGGAAACCGATTTCAGGAGGTAGACTGGAATTGCATTGAAAGCATAGGAAAAGAGGCAGAACGTCCACAATGATGCACTTGGCCAAAAAGGGCGTATGCGTTTTTTCCTGAATATATTCAGGAAAAAACGCATACGCCCTTTTTGGCCAACCAAGCAAGCTTGCAAAGGAAATCTGCACTACAATGAAGTCTCACTTCCCCCCGGTCAAAAGGGCAAGTTGAAAAAAGTGTAAAATCCAGAAAGGCAGGACAGGCCATGGAGAACTGGGAGCCTTGTTATGCTGATGGGCGGGATGTAAATTGCAAACAGATACTTGGGAGAAGTGTATGGTGTTTCCTGAAACATCTAAAAAACAAAGCAACGGAGGCTAGGGCACTGCCACTTATGGTCCCATAGCTTCGGGAAATTAAAATCAAAAAGACACAGCCACCCCAAAGTTTGGGACGCCTCTGTTTACAAGAACCTCGTTTACAGTAAAAGTTCAACATCGCAGAAAGTGAAAAATGGATAAAGAAGTTGTGGTATTTACTTACAAAGCAATATCACTCAGCAATGAAATCTGTGTCATCAAGCCCTTAGCAGCACAATGAGTGGATTCAGGTATGATGATTCTAACTGAAATAAGTCACACAGAAAAAGAAACATCATAAGATATCAGAAATACACGGAATGGAAACTTGGCTACACAGGAACTGAATTACAGAACAGAAGAGGGTCTCAAATTTAGAAAACCAACTTATGCTTGCTTAAGGGGAAAGGTGAGTTGGGGTGCTGCATAAAACCAGAGATTGAAATGAGCACAAAGTTCCTTAAGCCAAATATGGAATAGACAAGAGCTACTCCTTGCTCAACGAAATGGACTCAACACCGCATATTAAACGCCTAAGAATATACCTGACTAGTAAGTATCTTAAAACCTATAGATTGCTATGTCTCCGAAAGAGAATCAAGCATGTGTACAAGGGTCATAAACGCAGCAGTGATAGGATTGGAGAGATTCGGTGAGCAAATGAAGACCCTTTGAAGTCATATTGCATGGTACCCATTCCACGGGTCTCAACTCTCCAGGTTTCAGGTATTCTTTCTTCAGCTAAAACATGCATGTGGAACCCAGAGTATGATCAACCATGTGATCGGGAGACGTGTTCAAATATGTCTCAGTTTTCGTCCCCTGGTACTTCGGTGGAACATTCCAGACGCTTTACTAACACTCTCCCGACTTGGAGAGTCAGTCCCTTTAACCTCCTGTTTGGCCCAGTTTGCAATTTCTGCGGAAGATTAACAGGAATAGCGAGAACCAATGAGAGGCTAGCTGGAGGTGTCTGGACGGGCAAATTTAACTCTCATTTCCCACCAGGAAGAGGAAATAACCAAAGGCTCAGCGTGCCGTGCTGGAACCAGATTAGGGCCTGAAGACATCCTGCGGTGTTGCAGCCAGCTCACAAGAAAGCGAGTTGAAGAAAGGAGCTCAGGGGCACTGTAATTCACAAACCTGCAGAGTTATAAATGACAGCTATCGTCCAAAAATAGACTGAAGTAAGGCTGCCAAGAGGACTTGAAAGCGGGGCAGAATTGCAGGAAACCCATTTCAGGAGGTAGACTGGAATTGCATTGAAAGCATAGGAAAAGAGGCAGAACGTCCACAATGATGCACTTGGCCAAAAAGGGCGTATGCGTTTTTTCCTGAATATATTCAGGAAAAAACGCATACGCCCTTTTTGGCCAACCAAGCAAGCTTGCAAAGGAAATCTGCACTACAATGAAGTCTCACTTCCCCCCGGTCAAAAGGGCCATCTGAAAAAAGTGTAAAATCCAGAAAGGCAGGACAGGCCATGGAGAACTGGGAGCCTTGTTATGCTGATGGGCGGGATGTAAATTGCCAACAACCACTCGGGAGAAGTGTATGGTGTTTCCTGAAACATCTAAAAAACAAAGCAACAGAGCCTAGGGCACTTCCACTTATGGTCCTATAGCTTAGGGAAATTAAAATCAAAAAGACACAGCCACCCCAAAGTTTGGGACGCCTCCGTTTACAAGAACCTCGTTTACCGTACAAGTTCAATATCACAGAAAGTGAAAAATGGATAAAGAACTTGTGGTACTTACGTACAATGCAGTATCACTCAGCAATGAAATCTATGTCATCAGGCCCGTAGCGGCATAATGAGTGGATTCAGGTACGGTGATTCTAACTGAAATAAGTCACACAGAAAAAGAAACATCATAAGATATCACTAATACACGGAATGTAAACTTGGCTACACAGGAACTGCATTCCAAAACAGAACAGGGTCTCAAATTTAGAAAACCAACTTATGCTTGCTTAAGGGGAAAGGTGAGTTGGGGTGCTGCATAAAACCAGAGATTGAAATGAGCACAGATAAAGTTCCTTAAGCCAAATATGGAATAGACAAGAGCTACTCCTTGCTCAACGAAATGGACTCAAAACCCCATATTAAACGCCTAAGAATGTACCTGACTAGTAAGTATCTTAAAACCTATGGATTGCTATGTCTCCAAAAGAGAATCAAGCGTGTGTACAGGGGCATAAACGCAGCAGTGATAGGATTGGAGAGGTTCGGTGAGCAAATGAAGACCCTTTGAAGTCATATTGCATGGTACCCATTTCACGGGTCTCAACTCTCCAGGTTTAAGGTATTCTTCCTTCAGCTAAAACATGCATGTGGAACCCAGAGTATGATCAACCATGTGAACGGGAGACGTGTTCAAATATGTCTCAGTTTTCCTCCCCTGGTACTCGGGTGCAACATTCCAGACGCTTTACTAACACTCTCCCCACTTGGAGAGTCAGCGCCTTTAACCTCCTGTTTGGCCCAGTTTGCAATTTCTGCGGAAGATGAACAGGAATAGCGAGAACCAATGAGAGGCTAGCTGGAGGTGTCTGGACGGGCAAATTTAACTCTCATTTCCCACCAGGAAGAGGAAATAACCAAAGGCTCAGCGTGCCATACCGGAACCAGATTAGGGCCTGAAGCCATCCTCCGGTGTTGCGGCCAGCTGAAAAGAAAGCGAGTTGAAGAAAGGAGCTCAGGGTCACTGTAATTCACAAACCTGCAGAGTTATAAATGACAGCTATCGTCCAAAAATATACTGAAGTAAGGCTGCCAAGAGGACTTGAAAGCGGGGCAGAATTGCAGGAAACCGATTTCAGGAGGTAGACTGGAATTGCATTGAAAGCATAGGAAAAGAGGCAGAATGTCTACAATGATGCACTTGGCCAAAAAGGGCGTATTCGTTTTTTCCTGAATATATTCAGGAAAAAACGCATACGCCCTTTTTGGCCAACCAAGCAAGCTTGCAAAGGAAATCTGCACTACAATGAAGTCTCACTTCCCCCCGGTCAAAAGGGCCATCTGAAAAAAGTGTAAAATCCAGAAAGGCAGGACAGGCCATGGAGAACTGGGAGCTTTGTTATGCTGATGGGCGGGATGAAAATTGCCAACAACCAATCGGGAGAAGTGTATGGTGTTTCCTGAAACATCTAAAAAACAAAGCAACAGAACCTATGGCACTTCCACTTATGGTCCTATAGCTTAGGGAAATTAAAATCAAAAAGACACAGCCACCCCAAAGTTTGGAACGGCTCTGTTTATAAGAACCTCGTTTACAGTACAAGTTCAACATCGCAGAAAGTGAAAAATGGATAAAGAAGTTGTGGTATTTACTTACAAAACAATATCACTCAGCAATGAAATCTGTGTCATCAGGCCCTTAGCAGCACAATGAGTGGATTCAGGTATGATGATTCTAACTGAAATAAGTCACACAGAAAAAGAAACATCATAAGATATCAGTAATACACGGAATGTAAACTTGGCTACACAGGAACTGAATTACAGAACAGAACAGGGTCTCAAATTTAGAAAACCAACTTATGCTTGCTTAAGGGTAAAGGTGAGTTGGGGTGCTGCATAAAACCAGAGATTGAAATGAGCACAGATAAAGTTCCTTAAGCCAAATATGGAATAGACAAGAGCTACTCCTTGCTCAATGAAATGGACTCAACACCGCATATTAAACGCCTAAGAATGTACCTGACTAGTAAGTATCTTAAAACCTATGGATTGCTATGTCTCCGATAGAGAATCAAGCATGTGTACAGGGGCATAAACGCAGCAGTGATAGGATTGGAGAGGTTCGGTGAGCAAATGAAGACCCTTTGAAGTCATATTGCATGGTACCCATTCCACAGGTTTCAAATACCCAGGTTTAAGGTATTCTTCCTTCAGCTAAAACATCCATGTGGAACCTAGAGTATGATCAACCATGTGATCGGGAGACGTGTTCAAATATGTCTCAGTTTTCGTACCCCGGTACTCGGGTGCAACATTCCAGACGCTTTACTAACACTCTCCCCACTTGGAAAGTCAGCGCCTTTAACCTCCTCTTTGGCCCAGTTTGCAATTTCTGCGGAAGATGAACAGGAATAGCAAGAACCAATGAGAGGCTAGCTGGAGGTGTCTGGATGGGCAAATTTAACTCTCATTTCCCACCAGGAACAGGAAATAACCAAAGGCTCAGTGTGCCGTGCCGGAACCAGATTAGGGCCTGAAGCCATCCTGCAGTGTTGCGGCCAGCTCAAAAGAAAGCGAGTTGAAGAAAGGAGCTCAGGGGCACTGTAATTCACAAACCTGCAGAGTTATAAATGACAGCTATCGTCCAAAAATAGACTGAAGTAAGGCTGCCAAGAGGACTTGAAAGCGGGGTAGAATTGCAGGAAACCGATTTCAGGAGGTAGACTGGAATTGCATTGAAAGCATAGGAAAAGAGGCAGAACGTCCACAATGATGCACTTGGCCAAAAAGGGCGTATGCGTTTTTTCCTGAATATATTCAGGAAAAAACGCATACGCCCTTTTTGGCCAACCAAGCAAACTTGCAAAGGAAATCTGCACTACAATGAAGTCTCACTTCCCCCCGGTCAAAAGGGCCATCTGAAAAAAGTGTAAAATCCAGAAAGGCAGGACAGGCCATGGAGAACTGGGAGACTTGTTATGCTGAAGGGTGGGATGTAAATTGCCAACAAACACTGGGGAGAAGTGTATGGTGTTTCCTGAAACATCTAAAAAACAAAGCAACAGAACCTAGAGCACTTCCACTTATGGTCCTATAGCTTAGGGAATTTAAAATCAAAAAGACACAGCCACCCCAAAGTTTGGAACGGCTCTGTTTACAAGAACCTCGTTTACAGTACAAGTTCAACATCGCAGAAAGTGAAAAATGGATAAAGAAGTTGTGGTATTTACTTACAAAGCAATATCACTCAGCAATGAAATCTGTGTCATCAGGCCCTTAGCAGCACAATGAGTGGATTCAGGTATGATGATTCTAACTGAAATAAGTCACACAGAAAAAGAAACATCATAAGATATCAGTAATACACGGAATGTAAACTTGGCTACACAGGAACTGAATTACAGAACAGAACAGGGTCTCAAATTTAGAAAACCAACTTATGCTTGCTTAAGGGGAAAGGTGAGTTGGGGTGCTGCATAAAACCAGAGATTGAAATGAGCACAGATAAAGTTCCTTAAGCCAAATATGGAATAGACAAGAGCTACTCCTTGCTCAACGAAATGGACTCAACACCGCATATTAAACGCCTAAGAATGTACCTGACTAGTAAGTATCTTAAAACCTATGGATTGCTATGTCTCTGAAAGAGAATCAAGCATGTGTACAGGGGCATAAACGCAGCAGTGATAGGATTGGAGAGGTTCGGTGAGCAAATGAAGACCCTTTGAAGTCATATTGCATGGTACCCATTCCACGGGTTTCAACTACCCAGATTTTAGGTATTCTTCCTTCAGCTAAAACATGCATGTGGAACCCAGAGTATGATCAACCATGTGATCGGGAGACGTGTTCAAATATGTCTCAGTTTTCCGCCCCTGGTACTCGGGTGCAACATTCCAGACGCTTTACTAACACTCTCCCCACTTGGAGAGTCAGCGCCTTTAACCTCCTGTTTGGCCCAGTTTGCAATTTCTGCGGAAGATGAACAGGAATAGCGAGAACCAATGAGAGGCTAGCTGGAGGTGTCTGGACGGGCAAATTTAACTCTCATTTCCCACCAGGAAGAGGAAATAACCAAAGGCTCAGCGTGCCGTGCTGGAACCAGATTAGGGCCTGAAGCCATCCTGCGGTGTTGCGGCCAGCTCAAAAGAAAGCGAGTTGAAGAAAGGAGCTCAGGGGCACTGTAATTCACAAACCTGCAGAGTTATAAATGACAGCTATCGTCCAAAAATAGACTGAAGTAAGGCTGCCAAGAGGACTTGAAAGCGGGGCAGAATTGCAGGAAACCGATTTCAGGAGGTAGACTGGAATTGCATTGAAAGCATAGGAAAAGAGGCAGAACGTCCACAATGATGCACTTGGCCGAAAAGGGCGTATGCGTTTTTTCCTGAATATATTCAGGAAAAAACGCATACGCCCTTTTTGGCCAACCAAGCAAGCTTGCAAAGGAAATCTGCACTACAATGAAGTCTCACTTCCCCCCGGTCAAAAGGGCCATCTGAAAAAAGTGTAAAATCCAGAAAGGCAGGACAGGCCATGGAGAACTGGGAGCCTTGTTATGCTGATGGGCGGGATGTAAATTGCCAACAACCACTCGGGAGAAGTGTATGGTGTTTCCTGAAACATCTAAAAACAAAGCAACAGAGCCTAGGGCACTTCCACTTATGGTCCTATAGCTTAGGGAAATTAAAATCAAAAAGACACAGCCACCCCAAAGTTTGGAACGGCTCTGTTTACAAGAACCTCGTTTACAGTACAAGTAAAACATCGCAGAAAGTGAAAAATGGATAAAGAACTTGTGGTACTTACGTACAATGCAGTATCACTCAGCAATGAAATCTATGTCATCAGGCCCGTAGCAGCATAATGAGTAGATTCAGGTACGATGATTCTAACTGAAATAAGTCACACAGAAATAGAAACATCATAAGATATCACTAATACACGGAATGTAAACTTGGCTACACAGGAACTGCATTCCAAAACAGAACAGGGTCTCAAATTTAGAAAACCAACTTATGCTTGCTTAAGGGGAAAGGTGAGTTGGGGTGCTGCATAAAACCAGAGATTGAAATGAGCACAGATAAAGTTCCTTAAGCCAAATATGGAATAGACAAGAGCTACTCCTTGCTCAACGAAATGGACTCAACACCCCATATTAAACGCCTAAGAATGTACCTGACTAGTAAGTATCTTAAAACCTATGGATTGCTATGTCTCAAAAGAGAATCAAGCGTGTGTACAGGGGCATAAACGCAGCAGTGATAGGATTGGAGAGGTTCGGTGAGCAAATGAAGACCCTTTGAAGTCATATTGCATGGTACCCATTACACGGGTCTCAACTCTCCAGGTTTAAGGTATTCTTCCTTCAGCTAAAACATGCATGTGGAACCCAAGTATGATCAACCATGTGAACGGGAGACGTGTTCAAATATGTCTCAGTTTTCCTCCCCTGGTACTCGGGTGCAACATTCCAGACGCTTTACTAACACTCTCCCCACTTGGAGAGTCAGCGCCTTTAACCTCCTGTTTGGCCCAGTTTGCAATTTCTGCGGAAGATGAACAGGAATAGCGAGAACCAATGAGAGGCTAGCTGGAGGTGTCTGGACGGGCAAATTTAACTCTCATTTCCCACCAGGAAGAGGAAATAACCAAAGGCTCAGCATGCCGTGCCGGAACCAGATTAGGGCCTGAAGCCATCCTGCAGTGTTGCGGCCAGGTCACAAGAAAGCGAGTTGAAGAAAGGAGCTCAGTGGCACTGTAATTCACAAACCTGCAGAGTTATAAATGACAGCTATCGTCCAAAAATAGACTGAAGTAAGGCTGCCAAGAGGACTTGAAAGCGGGGCAGAATTGCAGGAAACCGATTTCAGGAGGTAGACTGGAATTGCATTGAAAGCATAGGAAAAGAGGCAGAACGTCCACAATGATGCACTTGGCCAAAAAGGGCGTATGCGTTTTTTCCTGAATATATTCAGGAAAAAACGCATACGCCCTTTTTGGCCAACCAAGCAAGCTTGCAAGGGAAATCTGCACTACAATGAAGTCTCACTTCCCCCCAGTCAAAAGGGCCATCTGAAAAAAGTGTAAAATCCAGAAAGGCAGGACAGGCCATGGAGAACTGGGAGCCTTGTTATGCTGATGGGCGGGATGTAAATTGCCAACAACCACTCGGGAGAACTGTATGGTGTTTCCTGAAACATCTAAAAAACAAAGCAACAGAACCTAGGGCACTTCCACTTATGGTCCTATAGCTTAGGGAAATTAAAATCAAAAAGACACAGCCACCCCAAAGTTTGGAACGGCTCTGTTTACAAGAACCTCGTTTACAGTACAAGTTCAACATCGCAGAAAGTGAAAAATGGATAAAGAAGTTGTGGTATTTACTTACAAAGCAATATCACTCAGCAATGAAATCTGTGTCATCAGGCCCTTAGCAGCACAATGAGTGGATTCAGGTATGATGATTCTAACTGAAATAAGTCACACAGAAAAAAAAACATCATAAGATATCAGTAATACACGGAATGTAAACTTGGCTACACAGGAACTGAATTACAGAACAGAACAGGGTCTCAAATTTAGAAAACCAACTTATGCTTGCTTAAGGGGAAAGGTGAGTTGGGGTGCTGCATAAAACCAGAGATTGAAATGAGCACAGATAAAGTTCCTTAAGTGAAATATGGAATAGACAAGAGCTACTCCTTGCTCAACGAAATGGACTCAACATCGCATATTAAACGCCTAAGAATGTACCTGACTAGTAAGTATCTTAAAACCTATGGATTGCTATGTCTCCGAAAGAGAATCAAGCATGTGTACAGGGGCATAAACGCAGCAGTGATAGGATTGGAGAGGTTTGGTGAGCAAATGAAGACCCTTTGAAGTCATATTGCATGGTACCCATTCCACGGGTCTTAACTCTCCAGGTTTAAGGTATTCTTCCTTCAGCTAAAACATGCATGTGGAACCCAAGTATGATCAACCATGTGAACGGGAGACGTGTTCAAATATGTCTCAGTTTTCCTCCCCTGGTACTCGGGTGCAACATTCCAGACGCTTTACTAACACTCTCCCCACTTGGAGAGTCAGCGCCTTTAACCTCCTGTTTGGCCCAGTTTGCAATTTCTGCGGAAGATGAACAGGAATAGCGAGAACCAATGAGAGACTAGGTGGAGGTGTCTGGACGGGCAAATTTAACTCTCATTTCCCACCAGGAAGAGGAAATAACCAAAGGCTCAGCGTGCCGTGCCGGAACCAGATTAGGGCCTGAAGCCATCATGCGGTGTTGTGGCCAGGTCACAAGAAAGCAAGTTGAAGAAAGGAGCTCAGGGGCACTGTAATTCACAAACCTGCAGAGTTATAAATGACAGCTATCGTCCAAAAATAGACTGAAGTAAGGCTGCCAAGAGGACTTGAAAGCGGGGCAGAATTGCAGGAAACCGATTTCAGGAGGTAGACTGGAATTGCATTGAAAGCATAGGAAAAGAGGCAGAACGTCCACAATGATGCACTTGGCCAAAAAGGGCGTATGCGTTTTTTCCTGAATATATTCAGGAAAAAACGCATACGCCCTTTTTGGCCAACCAAGCAAGCTTGCAAAGGAAATCTGCACTACAATGAAGTCTCACTTCCCCCCGGTCAAAAGGGCCATCTGAAAAAAGGGTAAAATCCAGAAAGGCAGGACAGGCCATGGAGAACTGGGAGCCTTGTTATGCTGATGGGCGGGATGTAAATTGCCAACAACCACTCGGGAGAAGTGTATGGTGTTTCCTGAAACATCTAAAAAACAAAGCAACAGAACCTAGGGCACTTCCACTTATGGTCCTATAGCTTAGGGAAATTAAAATCAAAAAGACACAGCCACCCCAAAGTTTGGATCGGCTCTGTTTACAAGAACCTCGTTTACAGTACAAGTTCAACATCGCAGAAAGTGAAAAATGGATAAAGAAGTTGTGGTATTTACTTACAAAGCAATATCACTCAGCAATGAAATCTGTGTCATCAGGCCCTTAGCAGCACAATGAGTGGATTCAGGTACGATGATTCTAACTGAAATAAGGCACACAGAAAAAGAAACATCATAAGATATCAGTAATACACGGAATGTAAACTTGGCTACACAGGAACTGAATTACAGAACAGAACAGGGTCTCAAATTTAGAAAACCAACTTATGCTTGCTTAAGGGGAAAGGTGAGTTGGGGTGCTGCATAAAACCAGAGATTGAAATGAGCACAGATAAAGTTCCTTAAGCCAAATATGGAATAGACAAGAGCTACTCCTTGCTCAACGAAATGGACACAACACCCCATATTAAACGCCTAAGAATGTACCTGACTAGTAAGTATTTTAAAACCTATGGATTGCTATGTCTCCGAAAGAGAATCAAGCATGTGTACAGGGGCATAAACGCAGCAGTGATAGGATTGGAGAGGTTCGGTGAGCATATGAAGACCCTTTGAAGTCATATTGCATGGTACCCATTACACGGGTCTCAACTCTCCAGGTTTAAGGTATTCTTCCTTCAGCTAAAACATGCATGTGGAACCCAGCGTATGATCAACCATGTGAACGGGAGACGTATTCAAATATGTCTCAGTTTTCCTACCCTGGTACTCGGGTGCAACATTCCAGACGCATTACTAACACTCTCCCGACTTGGAGAGTCAGTCCCTTTAACCTCCTGTTTGGCCCAGTTTGCAATTTCTGCGGAAGATGAACAGGAATAGCGAGAACCAATGAGAGACTAGGTGGAGGTGTCTGGACGGGCAAATTTAACTCTCATTTCCCACCAGGAAGAGGAAATAACCAAAGGCTCAGCGTGCCGTGCCGGAACCAGATTAGGGCCTGAAGCCATCATGCGGTGTTGCGGCCAGGTCACAAGAAAGCAAGTTGAAGAAAGGAGCTCAGGGGCACTGTAATTCACAAACCTGCAGAGTTATAAATGACAGCTATCGTCCAAAAATATACTGAAGTAAGGCTGCCAAGCGGACTTGAAAGCGGGGCAGAATTGCAGGAAACCGATTTCAGGAGGTAGACTGGAATTGCATTGAAAGCATAGGAAAAGAGGCAGAACGTCCACAATGATGCACTTGGCCAAAAAGGGCGTATGCGTTTTTTCCTGAATATATTCAGGAAAAAACGCATACGCCCTTTTTGGCCAACCAAGCAAGCTTGCAAAGGAAATCTGCACTACAATGAAGTCTCACTTCCCCCCGGTCAAAAGGGCCATCTGAAAAAAGTGTAAAATCCAGAAAGGCAACAGGCCATAGAGAACTGGGAGCCTTGTTATGCTGATGGGCGGGATGTAAATTGCCAACAACCACTCGGGAGAAGTGTATGGTGTTTCCTGAAACATCTAAAAAACAAAGCAACAGAACCTAGGGCACTTCCACTTATGGTCCTATAGCTTAGGGAAATTAAAATCAAAAAGACACAGCCACCCCAAAGTTTGGAATGGCTCTGTTTACAAGAACCTCGTTTACAGTACAAGTTCAACATCGCAGAAAGTGAAAAATGGATAAAGAACTTGTGGTATTTACTTACAAAGCAATATCACTCAGCAAGGAAATCTGTGTCATCAGGCCCTTAGCAGCACAATGAGTGGATTCAGGTATGATGATTCTAACTGAAATAAGTCACACAGAAAAAGAAACATCATAACATATCAGTAATACACGGAATGTAAACTTGGCTACACGGGAACTGAATTACAGAACAGAACAGGGTCTCAAATTTAGAAAACCAACTTATGCTTGCTTAAGGGGAAAGGTGAGTTGGGGTGCTGCATAAAACCAGAGATTGAAATGAGCACAGATAAAGTTCCTTAAGCCAAATATGGAATAGACAAGAGCTACTCCTTGCTCAACGAAATGGACTCAAAACCCCATATTAAACGCCTAAGAATGTACCTGACTAGTAAGTATCTTAAAACCTATGGATTGCTATGTCTCCAAAAGAGAATCAAGCGTGTGTACAGGGGCATAAACGCAGCAGTGATAGGATTGGAGAGGTTCGGTGAGCAAATGAAGACTCTTTGAAGTCATATTGCATGGTACCCATTACACGGGTCTCAACTCTCCAGGTTTAAGGTATTCTTCCTTCAGCTAAAACATGCATGTGGAACCCAGAGTATGATCAACCATGTGAACGGGAGACGTGTTCAAATATGTCTCAGTTTTCCTCCCCTGGTACTCGGGTGCAACATTCCAGACGCTTTACTAACACTCTCCCCACTTGGAGAGTCAGCGCCTTTAAACTCCTGTTTGGCCCAGTTTGCAATTTCTGCGGAAGATGAACAGGAATAGCGAGAACCAATGAGAGGCTAGCTGGAGGTGTCTGGACGGGCAAATTTAACTCTCATTTCCCACCAGGAAGAGGAAATAACCAAAGGCTCAGCGTGCCGTACCGGAACCAGATTAGGGCCTGAAGCCATCCTGCGGTGTTGCGGCCAGCTCAAAAGAAAGCAAGTTGAAGAAAGGAGCTCAGGGGTACTGTAATTCACAAACCTGCAGAGTTATAAATGACAGCTATCGTCCAAAAATAGACTGAAGTAAGGCTGCCAAGAGGACTTGAAAGCGGGGCAGAATTGCAGGAAACCGATTTCAGGAGGTAGACTGGAATTGCATTGAAAGCATAGGAAAAGAGGCAGAACGTCCACAATGATGCACTTGGCCAAAAAGGGCGTATGCGTTTTTTCCTGAATATATTCAGGAAAAAACGCATACGCCCTTTTTGGCCAACCAAGCAAGCTTGCAAAGGAAATCTGCACTACAATGAAGTCTCACTTCCCCCCGGTCAAAAGGGCCATCTGAAAAAAGTGTAAAATCCAGAAAGGAAAAGGGCCATTGAGAACTGGGAGCCTTGTTATGCTGATGGGCGGGATAAATTGCCAACAGACACTCAGGAGAAGTGTATGGTGTTTCCTGAAACATCTAAAAAACAAAGCAACAGAACCTAGGGCACTTCCACTTATGGTCCTATAGCTTAGGGAAATTAAAATCAAAAAGACACAGCCACCCCAAAGTTTGGGACGCCTCCGTTTACAAGAACCTCGTTTACCGTACAAGTTCAATATCACAGAAAGTGAAAAATGGATAAAGAACTTGTGGTACTTACGTACAATGCAGTATCACTCAGCAATGAAATCTATGTCATCAGGCCCGTAGCAGCATAATGAGTGGATTCAGGTACGATGATTCTAACTGAAATAAGTCACACAGAAATAGAAACATCATAAGATATCACTAATACACGGAATGTAAACCTGGCTACACAGGAACTGCATTCCAAAACAGAACAGGGTCTCAAATTTAGAAAACCAACTTATGCTTGCTTAAGGGGAAAGGTGAGTTGGGGTGCTGCATAAAACCAGAGATTGAAATGAGCACAGATAAAGTTCCTTAAGCCAAATATGGAATAGACAAGAGCTACTCCTTGCTCAACGAAATGGACTCAAAACCCCATATTAAACGCCTAAGAATGTACCTGACTAGTAAGTATCTTAAAACCTATGGATTGCTATGTCTCCAAAAGAGAATCAAGCGTGTGTACAGGGGCATAAACGCAGCAGTGATAGGATTGGAGAGGTTCGGTGAGCAAATGAAGACCCTTTGAAGTCATATTGCATGGTACCCATTACACGGGTCTCAACTCTCCAGGTTTAAGGTATTCTTCCTTCAGCTAAAACATGCATGTGGAACCCAGAGTATGATCAACCATGTGAACGGGAGACGTGTTCAAATATGTCTCAGTTTTCCTCCCCTGGTACTCGGGTGCAACATTCCAGACGCTTTACTAACACTCTCCCCACTTGGAGAGTCAGCGCCTTTAACCTCCTGTTTGGCCCAGTTTGCAATTTCTGCGGAAGATGAACAGGAATAGCGAGAACCAATGAGAGGCTAGCTGGAGGTGTCTGGACGGGCAAATTTAACTCTCATTTCCCACCAGGAAGAGGAAACAACCAAAGGCTCAGCGTGCCGTACCGGAACCAGATTAGGGCCTGAAGCCATCCTGCGGTGTTGCGGCCAGCTCAAAAGAAAGCGAGTTGAAGAAAGGAGCTCAGGGGCACTGTAATTCACAAATCTGCAGAGTTATAAATGACAGCTATCGTCCAAAAATAGACTGAAGTAAGGCTGCCAAGAGGACTTGAAAGCGGGGCAGAATTGCAGGAAACCGATTTCAGGAGGTAGACTGGAATTGCATTGAAAGCATAGGAAAAGAGGCAGAACGTCCACAATGATGCACTTGGCCAAAAAGGGCGTATGCGTTTTTTCCTGAATATATTCAGGAAAAAACGCATACGCCCTTTTTGGCCAACCAAGCAAGCTTGCAAAGGAAATCTGCACTACAATGAAGTCTCACTTCCCCCCGGTCAAAAGGGCCATCTGAAAAAAGTGTAAAATCCAGAAAGGCAGGACAGGCCATGGAGAACTGGGAGCCTTGTTATGGTGATGGGCGGGATGTAAATTGCCAACAACCACTCGGGAGAAGTGTATGGTGTTTCCTGAAACATCTAAAAAACAAAGCAACAGAACCTAGGGCACTTCCACTTATGGTCCTATAGCTTAGGGAAATTAAAATCAAAAAGACACAGCCACCCCAAAGTTTGGAACGGCTCTGTTTACAAGAACCTCGTTTACAGTACAAGTTCAACATTGCAGAAAGTGAAAAATGGATAAAGAAGTTGTGGTATTTACTTACAAAGCAATATCACTCAGCAATGAAATCTGTGTCATCAGGCCCTTAGCAGCACAATGAGTGGATTCAGGTATGATGATTCTAACTGAAATAAGTCACACAGAAAAAGAAACATCATAAGATATCAGTAATACACGGAATGTAAACTTGGCTACACAGGAACTGAATTACAGAACAGAACAGTGTCTCAAATTTAGAAAACCAACTTATGCTTGCTTAAGGGGAAAGGTGAGTTGGGGTGCTGCATAAAACCAGAGATTGAAATGAGCACAGATAAAGTTCCTTAAGTCAAATATGGAATAGACAAGAGCTACTCCTTGCTCAACGAAATGGACTCAACACCGCATATTAAACGCCTAAGAATGTACCTGACTAGTAAGTATCTTAAAACCTATGGATTGCTATGTCTCCGAAAGAGAATCAAGCATGTGTACAGGGGCATAAACGCAGCAGTGATAGGATTGGAGAGGTTTGGTGAGCAAATGAAGACCCTTTGAAGTCATATTGCATGGTACCCATTACACGGGTCTTAACTCTCCAGGTTTAAGGTATTCTTCCTTCAGCTAAAACATGCATGTGGAACCCAAGTATGATCAACCATGTGAACGGGAGACGTGTTCAAATATGTCTCAGTTTTCCTCCCCTGGTACTCGGGTGCAACATTCCAGACGCTTTACTAACACTCTCCCCACTTGGAGAGTCAGCGCCTTTAACCTCCTGTTTAGCCCAGTTTGCAATTTCTGCGGAAGATGAACAGGAATAGCGAGAACCAATGAGAGACTAGGTGGAGGTGTCTGGACGGGCAAATTTAACTCTCATTTCCCACCAGGAAGAGGAAATAACCAAAGGCTCAGCGTGCCGTGCTGGAACCAGATTAGGGCCTTAAGCCATCCTGCGGTGTTGCGGCCAGGTCACAAGAAAGCAAGTTGAAGAAAGGAGCTCAGGGGCACTGTAATTCACAAACCTGCAGAGTTATAAATGACAGCTATCGTCCAAAAATAGACTGAAGTAAAGCTGCCAAGAGGACTTGAAAGCGGGGCAGAATTGCAGGAAACCGATTTCAGGAGGTAGACTGGAATTGCATTGAAAGCATAGGAAAAGAGGCAGAACGTCCACAATGATGCACTTGGCCAAAAAGGGCATATGCGTTTTTTCCTGAATATATTCAGGAAAAAACGCATACGCCCTTTTTGGCCAACCAAGCAGGCTTGCAAAGGAAATCTGCACTACAATGAAGTCTCACTTCCCCCCGGTCAAAAGGGCCATCTGAAAAAAGTGTAAAATCCAGAAAGGCAGGACAGGCCATGGAGAACTGGGAGCCTTGTTATGCTGATGGGCGGGATGTAAATTGCCAACAGACACTCGGGAGAAATGTATGGTGTTTCCTGAAACATCTAAAAAACAAAGCAACAGAGCCTAGGGCACTGCCACTTATGGTCCTATAGCTTAGGGAAATTAAAATCAAAAAGATACAGCCACCCCAAAGTTTGGGACGCCTCTGTTTACAAGAACCTCGTTTACAGTACAAGTTCAACATCGCAGAAAGTGAAAAATGGATAAAGAAGTTGTGGTATTTACTTACAAAGCTATATCACTCAGCAATGAAATCTGTGTCATCAGGCCCTTAGCATCACAATGAGTGGATTCAGGTATGATGATTCTAACTGAAATAAGTCACACAGAAAAAGAAACATCATAAGATATCAGTAATACACGGAATGTAAACTTGGCTACACAGGAACTGAATTACAGAACAGAACAGGGTCTCAAATTTAGAAAACCAACATATGCTTGCTTAAGGGTAAAGGTGAGTTGGGGCGCTTCATAAAACCAGAGATTGAAATGAGCACAGATAAAGTTCCTTAAGTCAAATATGGAATAGACAAGAGCTACTCCTTGCTCAACGAAATGGACTCAACACCGCATATTAAACGCCTAAGAATGTACCTGACTAGTAAGTATCTTAAAACCTATGAATTGCTATGTCTCCGAAAGAGAATCAAGCATGTGTACAGGGGCATAAACGCAGCAGTGATAGGATTGGAGAGGTTCGGTGAGCAAATGAAGACCCTTTGAAGTCATATTGCATGGTACCCATTACACGGGTCTCAACTCTCCAGGTTTAAGGTATTCTTCCTTCAGCTAAAACATGCATGTGGAACCCAAGTATGATCAACCATGTGATCGGGAGACGTGTTCAAATATGTCTCAGTTTTCCTCCCCTGGTACTCGGGTGCAACATTCCAGACGCTTTACTAACACTCTCCCCACTTGGAGAGTCAGCGCCTTTAACCTCCTGTTTGGCCCAGTTTGCAATTTCTGCGGAAGATGAACAGGAATAGCGAGAACCAATGAGAGGCTAGCTGGAGGTGTCTGGACGGGCAAATTTAACTCTCATTTCCCACCAGGAAGAGGAAATAACCAAAGGCTCAGCGTGCCGTACCGGAACCAGATTAGGGCCTGAAGCCATCCTGCGGTGTTGCGGCCAGCTCAAAAGAAAGCAAGTTGAAGAAAGGAGCTCAGGGGCACTGTAATTCACAAACCTGCAGAGTTATAAATGACAGCTATCGTCCAAAAATAAACTGAAGTAAGGCTGCCAAGAGGACTTGAAAGCGGGGCAGAATTGCAGGAAACCGATTTCAGGAGGTAGACTGGAATTGCATTGAAAGCATAGGAAAAGAGGCAGAACGTCCACAATGATGCACTTGGCCAAAAAGGGCGTATGCGTTTTTTCCTGAATATATTCAGGAAAAAACGCATACGCCCTTTTTGGCCAACCAAGCAAGCTTGCAAAGGAAATCTGCACTACAATGAAGTCTCACTTCCCCCCGGTCAAAAGGGCCATCTGAAAAAAGTGTAAAATCCAGAAAGGCAGGACAGGCCATGGAGAACTGGGAGCCTTGTTATGCTGATGGGCGGGATGTAAATTGCCAACAACCACTCGGGAGAAGTGTACGGTGTTTCCTGAAACATCTAAAAAACAAAGTAACAGAGCCTAGGGCACTTCCACTTATGGTCCTATAGCTTAGGGAAATTAAAATCAAAAAGACACAGCCACCCCAAAGTTTGGGACGCCTCCGTTTACAAGAACCTCGTTTACCGTACAAGTTCAATATCACAGAAAGTGAAAAATGGATAAAGAACTTGTGGTACTTACGTACAATGCAGTATCACTCAGCAATGAAATCTGTGTCATCAGGCCCTTAGCAGCACAATGAGTGGATTCAGGTATGATGATTCTAACTGAAATAAGTCACACAGAAAAAGAAACATCATAAGATATCAGTAATACACGGAATGTAAACTTGGCTACACAGGAACTGAATTACAGAACAGAACAGGGTCTCAAATTTAGAAAACCAACTTATGCTTGCTTAAGGGTAAAGGTGAGTTGGGGTGCTGCATAAAACCAGAGATTGAAATGAGCACAGATAAAGTTCCTTAGGCCAAATATGGAATAGACAAGAGCTACTCCTTGCTCAACGAAATGGACTCAACACCCCATATTAAACGCCTAAGAATGTACCTGACTAGTAAGTATCTTAAAACCTATGGATGGCTATGTCTCCGAAAGAGAATCAAGCATGTGTACAGGGGCATAAACGCAGCAGTGATAGGATTGGAGAGGTTCGGTGAGCAAATGAAGACCCTTTGAAGTCATATTGCATGGTACCCATTACAAGGGTCTCAACTCTCCAGGTTTAAGGTATTCTTCCTTCAGCTAAAACATGCATGTGGAACCCAAGTATGATCAACCATGTGATCGGGAGACGTGTTCAAATATGACTCAGTTTTCCTCCCCTGGTACTCCGGTGCAACATTCCAGACGCTTTACTAACACTCTCCCCACTTGGAGAGTCAGTCCCTTTAACCTCCTGTTTGGCCCAGTTTGCAATTTCTGCGGAAGATGAACAGGAATAGCGAGAACCAATGAGAGGCTAGCTGGAAGTGTCTGGACGGGCAAATTTAACTCTCATTTCCCTCCAGGAAGAGGAATTAACCAAAGGTTCAGCATGCCGGGCCAGAACCAGATTAAGGTGTGAAGCCATCCTGCGGTGTTGCGGCCAGGTCACAAGAAAGCGAGTTGAAGAAAGGAGCTCAGGGGCACTGTAATTCACAAACCTGCAGAGTTATAAATGACAGCTATCGTCCACAAATAGACTGAAGTAAGGCTGCCAAGAGGACTTGAAAGCGGGGCAGAATTGCAGGAAACCGATTTCAGGAGGTAGACTGGAATTGCATTGAAAGCATAGGAAAAGAGGCAGAACGTCCACAATGATGCACTTGGCCAAAAAGGGCGTATGCGTTTTTTCCTGAATATATTCAGGAAAAAACGCATACGCCCTTTTTGGCCAACCAAGCAAGCTTGCAAAGAAATCTGCACTACAATGAAGTCTCACTTCCCCCCGGTCAAAAGGGCCATCTGAAAAAAGTGTAAAATCCAGAAAGGCAGGACAGGCCATGGAGAACTGGGAGCCTTGTTATGCTGATGGGCGGGATGTAAATTGCCAACAGACACTCGGGAGAAGTGTATGGTGTTTCCTGAAACATCTAAAAAGCAAAGCAACAGAGCCTAGGGCACTGCCACTTATGGTCCTATAGCTTAGGGAAATTAAAATCAAAAAGACACACCCACCCCAAAGTTTGGGACGCCTCTGTTTACAGGAACCTCGTTTACAGTACAAGTTCAACATCGCAGAAAGTGAAAAATGGATAAAGAAGTTGTGGTATTTACTTACAAAGCAATATCACTCAGCAATGAAATCTATGTCATCTGGCCCTTAGCAGCACAATGAGTGGATTCAGGTATGATGATTCTAACTGAAGTAAGTCACACAGAAAAAGAAACATCATAAGGTATCAGTAATACACGGAATGTAAACTTGGCTACACAGGAACTGAATTACAGAACAGAACAGGGTCTCAAATTTAGAAAACCAACTTATGCTTGCTTAAGGGGAAAGGTGAGTTGGGGTGCTGCATAAAACCAGAGATTGAAATGAGCACAGGTAAAGTTCCTTAAGCCAAATATGGAATAGACAAGAGCTACTCCTTGCTCAACGAAATGGACTCAACACCCCATATTAAACACCTAAGAATGTACCTGACTAGTAAGTATCTTAAAACCTATGGATTGCTATGTCTCCAAAAGAGAATCAAGCGTGTGTACAGGGACATAAACGCAGCAGTGATAGGATTGGAGAGGTTCGGTGAGCAAATGAAGACCCTTTGAAGTCATATTGCATGGTACCCATTCCACGGGTCTCAACTCTCCAGGTTTAAGGTATTCTTCCTTCAGCTAAAACATGCATGTGGAACCCAAGTATGATCAACCATGTGATTGAGAGACGTGTTCAAATATGTCTCAGTTTTCCTCCCCTGGTACTCGGGTGCAACATTCCAGACGCTTTACTAACACTCTCCCCACTTGGAGAGTCAGCGCCTTTAACCTCCTGTTTGGCCCAGTTTGCAATTTCTGCGGAAGATGAACAGGAATAGCGAGAACCAATGAGAGGCTAGCTGGAGGTGTCTGGACGGGCAAATTTAACTCTCATTTCCCACCAGGAAGAGGAAATAACCAAAGGCTCAGCGTGCCGTGCCGGAACCAGATTAGGGCCTGAAGCCATCCTGCGGTGTTGCGGCCAGCTCAAAAGAAAGCGAGTTGAAGAAAGGAGCTCAGGGGCACTGTAATTCACAAACCTGCAGAGTTATAAATGACAGCTATCGTCCAAAAATAGACTGAAGTAAGGCTGCCAAGAGGACTTGAAAGCGGGGCAGAATTGCAGGAAACCGATTTCAGGAGGTAGACTGGAATTGCATTGAAAGCATAGGAAAAGAGGCAGAACGTCCACAATGATGCACTTGGCCAAAAAGGGCGTATGCGTTTTTTCCTGAATATATTCAGGAAAAAACGCATACGCCCTTTTTGGCCAACCAAGCAAGCTTGCAAAGGAAATCTGCACTACAATGAAGTCTCACTTCCCCACGGTCAAAAGGGCCATCTGAAAAAAGTGTAAAATCCAGAAAGGCAGGACAGGCCATGGAGAACTGGGAGCCTTGTTATGCTGATGGGCGGGATGTAAATTGCCAACAGACACTCGGGAGAAGTGTATGGTGTTTCCTGAAACATCTAAAAAACAAAGCAACAGAGCCTAGGGCACTGCCACTTATGGTCCTATAGCTTAGGAAATTAAAATAAAAAAGACACAGCCACCCCAAAGTTTGGGACGCCTCTGTTTACAAGAACCTCGTTTACAGTACAAGTTCAACATCACAGAAAGTGAAAAATGGATAAAGAAGTTGTGGTATTTACTTACAAAGCAATATCACTCAGCAATGAAATCTGTGTCATCAGGCCCTTAGCAGCACAATGAGTGGATTCAGGTATGATGATTCTAACTGAAATAAGTCACACAGAAAAAGAAATATCATAAGATATCAGTAATACACGGAATGTAAACTTGGCTACACAGGAACTGAATTACAGAACAGAACAGGGTCTCAAATTTAGAAAACCAACTTATTCTTGCTTAAGGGTAAAGGTGAGTTGGGGTGCTGCATAAAACCAGAGATTGAAATGAGCACAGATAAAGTTCCTTAAGTCAAATATGGAATAGACAAGAGCTACTCCTTGCTCAACGAAATGGACTCAACACCGCATATTAAACGCCTAAGAATGTACCTGACTAGTAAGTATCTTAAAACCTATGGATGGCTATGTCTCCGAAAGAGAATCAAGCATGTGTACAGGGGCATAAACGCAGCAGTGATAGGATTGGAGAGGTTCGGTGAGCAAATGAAGACCCTTTGAAGTCATATTGCATGGTACCCATTACATGGGTCTTAACTCTCCAGGTTTAAGGTATTCTTCCTTCAGCTAAAACATGCATGTGGAACCCAAGTATGATCAACCATGTGAACGGGAGATGTGTTCAAATATGTCTCAGTTTTCCTCCCCTGGTACTCGGGTGCAACATTCCAGACGCTTTACTAACACTCTCCCCACTTGGAGAGTCAGCGCCTTTAACCTCCTGTTTGGCCCAGTTTGCAATTTCTGCAGTAGATGAACAGGAATAGCGAGAACCAATGAGAGACTAGCTGGAGGTGTGTGGACGGGCAAATTTAACTCTCATTTCCCACCAGGAAGAGGAAATAACCAAAGGCTCAGCGTGCCGTGCCGGAACCAGATTAGGGCCTGAAGCCATCCTGCGGTGTTGCGGCCAGGGCACAAGAAAGCAAGTTGAAGAAAGGAGCTCAGGGGCACTGTAATTCACAAACCTGCAGAGTTATAAATGACAGCTATCGTCCAAAAATAGACTGAAGTAAGGCTGCCAAGAGGACTTGAAAGCGGGGCAGAATTGCAGGAAACCGATTTCAGGAGGTAGACTGGAATTGCATTGAAAGCATAGGAAAAGAGGCAGAACGTCCACAATGATGCACTTGGCCAAAAAGGGCGTATGTGTTTTTTCCTGAATATATTCAGGAAAAAACGCATACGCCCTTTTTGGCCAACCAAGCAAGCTTGCAAAGGAAATCTGCACTACAATGAAGTCTCACTTCCCCCCGGTCAAAAGGGCCATCTGAAAAAAGTGTAAAATCCAGAAAGGCAGGACAGGCCATGGAGAACTGGGAGCCTTGTTATGCTGATGGGCGGGATGTAAATTGCCAACAACCACTCGGGAGAAGTGTATGGTGTTTCCTGAAACATCTAAAAAACAAAGCAACAGAACCTAGGGCACTTCCACTTATGGTCCTATAGCTTAGGGAAATTAAAATCAAAAAGACACAGCCACCCCAAAGTTTGGAACGGCTCTGTTTACAAGAACCTCGTTTACAGTACAAGTTCAACATCGCAGAAAGTGAAAAATGGATAAAGAAGTTGTGGTATTTACTTACAAAGCAATATCACTCAGCAATGAAATCTGTGTCATCAGGCCCTTAGCAGCACAATGAGTGGATTCAGGTATGATGATTCTAACTGAAATAAGTCACACAGAAAAAGAAACATCATAAGATATCAGTAATACACGGAATGTAAACTTGGCTACACAGGAACTGAATTACAGAACAGAACAGGGTCTCAAATTTAGAAAACCAACTTATGCTTGCTTAAGGGTAAAGGTGAGTTGGGGTGCTGCATAAAACCAGAGATTGAAATGAGCACAGATAAAGTTCCTTAAGTCAAATATGGAATAGACAAGAGCTACTCCTTGCTCAACGAAATGGACTCAACACCGCATATTAAACGCCTAAGAATGTACCTGACTAGTAAGTATCTTAAAACCTATGGATTGCTATGTCTCCGAAAGAGAATCAAGCATGTGTACAGGGGCATAAACGCAGCAGTGATAGGATTGGAGAGGTTCGGTGAGCAAATGAAGACCCTTTGAAGTCATATTGCATGGTACCCATTACACGGGTCTCAACTCTCCAGGTTTAAGGTATTCTTCCTTCAGCTAAAACATGCATGTGGAACCCAAGTATGATCAACCATGTGAACGGGAGACGTGTTCAAATATGTCTCAGTTTTCCTCCCCTGGTACTCGGGTGCAACATTCCAGACGCTTTACTAACACTCTCCCCACTTGGAGAGTCAGCGCCTTTAACCTCCTGTTTGGCCCAGTTTGCAATTTCTGCGGAAGATGAACAGGAATAGCGAGAACCAATGAGAGGCTAGCTGGAGGTGTCTGGACGGGCAAATTTAACTCTCATTTCCCACCAGGAAGAGGAAATAACCAAAGGCTCAGCGTGCCGTGCCGGAACCAGATTAGGGCCTGAAGCCATCCTGCTGTGTTGCGGCCAGCTCAAAAGAAAGCGAGTTGAAGAAAGGAGCTCAGGGGCACTGTAATTCACAAACCTGCAGAGTTATAAATGACAGCTATCGTCCAAAAATAGACTGAAGTAAGGCTGCCAAGAGGACTTGAAAGCGGGGCAGAATTGCAGGAAACCGATTTCAGGAGGTAGACTGGAATTGCATTGAAAGCATAGGAAAAGAGGCAGAACGTCCACAATGATGCACTTGGCCAAAAAGGGCGTATGCGTTTTTTCCTGAATATATTCAGGAAAAAACGCATACGCCCTTTTTGGCCAACCAAGCAAGCTTGCAAAGGAAATCTGCACTACAATGAAGTCTCACTTCCCCCCGGTCAAAAGGGCCATCTGAAAAAAGTGTAAAATCCAGAAAGGTAGGACAGGCCATGGAGAACTGGGAGCCTTGTTATGCTGATGGGCGGGATGTAAATTTCCAAAAAATACTCGGGAGAAGTGTATGGTGTTTCCTGAAACATCTAAAAAACAAAGCAACAGAACCTAGGGCACTTCCACTTATGGTCCTATAGCTTAGGGAAATTAAAATCAAAAACACACAGCCACCCCAAAGTTTGGAACGGCTCTGTTTACAAGAACCTCGTTTACAGTACAAGTTCAACATCGCAGAAAGTGAAAAATGGATAAAGAAGTTGTGGTATTTACTTACAAAGCAATATCACTCAGCAATGAAATCTGTGTCATCAGGCTCTTAGCAGCACAATGAGTGGATTCAGGTACGATGATTCTAACTGAAATAAGTCACACAGAAAAAGAAACATCATAAGATATCACTAATACACGGAATGTAAACTTGGCTACACAGGAACTGCATTCCAAAACAGAATAGGGTCTCAAATTTAGAAAACCAACTTATGCTTGCTTAAGGGGAAAGGTGAGTTGGGGTGCTGCATAAGACCAGAGATTGTAATGAGCACAGATAAAGTTCCTTAAGCCAAATATGGAATAGACAAGAGCTACTCCTTGCTCAACGAAATGGACTCAACACCGCATATTAAACGCCTAAGAATGTACCTGACTAGTAAGTATCTTAAAACCTATGGACTGCTATGTCTCCGAAAGAGAATCAAGCATGTGTACAGGGGCATAAACGCAGCAGTGGTAGGATTGGAGAGGTTCGGTGAGCAAATGAAGACCCTTCGAAGTCATATTGCATGGTACCCATTCCACGGGTTTCAACTACCCAGGTTTTAGGTATTCTTCCTTCAGCTAAAATATGCATGTGGAACCCAGATTATGATCAACCATGTGATCGGGAGACGTGTTCAAATATGTCTCAGTTTTCCTCCCCTGGTACTCGGGTGCAACATTCCAGACGCTTTACTAACACTCTCCCCACTTGGAGAGTCAGTCCCTTTAACCTCCTGTTTGGCCCAGTTTGCAATTTCTGCGGAAGATGAACAGGAATAGCGAGAACCAATGAGAGACTAGCTGGAGGTGTCTGGACGGGCAAATTTAACTCTCATTTCCCACCAGGAAGAGGAATTAACCAAAGCCTCAGCATGCCGGGCCGGAACCAGATTAGGGCCTGAAGCCATCCTGCGGTGTTGCGGCCAGGTCACAAGAAAGCGAGTTGAAGAAAGGAGCTCAGGGGCACTGTAATTCACAAACCTGCAGAGTTATAAATGACAGCTATCGTCCAAAAATAGACTAAAGTAAGGCTGCCAAGAGGACTTGAAAGCGGGGCAGAATTGCAGGAAACCGATTTCAGGAGGTAGACTGGAATTGCATTGAAAGCATAGGAAAAGAGGCAGAACGTCCACAATGATGCACTTGGCCAAAAAGGGCGTATGCGTTTTTTCCTGAATATATTCAGGAAAAAACGCATACGCCCTTTTTGGCCAACCAAGCAAGCTTGCAAAGGAAATCTGCACTACAATGAAGTCTCACTTCCCCCCGGTCAAAAGGGCCATCTGAAAAAAGTGTAAAATCCAGAAAGGCAGGACAGGCCATGGAGAACTGGGAGCCTTGTTATGCTGATGGGCGGGATGTAAATTGCCAACAACCACTCGGGAAAAGTGTATGGTGTTTCCTGAAACATCTAAAAAACAAAGCAACAGAGCGTAGGGCACTTCCACTTATGGTCCTATAGCTTAGGGAAATTAAAATCAAAAAGACACAGCCACCCCAAAGTTTGGGATGCCACCGTTTACAAGAACCTCGTTTACCGTACAAGTTCAATATCACAGAAAGTGAAAAATGGATAAAGAACTTGTGGTACTTACGTACAATGCAGTATCACTCAGCAATGAAATCTATGTCATCAGGCCCGTAGCAGCATAATGAGTGGATTCAGGTACGATGATTCTAACTGAAATAAGTCACACAGAAAAAGAAACATCATAAGATATCAGTAATACACGGAATGTGAACTTGGCTACACATGAACTGAATTACAAAACAGAACAGTGTCTCAAGTTTAGAAAACCAACTTACGCTTGCTTAACGGGGAAGGTGAGTTGGGGTGCTGCATAAAACCAGAGATTGAAATGAGCACAGATAAAGTTCCTTAAGCCAAATATGGAATAGACAAGAGCTACTCCTTGCTCAACGAAATGGACTCAACACCCCATATTAAACGCCTAAGAATGTACCTGACTAGTAAGTATCTTAAAACCTATGGATTGCTATGTCTCCGAAAGAGAAACAAGCATGTGTACAGGGGCATAAACGCAGCAGTGATAGGATTGGAGAGGTTCGGTGAGCAAATGAAGACCCTTTGAAGTCATATTGCATGGTACCCATTACATGGGTCTTAACTCTCCATGTTTAAGGTATTCTTCCTTCAGCTAAAACATGCATGTGGAACCCAAGTATGATCAACCATGTGAACGGGAGATGTGTTCAAATATGTCTCAGTTTTCCTCCCCTGGTACTCGGGTGCAACATTCCAGACGCTTTACTAACACTCTCACCACTTGGAGAGTCAGCGCCTTTAACCTCCTGTTTGGCCCAGTTTGCAAATTCTGCAGAAGATGTACAGGAATAGCGAGAACCAATGAGAGACTAGCTGGAGGTGTGTGGACGGGCAAATTTAACTCTCATTTCCCACCAGGAAGAGGAAATAACCAAAGGCTCAGCGTGCCGTGCCGGAACCAGATTAGGGCCTGAAGCCATCCTGCGGTGTTGCGGCCAGGTCACAAGAAAGCAAGTTGAAGAAAGGAGCTCAGGGGCACTGTAATTCACAAACCTGCAGAGTTATAAATGACAGCTATCGTCCAAAAATAGACTGAAGTAAGGCTGACAAGAGCACTTGAAAGTGGGGCAGAATTGCAGGAAACCGATTTCAGGAGGTAGACTGGAATTGCATTGAAAGCATAGGAAAAGAGGCCGAACGTCCACAATGATGCACTTGGCCAAAAAGGGCGTATGCGTTTTTTCCTGAATATATTCAGGAAAAAACGCATACGCCCTTTTTGACCAACCAAGCAAGCTTGCAAAGGAAATCTGCACTACAATGAAGTCTCACTTCCCCCCGGTCAAAAGGGCCATCTGAAAAAAGTGTAAAATCCAGAAAGGCAGGACAGGCCATGGAGAACTGGGAGCCTTGTTATGCTGATGGGCGGGATGTAAATTGCCAACAACCACTCGGGAGAAGTGTATGGTGTTTCCTGAAACATCTAAAAAACAAAGCAACAGAACCTAGGGCACTTCCACTTATGGTCCTATAGCTTAGGGAAATTAAAATCAAAAAGACACAGCCACCCCAAAGTTTGGAACGGCTCTGTTTATAAGAACCTCGTTTACAGTACAAGTTCAACATCGCAGAAAGTGAAAAATGGATAAAGAAGTTGTGGTATTTACTTACAAAGCAATATCACTCAGCAATGAAATCTGTGTCATCAGGCCCTTAGCAGCACAATGAGTGGATTCAGGTATGATGATTCTAACTGAAATAAGTCACACAGAAAAAGAAACATCATAAGATATCAGTAATACACGGAATGTAAACTTGGCTACACAGGAACTGAATTAGAGAACAGAACAGGGTCTCAAATTTAGAAAACCAACTTATTCTTGCTTAAGAGTAAAGGTGAGTTGGGGTGCTGCATAAAACCAGAGATTGAAATGAGCACAGATAAAGTTCCTTAAGCCAAATATGGAATAGACAAGAGCTACTCCTTGCTCAACGAAATGGACTCAACACCGCATATTAAACGCCTAAGAATGTACCTGACTAGTAAGTATCTTAAAACCTATGGATTGCTATGTCTCCGAAAGAGAATCAAGCATGTGTACAGGGGCATAAACGCAGCAGTGATAGGATTGGAGAGGTTCGGTGAGCAAATGAAGACCCTTTGAAGTCATATTGCATGGTACCCATTACACGGGTCTCAACTCTCCAGGTTTAAGGTATTCTTCCTTCAGCTAAAACATGCATGTGGAACCCAAGTATGATCAACCATGTGAACGGGAGACGTGTTCAAATATGTCTCAGTTTTCCTCCCCTGGTACTCGGGTGCAACATTCCAGACGCTTTACTAACACTCTCCCCACTTGGAGAGTCAGCGCCTTTAACCTCCTGTTTGGCCCAGTTTGCAATTTCTGCGGAAGATGAACAGGAATAGCGAGAACCAATGAGAGGCTAGCTGGAGGTGTCTGGACGGGCAAATTTAACTCTCATTTCCCACCAGGAAGAGGAAATAACCAAGGGCTCAGCGTGCCGTACCGGAACCAGATTAGGGCCTGAAGCCATCCTGCGGTGTTGCGGCCAGCTCAAAAGAAAGCGAGTTGAAGAAAGGAGCTCAGGGGCACTGTAATTCACAAACCTGCAGAGTTATAAATGACAGCTATCGTCCAAAAATAGACTGAAGTAAGGCTGCCAAGAGGACTTGAAAGCGGGGCAGAATTGCAGGAAACCGATTTCAGGAGGTAGACTGGAATTGCATTGAAAGCATAGGAAAAGAGGCAGAACGTCCACAATGATGCACTTGGCCAAAAAGGGCGTATGCGTTTTTTCCTGAATATATTCAGGAAAAAACGCATACGCCCTTTTTGGCCAACCAAGCAAGCTTGCAAAGGAAATCTGCACTACAATGAAGTCTCACTTTCCCCCGGTCAAAAGGGCCATCTGAAAAAAGTGTAAAATCCAGAAAGGCAGGACAGGCCATGGAGAACTGGGAGCCTTGTTATGCTGATGGGCGGGATGTAAATTGCCAACAACCACTCGGGAGAAGTGTATGGTGTTTCCTGAAACATCTAAAAAACAAAGCAACAGAACCTAGGGCACTTCCACTTATGGTCCTATAGCTTAGGGAAATTAAAATCAAAAAGACACAGCCACCCCAAAGTTTGGAACGGCTCTGTTTACAAGAACCTCGTTTACAGTACAAGTTCAACATCGCAGAAAGTGAAAAATGGATAAAGAACTTGTGGTACTTACGTACAATGCAGTATCACTCAGCAATGAAATCTGTGTCATCAGGCCCTTAGCAGCACAATGAGTGGATTCAGGTATGATGATTCTAACTGAAGTAAGTCACACAGAAAAAGAAACATCATAAGATATCAGTAATACACGGAATGTAAACTTGGCTACACAGGAACTGAATTACAGAACAGAACAGGGTCTCAAATTTAGAAAACCAACTTATGCTTGCTTAAGGGTAAAGGTGAGTTGGGGTGCTGCATAAAACCAGAGATTGAAATGAGCACAGATAAAGTTCCTTTAGCCAAATATGGAATAGACAAGAGCTACTCCTTGCTCAACGAAATGGACTCAACATCGCATATTAAACGCCTAAGAATGTACCTGACTAGTAAGTATCTTAAAACCTATGGATTGCTATGTCTCCGAAAGAGAATCAAGCATGTGTACAGGGGCATAAACGCAGCAGTGATAGGATTGGAGAGGTTCGGTGAGCAAATGAAGACCCTTTGAAGTCATATTGCATGGTACCCATTACACGGGTCTTAACTCTCCAGGTTTAAGGTATTCTTCCTTCAGCTAAAACATGCATGTGGAACCCAAGTATGATCAACCATGTGAACGGGAGACGTGTTCAAATATGTCTCAGTTTTCCTCCCCTGGTACTCGGGTGCAACATTCCAGACGCTTTACTAACACTCTCCCCACTTGGAGAGTCAGCGCCTTTAACCTCCTGTTTGGCCCAGTTTGCAATTTCTGCGGAAGATGAACAGGAATAGCGAGAACCAATGAGAGGCTAGCTGGAGGTGTCTGGACGGGCAAATTTAACTCTCATTTCCCACCAGGAAGAGGAAATAACCAAGGGCTCAGCGTGCCGTACCGGAACCAGATTAGGGCCTGAAGCCATCCTGCGGTGTTGCGGCCAGCTCAAAAGAAAGCGAGTTGAAGAAAGGAGCTCAGGGGCACTGTAATTCACAAACCTGCAGAGTTATAAATGACAGCTATCGTCCAAAAATAGACTGAAGTAAGGCTGCCAAGAGGACTTGAAAGCGGGGCAGAATTGCAGGAAACCGATTTCAGGAGGTAGACTGGAATTGCATTGAAAGCATAGGAAAAGAGGCAGAACGTCCACAATGATGCACTTGGCCAAAAAGGGCGTATGCGTTTTTTCCTGAATATATTCAGGAAAAAACGCATACGCCCTTTTTGGCCAACCAAGCAAGCTTGCAAAGGAAATCTGCACTACAATGAAGTCTCACTTTCCCCCGGTCAAAAGGGCCATCTGAAAAAAGTGTAAAATCCAGAAAGGCAGGACAGGCCATGGAGAACTGGGAGCCTTGTTATGCTGATGGGCGGGATGTAAATTGCCAACAACCACTCGGGAGAAGTGTATGGTGTTTCCTGAAACATCTAAAAAACAAAGCAACAGAACCTAGGGCACTTCCACTTATGGTCCTATAGCTTAGGGAAATTAAAATCAAAAAGACACAGCCACCCCAAAGTTTGGGACGCCTCTGTTTACAAGAACCTCATTTACAGTACAAGTTCAACATCGCAGAAAGTGAAAAATGGATAAAGAAGTTGTGGTATTTACTTACAAAGCAACATCACTCAGCAATGAAATCTGTGTCATCAGGCCCTTAGTATCACAATGAGTGGATTCAGGTATGATGATTCTAACTGAAATAAGTCACACAGAAAAAGAAATATCATAAGATATCAGTAATACATGGAATGTAAACTTGGCTACACAGGAACTGAATTACAGAACAGAACAGGGTCTCAAATTAAGAAAACCAACTTATGCTTGCTTAAGGGTAAAGGTGAGTTGGGGTGCTGCATAAAACCAGAGATTGAAATGAGCACAGATAAAGTTCCTTAAGTCAAATATGGAATAGACAAGAGCTACTCCTTGCTCAACGAAATGGACTCAACACCGCATATTAAACGCCTAAGAATGTACCTGACTAGTAAGTATCGTAAAACCTATGGATTGCTATGTCTCCGAAAGAGAATCAAGCATGTGTACAGGGGCATAAACGCAGCAGTGATAGGATTGGAGAGGTTCGGTGAGCAAATGAAGACCCTTTGAAGTCATATTGCATGGTACCCATTACACGGGTCTCAACTCTCCAGGTTTAAGGTATTCTTCCTTCAGCTAAAACATGCATGTGGAACCCAAGTATGATCAACCATGTGAACGGGAGACGTGTTCAAATATGTCTCAGTTTTCCTCCCCTGGTACTCGGGTGCAACATTCCAGACGCTTTACTAACACTCTCCCGACTTGGAGAGTCAGTCCCTTTAACCTCCTGTTTGGCCCAGTTTGCAATTTCTGCGGAAGATGAACAGGAATAGCGAGAACCAATGAGAGGCTAGCTGGAGGTGTCTGGACGGGCAAATTTAACTCTCATTTCCCACCAGGAAGAGGAAATAACCAAGGGCTCAGCGTGCCGTACCGGAACCAGATTAGGGCCTGAAGCCATCCTGCGGTGTTGCGGCCAGGTCACAAGAAAGCGAGTTGAAGAAAGGAGCTCAGGGGCACTGTAATTCACAAACCTGCAGAGTTATAAATGACAGCTATCGTCCAAAAATAGACTGAAGTAAGGCTGCCAAGAGGACTTGAAAGCGGGGCAGAATTGCAGGAAACCGATTTCAGGAGGTAGACTGGAATTGCATTGAAAGCATAGGAAAAGAGGCAGAACGTCCACAATGATGCACTTGGCCAAAAAGGGCGTATGCGTTTTTTCCTGAATATATTCAGGAAAAAACGCATACGCCCTTTTTGGCCAACCAAGCAAGCTTGCAAAGGAAATCTGCACTACAATGAAGTCTCACTTCCCCCCGGTCAAAAGGGCCATCTGAAAAAAGTGTAAAATCCAGAAAGGTAGGACAGGCCATGGAGAACTGGGAGCCTTGTTATGCTGATGGGCGGGATGTAAATTTCCAACAAATACTCCGGAGAAGTGTATGGTGTTTCCTGAAACATCTAAAAAACAAAGCAACAGAACCTAGGGCACTTCCACTTATGGTCCTATAGCTTAGGGAAATTAAAATCAAAAACACACAGCCACCCCAAAGTTTGGAACGGCTCTGTTTACAAGAACCTCGTTTACAGTACAAGTTCAACATCGCAGAAAGTGAAAAATGGATAAAGAAGTTGTGGTATTTACTTACAAAGCAATATCACTCAGCAATGAAATCTGTGTCATCAGGCCCTTAGCAGCACAATGAGTGGATTCAGGTATGATGATTCTAACTGAAGTAAGTCACACAGAAAAAGAAACATCATAAGATATCAGTAATACACGGAATGTAAACTTGGCTACACAGGAACTGAATTACAGAACAGAACAGGGACTCAAATTTAGAAAAACAACTTATGCTTGCTTAAGGGTAAAGGTGAGTTGGGGTGCTGCATAAAACCAGAGATTGAAATGAGCACAGATAAAGTTCCTTAAGCCAAATATGGAATAGACAAGAGCTACTCCTTGCTCAATGAAATGGACTCAACACCGCATATTAAACGCCTAAGAATGTACCTGACTAGTAAGTATCTTAAAACCTATGGATTGCTATGTCTCCGAAAGAGAATCAAGCATGTGTACAGGGGCATAAACGCAGCAGTGATAGGATTGGAGAGGTTCGGTGAGCAAATGAAGACCCTTTGAAGTCATATTGCATGGTACCCATTACACGGGTCTCAACTCTCCAGGTTTAAGGTATTCTTCCTTCAGCTAAAACATGCATGTGGAACCCAAGTATGATCAACCATGTGAACGGGAGACGTGTTCAAATATGTCTCAGTTTTCCTCCCCTGGTACTCGGGTGCAACATTCCAGATGCTTTTCTAACACTCTCCCCACTTGGAGAGTCAGCGCCTTTAACCTCCTGTTTGGCCCAGTTTGCAATTTCTGCGGAAGATGAACAGGAATAGCGAGAACCAATGAGAGGCTAGCTGGAGGTGTCTGGACGGGCAAATTTAACTCTCATTTCCCACCAGGAAGAGGAAATAACCAAGGGCTCAGCGTGCCGTACCGGAACCAGATTAGGGCCTGAAGCCATCCTGCGGTGTTGCGGCCAGCTCAAAAGAAAGCGAGTTGAAGAAAGGAGCTCAGGGGCACTGTAATTCACAAACCTGCAGAGTTATAAATGACAGCTATCGTCCAAAAATAGACTGAAGTAAGGCTGCCAAGAGGACTTGAAAGCGGGGCAGAATTGCAGGAAACCGATTTCAGGAGGTAGACTGGAATTGCATTGAAAGCATAGGAAAAGAGGCCGAACGTCCACAATGATGCACTTGGCCAAAAAGGGCGTATGCGTTTTTTCCTGAATATATTCAGGAAAAAACGCATACGCCCTTTTTGGCCAACCAAGCAAGCTTGCAAAGGAAATCTGCACTACAATGAAGTCTCACTTTCCCCCGGTCAAAAGGGCCATCTGAAAAAAGTGTAAAATCCAGAAAGGCAGGACAGGCCATGGAGAACTGGGAGCCTTGTTATGCTGATGGGCGGGATGTAAATTGCCAACAACCACTCGGGAGAAGTGTATGGTGTTTCCTGAAACATCTAAAAAACAAAGCAACAGAACCTAGGGCACTTCCACTTATGGTCCTATAGCTTAGGGAAATTAAAATAAAAAAGACACAGCCACCCCAAAGTTTGGGACGCCTCTGTTTACAAGAACCTCATTTACAGTACAAGTTCAACATCGCAGAAAGTGAAAAATGGATAAAGAAGTTGTGGTATTTACTTACAAAGCAATATCACTCAGCAATGAAATCTGTGTCATCAGGCCCTTAGTATCACAATGAGTGGATTCAGGTATGATGATTCTAACTGAAATAAGTCACACAGAAAAAGAAACATCATAAGATATCAGTAATACATGGAATGTAAACTTGGCTACACAGGAACTGAATTACAGAACAGAACAGGGTCTCAAATTTAGAAAACCAACTTATGCTTGCTTAAGGGGAAAGGTGAGTTGGGGTGCTGCATAAAACCAGAGATTGAAATGAGCAGAGATAAAGTTCCTTAAGTCAAATATGGAATAGACAAGAGCTACTCCTTGCTCAACGAAATGGACTCAACACCGCATATTAAACGCCTAAGAATGTACCTGACTAGTAAGTATCGTAAAACCTATGGATTGCTATGTCTCCGAAAGAGAATCAAGCATGTGTACAGGGGCATAAACGCAGCAGTGATAGGATTGGAGAGGTTCGGTGAGCAAATGAAGACCCTTTGAAGTCATATTGCATGGTACCCATTACACGGGTTTCAACTACCCAGGTTTAAGGTATTCTTCCTAGAGCTAAAACATGCATGTGGAACCTAGAGTATGATCAACCATGTGATCGGGAGACGTGTTCAAATATGTCTCAGTTTTCGTACCTCGGTACTCGGGTGCGACATTCCAGACGCTTTACTAACACTCTCCGCACTTGGAGAGTCAGTCCCTTTAACCTCCTGTTTGGCCCAGTTTGCAATTTCTGTGGAAGATGAACAGGAATAGCGAGAACCAATGAGAGACTAGATGGAGGTGTCTGGATGGGCAAATTTAACTCTCATTTCCCACCAGGAAGAGGAATTAACCAAAGGCTCAGCGTGCCGTGCCAGAACCAGATTAAGGCCTGAAGACATCCTGCGGTGTTGCGGCCAGGTCACAAGAAAGCGAGTTAAAGAAAGGAGCTCAGGAGCACTGTAATTCACAAACCTGCAGAGTTATAAATGACAGCTATCGTCCAAAAATAGACTGAAGTAAGGCTGCCAAGAGGACTTGAAAGCGGGGCAGAATTGCAGGAAACCGATTTCAGGAGGTAGACTGGAATTGCATTGAAAGCATAGGAAAAGAGGCAGAACGTCCACAATGATGCACTTGGCCAAAAAGGGCGTATGCGTTTTTTCCTGAATATATTCAGGAAAAAACGCATACGCCCTTTTTGGCCAACCAAGCAAGCTTGCAAAGGAAATCTGCACTACAATGAAGTCTCACTTCCCCCCGGTCAAAAGGGCCATCTGAAAAAAGTGTAAAATCCAGAAAGGCAGGACAGGCCATGGAGAACTGGGAGCCTTGTTATGCTGATGGGCGGGATGTAAATTGCCAACAGACACTCGGGAGAAGTGTATGGTGTTTCCTGAAACATCAAAAAAACAAAGCAACAGAGCCTAGGGCACTGCCACTTATGGTCCTATAGCTTAGGGAAATTAAAATCAAAAAGACACAGCCACCCCAAAGTTTGGGACGGCTCTGTTTACAAGAACCTCGTTTACAGTACAAGTTCAACATCGCAGAAAGTGAAAAATGGATAAAGAACTTGTGGTACTTACGTACAATGCAGTATCACTCAGCAATGAAATCTATGTCATCAGGCCCGTAGCAGCATAATGAGTGGATTCAGGTACGATGATTCTAACTGAAATAAGTCACACAGAAAAAAACATCATAAGATATCACTAATACACGGAATGTAAACTTGGCTACACAGGAACTGCATTCCAAAACAGAACAGGGTCTCAAATTTAGAAAACCAACTTATGCTTGCTTAAGGGGAAAGGTGAGTTGGGGTGCTGCATAAAACCAGAGATTGAAATGAGCACAGATAAAGTTCCTTAAGCCAAATATGGAATAGACAAGAGCTACTACTTGCTCAACGAAATGGACTCAAAACCCCATATTAAACCCCTAAGAATGTACCTGACTAGTAAGTATCTTAAAACCTATGGATTGCTATGTCTCCAAAAGAGAATCAAGCGTGTGTACAGGGGAATAAACGCAGCAGTGATAGGATTGGAGAGGTTCGGTGAGCAAATGAAGACCCTTTGAAGTCATATTGCATGGTACCCATTACACGGGTCTCAACTCTCCAGGTTTAAGGTATTCTTCCTTCAGCTAAAACATGCATGTGGAACCCAGAGTATGATCAACCATGTGAATGGGAGACGTGTTCAAATATGTCTCAGTTTTCCTCCCCTGGTACTCGGGTGCAACATTCCAGACGCTTTACTAACACTCTCCAGACTTGGAGAGTCAGTCCCTTTAACCTCCTGTTTGGCCCAGTTTGCAATTTCTGCGGAAGATGAACAGGAATAGCGAGAACCAATGAGAGACTAGCTGGAGGTGTCTGGACGGGCAAATTTAACTCTCATTTCCCACCAGGAAGAGGAAATAACCAAAGGCTCAGCATGCCGTGCCGGAACCAGATTAAGGCCTGAAGCCATCCTGCGGTGTTGCGGCCAGCTCAAAAGAAAGCGAGTTGAAGAAAGGAGCTCAGGGGCACTGTAATTCACAAACCTGCAGAGTTATAAATGACAGCTATCGTCCAAAAATAGACTGAAGTAAGGCTGCCAAGAGGACTTGAAAGCGGGGCAGAATTGCAGGAAACCGATTTCAGGAGGTAGACTGGAATTGCATTGAAAGCATAGGAAAAGAGGCAGAACGTCCACAATGATGCACTTGGCCAAAAAGGGCGTATGCGTTTTTTCCTGAATATATTCAGGAAAAAACGCATACGCCCTTTTTGGCCAACCAAGCAAGCTTGCAAAGGAAATCTGCACTACAATGAAGTCTCACTTCCCCCTGGTCAAAAGAGCCATCTGAAAAAAGTGTAAAATCCAGAAAGGCAGGACAGGCCATGGAGAACTGGGAGCCTTGTTATGCTGATGGGCGGGATGTAAATTGCCAACAGACACTCGGGAGAAGTGTATGGTGTTTCCTGAAACATCTAAAAAACAAAGTAACAGAGCCTAGGGCACTGCCACTTATGGTCCTATAGCTTAGGGAAATTAAAATCAAAAAGACACAACCACCCCAAAGTTTGGGACGCCTCTGTTTACAAGAACCTCGTTTACAGTACAAGTTCAACATCGCAGAAAGTGAAAAATGGATAAAGAAGTTGTGGTATTTACTTACAAAGCAATATCACTCAGCAATGAAATCTATGTCATCAGGCCCTTAGCATCACAATGAGTGGATTCAGGTATGATGATTCTAACTGAAATAAGTCACACAGAAAAAGAAACATCATAAGATATCAGTAATACACGGAATGTAAACTTGGCTACACAGGAACTGAATTACAGAACAGAACAGGGTCTCAAATTTAGAAAACCAACTTATGCTTGCTTAAGGGTAAAGGTGAGTTGGGGTGCTGCATAAAACCAGAGATTGAAATGAGCACAGATAAAGTTCCTTAAGTCAAATATGGAATAGACAAGAGCTACTCCTTGCTCAACGAAATGGACTCAACACCGCATATTAAACGCCTAAGAATGTACCTGACTAGTAAGTATCGTAAAACCTATGGATTGCTATGTCTCCAAAAGAGAATCAAGCATGTGTACAGGGGCATAAACGCAGCAGTGATAGGATTGGAGAGGTTCGGTGAGCAAATGAAGACCCTTTGAAGTCATATTGCATGGTACCCATTACACGGGTCTCAACTCTCCAGGTTTAAGGTATTCTTCCTTCAGCTAAAACATGCATGTGGAACCCAAGTATGATCAACCATGTGAACGGGAGACGTGTTCAAATATGTCTCAGTTTTCCTCCCCTGGTACTCGGGTGCAACATTCCAGACGCTTTACTAACACTCTCCCCACTTGGAGAGTCAGCGCCTTTAACCTCCTGTTTGGCCCAGTTTGCAATTTCTGCGGAAGATGAACAGGAATAGCGAGAACCAATGAGAGGCTAGCTGGAGGTGTCTGGATGGGCAAATTTAACTCTCATTTCCCACCAGGAAGAGGAAATAACCAAAGGCTCAGCGTGCCGTACCGGAACCAGATTAGGGCCTGAAGCCATCCTGCGGTGTTGCGGCCAGCTCAAAAGAAATCGAGTTGAAGAAAGGAGCTCAGGGGCACTGTAATTCACAAACCTGCAGAGTTATAAATGACAGCTATCGTCCAAAAATAGACTGAAGTAAGGCTGCCAAGAGGACTTGAAAGCGGGGCAGAATTGCAGGAAACCGATTTCAGGAGGTAGACTGGAATTGCATTGAAAGCATAGGAAAAGAGGCAGAACGTCCACAATGATGCACTTGGCCAAAAAGGGCGTATGCGTTTTTTCCTGAATATATTCAGGAAAAAACGCATACGCCCTTTTTGGCCAACCAAGCAAGCTTGCAAAGGAAATCTGCACTACAATGAAGTCTCACTTCCCCCCGGTCAAAAGGGCCATCTGAAAAAAGTGTAAAATCCAGAAAGGCAGGACAGGCCATGGAGAACTGGGAGCCTTGTTATGCTGACGGGCGGGATGTAAATTGCCAACAACCACTCGGGAGAAGTGTATGGTGTTTCCTGAAACATCTAAAAAACAAAGCAACAGAACCCAGGGCACTTCCACTTATGGTCCTATAGCTTAGGGAAATTAAAATCAAAAAGACACAGCCACCCCAAAGTTTGGAACGGCTCTGTTTACAAGAACCTCGTTTACAGTACAAGTTCAACATCGCAGAAAGTGGAAAATGGATAAAGAAGTTGTGGTATTTACTTACAAAGCAATATCACTCAGCAATGAAATCTGTGTCATCAGGCCCTTAGCAGCACAATGAGTGGATTCAGGTACGATGATTCTAACTGAAGTAAGTCCCACAGAAAAAGAAACATCATAAGATATCAGTAATACACGGAATGTAAACTTGGCTACACAGGAACTGAATTACAGAACAGAACAGGGTCTCAAATTTAGAAAACCAACTTATGCTTGCTTAAGGGTAAAGGTGAGTTGGGGTGCTGCATAAAACCAGAGATTGAAATGAGCACAGATGAAGTTCCTTAAGTCAAATATGGAATAGACAAGAGCTACTCCTTGCTCAACGAAATGGACTCAACACCGCATATTAAACGCCTAAGAATGTACCTGACTAGTAAGAATCTTAAAACCTATGGATTGCTATGTCTCCGAAAGAGAATCAAGCATGTGTACAGGGGCATAAACGCAGCAGTGATAGGATTGGAGAGGTTCTGTGAGCAAATGAAGACCCTTTGAAGTCATATTGCATGGTACCCATTCCACGGGTTTCAACTACCCAGGTTTAAGGTATTCTTCCTAGAGCTAAAACATGCATGTGGAACCTAGAGTATGATCAACCATGTGATCGGGAGACGTGTTCAAATATGTCTCAGTTTTCGTACCTCGGTACTCGGGTGCGACATTCCAGACGCTTTACTAACACTCTCCCCACTTGGAGAGTCAGTCCCTTTAACCTCCTGTTTGGCCCAGTTTGCAATTTCTGTGGAAGATGAACAGGAATAGCGAGAACCAATGAGAGACTAGATGGAGGTGTCTGGATGGGCAAATTTAACTCTCATTTCCCACCAGGAAGAGGAATTAACCAAAGGCTCAGCGTGCCGTGCCAGAACCAGATTAAGGCCTGAAGACATCCTGCGGTGTTGCGGCCAGGTCACAAGAAAGCGAGTTAAAGAAAGGAGCTCAGGAGCACTGTAATTCACAAACCTGCAGAGTTATAAATCACAGCTATCGTCCAAAAATAGACTGAAGTAAGGCTGCCAAGAGGACTTGAAAGCGGGGCAGAATTGCAGGAAACCGATTTCAGGAGGTAGACTGGAATTGCATTGAAAACATAGGAAAAGAGGCAGAACGTCCACAATGATGCACTTGGCCAAAAAGGGCGTATGCGTTTTTTCCTGAATATATTCAGGAAAAAACGCATACGCCCTTTTTGGCCAACCAAGCAAGCTTGCAAAGGAAATCTGCACTACAATGAAGTCTCACTTCCCCCCGGTCAAAAGGGCCATCTGAAAAAAGTGTAAAATCCAGAAAGGCAGGACAGGCCATGGAGAACTGGGAGCCTTGTTATGCTGATGGGCGGGATGTAAATTGCCAACAACCACTCCGGAGAAGTGTATGGTGTTTCCTGAAACATCTAAAAAACAAAGCAACAGAACCTAGGGCACTTCCACTTATGGTCCTATAGCTTAGGGAAATTAAAATCAAAAAGACACAGCCACCCCAAAGTTTGGAACGGCTCTGTTTACAAGAACCTCGTTTACAGTACAAGTTCAACATCGCAGAAAGTGAAAAATGGATAAAGAAGTTGTGGTATTTACTTACAAAGCAATATCACTCAGCAATGAAATCTGTGTCATCAGGCCCTTAGCAGCACAATGAGTGGATTCAGGTATGATGATTCTAACTGAAATAAGTCACACAGAAAAAGAAACATCATAAGATATCAGTAATACACGGAATGTAAACTTGGCTACACAGGAACTGAATTACAGAACAGAACAGGGTTTCAAATTTAGAAAACCAACTTATGCTTGCTTAAGGGGAAAAGTGAGTTGGGGTGCTGCATAAAACCAGAGATTGAAATGAGCACAGATAAAGTTCCTTAAGCCAAATATGGAATAGACAAGAGCTACTCCTTGCTCAACGAAATGGACTCAACACCGCATATTAAACGCCTAAGAATGTACCTGACTAGTAAGAATCTTAAAACCTCTGGATTGCTATGTCTCCGAAAGAGAATCAAGAATGTGTACAGGGGCATAAACGCAGCAGTGATAGGATTGGAGAGGTTCTGTGAGCAAATGAAGACCCTTTGAAGTCATATTGCATGGTACCCATTCCACGGGTTTCAACTACCCAGGTTTAAGGTATTCTTCCTTCAGCTAAAACATGCATGTGGAACCTAGAGTATGATCAACCATGTGATCGGGAGACGTGTTCAAATATGTCTCAGTTTTCGTACCTCGGTACTCGGGTGCGACATTCCAGACGCTTTACTAACACTCTCCCCACTTGGAGAGTCAGTCCCTTTAACCTCCTGTTTGGCCCAGTTTGCAATTTCTGTGGAAGATGAACAGGAATAGCAAGAACCAATGAGAGACTAGATGGAGGTGTCTGGATGGGCAAATTTAACTCTCATTTCCCACCAGGAAGAGGAATTAACCAAAGGCTCAGCGTGCCGTGCCAGAACCAGATTAAGGCCTGAAGACATCCTGCGGTGTTGCGGCCAGGTCACAAGAAAGCGAGTTAAAGAAAGGAGCTCAGGAGCACTGTAATTCACAAACCTGCAGAGTTATAAATGACAGCTATCGTCCAAAAATAGACTGAAGTAAGGCTGCCAAGAGAACTTGAAAGCGGGGCAGAATTGCAGGAAACCGATTTCAGGAGGTAGACTGGAATTGCATTGAAAGCATAGGAAAAGAGGCAGAACGTCCACAATGATGCACTTGGCCAAAAAGGGCGTATGCGTTTTTTCCTGAATATATTCAGGAAAAAACGCATACGCCCTTTTTGGCCAACCAAGCAAGCTTGCAAAGGAAATCTGCACTACAATGAAGTCTCACTTCCCCCCGGTCAAAAGGGCCATCTGAAAAAAGTGTAAAATCCAGAAAGGCAGGACAGGCCATGGAGAACTGGGAGCCTTGTTATGCTGATGGGCGGGATGTAAATTGCCAACAGACACTCGGGAGAAGTGTATGGTGTTTCCTGAAACATCAAAAAAACAAAGCAACAGAGCCTAGGGCACTGCCACTTATGGTCCTATAGCTTAGGGAAATTAAAATCAAAAAGACACAGCCACCCCAAAGTTTGGGACGCCTCTGTTTACAAGAACCTCGTTTACAGTACAAGTTCAACATCGCAGAAAGTGAAAAATGGATAAAGAACTTGTGGTACTTACGTACAATGCAGTATCACTCAGCAATGAAATCTATGTCATCAGGCCCGTAGCAGCATAATGAGTGGATTCAGGTACGATGATTCTAACTGAAATAAGTCACACAGAAAAAAACATCATAAGATATCACTAATACACGGAATGTAAACTTGGCTACACAGGAACTGCATTCCAAAACAGAACAGGGTCTCAAATTTAGAAAACCAACTTATGCTTGCTTAAGGGGAAAGGTGAGTTGGGGTGCTGCATAAAACCAGAGATTGAAATGAGCACAGATAAAGTTCCGTAAGCCAAATATGGAATAGACAAGAGCTACTACTTGCTCAACGAAATGGACTCAAAACCCCATATTAAACCCCTAAGAATGTACCTGACTAGTAAGTATCTTAAAACCTATGGATTGCTATGTCTCCAAAAGAGAATCAAGCGTGTGTATAGGGGAATAAACACAGCAGTGATAGGATTGGAGAGGTTCGGTGAGCAAATGAAGACCCTTTGAAGTCATATTGCATGGTACCCATTACACGGGTCTCAACTCTCCAGGTTTAAGGTATTCTTCCTTCAGCTAAAACATGCATGTGGAACCCAGAGTATGATCAACCATGTGAACGGGAGACGTGTTCAAATATGTCTCAGTTTTCCTCCCCTGGTACTCGGGTGCAACATTCCAGACGCTTTACTAACACTCTCCCGACTTGGAGAGTCAGTCCCTTTAACCTCCTGTTTGGCCCAGTTTGCAATTTCTGCGGAAGATGAACAGGAATAGCGAGAACCAATGAGAGACTAGCTGGAGGTGTCTGGACGGGCAAATTTAACTCTCATTTCCCACCAGGAAGAGGAAATAACCAAAGGCTCAGCATGCCGTGCCGGAACCAGATTAAGGCCTGAAGCCATCCTGCGGTGTTGCGGCCAGCTCAAAAGAAAGCGAGTTGAAGAAAGGAGCTCAGGGGCACTGTAATTCACAAACCTGCAGAGTTATAAATGACAGCTATCGTCCAAAAATAGACTGAAGTAAGGCTGCCAAGAGGACTTGAAAGCGGGGCAGAATTGCAGGAAACCGATTTCAAGAGGTAGACTGGAATTGCATTGAAAGCATAGGAAAAGAGGCAGAACGTCCACAATGATGCACTTGGCCAAAAAGGGCGTATGCGTTTTTTCCTGAATATATTCAGGAACAAACGCATACGCCCTTTTTGGCCAACCAAGCAAGCTTGCAAAGGAAATCTGCACTACAATGAAGTCTCACTTCCCCCTGGTCAAAAGAGCCATCTGAAAAAAGTGTAAAATCCAGAAAGGCAGGACAGGCCATGGAGAACTGGGAGCCTTGTTATGCTGATGGGCGGGATGTAAATTGCCAACAGACACTCCGGAGAAGTGTATGGTGTTTCCTGAAACATCTAAAAAACAAAGTAACAGAGCCTAGGGCACTGCCACTTATGGTCCTATAGCTTAGGGAAATTAAAATCAAAAAGACACAACCACCCCAAAGTTTGGGACGCCTCTGTTTACAAGAACCTCGTTTACAGTACAAGTTCAACATCGCAGAAAGTGAAAAATGGATAAAGAAGTTGTGGTATTTACTTACAAAGCAATATCACTCAGCAATGAAATCTATGTCATCAGGCCCTTAGCATCACAATGAGTGGATTCAGGTATGATGATTCTAACTGAAATAAGTCACACAGAAAAAGGAACATCATAAGATATCAGTAATACACGGAATGTAAACTTGGCTACACAGGAACTGAATTACAGAACAGAACAGGGTCTCAAATTTAGAAAACCAACTTATGCTTGCTTAAGGGGAAAGGTGAGTTGGGGTGCTGCATAAAACCAGAGATTGAAATGAGCACAGATAAATTTCCTTAAGTCAAATATGGAATAGACAAGAGCTACTCCTTGCTCAACGAAATGGACTCAACACCGCATATTAAACGCCTAAGAATGTACCTGACTAGTAAGTATCGTAAAACCTATGGATTGCTATGTCTCCAAAAGAGAATCAAGCATGTGTACAGGGGCATAAACGCAGCAGTGATAGGATTGGAGAGGTTCGGTGAGCAAATGAAGACCCTTTGAAGTCATATTGCATGGTACCCATTCCACGGGTCTCAACTCTCCAGGTTTAAGGTATTCTTCCTTCAGCTAAAACATGCATGTGGAACCCAAGTATGATCAACCATGTGAACGGGAGACGTGTTCAAATATGTCTCAGTTTTCCTCCCCTGGTACTCGGGTGCAACATTCCAGACGCTTTACTAACACTCTCCCCACTTGGAGAGTCAGCGCCTTTAACCTCCTGTTTGGCCCAGTTTGCAATTTCTGCGGAAGATGAACAGGAATAGCGAGAACCAATGAGAGGCTAGCTGGAGGTGCCTGGATGGGCAAATTTAACTCTCATTTCCCACCAGGAAGAGGAAATAACCAAAGGCTCAGCGTGCCGTACCGGAACCAGATTAGGGCCTGAAGCCATCCTGCGGTGTTGCGGCCAGCTCAAAAGAAAGCGAGTTGAAGAAAGGAGCTCAGGGGCACTGTAATTCACAAACCTGCAGAGTTATAAATGACAGCTATCGTCCAAAAATAGACTGAAGTAAGGCTGCCAAGAGGACTTGAAAGCGGGGCAGAATTGCAGGAAACCGATTTCAGGAGGTAGACTGGAATTGCATTGAAAGCATAGGAAAAGAGGCAGAACGTCCACAATGATGCACTTGGCCAAAAAGGGCGTATGCGTTTTTTCCTGAATATATTCAGGAAAAAACGCATACGCCCTTTTTGGCCAACCAAGCAAGCTTGCAAAGGAAATCTGCACTACAATGAAGTCTCACTTCCCCCCGGTCAAAAGGGCCATCTGAAAAAAGTGTAAAATCCAGAAAGGCAGGACAGGCCATGGAGAACTGGGAGCCTTGTTATGCTGATGGGCGGGATGTAAATTGCCAACAACCACTCGGGAGAAGTGTATGGTGTTTCCTGAAACATCTAAAAAACAAAGCAACAGAACCTAGGGCACTTCCACTTATGGTCCTATAGCTTAGGGAAATTAAAATCAAAAAGACACAGCCACCCCAAAGTTTGGAACGGCTCTGTTTACAAGAACCTCGTTTACAGTACAAGTTCAAAATCGCAGAAAGTGGAAAATGGATAAAGAAGTTGTGGTATTTACTTACAAAGCAATATCACTCAGCAATGAAATCTGTGTCATCAGGAACTTAGCAGCACAATGAGTGGATTCAGGTACGATGATTCTAACTGAAGTAAGTCCCACAGAAAAAGAAACATCATAAGATATCAGTAATACACGGAATGTAAACTTGGCTACACAGGAACTGAATTACAGAACAGAACAGGGTCTCAAATTTAGAAAACCAACTTATGCTTGCTTAAGGGTAAAGGTGAGTTGGGGTGCTGCATAAAACCAGAGATTGAAATGAGCACAGATGAAGTTCCTTAAGCCAAATATGGAATAGACAAGAGCTACTCCTTGCTCAATGAAATGGACTCAACACCCCATATTAAACGCCTAAGAATGTTCCTGACTAGTAAGTATCTTAAAACCTATGGATTGCTATGTCTCCGAAAGAGAATCAAGCATGTGTACAGGGGCATAAACGCAGCAGTGATAGGATTGGAGAGTTTCGGTGAGCAAATGAAGACCCTTTGAAGTCATATTGCATGGTACCCATTCCACGGGTTTCAACTACCCAGGTTTTAGGTATTCTTCCTTCAGCTAAAATATGCATGTGGAACCCAGATTATGATCAACCATGTGATCGGGAGACGTGTTCAAATATGTCTCAGTTTTCCTCCCCTGGTACTCGGGTGCAACATTCCAGACGCTTTACTAACACTCTCCCGACTTGGAGAGTCAGCGCCTTTAACCTCCTGTTTGGTCCAGTTTGAAATTTCTTGGAAGATGAACAGGAATAGCGAGAACCAATGAGAGACTAGCTGGAGGTGTCTGGACGGGCAAATTTAACTCTCATTTCCCACCAGGAAGAGGAAATAACCAAAGGCTCAGCGTGCCGTGCCGGAACCAGATTAGGGCCTGAAGCCATCCTGCGGTGTTGCGGCCAGGTCACAAGAAAGCGAGTTGAAGAAAGGAGCTCAGGGGCACTGTAATTCACAAACCTGCAGAGTTATAAATGACAGCTATCGTCCAAAAATAGACTGAAGTAAGGCTGCCAAGAGGACTTGAAAGCGGGGCAGAATTGCAGGAAACCGATTTCAGGAGGTAGACTGGAATTGCATTGAAAGCATAGGAAAAGAGGCAGAACGTCCACAATGATGCACTTGGCCAAAAAGGGCGTATGCGTTTTTTCCTGAATATATTCAGGAAAAAACGCATACGCCCTTTTTGGCCAACCAAGCAAGCTTGCAAAGGAAATCTGCACTACAATGAAGTCTCACTTCCCCCCGGTCAAAAGGGCCATCTGAAAAAAGTGTAAAATCCAGAAAGGCAGGACAGGCCATGGAGAACTGGGAGCCTTGTTATGGTGATGGGTGGGATGTAAATTGCCAACAACCACTCGGGAGAAGTGTATGGTGTTTCCTGAAACATCTAAAAAACAAAGCAACAGAACCTAGGGCACTTCCACTTATGGTCCTATAGCTTAGGGAAATTAAAATCAAAAAGACACAGCCACCCCAAAGTTTGGAACGGCTCTGTTTACAAGAACCTCGTTTACAGTACAAGTTCAACATCGCAGAAAGTGAAAAATGGATAAAGAAGTTGTGGTATTTACTTACAAAGCAATATCACTCAGCAATGAAATCTGTGTCATCAGGCCCTTAGCAGCACAATGAGTGGATTCAGGTATGATGATTCTAACTGAAATAAGTCACACAGAAAAAGAAACATCATAAGATATCAGTAATACACGGAATGTAAACTTGGCTACACAGGAACTGAATTACAGAACAGAACAGGGTCTCAAATTTAGAAAACCAACTTATGCTTGCTTAAGGGGAAAAGTGAGTTGGGGTGCTGCATAAAACCAGAGATTGAAATGAGCACAGATAAAGTTCCTTAAGCCAAATATGGAATAGAAAAGAGCTACTCCTTGCTCAACGAAATGGACTCAACACCGCATATTAAACGCCTAAGAATGTACCTGACTAGTAAGAATCTTAAAACCTCTGGATTGCTATGTCTCTGAAAGAGAATCAAGCATGTGTACAGGGGCATAAACGCAGCAGTGATAGGATTGGAGAGGTTCTGTGAGCAAATGAAGACCCTTTGAAGTCATATTGCATGGTACCCATTCCACGGGTTTCAACTACCCAGGTTTAAGGTATTCTTCCTTCAGCTAAAACATGCATGTGGAACCTAGAGTATGATCAACCATGTGATCGGGAGACGTGTTCAAATATGTCTCAGTTTTCGTACCTCGGTACTCGGGTGCAACATTCCAGACGCTTTACTAACACTCTCCCCACTTGGAGAGTCAGTCCCTTTAACCTCCTGTTTGGCCCAGTTTGCAATTTCTGTGGAAGATGAACAGGAATAGTGAGAACCAATGAGAGACTACCTGGAGGTGTCTGGATGGGCAAATTTAACTCTCATTTCCCACCAGGAAGAGGAATTAACCAAAGGCTCAGCGTGCCGTGCCAGAACCAGATTAAGGCCTGAAGACATCCTGCGGTGTTGCCGCCAGGTCACAAGAAAGCGAGTTAAAGAAAGGAGCTCAGGAGCACTGTAATTCACAAACCTGCAGAGTTATAAATGACAGCTATCGTCCAAAAATAGACTGAAGTAAGGCTGTCAAGAGGACTTGAAAGCGGGGCAGAATTGCAGGAAACCGATTTCAGGAGGTAGACTGGAATTGCATTGAAAGCATAGGAAAAGAGGCAGAACGTCCACAATGATGCACTTGGCCAAAAAGGGCGTATGCGTTTTTTCCTGAATATATTCAGGAAAAAACGCATACGCCCTTTTTGGCCAACCAAGCAAGCTTGCAAAGGAAATCTGCACTACAATGAAGTCTCACTTCCCCCCGGTCAAAAGGGACATCTGAAAAAAGTGTAAAATCCAGAAAGGCAGGACAGGCCATGGAGAACTGGGAGCCTTGTTATGCTGATGGGCGGGATGTAAATTGCCAACAGACACTCGGGAGAAGTGTATGGTGTTTCCTGAAACATCAAAAAAACAAAGCAACAGAGCCTAGGGCACTGCCACTTATGGTCCTATAGCTTAGGGAAATTAAAATCAAAAAGACACAGCCACCCCAAAGTTTGGGACGGCTCTGTTTACAAGAACCTCGTTTACAGTACAAGTTCAACATCGCAGAAAGTGAAAAATGGATAAAGAACTTGTGGTACTTACGTACAATGCAGTATCACTCAGCAATGAAATCTATGTCATCAGGCCCGTAGCAGCATAATGAGTGGATTCAGGTACGATGATTCTAACTGAAATAAGTCACACAGAAAAAAACATCATAAGATATCACTAATACACGGAATGTAAACTTGGCTACACAGGAACTGCATTCCAAAACAGAACAGGGTCTCAAATTTAGAAAACCAACTTATGCTTGCTTAAGGGGAAAGGTGAGTTGGGGTGCTGCATAAAACCAGAGATTGAAATGAGCACAGATAAAGTTCCGTAAGCCAAATATGGAATAGACAAGAGCTACTCCTTGCTCAACGAAATGGACTCAACACCGCATATTAAACGCCTAAGAATGTACCTGACTAGTAAGTATCGTAAAACCTATGGATTGCTATGTCTCCAAAAGAGAATCAAGCATGTGTACAGGGGCATAAACGCAGCAGTGATAGGATTGGAGAGGTTCGGTGAGCAAATGAAGACCCTTTGAAGTCATATTGCATGGTACCCATTACACGGGTCTCAACTCTCCAGGTTTAAGGTATTCTTCCTTCAGCTAAAACATGCATGTGGAACTCAAGTATGATCAACCATGTGAACGGGAGACGTGTTCAAATATGTCTCAGTTTTCCTCCCCTGGTACTCGGGTGCAACATTCCAGACGCTTTACTAACACTCTCCCCACTTGGAGAGTCAGCGCCTTTAACCTCCTGTTTGGCCCAGTTTGCAATTTCTGCGGAAGATGAACAGGAATAGCGAGAACCAATGAGAGGCTAGCTGGAGGTGTCTGGATGGGCATATTTAACTCTCATTTCCCACCAGGAAGAGGAAATAACCAAAGGCTCAGCGTGCCGTACCGGAACCAGATTAGGGCCTGAAGCCATCCTGCGGTGTTGCGGCCAGCTCAAAAGAAAGCGAGTTGAAGAAAGGAGCTCAGGGGCACTGTAATTCACAAACCTGCAGAGTTATAAATGACAGCTATCGTCCAAAAATATACTGAAGTAAGGCTGCCAAGAGGACTTGAAAGCGGGGCAGAATTGCAGGAAACCGATTTCAGGAGGTAGACTGGAATTGCATTGAAAGCATAGGAAAAGAGGCAGAACGTCCACAATGATGCACTTGGCCAAAAAGGGCGTATGCGTTTTTTCCTGAATATATTCAGGAAAAAACGCATACGCCCTTTTTGGCCAACCAAGCAAGCTTGCAAAGGAAATCTGCACTACAATGAAGTCTCACTTCCCCCCGGTCAAAAGGGCCATCTGAAAAAAGTGTAAAATCCAGAAAGGCAGGACAGGCCATGGAGAACTGGGAGCCTTGTTATGCTGATGGGCGGGATGTAAATTGCCAACAGACACTCGGGAGAAGTGTATGGTGTTTCCTGAAACATCTAAAAAACAAAGCAACAGAACCTAGGGCACTTCCACTTATGGTCCTATAGCTTAGGGAAATTAAAATCAAAAAGACACAGCCACCCCAAAGTTTGGAACGGCTCTGTTTACAAGAACCTCGTTTACAGTACAAGTTCAACATCGCAGAAAGTGGAAAATGGATAAAGAAGTTGTGGTATTTACTTACAAAGCAATATCACTCAGCAATGAAATCTGTGTCATCAGGCCCTTAGCAGCACAATGAGTGGATTCAGGAACGATGATTCTAACTGAAGTAAGTCCCACAGAAAAAGAAACATCATAAGATATCAGTAATACACGGAATGTAAACTTGGCTACACAGGAACTGAATTACAGAACAGAACAGGGTCTCAAATTTAGAAAACCAACTTATGCTTGCTTAAGGGTAAAGGTGAGTTGGGGTGCTGCATAAAACCAGAGATTAAAATGAGCACAGATAAAGTTCCTTAAGCCAAATATGGAATAGACAAGAGCTACACCTTGCTCAACGAAATGGACTCAACACCCCATATTAAACGCCTAAGAATGTACCTGACTAGTAAGTATCGTAAAACCTATGGATTGCTATGTCTCCAAAAGAGAATCAAGCATGTGTACAGGGGCATAAACGCAGCAGTGATAGGATTGGAGAGGTTCGGTGAGCAAATGAAGACCCTTTGAAGTCATATTGCATGGTACCCATTACACGGGTCTCAACTCTCCAGGTTTAAGGTATTCTTCCTTCAGCTAAAACATGCATGTGGAACCCAAGTATGATCAACCATGTGAACGGGAGACGTGTTCAAATATGTCTCAGTTTTCCTCCCCTGGTACTCGGGTGCAACATTCCAGACGCTTTACTAACACTCTCCCCACTTGGAGAGTCAGTCCCTTTAACCTCCTGTTTGGCCCAGTTTGCAATTTCTGCGGAAGATGAACAGGAATAGCGAGAACCAATGAGAGGCTAGCTGGAGGTGTCTGGACGGGCAAATTTAACTCTCATTTCCCACCAGGAAGAGGAATTAACCAAAGGCTCAGCATGCCGGGCCGGAACCAGATTAGGGCCTGAAGCCATCCTGCGGTGTTGCGGCCAGGTCACAAGAAAGCGAGTTGAAGAAAGGAGCTCAGGGGCACTGTAATTCACAAACCTGCAGAGTTATAAATGACAGCTATCGTCCAAAAATAGACTGAAGTAAGGCTGCCAAGAGGACTTGAAAGCGGGGCAGAATTGCAGGAAACCGATTTCAGGAGGTAGACTGGAATTGCATTGAAAGAATAGGAAAAGAGGCAGAACGTCCACAATGATACACTTGGCCAAAAAGGGCGTATGCGTTTTTTCCTGAATATATTCAGGAAAAAATGCATACGCCGTTTTTGGCCAACCAAGCAAGCTTGCAAAGGAAATCTGCACTACAATGAAGTCTCACTTCCCCCCGGTCAAAAGGGCCATCTGAAAAAAGTGTAAAATCCAGAAAGGCAGGACAGGCCATGGAGAACTTGGAGCCTTGTTATGCTGATGGGCGGGATGTAAATTGCCAACAGACACTCGAGAGAAGTGTATGGTGTTTCCTGAAACATCTAAAAAACAAAGCAACAGAGCCTAGGGCACTGCCACTTATGGTCCTATAGCTTAGGGAAATTAAAATCAAAAAGACACAGCCACCCCAAAATTTGGGACGCCTCTGTTTACAAGAACCTCGTTTACAGTACAAGTTCAACATCGCAGAAAGTGAAAAATGGATAAAGAAATTGTGGTATTTACTTACAAAGCAATATCACTCAGCAATGAAATCTATGTCATCAGGCCCTTAGCATCACAATGAGTGGATTCAGGTATGATGATTCTAACTGAAATAAGTCACACAGAAAAAGAAACATCATAAGATATCAGTAATACACGGAATGTAAACTTGGCTACACAGGAACTGAATTACAGAACAGAACAGGGTCTCAAATTTAGAAAACCAACTTATGCTTGCTTAAGGGGAAAGGTGAGTTGGGGTGCTGCATAAAACCAGAGATTGAAATGAGCACAGATAAAGTTCCTTAAGTCAAATATGGAATAGACAAGAGCTACTCCTTGCTCAACGAAATGGACTCAACACCCCATATTAAACGCCTAAGAATGTACCTGACTAGTAAGTATCGTAAAACCTATGGATTGCTATGTCTCCGAAAGAGAATCAAGCATGTGTACAGGGGCATAAACGCAGCAGTGATAGGATTGGAGAGGTTCGGTGAGCAAATGAAGACCCTTTGAAGTCATATTGCATGGTACCCATTCCACGGGTCTCAACTCTCCAGGTTTAAGGTATTCTTCCTTCAGCTAAAACATGCATGTGGAACCCAAGTATGATCAACCATGTGAACGGGAGACGTGTTCAAATATGTCTCAGTTTTCCTCCCCTGGTACTCGGGTGCAACATTCCAGACGCTTTACTAACACTCTCCCCACTTGGAGAGTCAGCGCCTTTAACCTCCTGTTTGGCCCAGTTTGCAATTTCTGCGGAAGATGAACAGGAATAGCGAGAACCAATGAGAGGCTAGCTGGAGGTGTCTGGACGGGCAAATTTAACTCTCATTTCCCACCAGGAAGAGGAATTAACCAAAGGCTCTGCATGCCGGGCCGGAACCAGATTAGGGCCTGAAGCCATCCTGCGGTGTTGCGGCCAGGTCACAAGAAAGCGAGTTGAAGAAAGGAGCTCAGCGGCACTGTAATTCACAAACCCGCAGAGTTATAAATGACAGCTATCATCCAAAAATAGACTGAAGTAAGGCTGCCAAGAGGACTTGAAAGCAGGGCAGAATTGCAGGAAACCGATTTCAGGAGGTAGACTGGAATTGCATTGAAAGCATAGGAAAAGAGGCAGAACGTCCACAATGATGCACTTGGCCAAAAAGGGCGTATGCGTTTTTTCCTGAATATATTCAGGAAAAAACGCATACGCCCTTTTTGGCCAACCAAGCAAGCTTGCAAAGGAAATCTGCACTACAATGAAGTCTCACTTCCCCCCGGTCAAAAGGGCCATCTGAAAAAAGTGTAAAATCCAGAAAGGCAGGACAGGCCATGGAGAACTGGGAGCTTTGTTATGCTGATGGGCGGGATGTAAATTGCCAACAGACACTCGGGAGAAGTGTATGGTGTTTCCTGAAACATCTAAAAAACAAAGCAACAGAGCCTAGGGCACTGCCACTTATGGTCCTATAGATTAGGGAAATTAAAATCAAAAAGACACAGCCACCCCAAAGTTTGGGACGCCTCTGTTTACAAGAACCTCGTTTACAGTACAAGTTCAACATCGCAGAAAGTGAAAAATGGATAAAGAACTTGTGGTACTTACGTACAATGCAGTATCACTCAGCAATGAAATCTATGTCATCAGGCCCGTAGCAGCATAATGAGTGGATTCAGGTACGATGATTCTAACTGAAATACGTCACACAGAAAAAGAAACATCGTAAGATATCACTAATACACGGAATGTAAACTTGGCTACACAGGAACTGCATTCCAAAACAAACAGGGTCTCAAATTTAGAAAACCAACTTATGCTTGCTTAAGGGGAAAGGTGAGTTGGGGTGCTGCATAAAACCAGAGATTGAAATGAGCACAGATAAAGTTCCTTAAGCCAAATATGGAATAGACAAGAGCTACTCCTTGCTCAACGAAATGGACTCAACACCGCATATTAAACGCCTAAGAATGTACCTGACTACTAAGTATCGTAAAACCTATGGATTGCTATGTCTCCAAAAGAGAATCAAGCATGTGTACAGGGGCATAAACGCAGCAGTGATAGGATTGGAGAGGTTTGGTGAGCAAATGAAGACCCTTTGAAGTCATATTGCATGGTACCCATTAAACGGGTCTCAACTCTCCAGGTTTAAGGTATTCTTCCTTCAGCTAAAACATGCATGTGGAGCCCAAGTATGACCAACCATGTGAACGGGAGACGTGTTCAAATATGTCTCAGTTTTCCTCCCCTGGTACTCGGGTGCAACATTCCAGACGCTTTACTAACACTCTCCCCACTTGGAGAGTCAGCGCCTTTAACCTCCTGTTTGGCCCAGTTTGCAATTTCTGCGGAAGATGAACAGGAATAGCGAGAACCAATGAGAGACTAGCTGGAGGTGTCTGGACGGGCAAATTTAACTCTCATTTCCCACCAGGAAGAGGAAATAACCAAAGGCTCAGCGTGCCGTGCCGGAACCAGATTAGGGCCTGAAGCCATCCTGCGGTGTTGCGGCCAGGTCACAAGAAAGCGAGTTGAAGAAAGGAGCTCAGGGGCACTGTAATTCACAAACCTGCAGAGTTATAAATGACAGCTATCGTCCAAAAATAGACTGAAGTAAGGCTGCCAGAGGACTTGAAAGCGGGGCAGAATTGCAGGAAACCGATTTCAGGAGGTAGACTGGAATTGCATTGAAAGCATAGGAAAAGAGGCAGAACGTCCACAATGATGCACTTGGCCAAAAAGGGCGTATGCGTTTTTTCCTGAATATATTCAGGAAAAAACGCATACGCCCTTTTTGGCCAAGGAAGCAAGCTTGCAAAGGAAATCTGCACTACAATGAAGTCTCACTTCCCCCCGGTCAAAAGGGCCATCTGAAAAAAGTGTAAAATCCAGAAAGGCAGGACAGGACATGGAGAACTGGGAGCCTTGTTATGCTGATGGGCGGGATGTAAATTGCCAACAACCACTCGGGAGAAGTGTATGGTGTTTCCTGAAACATCTAAAAAACAAAGCAACACAGCCTAGGGCACTGCCACTTATGGTTCTATAGCTTAGAGAAATTAAAATCAAAAAGACACAGCCACCCCAAAGTTTGGGACGGCTCTGTTTACAAGAACCTCGTTTACAGTACAAGTTCAACACCGCAGAAAGTGAAAAATGGATAAAGAAGTTGTGGTATTTACTTACAAAGCAATATCACTCAGCAATGAAATCTATGTCATCAGGCCCTTAGCATCACAATGAGTTGATTCAGGTATGATGATTCTAACTGAAATAAGTCACACAGAAAAAGAAACATCATAAGATATCAGTAATACACGGAATGTAAACTTGGCTACACAGGAACTGAATTACAGAACAGAACAGGGTCTCAAATTTAGAAAAACAACTTATGCTTGCTTAAGGGTAAAGGTGAGTTGGGTGCTGCATAAAACCAGAGATTGAAATGAGCACAGATAAAGTTCCTTAAGTCAAATATGGAATAGACAAGAGCTACTCCTTGCTCAACGAAATGGACTCAACACCGCATATTAAACGCCTAAGAATGTACCTGACTAGTAAGTATCGTAAAACCTATGGATTGCTATGTCTCCAAAAGAGAATCAAGCATGTGTACAGGGGCATAAACGCAGCAGTGATAGGATTGGAGAGGTTCGGTGAGCAAATGAAGACCCTTTGAAGTCATATTGCATGGTACCCATTACACGGGTCTCAACTCTCCAGGTTTAAGGTATTCTTCCTTCAGCTAAAACATGCATGTGGAACCCAAGTATGATCAACCATGTGAACGGGAGTCGTGTTCAACTATGTCTCAGTTTTCCTCCCCTGGTACTCGGGTGCAACATTCCAGACGCTTTACTAACACTCTCCCCACTTGGAGAGTCAGCACCTTTAACCTCCTGTTTGGCACAGTTTGCAATTTCTGCGGAAGATGAACAGGAATAGCGAGAACCAATGAGAGGCTAGCTGGAGGTGTCTGGACGGGCAAATTTAACTCTCATTTCCCACCAGGAAGAGGAAATAACCAAAGGCTCAGCGTGCCGTACCGGAACCAGATTAGAGCCTGAAGCCATCCTGCGGTGTTGCGGCCAGCTCAAAGAAAGCGAGTTGAAGAAAGGAGCTCAGGGGCACTGTAATTCACAAACCTGCAGAGTTATAAATGACAGCCATCGTCCAAAAATAGACTGAAGTAAGGCTGCCAAGAGGACTTGAAAGCGGGGCAGAATTGCAGGAAACCGATTTCAGGAGGTAGACTGGAATTGCATTGAAAGCATAGGAAAAGAGGCAGAACGTCCACAATGATGCACTTGGCCAAAAAGGGCGTATGCGTTTTTTCCTGAATATATTCAGGAAAAAACGCATACGCCCTTTTTGGCCAACCAAGCAAGCTTGCAAAGGAAATCTGCACTACAATGAAGTCTCACTTCCCCCAGGTCAAAAGGGCCATCTGAAAAAAGTGTAAAATCCAGAAAGGCAGGACAGGCCATGGAGAACTGGGAGCCTTGTTATGCTGATGGGCGGGATGTAAATTGCCAACAACCACTCGGGAGAAGTGTATGGTGTTTCCTGAAACATCTAAAAAACAAAGCAACAGAGCCTAGGGCACTGCCACTTATGGTTCTATAGCTTAGGGAAATTAAAATCAAAAAGACACAGCCACCCCAAAGTTTGGGACACCTCTGTTTACAAGAACCTCGTTTACAGTACAAGTTCAACATCGCAGAAAGTGAAAAATGGATAAAGAAGTTGTGGTATTTACTTACAAAGCAATATCACTCAGCAATGAAATCTATGTCATCAGGCCCTTAGCATCACAATGAGTGGATTCAGGTATGATGATTCTAACTGAAATAAGTCACACAGAAAAAGAAACATCATAAGATATCAGTAATACACGGAATGTAAACTTGGCTACACAGGAACTGAATTACAGAACAGAACAGGGTCTCAAATTTAGAAAACCAACTTATGCTTGCTTAAGGGGAAAGGTGAGTTGGGTTGCTGCATAAAACCAGAGATTGAAATGAGCACAGATAAAGTTCCTTAAGTCAAATATGGAATAGACTAGAGCTACTCCTTGCTCAACGAAATGGACTCAACACCGCATATTAAACGCCTAAGACTGTACCTGACTAGTAAGTATCGTAAAACCTATGGATTGCTATGTCTCCAAAAGAGAATCAAGCATGTGTACAGGGGCATAAACGCAGCAGTGATAGGATTGGAGAGGTTCGGTGAGCAAATGAAGACCCTTTGAAGTCATATTGCATGGTACCCATTCCACGGGTCTCAACTCTCCAGGTTTAATGTATTCTTCCTTCAGCTAAAACATGCATGTGGAACCCAAGTATGATCAACCATGTGAACGGGAGACGTGTTCAAATATGTCTCAGTTTTCCTCCCCTGGTACTCGGGTGCAACATTCCAGACGCTTTACTAACACTCTCCCCACTTGGAGAGTCAGCGCCTTTAACCTCCTGTTTGGCCCAGTTTGCAATTTCTGCGGAAGATGAACAGGAATAGCGAGAACCAATGAGAGACTAGCTGGAGGTGTCTGGACGGGCAAATTTAACTCTCATTTCCCACCAGGAAGAGGAAATAACCAAAGGCTCAGCGTGCCGTGCCGGAACCAGATTAGGGCCTGAAGCCATCCTGCGGTGTTGCGGCCAGGTCACAAGAAAGCAAGTTGAAGAAAGGAGCTCAGGGCCACTGTAATTCACAAACCTGCAGAGTTATAAATGACAGCTATCGTCCAAAAATACACTGAAGTAAGGCTGCCAAGAGGACTTGAAAGCGGGGCAGAATTGCAGGAAACCGATTTCAGGAGGTAGACTGGAATTGCATTGAAAGCATAGGAAAAGAGGCAGAACGTCCACAATGATGCACTTGGCCAAAAAGGGCGTATGCGTTTTTTCCTGAATATATTCAGGAAAAAACGCATACGCCCTTTTTGGCCAACCAAGCAAGCTTGCAAAGGAAATCTGCACTACAATGAAGTCTCACTTCCCCCCGGTCAAAAGGGCCATCTGAAAAAAGTGTAAAATCCAGAAAGGCAACAGGTCATTGAGAACTGGGAGCCTTGTTATGCTGATGGGCGGGATGTAAATTGCCAACAACCACTCCGGAGAAGTGTATGGTGTTTCCTGAAACATCTAAAAAACAAAGCAACAGAGCCTAGGGCACTTCCACTTATGGTCCTATAGCTTAGGGAAATTAAAATCAAAAAGACACAGCCACCCCAAAGTTTGAAACGGCTCTGTTTACAAGAACCTCGTTTACAGTACAAGTTCAACATCGCAGAAAGTGAAAAATGGATAAAGAAGTTGTGGTATTTACTTACAAAGCAATATCACTCAGCAATGAAATCTGTGTCATCAGGCCCTTAGCAGCACAATGAGTGGATTCAGGTATGATGATTCTAACTGAAGTAAGTCACAGAGAAAAAGAAACATCATAAGATATCAGTAATACACGGAATGTAAACTTGGCTACACAGGAACTGCATTCCAAAACAGAACAGGGTCTCAAATTTAGAAAACCAACTTATGCTTGCTTAAGGGTAAAGGTGAGTTGGGGTGCTGCATAAAACCAGAGATTGAAATGAGCACAGATAAAGTTCCTTAAGCCAAATATGGAATAGACAAGAGCTACTCCTTGCTCAACGAAATGGACTCAACACCGCATATTAAACGCCTAAGAATGTACCTGACTAGTAAGTATCTTAAAACCTATGGATTGCTATGTCTCCAAAAGAGAATCAAGTGTGTGTACAGGGGAATAAACGCAGCAGTGATAGGATTGGAGAGGTTCGGTGAGCAAATGAAGACCCTTTGAAGTCATATTACATGGTACCCATTACACGGGTCTCAACTCTCCAGGTTTAAGGTATTCTTCCTTCAGCTAAAACTTGCATGTGGAACCCAGAGTATGACCAACCATGTGAACGGGAGACGTGTTCAAATATGTCTCAGTTTTCCTTCCCTGGTACTCGGGTGCAACATTCCAGACGCTTTACTAACACTCTCCCCACTTGGAGAGTCAGCGCCTTTAACCTCCTGTTTGGCCCAGTTTGCAATTTCTGCGGAAGATGAACAGGAATAGCGAGAACCAATGAGAGGCTAGCTGGAGGTGTCTGGACGGGCAAATTTAACTCTCATTTCCCACCAGGAAGAGGAAATAACCAAAGGCTCAGCGTGCCGTGCCGGAACCAGATTAGGGCCTGAAGCCATCCTGCGGTGTTGCGGCCAGGTCACAAGAAAGCGAGTTGAAGAAAGGAGCTCAGGGGCACTGTAATTCACAAACCTGCAGAGTTATAAATGACAGCTATCGTCCAAAAATAGACTGAAGTAAGGCTGCCAAGAGGACTTGAAAGCGGGGCAGAATTGCAGGAAACCGATTTCAGGAGGTAGACTGGAATTGCATTGAAAGCATAGGAAAAGAGGCAGAACGTCCACAATGATGCACTTGGCCAAAAAGGGCGTATGCGTTTTTTCCTGAATATATTCAGGAAAAAACGCATACGCCCTTTTTGGCCAACCAAGCAAGCTTGCAAAGGAAATCTGCACTACAATGAAGTCTCACTTCCCCCCGGTCAAAAGGGCCATCTGAAAAAAGTGTAAAATCCAGAAAGGCAACAGGCCATTGAGAACTGGGAGCCTTGTAATGCTGATGGGCTTGATGTAAATTGCCAACAGACACTTGGGAGAAGTGTATGGTGTTTCCTGAAACATCTAAAAAACAAAGCAACAGAGCCTAGGGCACTTCCACTTATGGTCCTATAGCTTAGGGAAATTAAAATCAAAAAGACACAGCCACCCCAAAGTTTGGAACAGCTCTGTTTACAAGAACCTCGTTTACAGTACAAGTTCAACATCGCAGAAAGTGAAAAATGGATAAAGAAGTTGTGGTATTCACTTACAAAGCAATATCACTCAGCAATGAAATCTATGTCATCAGGCCCTTAGCATCACAATGAGTGGATTCAGGTATGATGATTCTAACTGAAATAAGTCACACAGAAAAAGAAACATCATAAGATATCAGTAATACACGGAATGGAAACTTGGCTACACAGGAACTGAATTACAGAACAGAACAGGGTCTCAAATTTAGAAAAACAACTTATGCTTGCTTAAGGGTAAAGGTGAGTTGGGGTGCTGCATAAAACCAGAGATTGAAATGAGCACAGATAAAGTTCCTTAAGCCAAATATGGAATAGACAACAGCTACTCCTTGCTCAACGAAATGGACTCAACACCGCATATTAAACGCCTAAGAATGTACCTGACTTGTAAGTATCTTAAAACCTATGGATTGCTATGTCTCCGAAAGAGAATCAAGCATGTGTACAGGGGCATAAACGCAGCAGTGATAGGATTGGAGAGGTTCGGTGAGCAAATGAAGACCCTTTGAAGTCATATTGCATGGTACCCATTCCACGGGTTTCAACTACCCAGGTTTCAGGTATTCTTCCTTCAGCTAAAACATGCATGTTGAACCTAGAGTATGATCAACCATGTGATCGGGAGACGTGTTCAAATATGTCTCAGTTTTCCTCCCCTGGTACTCGGGTGCAACATTCCAGACGCTTTACTAACACTCTCCCCACTTGGAGAGTCAGTCCCTTTAACCTCCTGTTTGGCCCAGTTTGCAATTTCTGCGGAAGATGAACAGGAATGGCGAGAACCAATGAGAGGCTAGCTGGAGGTGTCTGGACGGGCAAATTTAACTCTCATTTCCCACCAGGAAGAGGAATTAACCAAAGGCTCAGCATGCCGGGCCGGAACCAGATTAGGGCCTGAAGCCATCCTGCGGTGTTGCGGCCAGGTCACAAGAAAGCGAGTTGAAGAAAGGAGCTCAGGGGCACTGTAATTCACAAACCTGCAGAGTTATAAATGACAGCTATCATCCAAAAATAGACTGAAGTAAGGCTGCCAAGAGGACTTGAAAGCGGGGCAGAATTGCAGGAAACCGATTTCAGGAGGTAGACTGGAATTGCATTGAAAGCATAGGAAAAGAGGCAGAACGTCCACAATGATGCACTTGGCCAAAAAGGGCGTATGCGTTTTTTCCTGAATATATTCAGGAAAAAACGCATACGCCCTTTTTGGCCAACCAAGTAAGCTTGCAAAGGAAATCTGCACTACAATGAAGTCTCACTTCCCCCCGGTCAAAAGGGCCATCTGAAAAAAGTGTAAAATCCAGAAAGGCAACAGGTCATTGAGAACTGGGAGCCTTGTTATGCTGATGGGCGGGATGTAAATTGCCAACAACCACTCCGGAGAAGTGTATGGTGTTTCCTGAAACATCTAAAAAACAAAGCAACAGAGCCTAGGGCACTTCCACTTATGGTCCTATAGCTTAGGGAATTTAAAATCAAAAAGACACAGCCACCCCAAAGTTTGAAACGGCTCTGTTTACAAGAACCTCGTTTACAGTACAAGTTCAACATCGCAGAAAGTGAAAAATGGATAAAGAAGTTGTGGTATTCACTTACAAAGCAATATCACTCAGCAATGAAATCTATGTCATCAGGCCCTTAGCAGCACAATGAGTGGATTCAGGTATGATGATTCTAACTGAAATAAGTCACACAGAAAAAGAAACATCATAAGATATCAGTAATACACGGAATGGAAACTTGGCTACACAGGAACTGAATTACAGAACAGAACAGGGTCTCAAATTTAGAAAAACAACTTATGCTTGCTTAAGGGTAAAGGTGAGTTGGGGTGCTGCATAAAACCAGAGATTGAAATGAGCACAGATAAAGTTCCTTAAGCCAAATATGGAATAGACAAGAGCTACTCCTTGCTCAACGAAATGGACTCAACACCGCATATTAAACGCCTAAGAATGTACCTGACTTGTAAGTATCTTAAAACCTATGGATTGCTATGTCTCCGAAAGAGAATCAAGCATGTGTACAGGGGCATAAACGCAGCAGTGATAGGATTGGAGAGGTTCAGTGAGCAAATGAAGACCCTTTGAAGTCATATTGCATGGTACCCATTCCACGGGTTTCAACTACCCAGGTTTTAGGTATTCTTCCTTCAGCTAAAACATGCATGTGGAACCCAGAGTATGATCAACCATGTGATCGGGAGACGTGTTCAAATATGTCTCAGTTTTCCTCCCCTGGTACTCGGGTGCAACATTCCAGACGCTTTACTAACACTCTCCCCACTTGGAGAGTCAGCGCCTTTAACCTCCTGTTTGGCCCAGTTTGCAATTTCTGCGGAAGATGAACAGGAATAGCGAGAACCAATGAGAGGCTAGCTGGAGGTGTCTGGACGGGCAAATTTAACTCTCATTTCCCACCAGGAAGAGGAAATAACCAAAGGCTCAGCGTGCCATGCCGGAACCAGATTAGGGCCTGAAGCCATCCTGCGGTGTTGCGGCCAGGTCACAAGAAAGCAAGTTGAAGAAAGGAGCTCAGGGGCACTGTAATTCACAAACCTGCAGAGTTATAAATGACAGCTATCGTCCAAAAATAGACTGAAGTAAGGCTGCCAAGAGGACTTGAAAGCGGGGCAGAATTGCAGGAAACCGATTTCAGGAGGTAGACTGGAATTGCATTGAAAGCATAGGAAAAGAGGCAGAACGTCCACAATGATGCACTTGGCCAAAAAGGGCGTATGCGTTTTTTCCTGAATATATTCAGGAAAAAACGCATACGCCCTTTTTGGCCAACCAAGCAAGCTTGCAAAGGAAATCTGCACTACAATGAAGTCTCACTTCCCCCCGGTTAAAAGGGCCATCTAAAAAAAGTGTAAAATCCAGAAAGGCAACAGGCCATTGAGAACTGGGAGCCTTGTAATGCTGATGGGCTTGATGTAAATTGCCAACAGACACTTGGGAGAAGTGTATGGTGTTTCCTGAAACATCTAAAAAACAAAGCAACAGAGCCTAGGGCACTTCCACTTATGGTCCTATAGCTTAGGGAAATTAAAATCAAAAAGACACAGCCACCCCAAAGTTTGGAACAGCTCTGTTTACAAGAACCTCGTTTACAGTACAAGTTCAACATCGCAGAAAGTGAAAAATGGATAAAGAAGTTGTGGTATACACTTACAAAGCAATATCACTCAGCAATGAAATCTATGTCATCAGGCCCTTAGCATCACAATGAGTGGATTCAGGTATGATGATTCTAACTGAAATAAGTCACACAGAAAAAGAAACATCATAAGATATCAGTAATACACGGAATGGAAACTTGGCTACACAGGAACTGAATTACAGAACAGAACAGGGTCTCAAATTTAGAAAACCAACTTATGCTTGCTTAAGGGTAAAGGTGAGTTGGGGTGCTGCATAAAACCAGAGATTGAAATGAGCACAGATAAAGTTCCTTAAGCCAAATATGGAATAGACAACAGCTACTCCTTGCTCAACGAAATGGACTCAACACCGCATATTAAACGCCTAAGAATGTACCTGACTTGTAAGTATCTTAAAACCTATGGATTGCTATGTCTCCAAAAGAGAATCAAGCATGTGTACAGGGGCATAAACGCAGCAGTGATAGGATTGGAGAGGTTCGGTGAGCAAATGAAGACCCTTTGAAGTCATATTGCATGGTACCCATTCCACGGGTCTCAACTCTCCAGGTTTAATGTATTCTTCCTTCAGCTAAAACATGCATGTGGAACCCAAGTATGATCAACCATGTGAACGGGAGACGTGTTCAAATATGTCTCAGTTTTCCTCCCCTGGTACTCGGGTGCAACATTCCAGACGCTTTACTAACACTCTCCCCACTTGGAGAGTCAGCGCCTTTAACCTCCTGTTTGGCCCAGTTTGCAATTTCTGCGGAAGATGAACAGGAATAGCGAGAACCAATGAGAGACTAGCTGGAGGTGTCTGGACGGGCAAATTTAACTCTCATTTCCCACCAGGAAGAGGAAATAACCAAAGGCTCAGCGTGCCGTGCCGGAACCAGATTAGGGCCTGAAGCCATCCTGCGGTGTTGCGGCCAGGTCACAAGAAAGCAAGTTGAAGAAAGGAGCTCAGGGCCACTGTAATTCACAAACCTGCAGAGTTATAAATGACAGCTATCGTCCAAAAATACACTGAAGTAAGGCTGCCAAGAGGACTTGAAAGCGGGGCAGAATTGCAGGAAACCGATTTCAGGAGGTAGACTGGAATTGCATTGAAAGCATAGGAAAAGAGGCAGAACGTCCACAATGATGCACTTGGCCAAAAAGGGCGTATGCGTTTTTTCCTGAATATATTCAGGAAAAAACGCATACGCCCTTTTTGGCCAACCAAGCAAGCTTGCAAAGGAAATCTGCACTACAATGAAGTCTCACTTCCCCCCGGTCAAAAGGGCCATCTGAAAAAAGTGTAAAATCCAGAAAGGCAACAGGTCATTGAGAACTGGGAGCCTTGTTATGCTGATGGGCGGGATGTAAATTGCCAACAACCACTCCGGAGAAGTGTATGGTGTTTCCTGAAACATCTAAAAAACAAAGCAACAGAGCCTAGGGCACTTCCACTTATGGTCCTATAGCTTAGGGAAATTAAAATCAAAAAGACACAGCCACCCCAAAGTTTGAAACGGCTCTGTTTACAAGAACCTCGTTTACAGTACAAGTTCAACATCGCAGAAAGTGAAAAATGGATAAAGAAGTTGTGGTATTTACTTACAAAGCAATATCACTCAGCAATGAAATCTGTGTCATCAGGCCCTTAGCAGCACAATGAGTGGATTCAGGTATGATGATTCTAACTGAAGTAAGTCACACAGAAAAAGAAACATCATAAGATATCAGTAATACACGGAATGTAAACTTGGCTACACAGGAACTGCATTCCAAAACAGAACAGGGTCTCAAATTTAGAAAACCAACTTATGCTTGCTTAAGGGGAAAGGTGAGTTGGGGTGCTGCATAAAACCAGAGATTGAAATGAGCACAGATAAAGTTCCTTAAGCCAAATATGGAATAGACAAGAGCTACTCCTTGCTCAACGAAATGGACTCAACACCGCATATTAAACGCCTAAGAATGTACCTGACTAGTAAGTATCTTAAAACCTATGGATTGCTATGTCTCCAAAAGAGAATCAAGTGTGTGTACAGGGGAATAAACGCAGCAGTGATAGGATTGGAGAGGTTCGGTGAGCAAATGAAGACCCTTTGAAGTCATATTGCATGGTACCCATTACACGGGTCTCAACTCTCCAGGTTTAAGGTATTCTTCCTTCAGCTAAAACTTGCATGTGGAACCCAGAGTATGATCAACCATGTGAACGGGAGACGTGTTCAAATATGTCTCAGTTTTCCTCCCCTGGTACTCGGGTGCAACATTCCAGACGCTTTACTAACACTCTCCCCACTTGGAGAGTCAGCGCCTTTAACCTACTGTTTGGCCCAGTTTGCAATTTCTGCGGAAGATGAACAGGAATAGCGAGAACCAATGAGAGGCTAGCTGGAGGTGTCTGGACGGGCAAATTTAACTCTCATTTCCCACCAGGAAGAGGAAATAACCAAAGGCTCAGCGTGCCGTGCCGGAACCAGATTAGGGCCTGAAGCCATCCTGCGGTGTTGCGGCCAGGTCACAAGAAAGCAAGTTGAAGAAAGGAGCTCAGGGGCACTGTAATTCACAAACCTGCAGAGTTATAAATGACAGCTATCGTCCAAAAATAGACTGAAGTAAGGCTGCCAAGAGGACTTGAAAGCGGGGCAGAATTGCAGGAAACCGATTTCAGGAGGTAGACTGGAATTGCATTGAAAGCATAGGAAAAGAGGCAGAACGTCCACAATGATGCACTTGGCCAAAAAGGGCGTATGCGTTTTTTCCTGAATATATTCAGGAAAAAACGCATACGCCCTTTTTGGCCAACCAAGCAAGCTTGCAAAGGAAATCTGCACTACAATGAAGTCTCACTTCCCCCCGGTCAAAAGGGCCATCTGAAAAAAGTGTAAAATCCAGAAAGGCAGGACAGGCCATGGAGAACTGGGAGCCTTGTAATGCTGATGGGCGGGATGTAAATTGCCAACAACCACTCGGGAGAAGTGTATGGTGTTTCCTGAAACATCTAAAAAACAAAGCAACAGAACCTAGGGCACTTACACTTATGGTCCTATAGCTTAGGGAAATTAAAATCAAAAAGACACAGCCACCCCAAAGTTTTGAATGGCTCTGTTTACAAGAACCTCGTTTACAGTACAAGTTCAACATCGCAGAAAGTGAAAAATGGATAAAGAAGTTGTGGTATTTACTTACGAAGCAATATCACTCAGCAATGAAATCTGTGTCATCAGGCCCTTAGCAGCACAATGAGTGGATTCAGGTATGATGATTCTAACTGAAATAAGTCACACAGAAAAAGAAACATCATAAGATATCAGTAATACACGGAATGTAAATTTGGCTACACAGGAACTGAATTACAGAACAGAACAGGGTCTCAAATTTAGAAAACCAACTTATGCTTGCTTAAGGGTAAAGGTGAGTTGGGGTGCTGCATAAAACCAGAGATTGAAATGAGCACAGATAAAGTTCCTTAAGCCAAATATGGAATACGCAAGAGCTACTCCTTGCTCAACGAAATAGACTCAACACCCCATATTAAACGCCTAAGAATGTACCTGAGTAGTAAGTATCTTAAAACCTATGGATTGCTATGTCTCCGAAAGAGAATCAAGCATGTGTACAGGGGCATAAATGCAGCAGTGATAGGATTGGAGAGGTTCGGTGAGCAAATGAAGACCCTTTGAAGTCATATTGCATGGTACCCATTCCACGGGTTTCAACTACCCAGGTTTCAGGTATTCTTCCTTCAGCTAAAACATGCATGTGGAACCTAGAGTATGATCAACCATGTGACCGGGAGACGTGTTCAAATATGTCTCAGTTTTCCTCCCCTGGTACTCGGGTGCAATATTCCAGACGCTTTACTAACACTCTCCCCACTTGGAGAGTCAGTCCCTTTAACCTCCTGTTTGGCCCAGTTTGCAATTTCTGCGGAAGAGGAACAGGAATAGCGAGAACCAGTGAGAGGCTAGCTGGAGGTGTCTGGACGGGGAAATTTAACTCTCATTTCCCACCAGGAAGAGGAATTAACCAAAGGCTCAGCATGCCGGGCCAGAACCAGATTAGGGCCTGAAGCCATCCTGCGGTGTTGCGGCCAGGTCACAAGAAAGCGAGTTGAAGAAAGGAGCTCAGGGGCACTGTAATTCACAAACCTGCAGAGTTATAAATGACAGCTATCGTCCAAAAATAGACTGAAGTAAGGCTGCCAAGAGGACTTGAAAGTGGGGCAGAATTGCAGGAAACCGATTTCAGGAGGTAGACTGGAATTGCATTGAAAGCATAGGAAAAGAGGCAGAACGTCCACAATGATGCACTTGGCCAAAAAGGCGTATGCGTTTTTTCCTGAATATATTCAGGAAAAAACGCATACGCCCTTTTTGGCCAACAAAGCAAGCTTGCAAAGGAAATCTGCACTACAATGAAGTCTCACTTCCCCCCGGTCAAAAGAGCCATCTGAAAAAAGTGTAAAATCCAGAAAGGCAACAGGCCATTGAGAACTGGGAGCCTTGTTATGCTGATGGGCGGGATGTAAATTGCCAACAGACACTTGGGAGAAGTGTATGGTGTTTCCTGAAACATCTAAAAAACAAAGCAACAGAGCCTAGGGCACTTCCACTTATGGTCCTATAGCTTAGGGAAATTAAAATAAAAAAGACACAGCCACCCCAAAGTTTGGAACGGCTCTGTTTACAAGAACCTCGTTTACAGTACAAGTTCAACATCGCAGAAAGTGAAAAATGGATAAAGAAGTTGTGGTATTCACTTACAAAGCAATATCACTCAGCAATGAAATCTATGTCATCAGGCCCTTAGCAGCACAATGAGTGGATTCAGGTATGATGATTCTAACTGAAATAAGTCACACAGAAAAAGAAACATCATAAGATATCAGTAATACACGGAATGGAAACTTGGCTACACAGGAACTGAATTACAGAACAGAACAGGGTCTCAAATTTAGAAAAACAACTTATGCTTGCTTAAGGGTAAAGGTGAGTTGGGGTGCTGCATAAAACCAGAGATTGAAATGAGCACAGATAAAGTTCCTTAAGCCAAATATGGAATACGCAAGAGCTACTCCTTGCTCAACGAAATGGACTCAACACCGCATATTAAACGCCTAAGAATGTACCTGACTAGTAAGTATCTTAAAACCTATGGATTGCTATGTCTCCGAAAGAGAATCAAGCATGTGTACAGGGGCATAAACGCAGCAGTGATAGGATTGGAGAGGTTCGGTGAGCAAATGAAGACCCTTTGAAGTCATATTGCATGGTACCCATTCCACGGGTTTCAACTACCCAGGTTTCAGGTATTCTTCCTTCAGCTAAAATATGCATGTGGAACCCAGAGTATGATCAACCATGTGATCGGGAGACGTGTTCAAATATGTCTCAGTTTTCCTCCCCTGGTACTCGGGTGCAACATTCCAGACGCTTTACTAACACTCTCCCCACTTGGAGAGTCAGTCCCTTTAACCTCCTGTTTTGCCCAGTTTGCAATTTCTGCGGAAGATGAACAGGAATAGCGAGAACCAATGAGAGGCTAGCTGGAGGTGTCTGGACGGGGAAATTTAACTCTCATTTCCCACCAGGAAGAGGAATTAACCAAAGGCTCAGCATGCCGGGCCGGAACCAGATTAGGGCCTGAAGCCATCCTGCGGTGTTGCGGCCAGGTCACAAGAAAGCGAGTTGAAGAAAGGAGCTCAGGGGCACTGTAATTCACAAACCTGCAGAGTTATAAATGACAGCTATCGTCCAAAAATAGACTGAAGTAAGGCTGCCAAGAGGACTTGAAAGCGGGACAGAATTGCAGGAAACCGATTTCAGGAGGTAGACTGGAATTGCACTGAAAGCATAGGAAAAGAGGCAGAACGTCCACAATGATGCACTTGGCCAAAAAGGGCGTATGCGTTTTTTCCTGAATATATTCAGGAAAAAACGCATACGCCCTTTTTGGCCAACCAAGCAAGCTTGCAAAGGAAATCTGCACTACAATGAAGTCTCACTTCCCCCCGGGCAAAAGGGCCATCTGAAAAAAGTGTAAAATCCAGAAAGGCAGGACAGGCCATGGAGAACTGGGAGCCTTGTTATGCTGATGGGCGGGATGTAAATTGCCAACAGACACTTGGGAGAAGTGTATGGTGTTTCCTGAAACATCTAAAAAACAAAGCAACAGAGCCTAGGGCACTGCCACTTATGGTCCTATAGCTTAGGGAAATTAAAATCAAAAAGACACAGCCACCCCAAAGTTTGGGACGCCTCTGTTTACAAGAACCTCGTTTACAGTACAAGTTCAACATCGCAGAAAGTGAAAAATGGATAAAGAAGTTGTGGTATTTACTTACAAAGCAATAACACTCAGCAATGAAATCTATGTCATCAGGCCCTTAGCATCACAATGAGTGGATTCAGGTATGATGATTCTAACTGAAATAAGTCACACAGAAAAAGAAACATCATAAGATATCAGTAATACACGGAATGTAAACTTGGCTACACAGGAACTGAATTACAGAACAGAACAGGGTCTCAAATTTAGAAAACCAACTTATGCTTGCTTAAGGGGAAAGGTGAGTTGGGTTGCTGCATAAAACCAGAGATTGAAATGAGCACAGATAAAGTTCCTTAAGTCAAATATGGAATAGACTAGAGCTACTCCTTGCTCAACGAAATGGACTCAACACCGCATATTAAACGCCTAAGACTGTACCTGACTAGTAAGTATCGTAAAACCTATGGATTGCTATGTCTCCAAAAGTGAATCAAGCATGTGTACAGGGGCATAAACGCAGCAGTGATAGGATTGGAGAGGTTCGGTGAGCAAATGAAGACCCTTTGAAGTCATATTGCATGGTACCCATTCCACGGGTCTCAACTCTCCAGGTTTAAGGTATTCTTCTCTCAGCTAAAACATGCATGTGGAACCCAAGTATGATCAACCATGTGAACGGGACATGTGTTCAAATATGTCTCAGTTTTCCTCCCCTGGTACTCGGGTGCAACATTCCAGACGCTTTACTAACACTCTCCCCACTTGGAGAGTCAGCGCCTTTAACCTCCTGTTGGGCCCAGTTTGCAATTTCTGCGGAAGATGAACAGGAATAGCGAGAACCAATGAGAGGCTAGCTGGAGGTGTCTGGACGGGCAAATTTAACTCTCATTTCCCACCAGGAAGAGGAAATAACCAAAGGCTCAGCGTGCCGTACCGGAACCAAATTAGGGCCTGAAGCCATCCTGCGGTGTTGCGGCCAGCTCAAAAGAAAGCGAGTTGAAGAAAGGAGCTCAGGGGCACTGTAATTCACAAACCTGCAGAGTTATAAATGACAGCTATCGTCCAAAAATAGACTGAAGTAAGGCTGCCAAGAGGACTTGAAAGCGGGGCAGAATTGCAGGAAACCGATTTCAGGAGGTAGACTGGAATTGCATTGAAAGCATAGGAAAAGAGGCAGAACATCCACACTGATGCACTTGGCCAAAAAGGGCGTATGCGTTTTTTCCTGAATATATTCAGGAAAAAACGCATACACCCTTTTTGGCCAACCAAGCAAGCTTGCAAAGGAAATCTGCACTACAATGAAGTCTCACTTCCCCCCGGTCAAAAGGGCCATCTGAAAAAAGTGTAAAATCCAGAAAGGCAGGACAGGCCATGGAGAACTGGGAGCCTTGTTATGCTGATGGGCGGGATGTAAATTGCCAACAACCACTCGGGAGAAGTGTATGGTGTTTCCTGAAACATCTAAAAAACAAAGCAACAGAACCTAGGGCACTTCCACTTATGGTCCTATAGCTTAGGGAAATTAAAATCAAAAACACACAGCCACCCCAAAGTTTGGAACGGCTCTGTTTACAAGAACCTCGTTTACAGTACAAGTTCAACATCGCAGAAAGTGAAAAATGGATAAAGAAGTTGAGGTATTTACTTACAAAGCAATATCACTCAGCAATGAAATCTGTGTCATCAGGCCCTTAGCAGCACAATGAGTGGATTCAGGTATGATGATTCTAACTGAAGTAAGTCACACAGAAAAAGAAACATCATAAGATATCAGTAATACACGGAATGTAAACTTGGCTACACAGGAACTGAATTACAGAACAGAACAGGGTCTCAAATTTAGAAAACCAACTTATGCTTGCTTAAGGGTAAAGGTGAGTTGGGGTGTTGCATAAAACCAGAGATTGAAATGAGCACAGATAAAGTTCCTTAAGTCAAATATGGAATAGACAAGAGCTACTCCTTGCTCAACGAAATGGACTCAACACCGCATATTAAACGCCTAAGAATGTACCTGACGAGTAAGTATCTTAAAACCTATGGATTGCTATGTCTCCAAAAGAGAATCAAGCATGTGTACAGGGGCATAAACGCAGCAGTGATAGGATTGGAGAGGTTCGGTGAGCAAATGAAGACCCTTTGAAGTCATATTGCATGGTACCCATTCCACGGGTCTTAACTCTCCAGGTTTAAGGTATTCTTCCTTCAGCTAAAACATGCATGTGGAACCCAAGTATGATCAACCATGTGAACGGGAGACGTGTTCAAATATGTCTCAGTTTTCCTCCCCTGGTACTCGGGTGCAACATTCCAGACGCTTTACTAACACTCTCCCCACTTGGAGAGTCAGCGCCTTTAACCTCCTGTTTGGCCCAGATTGCAATTTCTGCGGAAGATGAACAGGAATAGCGAGAACCAATGAGAGACTAGCTGGAGGTGTCTGGACGGGCAAATTTAACTCTCATTTCCCACCAGGAAGAGGAAATAACCAAAGGCTCAGCATGCGGTGCCGGAACCAGATTAGGGCCTGAAGCCATCCTGCGGTGTTGCGGCCAGGTCACAAGAAAGCGAGTTGAAGAAAGGAGCTCAGGGGCACTGTAATTCACAAACCTGCAGAGTTATAAATGACAGCTATCGTCCAAAAATAGACTGAAGTAAGGCTGCCAAGAGGACGTGAAAGCGGGGCAGAATTGCAGGAAACCGATTTCAGGAGGTAGACTGGAATTGCATTGAAAGCATAGGAAAAGAGGCAGAACGTCCACAATGATGCACTTGGCCAAAAAGGGCGTATGCGTTTTTTCCTGAATATATTCAGGAAAAAACGCATACGCCCTTTTTGGCCAACCAAGCAAGCTTGCAAAGGAAATCTGCACTACAATGAAGTCTCACTTCCCCCCGGTCAAAAGGGCCATCTGAAAAAAGTGTAAAATCCAGAAACGCAGGACAGGCCATGGAGAACTGGGAGCCTTGTTATGCTGATGGGCTGGATGTAAATTGCCAACAGACACTCGGGAGAAGTGTATGGTGTTTCCTGAAACATCTAAAAAACAAAGCAACAGAGCCTAGGGCACTGCCACTTATGGTCCTATAGCTTAGGGAAATTAAAATCAAAAAGACACAGCCACCCCAAAGTTTGGGACGCCTCTGTTTACAAGAACCTCGTTTACAGTACAAGTTCAACATCGCAGAAAGTGAAAAATGGAGAAAGAAGTTGTGGTATTTACTTACAAAGCAATATCACTCAGCAATGAAATCTATGTCATCAGGCCCTTAGCATCACAATGAGTGGATTCAGGTATGATGATTCTAACTGAAATAAGTCACACAGAAAAAGAAACATCATAAGATATCAGTAATACACGGAATGTAAACTTGGCTACACAGGAACTGAATTACAGAACAGAACAGGGTCTCAAATTTAGAAAACCAACTTATGCTTGCTTAAGGGTAAAGGTGAGTTGGGGTGCTGCATAAAACCAGAGATTGAAATGAGCACAGATAAAGTTCCTTAAGTCAAATATGGAATAGACAAGAGCTACTCCTTGCTCAACGAAATGGACTCAACACCGCATATTAAACGCCTAAGAATGTACCTGACTAGTAAGTATCTTAAAACCTATGGATTGCTATGTCTCCGAAAGAGAATCAAGCATGTGTACAGGGGCATAAACGCAGCAGTGATAGGATTGGAGAGGTTCGGTGAGCAAATGAAGACCCTTTGAAGTCATATTGCATGGTACCCATTCCACGGGTCTCAACTCTCCAGGTTTAAGGTATTCTTCCTTCAGCTAAAACATGCATGTGGAACCCAAGTATGATCAACCATGTGAACGGGAGACGTGTTCAAATATGTCTCAGTTTTCCTCCCCTGGTACTAGGGTGCAACATTCCAGACGCTTTACTAACACTCTCCCCACTTGGAGAGTCAGCGCCTTTAACCTCCTGTTGGGCCCAGTTTGCAATTTCTGCGGAAGATGAACAGGAATAGCGAGAACCAATGAGAGGCTAGCTGGAGGTGTCTGGACGGGCAAATTTAACTCTCATTTCCCACCAGGAAGAGGAAATAACCAAAGGCTCAGCGTGCCGTACCGGAACCAAATTAGGGCCTGAAACCATCCTGTGGTGTTGCGGCCAGCTCAAAAGAAAGCGAGTTGAAGAAAGGAGCTCAGGGGCACTGTAATTCACAAACCTGCAGAGTTATAAATGACAGCTATCGTCCAAAAATAGACTGAAGTAAGGCTGCCAAGAGGACTTGAAAGCGGGGCAGAATTGCAGGAAACCGATTTCAGGAGGTAGACTGGAATTGCATTGAAAGCATAGGAAAAGAGGCAGAACGTCCACAATGATGCACTTGGCCAAAAAGGGCGTATGCGTTTTTTCCTGAATATATTCAGGAAAAAACGCATACGCCCTTTTTGGCCAACCAAGCAAGCTTGCAAAGGAAATCTGCACTACAATGAAGTCTCACTTCCCCCCGGTCAAAAGGGCCATCTGAAAAAAGTGTAAAATCCAGAAAGGCAGGACAGGCCATGGAGAACTGGGAGCCTTGTTATGCTGATGGGCGGGATGTAAATTGCCAACAACCACTCGGGAGAAGTGTATGGTGTTTCCTGAAACATCTAAAAAACAAAGCAACAGAGCCTAGGGCACTGCCACTTATGGTCCTATAGCTTAGGGAAATTAAAATCAAAAAGACACAGCCACCCCAAAGTTTGGAACGGCTCTGTTTACAAGAACCTCGTTTACAGTACAAGTTCAACATCGCAGAAAGTGAAAAATGGATAAAGAAGTTGAGGTATTTACTTACAAAGCAATATCACTCAGCAATGAAATCTGTGTCATCAGGCCCTTAGCAGCACAATGAGTGGATTCAGGTATGATGATTCTAACTGAAGTAAGTCACACAGAAAAAGAAACATCATAAGATATCAGTAATACACGGAATGTAAACTTGGCTACACAGGAACTGAATTACAGAACAGAACGGGGTCTCAAATTTAGAAAACCAACTTATGCTTGCTTAAGGGTAAAGGTGAGTTGGGGTGCTGCATAAAACCAGAGATTGAAATGAGCACAGATAAAGTTCCTTAAGTCAAATATGGAATAGACAAGAGCTACTCCTTGCTCAACGAAATGGACTCAACATCGCATATTAAACGCCTAAGAATGTACCTGACGAGTAAGTATCTTAAAACCTATGGATTGCTATGTCTCCGAAAGAGAATCAAGCATGTGTACAGGGGCATAAACGCAGCAGTGATAGGATTGGAGAGGTTCGGTGAGCAAATGAAGACCCTTTGAAGTCATATTGCATGGTACCCATTCCACGGGTCTTAACTCTCCAGGTTTAAGGTATTCTTCCTTCAGCTAAAACATGCATGTGGAACCCAAGTATGATCAACCATGTGAACGGGAGACGTGTTCAAATATGTCTCAGTTTTCCTCCCCTGGTACTCGGGTGCAACATTCCAGACGCTTTACTAACACTCTCCCCACTTGGAGAGTCAGCGCCTTTAACCTCCTGTTTGGCCCAGTTTGCAATTTCTGCGGAAGATGAACAGGAATAGCGAGAACGAATGAGAGACTAGCTGGAGGTGTCTGGACGGGCAAATTTAACTCTCATTTCGCACCAGGAAGAGGAAATAACCAAAGGCTCAGCATGCCGTGCCGGAACGAGATTAGGGCCTGAAGCCATCCTGCGGTGTTGCGGCCAGCTCACAAGAAAGCGAGTTGAAGAAAGGAGCTCAGGGGCACTGTAATTCACAAACCTGCAGAGTTATAAATGACAGCTATCGTCCAAAACTAGACTGAAGTAAGGCTGCCAAGAGGACTTTTAAGCGGGGCAGAATTGCAGGAAACCGATTTCAGGAGGTAGACTGGAATTGCATTGAAAGCATAGGAAAAGAGGCAGAACGTCCACAATGATGCACTTGGCCAAAAAGGGCGTATGTGTTTTTTCCTGAATATATTCAGGAAAAAACGCATACGCCCTTTTTGGCCAACCAAGCAAGCTTGCAAAGGAAATCTGCACTACAATGAAGTCTCACTTCCCCCCGGTCAAAAGGGCCATCTGAAAAAAGTGTAAAATCCAGAAAGGCAGGACAGGCCATGGAGAACTGGGAGCCTTGTTATGCTGATGGGCGGGATGTAAATTGCCAACAACCACTCAGGAGAAGTGTATGGTGTTTCCTGAAACATCTAAAAAACAAAGCAACAGAACCTAGGGCACTTCCACTTATGGTCCTATAGCTTAGGGAAATTAAAATCAAAAAGACACAGCCACCCCAAAGTTTGGAACGGCTCTGTTTACAAGAACCTCGTTTACAGTACAAGTTCAACATCGCAGAAAGTGAAAAATGGATAAAGAAGTTGTGGTATTTACTTACAAAGCAATATCACTCAGCAATGAAATCTGTGTCATCAGGCCCTTAGCAGCACAATGAGTGGATTCAGGTATGATGATTCTAACTGAAGTAAGTCACACAGAAAAAGAAACATCATAAGATATCAGTAATACACGGAATGTAAACTTGGCTACACAGGAACTGAATTACAGAACAGAACAGGGTCTCAAATTTAGAAAACCAACTTATGCTTGCTTAAGGGTAAAGGTGAGTTGGGGTGCTGCATAAAACCAGAGATTGAAATGAGCACAGATAAAGTTCCTTAAGTCAAATATGGAATAGACAAGAGCTACTCCTTGCTCAACGAAATGGACTCAACATCGCATATTAAACACCTAAGAATGTACCTGACGAGTAAGTATCTTAAAACCTATGGATTGCTATGTCTCCAAAAGAGAATCAAGCATGTGTACAGGGGCATAAACGCAGCAGTGATAGGATTGGAGAGGTTCGGTGAGCAAATGAAGACCCTTTGAAGTCATATTGCATGGTACCCATTCCACGGGTTTCAACTACCCAGGTTTTAGGTATTCTTCCTTCAGCTAAAATATGCATGTGGAACCCAGAGTATGATCAACCATGTGATCGGGAAACGTGTTCAAATATGTCTCAGTTTTCCTCCCCTGGTACTCGGGTGCAACATTCCAGACGCTTTACTAACACTCTCCCCACTTGGAGAGTCAGTCCCTTTAACCTCCTGTTTGGTCCAGTTTGCAATTTCTGCGGAAGATGAACAGGAATAGCGAGAACCAATGAGAGGCTAGCTGGAGGTGTCTGGACGGGCAAATTTAACTCTCATTTCCCACCAGGAAGAGGAATTAACCAAAGGCTCAGCGTGCCGTACCGGAACCAGATTAGGGCCTGAAGCCATCCTGCGGTGTTGCGGCCAGCTCAAAAGAAACCGAGTTGAAGAAAGGAGCTCAGGGGCACTATAATTCACAAACCTGCAGAGTTATAAATGACAGCTATCGTCCAAAAATAGACTGAAGTAAGGCTGCCAAGAGGACTTGAAAGCGGGGCAGAATTGCAGGAAACCGATTTCAGGAGGTAGACTGGAATTGCATTGAAAGCATAGGAAAAGAGGCAGAACGTCCACAATGATGCACTTGGCCAAAAAGGGCGTATGCGTTTTTTCCTGAATATATTCAGGAAAAAACGCATACGCCCTTTTTGGCCAACCAAGCAAGCTTGCAAAGGAAATCTGCACTACAATGAAGTCTCACTTCCCCCCGGTCAAAAGGGCCATCTGAAAAAAGTGTAAAATCCAGAAAGGCAGGACAGGCCATGGAGAACTGGGAGCCTTGTTATGCTGATGGGCGGGATGTAAATTCCCAACAACCACTCGGGAGAAGTGTATGGTGTTTCCTGAAACATCTAAAAAACAAAGCAACAGAGCCTAGGGCACTTCCACTTATGGTCCTATAGCTTAGGGAAATTAAAATCAAAAAGACACAGCCACCCCAAAGTTTGGAACAGCTCTGTTTACAAGAACCTCGTTTACAGTACAAGTTCAACATAGCAGAAAGTGAAAAATGGATAAAGAAGTTGTGGTATTTACTTACAAAGCAATATCACTCAGCAATGAAATCTGTGTTATCAGGCCCTTAGCAGCACAATGAGTGGATTCAGGTATGATGATTCTAACTGAAGTAAGTCACACAGAAAAAGAAACATCATAAGATATCAGTAATACACGGAATGTAAACTTGGCTACACAGGAACTGAATTACAGAACAGAACAGGGTCTCAAATTTAGAAAACCAACTTATGCTTGCTTAAGGGTAAAGGTGAGTTGGGGTGCTGCATAAAACCAGAGATTGAAATGAGCACAGATAAAGTTCCTTAAGTCAAATATGGAATAGACAAGAGCTACTCCTTGCTCAACGAAATGGACTCAACATCGCATATTAAACGCCTAAGAATGTACCTGACTAGTAAGTATCTTAAAACCTATGGATTGCTATGTCTCCAAAAGAGAATCAAGCATGTGTACAGGGGCATAAACGCAGCAGTGATAGGATTGGAGAGGTTCGGTGAGCAAATGAAGACCCTTTGAAGTCATATTGCATGGTACCCATTCCACGGGTCTTAACTCTCCAGGTTTAAGGTATTCTTCCTTCAGCTAAAACATGCATGTGGAACCCAAGTATGATCAACCATGTGAACGGGAGACGTGTTCAAATATGTCTCAGTTTTCCTCCCCTGGTACTCGGGTGCAACATTCCAGACGCTTTACTAACACTCTCCCCACTTGGAGAGTCAGCGCCTTTAACCTCCTGTTTGGCCCAGTTTGCAATTTCTGCGGAAGATGAACAGGAATAGTGAGAACCAATGAGAGGCTAGCTGGAGGTGTCTGGACGGGCAAATTTAACTCTCATTTCCCACCAGGAAGAGGAAATAACCAAAGGCTCAGCGTGCCGTGCCGGAACCAGATTAGGGCCTGAAGTCATCCTGCGGTGTTGCGGCCAGGTCACAAGAAAGCAAATTGAAGAAAGGAGCTCAGGGGCACTGTAATTCACAAACCTGCAGAGTTATAAATGACAGATATCGTCCAAAAATAGACTGAAGTAAGGCTGCCAAGAGGACTTGAAAGCGGGGCAGAATTGCAGGAAACCGATTTCAGGAGGTAGACTGGAATTGCATTGAAAGCATAGGAAAAGAGGCAGAACGTCCACAATGATGCACTTGGCCAAAAAGGGCGTATGCGTTTTTTCCTGAATATATTCAGGAAAAAACGCATACGCCCTTTTTGGCCAACCAAGCAAGCTTGCAAAGGAAATCTGCACTACAATGAAGTCTCACTTCCCCCCGGTCAAAAGGGCCATCTGAAAAAAGTGTAAAATCCAGAAAGGCAGGACAGGCCATGGAGAACTGGGAGCCTTGTTATGCTGATGGGCGGGATGTAAATTGCCAACAACCACTCGGGAGAAGTGTATGGTGTTTCCTGAAACATCTAAAAAACAAAGCAACAGAGCCTAGGGCACTTCCACTTATGGTCCTATAGCTTAGGGAAATTAAAATCAAAAAGACACAGCCACCCCAAAGTTTGGAACGGCTCTGTTTACAAGAACCTCGTTTACAGTACAAGTTCAACATCGCAGAAAGTGAAAAATGGATAAAGAAGATGTGGTATTTACTTACAAAGCAATATCACTCAGCAATGAAATCTGTGTCATCAGGCCCTTAGCAGCACAATGAGTGGATTCAGGTACGATGATTCTAACTGAAATAAGTCACACAGAAAAAGAAACATCATAAGATATCAGTAATACACGGAATGTAAACTTGGCTACACAGGAACTGAATTACAGAACAGAACAGGGTCTCAAATTTAGAAAACCAACTTATTCTTGCTTAAGGGTAAAGGTGAGTTGGGGTGCTGCATAAAACCAGAGATTGAAATGAGCACAGATAAAGTTCCTTAAGCCAAATATGGAATAGACAAGAGCTACTCCTTGCTCAACGAAATGGACTCAACACCCCATATTAAACGCCTAAGAATGTACCTGACTAGTAAGTATCTTAAAACCTATGGATTGCTATGTCTCCGAAAGAGAATCAAGCATGTGTACAGGGGCATAAACGCAGCAGTGATAGGATTGGAGAGGTTCGGTGAGCAAAGGAAGACCCTTTGAAGTCATATTGCATGGTACCCTTTCCACGGGTTTCAACTACCCAGGTTTAAGGTATTCTTCCTTCAGCTAAAACATGCATGTGGAACCTAGAGTATGATCAACCATGTGATCGGGAGACGTGTTCAAATATGTCTCAGTTTTCCTCCCCTGGTACTCGGGTGCAACATTCCAGACGCTTTACTAACACTCTCCCCACTTGGAGAGTCAGTCCCTTTAACCTCCTGTTTGGCCCAGTTTGCAATTTCCGCGGAAGATGAACAGGAATAGTGAGAACCAATGAGAGACTAGCTGGAGGTGTCTGGACGGGCAAATTTAACTCTCATTTCCCACCAGGAAGAGGAAATAACCAAAGGCTCAGCGTGCCATGCCGGAACCAGATTAGGGCCTGAAGCCATCCTGCGGTGTTGCGGCCAGGTCACAAGAAAGCAAGTTGAAGAAAGGAGCTCAGGGGCACTGTAATTCACAAACCTGCAGAGTTATAAATGACAGCTATCGTCCAAAAATAGACTGAAGTAAGGCTGCCAAGAGGACTTGAAAGCGGGGCAGAATTGCAGGAAACCGATTTCAGGAGGTAGACTGGAATTGCATTGAAAGCATAGGAAAAGAGGCAGAACGTCCACAATGATGCACTTGGCCAAAAAGGGCGTATGCGTTTTTTCCTGAATATATTCAGGAAAAAACGCATACGCCCTGTTTGGCCAACCAAGCAAGCTTGCAAAGGAAATCTGCACTACAATGAAGTCTCACTTCCCCCCGGTCAAAAGGGCCATCTGAAAAAAAGTGTAAAATCCACAAAGGCAGGACAGGCCATGGAGAACTGGGAGCCTTGTTATGCTGATGGGCGGGATGTAAATTGCCAACAACCACTTGGGAGAAGTGTATGGTGTTTCCTGAAACATCTAAAAAACAAAGCAACAGAACCTAGGGCACTTCCACTTATGGTCCTATAGCTTAGGGAAATTAAAATCAAAAAGACACAGCCACCCGAAAGTTTGGAACGGCTCTGTTTACAAGAACCTCGTTTACAGTACAAGTTCAACATCGCAGAAAGTGAAAAATGGATAAAGAAGTTGTGGTATTTACTTACAAAGCAATATCACTCAGCAATGAAATCTGTGTCATCAGGCCCTTAGCATCACAATGAGTGGATTCAGGTATGATGATTCTAACTGAAATAAGTCACACAGAAAAAGAAACATCATAAGATATCAGTAATACACGGAATGTAAACTTGGCTACACAGGAACTGAATTACAGAACACAACAGGGTCTCAAATTTAGAAAACCAACTTATTCTTGCTTAAGGGTAAAGGGGAGTTGGGGTGCTGCATAAAACCAGAGATTGAAATGAGCACAGATAAAGTTCCTTAAGCCAAATATGGAATAAACAAGAGCTACTCCTTGCTCAACGAAATGGACTCAACACCGCATATTAAACGCCTAAAAATGTACCTGACTAGTAAGTATCTTAAAACCTATGGATTGCTATGTCTCCGAAAGAGAATCAAGCATGTGTACAGGGACATAAACGCAGCAGTGATAGGATTGGAGAGGTTCGGTGAGCAAATGAAGACCCTTTGAAGTCATATTGCATGGTACCCTTTCCACGGGTTTCAACTACCCAGGTTTAAGGTATTCTTCCTTCAGCTAAAACATGCATGTGGAACCTAGAGTATGATCAACCATGTGATCGGGAGACGTGTTCAAATATGTCTCAGTTTTCCTCCCCTGGTACTCGGGTGCAACATTCCAGACGCTTTACTAACACTCTCCCCACTTGGAGAGTCAGTCCCTTTAACCTCCTGTTTGGCCCAGTTTGCAATTTCCGCGGAAGATGAACAGCAATAGCGAGAACCAATGAGAGGCTAGCTGGAGGTGTCTGGACGGGCAAATTTAACTCTCATTTCCAACCAGGAAGAGGAATTAACCAAAGGCTCAGCATGCCGGGCCGGAACCAGATTAGGGCCTGAAGCCATCCTGCGGTGTTGCGGCCAGGTCACAAGAAAGCGAGTTGAAGAAAGGAGCTCAGGGGCACTGTAATTCACAAACCTGCAGAGTTATAAATGACAGCTATCGTCCAAAAATAGACTGAAGTAAGGCTGCCAAGAGGACTTGAAAGCGGGGCAGAATTGCAGGAAACCGATTTCAGGAGGTAGACTGGAATTGCATTGAAAGCATAGGAAAAGAGGCAGAACGTCCACAATGATGCACTTGGCCAAAAAGGGCGTATGCGTTTTTTCCTGAATATATTCAGGAAAAAACGCATACGCCCTTTTTGGCCAACCAAGCAAGCTTGCAAAGGAAATCTGCACTACAATGAAGTCTCACTTCCCCCCGGTCAAAAGGGCCATCTGAAAAAAGTGTAAAATCCAGAAAGGCAGGACAGGCCATGGAGAACTGGGAGCCTTGTTATGCTGATGGGCGGGATGTAAATTGCCAACAACCACTCGGGAGAAGTGTATGGTGTTTCCTGAAACATCTAAAAAACAAAGCAACAGAGCCTAGGGCACTTCCACTTATGGTCCTATAGCTTAGGGAAATTAAAATCAAAAAGACACAGCCACCCCAAAGTTTGGAACGGCTCTGTTTACAAAAACCTCGTTTACAGTACAAGTTCAACATCGCAGAAAGTGAAAAATGGATAAAGAAGTTGTGGTATTTACTTACAAAGCAATATCACTCAGCAATGAAATCTGTGTCATCAGGCCCTTAGCAGCACAATGAGTGGATTCAGGTATGATGATTCTAACTGAAATAAGTCACACAGAAAAAGAAACATCATAAGATATCAGTAATACACGGAATGTAAACTTGGCTACACAGGAACTGAATTACAGAACAGAACAGGGTCTCAAATTTAGAAAACCAACTTATTCTTGCTTAAGGGTAAAGGGGAGTTGGGGTGCTGCATAAAACAAGAGATTGAAATGAGCACAGATAAAGTTTCTTAAGCCAAATATGGAATAGACAAGAGCTCCTCCTTGCTCAACGAAATGGACTCAACACCCCATATTAAACGCCTAAGAATGTACCTGACTAGTAAGTATCTTAAAACCTATGGATTGCTATGTCTCTGAAAGAGAATCAAGCATGTGTACAGGGGCATAAACGCAGCAGTGATAGGATTGGAGAGGTTCGGTGAGCAAATGAAGACCCTTTGAAGTCATATTGCATGGTACCCTTTCCACGGGTTTCAACTACCCATGTTTAAGGTATTCTTCCTTCAGCTAAAACATGCATTTGGAACCTAGAGTATGATCAACCATGTGATCGGGAGACGTGTTCAAATATGTCTCAGTTTTCCTCCCCTGGTACTCGGGTGCAACATTCCAGACGCTTTACTAACACTCTCCCCACTTGGAGAGTCAGTCCCTTTAACCTCCTGTTTGGCCCAGTTTGCAATTTCTGCGGAAGATGAACAGGAATAGCGAGAACCAATGAGAGGCTAGCTGGAGGTGTCTGGACGGGCAAATTTAACTCTCATTTCCAACCAGGAAGAGGAATTAACCAAAGGCTCAGCATGCCGGGCCGGAACCAGATTAGGGCCTGAAGCCATCCTGCGGTGTTGCGGCCAGGTCACAAGAAAGCGAGTTGAAGAAAGGAGCTCAGGGGCACTGTAATTCACAAACCTGCAGAGTTATAAATGACAGCTATCGTCCAAAAATAGACTGAAGTAAGGCTGCCAAGAGGACTTGAAAGCGGGGCAGAATTGCAGGAAACCGATTTCAGGAGGTAGACTGGAATTGCATTGAAAGCATAGGAAAAGAGGCAGAACGTCCACAATGATGCACTTGGCCAAAAAGGGCGTATGCGTTTTTTCCTGAATATATTCAGGAAAAAACGCATACACCCTTTTTGGCCAACCAAGCAAGCCTGCAAAGGAAATCTGCACTACAATGAAGGCTCACTTCCCCCCGGTCAAAAGGGCCATCTGAAAAAAGTGTAAAATCCAGAAAGGCAGGACAGGCCATGGAGAACTGGGAGCCTTGTTATGCTGATGGGCGGGATGTAAATTGCCAACAACCACTCGGGAGAAGTGTATGGTGTTTCCTGAAACATCTAAAAAACAAAGCAACAGAACCTAGGGCACTTCCACTTATGGTCCTATAGCTTAGGGAAATTAAAATCAAAAAGACACAGCCACCCCAAAGTTTGGAACGGCTCTGTTTACAAGAACCTCGTTTACAGTACAAGTTCAACATAGCAGAAAGTGAAAAATGGATAAAGAAGTTGTGGTATTTACTTACAAAGCAATATCACTCAGCAATGAAATCTGTGTCATCAGGCACTTAGCAGGACAATGAGTGGATTCAGGTATGATGATTCTAACTGAAGTAAGTCACACAGAAAAAGAAACATCATAAGATATCAGTAATACACGGAATGTAAACTTGGCTACACAGGAACTGAATTACAGAACAGAACAGGGTCTCAAATTTAGAAAACCAACTTATGCTTGCTTAAGGGTAAAGGTGAGTTGGGGTGCTGCATAAAACCAGAGATTGAAATGAGCACAGATAAAGTTCCTTAAGTCAAATATGGAATAGACAAGAGCTACTCCTTGCTCAACGAAATGGACTCAACATCGCATATTAAACGCCTAAGAATGTACCTGACTAGTAAGTATCTTAAAACCTATGGATTGCTATGTCTCCGAAAGAGAATCAAGCATGTGTACAGGGGCATAAACGCAGCAGTGATAGGATTGGAGAGGTTCGGTGAGCAAATGAAGACCCTTTGAAGTCATATTGCATGGTACCCATTCCACGGGTCTTAACTCTCCAGGTTTAAGGTATTCTTCCTTCAGCTAAAACATGCATGTGGAACCCAAGTATGATCAACCATGTGAACGGGAGACGTGTTCAAATATGTCTCAGTTTTCCTCCCCTGGTACTCGGGTGCAACATTCCAGACGCTTTACTAACACTCTCCCCACTTGGAGAGTCAACGCCTTTAACCTCCTGTTTGGCCCAGTTTGCAATTTCTGCGGAAGATGAACAGGAATAGCGAGAACCAATGAGAGACTAGATGGAGGTGTCTGGACGGGCAAATTTAACTCTCATTTCCCACCAGGAAGAGGAAATAACCAAAGGCTCAGCGTGCCGTGCCGGAACGAGATTAGGGCCTGAAGCCATCCTGCGGTGTTGCGGCCAGGTCACAAGAAAGCGAGTTGAAGAAAGGAGCTCAGGGGCACTGTAATTCACAAACCTGCAAAGTTATAAATGACAGCTATCGTCCAAAAATAGACTGAAGTAAGGCTGCCAAGAGGACTTGAAAGCGGGGCAGAATTGCAGGAAACCGATTTCAGGAGGTAGACTGGAATTGCATTGAAAGCATAGGAAAAGAGGCAGAACGTCCACAATGATGCACTTGGCCAAAAAGGGCGTATGCGTTTTTTCCTGAATATATTCAGGAAAAAACGCATACACACTTTTTGGCCAACCAAGCAAGCTTGCAAAGGAAATCTGCACTACAATGAAGTCTCACTTCCCCCCGGTCAAAAGGGCCATCTGAAAAAAGTGTAAAATCCAGAAAGGCAGGACAGGCCATGGAGAACTGGGAGCCTTGTTATGCTGATGGGCGGGATGTAAATTGCCAACAACCACTCGGGAGAAGTGTATGGTGTTTCCTGAAACATCTAAAAAACAAAGCAACAGAGCCTAGGGCACTTCCACTTATGGTCCTATAGCTTAGGGAAATTAAAATCAAAAAGACACAGCCACCCCAAAGTTTGGAACGGCTCTGTTTACAAGAACCTCGTTTACAGTACAAGTTCAACATCGCAGAAAGTGAAAAATGGATAAAGAAGTTGTGGTATTTACTTACAAAGCAATATCACTCAGCAATGAAATCTGTGTCATCAGGCCCTTAGCATCACAATGAGTGGATTCAGGTATGATGATTCTAACTGAAATAAGTCACACAGAAAAAGAAACATCATAAGATATCAGTAATACATGGAATGTAAACTTGGCTACACAGGAACTGAATTACAGAACAGAACAGGGTCTCAAATTTAGAAAACCAACTTATTCTTGCTTAAGGGTAAAGGTGAGTTGGGGTGCTGCATAAAACCAGAGATTGAAATGAGCACAGATAAAGTTCCTTAAGCCAAATATGGAATAGACAAGAGCTACTCCTTGCTCAACGAAATGGACTCAACACCCCATATTAAACGCCTAAGAATGTACCTGACTAGTAAGTATCTTAAAACCTATGGATTGCTATGTCTCCAAAAGAGAATCAAGCATGTGTACAGGGGCATAAATGCAGCAGTGATAGGATTGGAGAGGTTCGGTGAGCAAATGAAGACCCTTTGAAGTCATATTGCATGGTACCCTTTCCACGGGTTTCAACTACCCAGGTTTAAGGTATTCTTCCTTCAGCTAAAACATGCATGTGGAACCTAGAGTATGATCAACCATGTGATCGGGAGACGTGTTCAAATATGTCTCAGTTTTCCTCCCCTGGTACTCGGGTGCAACATTCCAGACGCTTTACTAACACTCTCCCCACTTGGAGAGTCAGCGCCTTTAACCTCCTGTTTGGCCCAGTTTGCAATTTCTGCGGAAGATGAACAGGAATAGCGAGAACCAATGAGAGGCTAGCTGGAGGTGTCTGGACGGGCAAATTTAACTCTCATTTCCCACCAGGAAGAGGAAATAACCAAAGGCTCAGCGTGCCGTACCGGAACGAGATTAGGGCCTGAAGCCATCCTGCGGTGTTGCGGCCAGCTCAAAAGAAACCGAGTTGAAGAAAGGAGCTCAGGGGCACTGTAATTCACAAACCTGCAGAGTTATAAATGACAGCTATGGTCCAAAAATAGACTGAAGTAAGGCTGCCAAGAGGACTTGAAAGCGGGGCAGAATTGCAGGAAACCGATTTCAGGAGGTAGACTGGAATTGCATTGAAAGCATAGGAAAAGAGGCAGAACGTCCACAATGATGCACTTGGCCAAAAAGGGCGTATGCGTTTTTTCCTGAATATATTCAGGAAAAAACGCATACGCCCTTTTTGGCCAACCAAGCAAGCTTGCAAAGGAAATCTGCACTACAATGAAGTCTCACTTCCCCCCGGTCAAAAGGGCCATCTGAAAAAAGTGTAAAATCCAGAAAGGCAGGACAGGCCATGGAGAACTGGGAGCCTTGTTATGCTGATGGGCGGGATGTAAATTGCCAACAACCACTCGGGAGAAGTGTATGGTGTTTCCTGAAACATCTAAAAAACAAAGCAACAGAACCTAGGGCACTTCCACTTATGGTCCTATAGCTTAGGGAAATTAAAATCAAAAAGACACAGCCACCCCAAAGTTTGGGACACCTCCGTTTACAAGAACCTCGTTTACCGTACAAGTTCAATATCACAGAAAGTGAAAAATGGATAAAGAACTTGTGGTACTTACGTACAATGCAGTATCACTCAGCAATGAAATCTATGTCATCAGGCCCATAGCAGCATAATGAGTGGATTCAGGTACGATGATTCTAACTGAAATAAGTCACACAGAAAAAGAAACATCATAAGATATCAGTAATACACGGAATGTAAACTTGGCTACACAGGAACTGAATTACAGAACAGAACAGGGTCTCAAATTTAGAAAACCAACTTATGCTTGCTTAAGGGTAAAGGTGAGTTGGGGTGCTGCATAAAACCAGAGATTGAAATGAGCACAGATAAAGTTCCTTAATTCAAATATGGAATAGACAAGAGCTACTCCTTGCTCAACGAAATGGACTCAACACCGCATATTAAACGCCTAAGAATGTACCTGACTAGTAAGTATCTTAAAACCTATGGATTGCTATGTCTCCGAAAGAGAATCAAGCATGTGTACAGGGACATAAACGCAGCAGTGATAGGATTGGAGAGGTTCGGTGAGCAAATGAAGACCCTTTGAAGTCATATTGCATGGTACCCATTACACGGGTCTTAACTCTCCAGGTTTAAGGTATTCTTCCTTCAGCTAAAACATGCATGTGGAACCCAAGTATGATCAACCATGTTAACGGGAGACATGTTCAAATATGTCTCAGTTTTCCTCCCCTGGTACTCGGGTGCAACATTCCAGACGCTTTACTAACACTCTCCCCACTTGGAGAGTCAGCGTCTTTAACCTCCTGTTTGGCCCAGTTTGCAATTTCTGCGGAAGATGAACAGGAATAGCGAGAACCAATGAGAGACTAGCTGGAGGTGTCTGGACGGGCAAATTTAACTCTCATTTCCCAACAGGAAGAGGAAATAACCAAAGGCTCAGCGTGCCGTACCGGAACCAGATTAGGGCCTGAAGCCATCCTGCGGTGTTGCGGCCAGGTCACAAGAAAGCGAGTTGAAGAAAGGAGCTCAGGGGCACTGTAATTCACAAACCTTCAGAGTTATAAATGACAGCTATCGTCCAAAACTAGACTGAAGTAAGGCTGCCAAGAGGACTTGAAAGCGGGGCAGAATTGCAGGAAACCGATTTCAGGAGGTAGACTGGAATTGCATTGAAAGCATAGGAAAAGAGGCAGAACGTCCACAATGATGCACTTGGCCAAAAAGGGCGTATGCGTTTTTTCCTGAATATATTCAGGAAAAAACGCATACGCCCTTTTTGGCCAACCAAGCAAGCTTGCAAAGGAAATCTGCACTACAATGAAGTCTCACTTCCCCCCGGTCAAAAGGGCCATCTGAAAAAAGTGTAAAATCCAGAAAGGCAGGACAGGCCATGGAGAATTGGGAGCCTTGTTATGCTGATGGGCGGGATGTAAATTGCCAACAGACACTCGAGAGAAGTGTATGGTGTTTCCTGAAACATCTAAAAAACAAAGCAACAGAGCCTAGGGCACTGCCACTTATGGTCCTATAGCTTAGGGAAATTAAAATCAAAAAGACACAGCCACCCCAAAGTTTGGGACGCCTCTGTTTACAAGAACCTCGTTTACAGTACAAGTTCAACATCGCAGAAAGTGAAAAATGGATAAAGAACTTGTGGTACTTACGTACAATGCAGTATCACTCAGCAATGAAATCTATGTCATCAGGCCCGTAGCAGCATAATGAGTGGATTCAGGTACGATGATTCTAACTGAAATAAGTCACACAGAAAAAAACATCATAAGATATCACTAATACATGGAATGTAAACTTGGCTACACAGGAACTGCATTCCAAAACAGAACAGGGTCTCAAATTTAGAAAACCAACTTATGCTTGCTTAAGGGGAAAGGTGAGTTGGGTTGCTGCATAAAACCAGAGATTGAAATGAGCACAGATAAAGTTCCTTAAGCCAAATATGGAATAGACAAGAGGTACTCCTTGCTCAACGAAATGGACTCAACACCGCATATTAAACGCCTAAGAATGTACCTGACTAGTAAGTATCTTAAAACCTATGGATTGCTATGCCTCCGAAAGAGAATCAAGCATGTGTACAGGGGCATAAACGCAGCAGTGATAGGATTGGAGAGGTTCGGTGAGCAAATGAAGACCCTTTGAAGTCATATTGCATGGTACCCATTCCACAGGTTTCAACTACCCAGGTTTTAGGTATTCTTCCTTCAGGTAAAACATGCATGTGGAACCCAGAGTATGATCAACCATGTGATCGGGAGACGTGTTCAAATATGTCTCAGTTTTCCTCCCCTGGTACTCGGGTGCAACATTCCAGACGCTTTACTAACACTCTCCCCACTTGGAGAGTCAGCGCCTTTAACCTCCTGTTTGGCACAGTTTGCAATTTCTGCGGAAGATGAACAGGAATAGCGAGAACCAATGAGAGGCTAGCTGGAGGTGTCTGGACGGGCAAATTTAACTCTCATTTCCCACCAGGAGGAGGAAATAACCAAAGGCTCAGTGTGCCGCGCCAGAACCAGATTAGGGCCTGAAGCCATCCTGCGGTGTTGCGGCCAGTTCACAAGAAAGCGAGTTGAAGAAAGGAGCTCAGGGGCACTGTAATTCACAAACCTGCAGAGTTATAAATGACAGCTATCGTCCAAAAATAGACTGAAGTAAGGCTGCCAAGAGGACTTGAAAGCGGGGCAGAATTGCAGGAAACCGATTTCAGGAGGTAGACTGAAATTGCATTGAAAGCATAGGAAAAGAGGCAGAACGTCCACAATGATGCACTTGGCCAAAAAGGGCGTATGCGTTTTTTCCTGAATATATTCAGGAAAAAACGCATACGCCCTTTTTGGCCAACCAAGCAAGCTTGCAAAGGAAATCTGCACTACAATGAAGTCTCACTTCCCCCCGGTCAAAAGAGCCATCTGAAAAAAGTGTAAAATCCAGAAAGGCAGGACAGGCCATGGAGAACTGGGAGCCTTGTTATGCTGATGGGCGGAATGTAAATTGCCAACAGACACTCCGGAGAAGTGTATGGTGTTTCCTGAAACATCTAAAAAACAAAGTAACAGAGCCTAGGGCACTGCCACTTATGGTCCTATAGCTTAGGGAAATTAAAATCAAAAAGACACAACCACCCCAAAGTTTGGGACGGCTCTGTTTACAAGAACCTCGTTTACAGTACAAGTTCAACATCGCAGAAATTGAAAAATGGATAAAGAAGTTGTGGTATTTACTTACAAAGCAATATCACTCAGCAATGAAATCTGTGTCATCAGGCCCTTAGCAGCACAATGAGTGGATTCAGGTATGATGATTCTAACTGAAATAAGTCACACAGAAAAAGAAACATCATAAGATATCAGTAATACACGGAATGTAAACTTGGCTACACAGGAACTGAATTACAGAACAGAACAGGGTCTCAAATTTAGAAAACCAACTTATGCTTGCTTAAGGGTAAAGGTGAGTTGGGGTGCTGCATAAAACCAGAGATTGAAATGAGCACAGATAAAGTTCCTTAAGTCAAATATGGAATAGACAAGAGCTACTCCTTGCTCAACGAAATGGACTCAACACCGCATATTAAACGCCTAAGAATGTACCTGACTAGTAAGTTTCGGAAAACCTATGGACTGCTATGTCTCCAAAAGAGAATCAAGCATGTGTACAGGGGCATAAACGCAGCAGTGATAGGATTGGAGAGGTTCGGTGAGCAAATGAAGACCCTTTGAAGTCATATTGCATGGTACCCATTCCACGGGTCTCAACTCTCCAGGTTTAAGGTATTCTTCCTTCAGCTAAAACATGCATGTGGAACCCAAGTATGATCAACCATGTGAACGGGAGACGTGTTCAAATATGTCTCAGTTTTCCTCCCCTGGTACTCGGGTGCAACATTCCAGACGCTTTACTAACACTCTCCCCACTTGGAGAGTCAGCGCCTTTAACCTCCTGTTTGGCCCAGTTTGCAATTTCTGCGGAAGATGAACAGGAATAGCGAGAACCAATGAGAGACTAGCTGGAGGTGTCTGGACGGGCAAATTTAACTCTCATTTCCCACCAGGAAGAGGAAATAACCAAAGGCTCAGCGTGCCGTGCCGGAACCAGATTAGGGCCTGAAGCCATCCTGCGGTGTTGCGGCCAGGTCACAAGAAAGCGAGTTGAAGAAAGGAGCTCAGGGCCACTGTAATTCACAAACCTGCAGAGTTATAAATGACAGCTATCGTCCAAAAATAGACTGAAGTAAGGCTGCCAAGAGGACTTGAAAGCGGGGCAGAATTGCAGGAAACCGATTTCAGGAGGTAGACTGGAATTGCATTGAAAGCATAGGAAAAGAGGCAGAACGTCCACAATGATGCACTTGGCCAAAAAGGGCGTATGCGTTTTTTCCTGAATATATTCAGGAAAAAACGCATACGCCCTTTTTGGCCAACCAAGCAAGCTTGCAAAGGAAATCTGCACTACAATGAAGTCTCACTTCCCCCCGGTCAAAAGGGCCATCTGAAAAAAGTGTAAAATCCAGAAAGGCAGGACAGGCCATGGAGAACTGGGAGCCTTGTTATGCTGATGGGCGGGATGTAAATTGCCAACAACCACTCGGGAGAAGTGTATGGTGTTTCCTGAAACATCTAAAAAACAAAGCAACAGAGCCTAGGGCACTTCCACTTATGGTCCTATAGCTTAGGGAAATTAAAATCAAAAAGACACAGCCACCCCAAAGTTTGGGACGCCTCCGTTTACAAGAACCTCGTTTACCGTACAAGTTCAATATCACAGAAAGTGAAAAATGGATAAAGAAGTTGTGGTATTTACTTACAAAGCAATATCACTCAGCAATGAAATCTGTGTCATCAGGCCCTTAGCAGCACAATGAGTGGATTCAGGTACGATGATTCTAACTGAAATAAGTCACACAGAAAAAGAAACATCATAAGATATCAGTAATACACGGAATGTAAACTTGGCTACACAGGAACTGAATTACAGAACAGAACAGGGTCTCAAATTTAGAAAACCAACTTATTCTTGCTTAAGGGTAAAGGTGAGTTGGGGTGATGCATAAAACCAGAGATTGAAATGAGCACAGATAAAGTTCCTTAAGTCAAATATGGAATAGACAAGAGCTACTCCTTGCTCAACGAAATGGACTCAACACCCCATATTAAACGCCTAAGAATGTACCTGACTAGTAAGTATCTTAAAACCTATGGATTGCTATGTCTCCAAAAGAGAATCAAGCATGTGTACAGGGGCATAAACGCAGCAGTGATAGGATTGGAGAGGTTCGGTGAGCAAATGAAGACCCTTTGAAGTCATATTGCATGGTACCCTTTCCACGGGTTTCAACTACCCAGGTTTAAGGTATTCTTCCTTCAGCTAAAACATGCATGTGGAACCTAGAGTATGATCAACCATGTGATCGGGAGACGTGTTCAAATATGTCTCAGTTTTCCTCCCCTGGTACTCGGGTGCAACATTCCAGACGCTTTACTAACACTCTCCCCACTTGGAGAGTCAGCGCCTTTAACCTCCTGTTTGGCCCAGTTTGCAATTTCTGCGGAAGATGAACAGGAATAGCGAGAACCAATGAGAGGCTAGCTGGAGGTGTCTGGACGGGCAAATTTAACTCTCATTTCCCACCAGGAAGAGGAAATAACCAAAGGCTCAGCGTGCCGTACCGGAACGAGATTAGGGCCTGAAGCCATCCTGCGGTGTTGCGGCCAGCTCAAAAGAAACCGAGTTGAAGAAAGGAGCTCAGGGGCACTGTAATTCACAAACCTGCAGAGTTATAAATGACAGCTATGGTCCAAAAATAGACTGAAGTAAGGCTGCCAAGAGGACTTGAAAGCGGGGCAGAATTGCAGGAAACCGATTTCAGGAGGTAGACTGGAATTGCATTGAAAGCATAGGAAAAGAGGCAGAACGTCCACAATGATGCACTTGGCCAAAAAGGGCGTATGCGTTTTTTCCTGAATATATTCAGGAAAAAACGCATACGCCCTTTTTGGCCAACCAAGCAAGCTTGCAAAGGAAATCTGCACTACAATGAAGTCTCACTTCCCCCCGGTCAAAAGGGCCATCTGAAAAAAGTGTAAAATCCAGAAAGGCAGGACAGGCCATGGAGAACTGGGAGCCTTGTTATGCTGATGGGCGGGATGTAAATTGCCAACAACCACTCGGGAGAAGTGTATGGTGTTTCCTGAAACATCTAAAAAACAAAGCAACAGAACCTAGGGCACTTCCACTTATGGTCCTATAGCTTAGGGAAATTAAAATCAAAAAGACACAGCCACCCCAAAGTTTGGGACGCCTCCGTTTACAAGAACCTCGTTTACCGTACAAGTTCAATATCACAGAAAGTGAAAAATGGATAAAGAACTTGTGGTACTTACGTACAATGCAGTATCACTCAGCAATGAAATCTATGTCATCAGGCCCATAGCAGCATAATGAGTGGATTCAGGTACGATGATTCTAACTGAAATAAGTCACACAGAAAAAGAAACATCATAAGATATCAGTAATACACGGAATGTAAACTTGGCTACACAGGAACTGAATTACAGAACAGAACAGGGTCTCAAATTTAGAAAACCAACTTATGCTTGCTTAAGGGTAAAGGTGAGTTGGGGTGATGCATAAAACCAGAGATTGAAATGAGCACAGATAAAGTTCCTTAAGTCAAATATGGAATAGACAAGAGCTACTCCTTGCTCAACGAAATGGACTCAACATCGCATATTAAACGCCTAAGAATGTACCTGACTAGTAAGTATCTTAAAACCTATGGATTGCTATGTCTCCGAAAGAGAATCAAGCATGTGTACAGGGGCATAAACGCAGCAGTGATAGGATTGGAGAGGTTCGGTGAGCAAATGAAGACCCTTTGAAGTCATATTGCATGGTACCCATTCCACGGGTCTTAACTCTCCAGGTTTAAGGTATTCTTCCTTCAGCTAAAACATGCATGTGGAACCCAAGTATGATCAACCATGTGAACGGGAGACGTGTTCAAATATGTCTCAGTTTTCCTCCCCTGGTACTCGGGTGCAACATTCCAGACGCTTTACTAACACTCTCCCCACTTGGAGAGTCAGCGCCTTTAACCTCCTGTTTGGCCCAGTTTGCAATTTCTGCGGAAGATGAACAGGAATAGCGAGAACCAATGAGAGGCTAGCTGGAGGTGTCTGGACGGGCAAATTTAACTCTCATTTCCCACCAGGAAGAGGAAATAACCAAAGGCTCAGCGTGCCGTACCGGAACCAGATTAGGGCCTGAAGCCATCCTGCGGTGTTGCGGCCAGGTCACAAGAAAGCGAGTTGAAGAAAGGAGCTCAGGGGCACTGTAATTCACAAACCTGCAGAGTTATAAATGACAGCTATCGTCCAAAAATAGACTGAAGTAAGGCTGCCAAGAGGACTTGAAAGCGGGGCAGAATTGCAGGAAACCGATTTCAGGAGGTAGACTGGAATTGCATTGAAAGCATAGGAAAAGAGGCAGAACGTCCACAATGATGCACTTGGCCAAAAAGGGCGTATGCGTTTTTTCGTGAATATATTCAGGAAAAAACGCATACGCCCTTTTTGGCCAACCAAGCAAGCTTGCAAAGGAAATCTGCACTACAATGAAGTCTCACTTCCCCCCGGTCAAAAGGGCCATCTGAAAAAAGTGTAAAATCCAGAAAGGCAGGACAGGCCATGGAGAACTGGGAGCCTTGTTATGCTGATGGGCGGGATGTAAATTGCCAACAACCACTCGAGAGAAGTGTATGGTGTTTCCTGAAACATCTAAAAAACAAAGCAACAGAGCCTAGGGCACTGCCACTTATGGTCCTATAGCTTAGGGAAATTAAAATCAAAAAGACACAGCCACCCCAAAGTTTGGGACGCCTCTGTTTACAAGAACCTCGTTTACAGTACAAGTTCAACATCGCAGAAAGTGAAAAATGGATAAAGAACTTGTGGTACTTACGTACAATACAGTATCACTCAGCAATGAAATGTATGTCATCAGGCCCGTAGCAGCATAATGAGTGGATTCAGGTACGATGATTCTAACTGAAATAAGTCACACAGAAAAAAACATCATAAGATATCACTAATACATGGAATGTAAACTTGGCTACACAGGAACTGCATTCCAAAACAGAACAGGGTCTCAAATTTAGAAAACCAACTTATGCTTGCTTAAGGGGAAAGGTGAGTTGGGTTGCTGCATAAAACCAGAGATTGAAATGAGCACAGATAAAGTTCCTTAAGCCAAATATGGAATAGACAAGAGCTACTCCTTGCTCAACGAAATGGACTCAACACCGCATATTAAACGCCTAAGAATGTACCTGACTAGTAAGTATCTTAAAACCTATGGATTGCTATGCCTCCGAAAGAGAATCAAGCATGTGTACAGGGGCATAAACGCAGCAGTGATAGGATTGGAGAGGTTCGGTGAGCAAATGAAGACCCTTTGAAGTCATATTGCATGGTACCCATTCCACAGGTTTCAACTCTCCAGGTTTAAGGTATTCTTCCTTCAGCTAAAACATGCATGTGGAACCCAAGTATGATCAACCATGTTAACGGGAGACATGTTCAAATATGTCTCAGTTTTCCTCCCCTGGTACTCGGGTGCAACATTCCAGACGCTTTACTAACACTCTCCCCACTTGGAGAGTCAGCGTCTTCAACCTCCTGTTTGGCACAGTTTGCAATTTCTGCGGAAGATGAACAGGAATAGCGAGAACCAATGAGAGGCTAGCTGGAGGTGTCTGGACGGGCAAATTTAACTCTCATTTCCCACCAGGAGGAGGAAATAACCAAAGGCTCAGTGTGCCGCGCCAGAACCAGATTAGGGCCTGAAGCCATCCTGCGGTGTTGCGGCCAGTTCACAAGAAAGCGAGTTGAAGAAAGGAGCTCAGGGGCACTGTAATTCACAAACCTGCAGAGTTATAAATGACAGCTATCGTCCAAAAATAGACTGAAGTAAGGCTGCCAAGAGGACTTGAAAGCGGGGCAGAATTGCAGGAAACCGATTTCAGGAGGTAGACTGAAATTGCATTGAAAGCATAGGAAAAGAGGCAGAACGTCCACAATGATGCACTTGGCCAAAAAGGGCGTATGCGTTTTTTCCTGAATATATTCAGGAAAAAACGCATACGCCCTTTTTGGCCAACCAAGCAAGCTTGCAAAGGAAATCTGCACTACAATGAAGTCTCACTTCCCCCCGGTCAAAAGAGCCATCTGAAAAAAGTGTAAAATCCAGAAAGGCAGGACAGGCCATGGAGAACTGGGAGCCTTGTTATGCTGATGGGCGGAATGTAAATTGCCAACAGACACTCGGGAGAAGTGTATGGTGTTTCCTGAAACATCTAAAAAACAAAGTAACAGAGCCTAGGGCACTGCCACTTATGGTCCTATAGCTTAGGGAAATTAAAATCAAAAAGACACAACCACCCCAAAGTTTGGGACGGCTCTGTTTACAAGAACCTCGTTTACAGTACAAGTTCAACATCGCAGAAATTGAAAAATGGATAAAGAAGTTGTGGTATTTACTTACAAAGCAATATCACTCAGCAATGAAATCTGTGTCATCAGGCCCTTAGCAGCACAATGAGTGGATTCAGGTATGATGATTCTAACTGAAATAAGTCACACAGAAAAAGAAACATCATAAGATATCAGTAATACACGGAATGTAAACTTGGCTACACAGGAACTGAATTACAGAACAGAACAGGGTCTCAAATTTAGAAAACCAACTTATGCTTGCTTAAGGGTAAAGGTGAGTTGGGGTGCTGCATAAAACCAGAGATTGAAATGAGCACAGATAAAGTTCCTTAAGTCAAATATGGAATAGACAAGAGCTACTCCTTGCTCAACGAAATGGACTCAACACCGCATATTAAACGCCTAAGAATGTACCTGACTAGTAAGTTTCGGAAAACCTATGGACTGCTATGTCTCCAAAAGAGAATCAAGCATGTGTACAGGGGCATAAACGCAGCAGTGATAGGATTGGAGAGGTTCGGTGAGCAAATGAAGACCCTTTGAAGTCATATTGCATGGTACCCATTCCACGGGTCTCAACTCTCCAGGTTTAAGGTATTCTTCCTTCAGCTAAAACATGCATGTGGAACCCAAGTATGATCAACCATGTGAACGGGAGACGTGTTCAAATATGTCTCAGTTTTCCTCCCCTGGTACTCGGGTGCAACATTCCAGACGCTTTACTAACACTCTCCCCACTTGGAGAGTCAGCGCCTTTAACCTCCTGTTTGGCCCAGTTTGCAATTTCTGCGGAAGATGAACAGGAATAGTGAGAACCAATGAGAGACTAGCTGGAGGTGTCTGGACGGGCAAATTTAACTCTCATTTCCCACCAGGAAGAGGAATTAACCAAAGGCTCAGCGTGCCGTGCCGGAACCAGATTAGGGCCTGAAGCCATCCTGCGGTGTTGCGGCCAGGTCATAAGAAAGCGAGTTGAAGAAAGGAGCTCAGGGGCACTGTAATTCACAAACCTGCAGAGTTATAAATGTCAGCTATCGTCCAAAAATAGACTGAAGTAAGGCTGCCAAGAGGACTTGAAAGCGGGGCAGAATTGCAGGAAACCGATTTCAGGAGGTAGACTGGAATTGCATTGAAAGCATAGGAAAAGAGGCAGAACGTCCACAATGATGCACTTGGCCAAAAAGGGCGTATGCGTTTTTTCCTGAATATATTCAGGAAAAAACGCATACGCCCTTTTTGGCCAACCAAGCAAGCTTGCAAAGGAAATCTGCACTACAATGAAGTCTCACTTCCCCCCGGTCAAAAGGGCCATCTGAAAAAAGTGTAAAATCCAGAAAGGCAGGACAGGCCATGGAGAACTGGGAGCCTTGTTATGCTGATGGGCGGGATGTAAATTGCCAACAACCACTCGGGAGAAGTGTATGGTGTTTCCTGAAACATCTAAAAAACAAAGCAACAGAACCTAGGGCACTTCCACTTATGGTCCTATAGCTTAGGGAAATTAAAATCAAAAAGACACAGCCACCCCAAAGTTTGGAACGGCTCTGTTTACAAGAACCTCGTTTACAGTACAAGTTCAACATCGCAGAAAGTGAAAAATGGATAAAGAAGTTGTGGTATTTACTTACAAAGCAATATCACTCAGCAATGAAATCTGTGTCATCAGGCCCTTAGCAGCACAATGAGTGGATTCAGGTATGATGATTCTAACTGAAGTAAGTCACACAGAAAAAGAAACATCATAAGATATCAGTAATACACGGAATGTAAACTTGGCTACACAGGAACTGAATTACAGAACAGAACAGGGTCTCAAATTTAGAAAACCAACTTATGCTTGCTTAAGGGTAAAGGTGAGTTGGGGTGCTGCATAAAACCAGAGATTGAAATGAGCACAGATAAAGTTCCTTAAGTCAAATATGGAATAGACAAGAGCTACTCCTTGCTCAACGAAATGGACTCAACACCCCATATTAAACGCCTAAGAATGTACCTGACTAGTAAGTATCGGAAAACCTATGGACTGCTATGTCTCCAAAAGAGAATCAAGCATGTGTACAGGGGCATAAACGCAGCAGTGATAGGATTGGAGAGGTTCGGTGAGCAAATGAAGACCCTTTGAAGTCATATTGCATGGTACCCATTCCACGGGTCTCAACTCTCCAGGTTTAAGGTATTCTTCCTTCAGCTAAAACATGCATGTGGAACCCAAGTATGATCAACCATGTGAACGGGAGACGTGTTCAAATATGTCTCAGTTTTCCTCCCCTGGTACTTGGGTGCAACATTCCAGACGCTTTACTAACACTCTCCCCACTTGGAGAGTCAGCGCCTTTAACCTCCTGTTTGGCCCAGTTTGCAATTTCTGCGGAAGATGAACAGGAATAGCGAGAACCAATGAGAGGCTAGCTGGAGGTGTCTGGACGGGCAAATTTAACTCTCATTTCCCACCAGGAAGAGGAAATAACCAAAGGCTCAGCGTGCCGTGCCGGAACCAGATTAGGGCCTGAAGCCATCCTGCGGTGTTGCGGCCAGCTCAAAAGAAAGCGAGTTGAAGAAAGGAGCTCAGGGGCACTGTAATTCACAAACCTGCAGAGTTATAAATGACAGCTATCGTCCAAAAATAGACTGAAGTAAGGCTGCCAAGAGGACTTGAAAGCGGGGCAGAATTGCAGGAAACCGATTTCAGGAGGTAGACTGGAATTGCATTGAAAGCATAGGAAAAGAGGCAGAACGTCCACAATGATGCACTTGGCCAAAAAGGGCGTATGCGTTTTTTCGTGAATATATTCAGGAAAAAACGCATACGCCCTTTTTGGCCAACCAAGCAAGCTTGCAAAGGAAATCTGCACTACAATGAAGTCTCACTTCCCCCTGGTCAAAAGGGCCATCTGAAAAAAGTGTAAAATCCAGAAAGGCAGGACAGGCCATGGAGAACTGGGAGCCTTGTTATGGTGATGGGCGGGATGTAAATTGCCAACAACCACTCGGGAGAAGTGTATGGTGTTTCCTGAAACATCTAAAAAACAAAGCAACAGAACCTAGGGCACTTCCACTTATGGTCCTATAGCTTAGGGAAATTAAAATCAAAAAGACACAGCCACCCCAAAGTTTGGAACGGCTCTGTTTACAAGAACCTCGTTTACAGTACAAGTTCAACATCGCAGAAAGTGAAAAATGGATAAAGAAGTTGTGGTATTTACTTACAAAGCAATATCACTCAGCAATGAAATCTGTGTCATCAGGCCCTTAGCAGCACAATGAGTGGATTCAGGTATGATGATTCTAACTGAAGTAAGTCACACAGAAAAAGAAACATCATAAGATATCAGTAATACACGGAATGTAAACTTGGCTACACAGGAACTGAATTACAGAACAGAACAGGGTCTCAAATTTAGAAAACCAACTTATGCTTGCTTAAGGGTAAAGGTGAGTTGGGGTGCTGCATAAAACCAGAGATTGAAATGAGCACAGATAAAGTTCCTTAATTCAAATATGGAATAGACAAGAGCTACTCCTTGCTCAACGAAATGGACTCAACACCGCATATTAAACGCCTAAGAATGTACCTGACTAGTAAGTATCTTAAAACCTATGGATTGCTATGTCTCCGAAAGAGAATCAAGCATGTGTACAGGGACATAAACGCAGCAGTGATAGGATTGGAGAGGTTCGGTGAGCAAATGAAGACCCTTTGAAGTCATATTGCATGGTACCCATTACACGGGTCTTAACTCTCCAGGTTTAAGGTATTCTTCCTTCAGCTAAAACATGCATGTGGAACCCAAGTATGATCAACCATGTGAACGGGAGACATGTTCAAATATGTCTCAGTTTTCCTCCCCTGGTACTCGGGTGCAACATTCCAGACGCTTTACTAACACTCTCCCCACTTGGAGAGTCAGCGCCTTTAACCTCCTGTTTGGCCCAGTTTGCAATTTCTGCGGAAGATGAACAGGAATAGCGAGAACCAATGAGAGACTAGCTGGAGGTGTCTGGACGGGCAAATTTAACTCTCATTTCCCACCAGGAAGAGGAAATAACCAAAGGCTCAGCGTGCCGGGCCGGAACCAGATTAGGGCCTGAAGCCATCCTGCGGTGTTGCGGCCAGGTCACAAGAAAGCGAGTTGAAGAAAGGAGCTCAGGGGCACTGTAATTCACAAACCTGCAGAGTTATAAATGACAGCTATCGTCCAAAAATAGACTGAAGTAAGGCTGCCAAGAGGACTTGAAAGCGGGGCAGAATTGCAGGAAACCGATTTCAGGAGGTAGACTGGAATTGCATTGAAAGCATAGGAAAAGAGGCAGAACGTCCACAATGATGCACTTGGCCAAAAAGGGCGTATGCGTTTTTTCCTGAATATATTCAGGAAAAAACGCATACGCCCTTTTTGGCCAACCAAGCAAGCTTGCAAAGGAAATCTGCACTACAATGAAGTCTCACTTCCCCCCGGTCAAAAGGGCCATCTGAAAAAAGTGTAAAATCCAGAAAGGCAGGACAGGCCATGGAGAATTAGGAGCCTTGTTATGCTGATGGGCGGGATGTAAATTGCCAACAGACACTCGGGAGAAGTGTATGGTGTTTCCTGAAACATCTAAAAAACAAAGCAACAGAGCCTAGGGCACTGCCACTTATGGTCCTATAGCTTAGGGAAATTAAAATCAAAAAGACACAGCCACCCCAAAGTTTGGGACGCCTCTGTTTACAAGAACCTCGTTTACAGTACAAGTTCAACATCGCAGAAAGTGAAAAATGGATAAAGAACTTGTGGTACTTACGTACAATGCAGTATCACTCAGCAATGAAATCTATGTCATCAGGCCCGTAGCAGCATAATGAGTGGATTCAGGTACGATGATTCTAACTGAAATAAGTCACACAGAAAAAAACATCATAAGATATCACTAATACACGGAATGTAAACTTGGCTACACAGGAACTGCATTCCAAAACAGAACAGGGTCTCAAATTTAGAAAACCAACTTATGCTTGCTTAAGGGGAAAGGTGAGTTGGGTTGCTGCATAAAACCAGAGATTGAAATGAGCACAGATAAAGTTCCTTAAGCCAAATATGGAATAGACAAGAGCTACTCCTTGCTCAACGAAATGGACTCAACACCGCATATTAAACGCCTAAGAATGTACCTGACTAGTAAGTATCTTAAAACCTATGGATTGCTATGCCTCCGAAAGAGAATCAAGCATGTGTACAGGGGCATAAACGCAGCAGTGATAGGACTGGAGAGGTTCGGTGAGCAAATGAAGACCCTTTGAAGTCATATTGCATGGTACCCATTCCACGGGTTTCAACTACCCAGGTTTTAGGTATTCTTCCTTCAGCTAAAACATGCATGTGGAACCCAGAGTGTGATCAACCATGTGATCGGGAGACGTGTTCAAATATGTCTCAGTTTTCCTCCCCTGGTACTCGGGTGCAACATTCCAGACGCTTTACTAACACTCTCCCGACTTGGAGAGTCAGTCCCTTTAACCTCCTGTTTGGCCCAGTTTGCAATTTCTGCGGAAGATGAACAGGAATAGCGAGAACCAATGAGAGGCTAGCTGGAGGTGTCTGGACGGGCAAATTTAACTCTCATTTCCCAACAGGAAGAGGAAATAACCAAAGGCTCAGCGTGCCGTACCGGAACTAGATTAGGGCCTGAAGCCATCCTCCGGTGTTGCGACCAGCTCAAAAGAAAGCGAGTTGAAGAAAGGAGCTCAGGGGCACTGTAATTCACAAACCTGCAGAGTTATAAATGACAGCTATCGTCCAAAAATAGACTGAAGTAAGGCTGCCAAGAGGACTTGAAAGCGGGGCAGAATTGCAGGAAACCGATTTCAGGAGGTAGACTGAAATTGCATTGAAAGCATAGGAAAAGAGGCAGAACGTCCACAATGATGCACTTGGCCAAAAAGGGCGTATGCGTTTTTTCCTGAATATATTCAGGAAAAAACGCATACGCCCTTTTTGGCCAACCAAGCAAGCTTGCAAAGGAAATCTGCACTACAATGAAGTCTCACTTCCCCCCGGTCAAAAGAGCCATCTGAAAAAAGTGTAAAATCCAGAAAGGCAGGACAGGCCATGGAGAACTGGGAGCCTTGTTATGCTGATGGGCGGAATGTAAATTGCCAACAGACACTCTGGAGAAGTGTATGGTGTTTCCTGAAACATCTAAAAAACAAAGTAACAGAGCCTAGGGCACTGCCACTTATGGTCCTATAGCTTAGGGAAATTAAAATCAAAAAGACACAACCACCCCAAAGTTTGGGACGGCTCTGTTTACAAGAACCTCGTTTACAGTACAAGTTCAACATCGCAGAAATTGAAAAATGGATAAAGAAGTTGTGGTATTTACTTACAAAGCAATATCACTCAGCAATGAAATCTGTGTCATCAGGCCCTTAGCAGCACAATGAGTGGATTCAGGTATGATGATTCTAACTGAAATAAGTCACACAGAAAAAGAAACATCATAAGATATCAGTAATACACGGAATGTAAACTTGGCTACACAGGAACTGAATTACAGAACAGAACAGGGTCTCAAATTTAGAAAACCAACTTATGCTTGCTTAAGGGTAAAGGTGAGTTGGGGTGCTGCATAAAACCAGAGATTGAAATGAGCACAGATAAAGTTCCTTAAGTCAAATATGGAATAGACAAGAGCTACTCCTTGCTCAACGAAATGGACTCAACACCGCATATTAAACGCCTAAGAATGTACCTGACTAGTAAGTTTCGGAAAACCTATGGACTGCTATGTCTCCAAAAGAGAATCAAGCATGTGTACAGGGGCATAAACGCAGCAGTGATAGGATTGGAGAGGTTCGGTGAGCAAATGAAGACCCTTTGAAGTCATATTGCATGGTACCCATTCCACGGGTCTCAACTCTCCAGGTTTAAGGTATTCTTCCTTCAGCTAAAACATGCATGTGGAACCCAAGTATGATCAACCATGTGAACGGGAGACGTGTTCAAATATGTCTCAGTTTTCCTCCCCTGGTACTCGGGTGCAACATTCCAGACGCTTTACTAACACTCTCCCCACTTGGAGAGTCAGCGCCTTTAACCTCCTGTTTGGCCCAGTTTGCAATTTCTGCGGAAGATGAACAGGAATAGTGAGAACCAATGAGAGACTAGCTGGAGGTGTCTGGACGGGCAAATTTAACTCTCATTTCCCACCAGGAAGAGGAATTAACCAAAGGCTCAGCGTGCCGTGCCGGAACCAGATTAGGGCCTGAAGCCATCCTACGGTGTTGCGGCCAGGTCATAAGAAAGCGAGTTGAAGAAAGGAGCTCAGGGGCACTGTAATTCACAAACCTGCAGAGTTATAAATGTCAGCTATCGTCCAAAAATAGACTGAAGTAAGGCTGCCAAGAGGACTTGAAAGCGGGGCAGAATTGCAGGAAACCGATTTCAGGAGGTAGACTGGAATTGCATTGAAAGCATAGGAAAAGAGGCAGAACGTCCACAATGATGCACTTGGCCAAAAAGGGCGTATGCGTTTTTTCCTGAATATATTCAGGAAAAAACGCATACGCCCTTTTTGGCCAACCAAGCAAGCTTGCAAAGGAAATCTGCACTACAATGAAGTCTCACTTCCCCCCGGTCAAAAGGGCCATCTGAAAAAAGTGTAAAATCCAGAAAGGCAGGACAGGCCATGGAGAACTGGGAGCCTTGTTATGCTGATGGGCGGGATGTAAATTGCCAACAACCACTCGGGAGAAGTGTATGGTGTTTCCTGAAACATCTAAAAAACAAAGCAACAGAACCTAGGGCACTTCCACTTATGGTCCTATAGCTTAGGGAAATTAAAATCAAAAAGACACAGCCACCCCAAAGTTTGGAACGGCTCTGTTTACAAGAACCTCGTTTACAGTACAAGTTCAACATCGCAGAAAGTGAAAAATGGATAAAGAAGTTGTGGTATTTACTTACAAAGCAATATCACTCAGCAATGAAATCTGTGTCATCAGGCCCTTAGCAGCACAATGAGTGGATTCAGGTATGATGATTCTAACTGAAGTAAGTCACACAGAAAAAGAAACATCATAAGATATCAGTAATACACGGAATGTAAACTTGGCTACACAGGAACTGAATTACAGAACAGAACAGGGTCTCAAATTTAGAAAACCAACTTATGCTTGCTTAAGGGTAAAGGTGAGTTGGGGTGCTGCATAAAACCAGAGATTGAAATGAGCACAGATAAAGTTCCTTAAGTCAAATATGGAATAGACAAGAGCTACTCCTTGCTCAACGAAATGGACTCAACACCCCATATTAAACGCCTAAGAATGTACCTGACTAGTAAGTATCGGAAAACCTATGGACTGCTATGTCTCCAAAAGAGAATCAAGCATGTGTACAGGGGCATAAACGCAGCAGTGATAGGATTGGAGAGGTTCGGTGAGCAAATGAAGACCCTTTGAAGTCATATTGCATGGTACCCATTCCACGGGTCTCAACTCTCCAGGTTTAAGGTATTCTTCCTTCAGCTAAAACATGCATGTGGAACCCAAGTATGATCAACCATGTGAACGGGAGACGTGTTCAAATATGTCTCAGTTTTCCTCCCCTGGTACTTGGGTGCAACATTCCAGACGCTTTACTAACACTCTCCCCACTTGGAGAGTCAGCGCCTTTAACCTCCTGTTTGGCCCAGTTTGCAATTTCTGCGGAAGATGAACAGGAATAGCGAGAACCAATGAGAGGCTAGCTGGAGGTGTCTGGACGGGCAAATTTAACTCTCATTTCCCACCAGGAAGAGGAAATAACCAAAGGCTCAGCGTGCCGTGCCGGAACCAGATTAGGGCCTGAAGCCATCCTGCGGTGTTGCGGCCAGCTCAAAAGAAAGCGAGTTGAAGAAAGGAGCTCAGGGGCACTGTAATTCACAAACCTGCAGAGTTATAAATGACAGCTATCGTCCAAAAATAGACTGAAGTAAGGCTGCCAAGAGGACTTGAAAGCGGGGCAGAATTGCAGGAAACCGATTTCAGGAGGTAGACTGGAATTGCATTGAAAGCATAGGAAAAGAGGCAGAACGTCCACAATGATGCACTTGGCCAAAAAGGGCGTATGCGTTTTTTCGTGAATATATTCACGAAAAAACGCATACGCCCTTTTTGGCCAACCAAGCAAGCTTGCAAAGGAAATCTGCACTACAATGAAGTCTCACTTCCCCCTGGTCAAAAGGGCCATCTGAAAAAAGTGTAAAATCCAGAAAGGCAGGACAGGCCATGGAGAACTGGGAGCCTTGTTATGGTGATGGGCGGGATGTAAATTGCCAACAACCACTCGGGAGAAGTGTATGGTGTTTCCTGAAACATCTAAAAAACAAAGCAACAGAACCTAGGGCACTTCCACTTATGGTCCTATAGCTTAGGGAAATTAAAATCAAAAAGACACAGCCACCCCAAAGTTTGGAACGGCTCTGTTTACAAGAACCTCGTTTACAGTACAAGTTCAACATCGCAGAAAGTGAAAAATGGATAAAGAAGTTGTGGTATTTACTTACAAAGCAATATCACTCAGCAATGAAATCTGTGTCATCAGGCCCTTAGCAGCACAATGAGTGGATTCAGGTATGATGATTCTAACTGAAGTAAGTCACACAGAAAAAGAAACATCATAAGATATCAGTAATACACGGAATGTAAACTTGGCTACACAGGAACTGAATTACAGAACAGAACAGGGTCTCAAATTTAGAAAACCAACTTATGCTTGCTTAAGGGTAAAGGTGAGTTGGGGTGCTGCATAAAACCAGAGATTGAAATGAGCACAGATAAAGTTCCTTAATTCAAATATGGAATAGACAAGAGCTACTCCTTGCTCAACGAAACGGAATCAACACCGCATATTAAACGCCTAAGAATGTACCTGACTAGTAAGTATCTTAAAACCTATGGATTGCTATGTCTCCGAAAGAGAATCAAGCATGTGTACAGGGACATAAACGCAGCAGTGATAGGATTGGAGAGGTTCGGTGAGCAAATGAAGACCCTTTGAAGTCATATTGCATGGTACCCATTACACGGGTCTTAACTCTCCAGGTTTAAGGTATTCTTCCTTCAGCTAAAACATGCATGTGGAACCCAAGTATGATCAACCATGTGAACGGGAGACATGTTCAAATATGTCTCAGTTTTCCTCCCCTGGTACTCGGGTGCAACATTCCAGACGCTTTACTAACACTCTCCCCACTTGGAGAGTCAGCGCCTTTAACCTCCTGTTTGGCCCAGTTTGCAATTTCTGCGGAAGATGAACAGGAATAGCGAGAACCAATGAGAGACTAGCTGGAGGTGTCTGGACGGGCAAATTTAACTCTCATTTCCCACCAGGAAGAGGAAATAACCAAAGGCTCAGCGTGCCGGGCCGGAACCAGATTAGGGCCTGAAGCCATCCTGCGGTGTTGCGGCCAGGTCACAAGAAAGCGAGTTGAAGAAAGGAGCTCAGGGGCACTGTAATTCACAAACCTGCAGAGTTATAAATGACAGCTATCGTCCAAAAATAGACTGAAGTAAGGCTGCCAAGAGGACTTGAAAGCGGGGCAGAATTGCAGGAAACCGATTTCAGGAGGTAGACTGGAATTGCATTGAAAGCATAGGAAAAGAGGCAGAACGTCCACAATGATGCACTTGGCCAAAAAGGGCGTATGCGTTTTTTCCTGAATATATTCAGGAAAAAACGCATACGCCCTTTTTGGCCAACCAAGCAAGCTTGCAAAGGAAATCTGCACTACAATGAAGTCTCACTTCCCCCCGGTCAAAAGGGCCATCTGAAAAAAGTGTAAAATCCAGAAAGGCAGGACAGGCCATGGAGAATTAGGAGCCTTGTTATGCTGATGGGCGGGATGTAAATTGCCAACAGACACTCGGGAGAAGTGTATGGTGTTTCCTGAAACATCTAAAAAACAAAGCAACAGAGCCTAGGGCACTGCCACTTATGGTCCTATAGCTTAGGGAAATTAAAATCAAAAAGACACAGCCACCCCAAAGTTTGGGACGCCTCTGTTTACAAGAACCTCGTTTACAGTACAAGTTCAACATCGCAGAAAGTGAAAAATGGATAAAGAACTTGTGGTACTTACGTACAATGCAGTATCACTCAGCAATGAAATCTATGTCATCAGGCCCGTAGCAGCATAATGAGTGGATTCAGGTACGATGATTCTAACTGAAATAAGTCACACAGAAAAAAACATCATAAGATATCACTAATACACGGAATGTAAACTTGGCTACACAGGAACTGCATTCCAAAACAGAACAGGGTCTCAAATTTAGAAAACCAACTTATGCTTGCTTAAGGGGAAAGGTGAGTTGGGTTGCTGCATAAAACCAGAGATTGAAATGAGCACAGATAAAGTTCCTTAAGCCAAATATGGAATAGACAAGAGCTACTCCTTGCTCAACGAAATGGACTCAACACCGCATATTAAACGCCTAAGAATGTACCTGACTAGTAAGTATCTTAAAACCTATGGATTGCTATGCCTCCGAAAGAGAATCAAGCATGTGTACAGGGGCATAAACGCAGCAGTGATAGGACTGGAGAGGTTCGGTGAGCAAATGAAGACCCTTTGAAGTCATATTGCATGGTACCCATTCCACGGGTTTCAACTACCCAGGTTTTAGGTATTCTTCCTTCAGCTAAAACATGCATGTGGAACCCAGAGTGTGATCAACCATGTGATCGGGAGACGTGTTCAAATATGTCTCAGTTTTCCTCCCCTGGTACTCGGGTGCAACATTCCAGACGCTTTACTAACACTCTCCCGACTTGGAGAGTCAGTCCCTTTAACCTCCTGTTTGGCCCAGTTTGCAATTTCTGCGGAAGATGAACAGGAATAGCGAGAACCAATGAGAGGCTAGCTGGAGGTGTCTGGACGGGCAAATTTAACTCTCATTTCCCAACAGGAAGAGGAAATAACCAAAGGCTCAGCGTGCCGTACCGGAACTAGATTAGGGCCTGAAGCCATCCTCCGGTGTTGCGACCAGCTCAAAAGAAAGCGAGTTGAAGAAAGGAGCTCAGGGGCACTGTAATTCACAAACCTGCAGAGTTATAAATGACAGCTATCGTCCAAAAATAGACTGAAGTAAGGCTGCCAAGAGGACTTGAAAGCGGGGCAGAATTGCAGGAAACCGATTTCAGGAGGTAGACTGGAATTGCATTGAAAGCATAGGAAAAGAGGCAGAACGTCCACAATGATGCACTTGGCCAAAAAGGGCGTATGCGTTTTTTCCTGAATATATTCAGGAAAAAACGCATACGCCCTTTTTGGCCAACCAAGCAAGCTTGCAAAGGAAATCTGCACTACAATGAAGTCTCACTGCCCTCCGGTCAAAAGGGCCATCTGAGAAAAGTGTAAAATCCAGAAAGGCAGGACAGGCCATGGAGAACTGGGAGCCTTGTTATGCTGATGGGCGGGATGTAAATTGCCAACAACCACTCGGGAGAAGTGTATGGTGTTTCCTGAAACATCTAAAAAACAAAGCAACAGAACCTAGGGCACTTCCACTTATGGTCCTATAGCTTAGGGAAATTAAAATCAAAAAGACACAGCCACCCCAAAGTTTGGAACGGCTCTGTTTACAAGAACCTCGTTTACAGTACAAGTTCAACATTGCAGAAAGTGAAAAATGGATAAAGAAGTTGTGGTATTTACTTACAAAGCAATATCACTCAGCAATGAAATCTGTGTCATCAGGCCCTTAGCAGCACAATGAGTGGATTCAGGTATGATGATTCTAACTGAAATAAGTCACACAGAAAAAGAAACATCATAAGATATCAGTAATACACGGAATGTAAACTTGGCTACAAAGGAACTGAATTACAGAACAGAACAGGGTCTCAAATTTAGAAAACCAACTTATGCTTGCTTAAGGGTAAAGGTGAGTTGGGGTGCTGCATAAAACCAGAGATTGAAATGAGCACAGATAAAGTTCCTTAAGCCAAATATGGAATAGACAAGAGCTGCACCTTGCTCAACGAAATGGACTCAACACCGCATTTTAAACGCCTAAGAATGTACCTGACTAGTAAGTATCTTAAAACCTATAGATTGCTATGTCTCCGAAAGAGAATCAAGCATGTGTACAGGGGCATAAACGCATCAGTGATAGGATTGGAGAGGTTCGGTGAGCAAATGAAGACCCTTTGAAGTCATATTGCATGGTACCCATTCCACAGGTTTCAACTACCCAGGTTTTAGGTATTCTTCCTTCAGGTAAAACATGCATGTGGAACCCAGAGTATGATCAACCATGTGATCGGGAGACGTGTTCAAATATGTCTCAGTTTTCCTACCCTGGTACTCGGGTGCAACATTCCAGACGCTTTACTAACACTCTCCCCACTTGGAGAGTCAGCGCCTTTAACCTCCTGTTTGGCACAGTTTGCAATTTCTGCGGAAGATGAACAGGAATAGCGAGAACCAATGAGAGGCTAGCTGGAGGTGTCTGGACGGGCAAATTTAACTCTCATTTCCCACCAGGAGGAGGAAATAACCAAAGGCTCAGCGTGCCGCGCCAGAACCAGATTAGGGCCTGAAGCCATCCTGCGGTGTTGCGGCCAGTTCACAAGAAAGCGAGTTGAAGAAAGGAGCTCAGGGGCACTGTAATTCACAAACCTGCAGAGTTATAAATGACAGCTATCGTCCAAAAATAGACTGAAGTAAGGCTGCCAAGAGGACTTGAAAGCGGGGCAGAATTGCAGGAAACCGATTTCAGGAGGTAGACTGAAATTGCATTGAAAGCATAGGAAAAGAGGCAGAGCGTCCACAATGATGCACTTGGCCAAAAAGGGCGTATGCGTTTTTTCCTGAATATATTCAGGAAAAAACGCATACGCCCTTTTTGGCCAACCAAGCAAGCTTGCAAAGGAAATCTGCACTACAATGAAGTCTCACTTCCCCCCGGTCAAAAGAGCCATCTGAAAAAAGTGTAAAATCCAGAAAGGCAGGACAGGCCATGGAGAACTGGGAGCCTTGTTATGCTGATGGGCGGAATGTAAATTGCCAACAGACACTCGGGAGAAGTGTATGGTGTTTCCTGAAACATCTAAAAAACAAAGTAACAGAGCCTAGGGCACTGCCACTTATGGTCCTATAGCTTAGGGAAATTAAAATCAAAAAGACACAACCACCCCAAAGTTTGGGACGCCTCCGTTTACAAGAACCTCGTTTACAGTACAAGTTCAACATCGCAGAAATTGAAAAATGGATAAAGAAGTTGTGGTATTTACTTACAAAGCAATATCACTCAGCAATGAAATCTGTGTCATCAGGCCCTTAGCAGCACAATGAGTGGATTCAGGTATGATGATTCTAACTGAAATAAGTCACACAGAAAAAGAAACATCATAAGATATCAGTAATACACGGAATGTAAACTTGGCTACACAGGAACTGAATTACAGAACAGAACAGGGTCTCAAATTTAGAAAACCAACTTATGCTTGCTTAAGGGTAAAGGTGAGTTGGGGTGCTGCATAAAACCAGAGATTGAAATGAGCACAGATAAAGTTCCTTAAGTCAAATATGGAATAGACAAGAGCTACTCCTTGCTCAACGAAATGGACTCAACACTGCATATTAAACGCCTAAGAATGTACCTGACTAGTAAGTTTCGGAAAACCTATGGACTGCTATGTCTCCAAAAGAGAATCAAGCATGTGTACAGGGGCATAAACGCAGCAGTGATAGGATTGGAGAGGTTCGGTGAGCAAATGAAGACCCTTTGAAGTCATATTGCATGGTACCCATTACACGGGTCTCAACTCTCCAGGTTTAAGGTATTCTTCCTTCAGCTAAAACATGCATGTGGAACCCAAGTATGATCAACCATGTGAACGGGAGACGTGTTCAAATATATCTCAGTTTTCCTCCCCTGGTACTTGGGTGCAACATTCCAGACGCTTTACTAACACTCTCCCCACTTGGAGAGTCAGCGCCTTTAACCTCCTGTTTGGCCCAGTTTGCAATTTCTGCGGAAGATGAACAGGAATAGCGAGAACCAATGAGAGGCTAGCTGGAGGTGTCTGGACGGGCAAATTTAACTCTCATTTCCCACCAGGAAGAGGAAATAACCAAAGGCTCAGCGTGCCGTGCCGGAACCAGATTAGGGCCTGAAGCCATCCTGCGGTGTTGCGGCCAGCTCAAAAGAAAGCGAGTTGAAGAAAGGAGCTCAGGGGCACTGTAATTCACAAACCTGCAGAGTTATAAATGACAGCTATCGTCCAAAAATAGACTGAAGTAAGGCTGCCAAGAGGACTTGAAAGCGGGGCAGAATTGCAGGAAACCGATTTCAGGAGGTAGACTGGAATTGCATTGAAAGCATAGGAAAAGAGGCAGAACGTCCACAATGATGCACTTGGCCAAAAAGGGCGTATGCTTTTTTTCGTGAATATATTCAGGAAAAAACGCATACGCCCTTTTTGGCCAACCAAGCAAGCTTGCAAAGGAAATCTGCACTACAATGAAGTCTCACTTCCCCCCGGTCAAAAGGGCCATCTGAAAAAAGTGTAAAATCCAGAAAGGCAGGACAGGCCATGGAGAACTGGGAGCCTTGTTATGGTGATGGGCGGGATGTAAATTGCCAACAACCACTCGGGAGAAGTGTATGGTGTTTCCTGAAACATCTAAAAAACAAAGCAACAGAACCTAGGGCACTTCCACTTATGGTCCTATAGCTTAGGGAAATTAAAATCAAAAAGACACAGCCACCCCAAAGTTTGGAACGGCTCTGTTTACAAGAACCTCGTTTACAGTACAAGTTCAACATCGCAGAAAGTGAAAAATGGATAAAGAAGTTGTGGTATTTACTTACAAAGCAATATCACTCAGCAATGAAATCTGTGTCATCAGGCCCTTAGCAGCACAATGAGTGGATTCAGGTATGATGATTCTAACTGAAGTAAGTCACACAGAAAAAGAAACATCATAAGATATCAGTAATACACGGAATGTAAACTTGGCTACACAGGAACTGAATTACAGAACAGAACAGGGTCTCAAATTTAGAAAACCAACTTATGCTTGCTTAAGGGTAAAGGTGAGTTGGGGTGCTGCATAAAACCAGAGATTGAAATGAGCACAGATAAAGTTCCTTAATTCAAATATGGAATAGACAAGAGCTACTCCTTGCTCAACGAAATGGACTCAACACCGCATATTAAACGCCTAAGAATGTACCTGACTAGTAAGTATCTTAAAACCTATGGATTGCTATGTCTCCGAAAGAGAATCAAGCATGTGTACAGGGACATAAACGCAGCAGTGATAGGATTGGAGAGGTTCGGTGAGCAAATGAAGACCCTTTGAAGTCATATTGCATGGTACCCATTACACGGGTCTTAACTCTCCAGGTTTAAGGTATTCTTCCTTCAGCTAAAACATGCATGTGGAACCCAAGTATGATCAACCATGTGAACGGGAGACATGTTCAAATATGTCTCAGTTTTCCTCCCCTGGTACTCGGGTGCAACATTCCAGACGCTTTACTAACACTCTCCCCACTTGGAGAGTCAGCGCCTTTAACCTCCTGTTTGGCCCAGTTTGCAATTTCTGCGGAAGATGAACAGGCATAGCGAGAACCAATGAGAGACTAGCTGGAGGTGTCTGGACGGGCAAATTTAACTCTCATTTCCCACCAGGAAGAGGAAATAACCAAAGGCTCAGCGTGCCGGGCCGGAATCAGATTAGGGCCTGAAGCCATCCTGCGGTGTTGCGGCCAGGTCACAAGAAAGCGAGTTGAAGAAAGGAGCTCAGGGGCACTGTAATTCACAAACCTGCAGAGTTATAAATGACAGCTATCGTCCAAAAATAGACTGAAGTAAGGCTGCCAAGAGGACTTGAAAGCGGGGCAGAATTGCAGGAAACCGATTTCAGGAGGTAGACTGGAATTGCATTGAAAGCATAGGAAAAGAGGCAGAACGTCCACAATGATGCACTTGGCCAAAAAGGGCGTATGCGTTTTTTCCTGAATATATTCAGGAAAAAACGCATACGCCCTTTTTGGCCAACCAAGCAAGCTTGCAAAGGAAATCTGCACTACAATGAAGTCTCACTTCCCCCCGGTCAAAAGGGCCATCTGAAAAAAGTGTAAAATCCAGAAAGGCAGGACAGGCCATGGAGAATTGGGAGCCTTGTTATGCTGATGGGCGGGATGTAAATTGCCAACAGACACTCGGGAGAAGTGTATGGTGTTTCCTGAAACATCTAAAAAACAAAGCAACAGAGCCTAGGGCACTGCCACTTATGGTCCTATAGCTTAGGGAAATTAAAATCAAAAAGACACAGCCACCCGAAAGTTTGGGACGCCTCTGTTTACAAGAACCTCGTTTACAGTACAAGTTCAACATCGCAGAAAGTGAAAAATGGATAAAGAATTTGTGGTACTTACGTACAATGCAGTATCACTCAGCAATGAAATCTATGTCATCAGGCCCGTAGCAGCATAATGAGTGGATTCAGGTACGATGATTCTAACTGAAATAAGTCACACAGAAAAAAACATCATAAGATATCACTAATACACGGAATGTAAACTTGGCTACACAGGAACTGCATTCCAAAACAGAACAGGGTCTCAAATTTAGAAAACCAACTTATGCTTGCTTAAGGGGAAAGGTGAGTTGGGTTGCTGCATAAAACCAGAGATTGAAATGAGCACAGATAAAGTTCCTTAAGCCAAATATGGAATAGACAAGAGCTACTCCTTGCTCAACGAAATGGACTCAACACCGCATATTAAACGCCTAAGAATGTACCTGACTAGTAAGTATCTTAAAACCTATGGATTGCTATGCCTCCGAAAGAGAATCAAGCATGTGTACAGGGGCATAAACGCAGCAGTGATAGGATTGGAGAGGTTCGGTGAGCAAATGAAGACCCTTTGAAGTCATGTTGCATGGTACCCATTCCACGGGTTTCAACTACCCAGGTTTTAGGTATTCTTCCTTCAGCTAAAACATGCATGTGGAACCCAGAGTGTGATCAACCATGTGATCGGGAGACGTGTTCAAATATGTCTCAGTTTTCCTCCCCTGGTACTCGGGTGCAACATTCCAGACGCTTTACTAACACTCTCCCGACTTGGAGAGTCAGTCCCTTTAACCTCCTGTTTGGCCCAGTTTGCAATTTCTGCGGAAGATGAACAGGAATAGCGAGAACCAATGAGAGGCTAGCTGGAGGTGTCTGGACGGGCAAATTTAACTCTCATTTCCCAACAGGAAGAGGAAATAACCAAAGGCTCAGCGTGCCGTACCGGAACCAGATTAGGGCCTGAAGCCATCCTGCGGTGTTGCGGCCAGGTCACAAGAAAGCGAGTTGAAGAAAGGAGCTCAGGGGCACTGTAATTCACAAACCTGCAGAGTTATAAATGACAGCTATCGTCCAAAAATAGACTGAAGTAAGGCTGCCAAGAGGACTTGAAAGCGGGGCAGAATTGCAGGAAACCGATTTCAGGAGGTAGACTGGAATTGCATTGAAAGCATAGGAAAAGAGGCAGAACGTCCACAATGATGCACTTGGCCAAAAAGGGCGTATGCGTTTTTTCCTGAATATATTCAGGAAAAAACGCATACGCCCTTTTTGGCCAACCAAGCAAGCTTGCAAAGGAAATCTGCACTACAATGAAGTCTCACTTCCCCCCGGTCAAAAGGGCCATCTGAAAAAAGTGTAAAATCCAGAAAGGCAGGACAGGCCATGGAGAATTGGGAGCCTTGTTATGCTGATGGGCGGGATGTAAATTGCCAACAACCACTCGGGAGAAGTGTATGGTGTTTCCTGAAACATCTAAAAAACAAAGCAACAGAACCTAGGGCACTTCCACTTATGGTCCTATAGCTTAGGGAAATTAAAATCAAAAAGACACAGCCACCCCAAAGTTTGGAACGGCTCTGTTTACAAGAACCTCGTTTACAGTACAAGTTCAACATTGCAGAAAGTGAAAAATGGATAAAGAAGTTGTGGTATTTACTTACAAAGCAATATCACTCAGCAATGAAATCTGTGTCATCAGGCCCTTAGCAGCACAATGAGTGGATTCAGGTATGATGATTCTAACTGAAATAAGTCACACAGAAAAAGAAACATCATAAGATATCAGTAATACACGGAATGTAAACTTGGCTACAAAGGAACTGAATTACAGAACAGAACAGGGTCGCAAATTTAGAAAACCAACTTATGCTTGCTTAAGGGTAAAGGTGAGTTGGGGTGCTGCATAAAACCAGAGATTGAAATGAGCACAGATAAAGTTCCTTAAGCCAAATATGGAATAGACAAGAGCTGCACCTTGCTCAACGAAATGGACTCAACACCGCATATTAAACGCCTAAGAATGTACCTGACTAGTAAGTATCTTAAAACCTATAGATTGCTATGTCTCCGAAAGAGAATCAAGCATGTGTACAGGGGCATAAACGCATCAGTGATAGGATTGGAGAGGTTCGGTGAGCAAATGAAGACCCTTTGAAGTCATATTGCATGGTACCCATTCCACCGGTTTCAACTACCCAGGTTTTAGGTATTCTTCCTTCAGGTAAAACATGCATGTGGAACCCAGAGTATGATCAACCATGTGATCGGGAGACGTGTTCAAATATGTCTCAGTTTTCCTCCCCTGGTACTCGGGTGCAACATTCCAGACGCTTTACTAACACTCTCCCCACTTGGAGAGTCAGCGCCTTTAACCTCCTGTTTGGCACAGTTTGCAATTTCTGCGGAAGATGAACAGGAATAGCGAGAACCAATGAGAGGCTAGCTGGAGGTGTCTGGACGGGCAAATTTAACTCTCATTTCCCACCAGGAGGAGGAAATAACCAAAGGCTCAGCGTGCCGCGCCAGAACCAGATTAGGGCCTGAAGCCATCCTGCGGTGTTGCGGCCAGTTCACAAGAAAGCGAGTTGAAGAAAGGAGCTCAGGGGCACTGTAATTCACAAACCTGCAGAGTTATAAATGACAGCTATCGTCCAAAAATAGACTGAAGTAAGGCTGCCAAGAGGACTTGAAAGCGGGGCAGAATTGCAGGAAACCGATTTCAGGAGGTAGACTGAAATTGCATTGAAAGCATAGGAAAAGAGGCAGAGCGTCCACAATGATGCACTTGGCCAAAAAGGGCGTATGCGTTTTTTCCTGAATATATTCAGGAAAAAACGCATACGCCCTTTTTGGCCAACCAAGCAAGCTTGCAAAGGAAATCTGCACTACAATGAAGTCTCACTTCCCCCCGGTAAAAAGAGCCATCTGAAAAAAGTGTAAAATCCAGAAAGGCAGGACAGGCCATGGAGAACTGGGAGCCTTGTTATGCTGATGGGCGGAATGTAAATTGCCAACAGACACTCGGGAGAAGTGTATGGTGTTTCCTGAAACATCTAAAAAACAAAGTAACAGAGCCTAGGGCACTGCCACTTATGGTCCTATAGCTTAGGGAAATTAAAATCAAAAAGACACAACCACCCCAAAGTTTGGGACGCCTCCGTTTACAAGAACCTCGTTTAGAGTACAAGTTCAACATCGCAGAAAGTGAAAAATGGATAAAGAAGTTGTGGTATTTACTTACAAAGCAATATCACTCAGCAATGAAATCTGTGTCATCAGGCCCGTAGCAGCATAATGAGTGGATTCAGGTACGATGATTCTAACTGAAATAAGTCACACAGAAAAAAACATCATAAGATCTCACTAATACACGGAATGTAAACTTGGCTACACAGGAACTGCATTCCAAAACAGAACAGGGTCTCAAATTTAGAAAACCAACTTATGCTTGCTTAAGGGGAAAGGTGAGTTGGGTTGCTGCATAAAACCAGAGATTGAAATGAGCACAGATAAAGTTCCTTAAGCCAAATATGGAATAGACAAGAGCTACTCCTTGCTCAACGAAATGGACTCAACACCGCATATTAAACGCCTAAGAATGTACCTGACTAGTAAGTATCTTAAAACCTATGGATTGCTATGCCTCCGAAAGAGAATCAAGCATGTGTACAGGGGCATAAATGCAGCAGTGATAGGATTGGAGAGGTTCGGTGAGCAAATGAAGACCCTTTGAAGTCATATTGCATGGTACCCATTCCACGGGTTTCAACTACCCAGGTTTTAGGTATTCTTCCTTCAGCTAAAACATGCATGTGGAACCCAGAGTATGATCAACCATGTGAACGGGAGACGTGTTCAAATATGTCTCAGTTTTCCTCCCCTGGTACTCGGGTGCAACATTCCAGACGCTTTACTAACACTCTCCTGACTTGGAGAGTCAGTCCCTTTAACCTCCTGTTTGGCCCAGTTTGCAATTTCTGCGGAAGATGAACAGGAATAGCGAGAACCAATGAGAGGCTAGCTGGAGGTGTCTGGACGGGCAAATTTAACTCTCATTTCCCACCAGGAAGAGGAAATAACCAAAGGCTCAGCGTGCCGTACCCGAACTAGATTAGGGCCTGAAGCCATCCTGCGGTGTTGCGACCAGCTCAAAAGAAAGCAAGTTGAAGAAAGGAGCTCAGGGGCACTGTAATTCACAAACCTGCAGAGTTATAAATGACAGCTATCGTCCAAAAATAGACTGAAGTAAGGCTGCCAAGAGGACTTGAAAGCGGGGCAGAATTGCAGGAAACCGATTTCAGTAGGTAGACTGGAATTGCATTGAAAGCATAGGAAAAGAGGCAGAACGTCCACAATGATGCACTTGGCCAAAAAGGGCGTATGCGTTTTTTCCTGAATATATTCAGGAAAAAACGCATACGCCCTTTTTGGCCAACCAAGCAAGCTTGCAAAGGAAATCTGCACTACAATGAAGTCTCACTTCCCCCGGGTCAAAAGGGCCATCTCAAAAAAGTGTAAAATCCAGAAAGGCAGGACAGGCCATGGAGAACTGGGAGCCTTGTTATGCTGATGGGCGGGATGTAAATTGCCAACAACCACTCGGGAGAAGTGTATGGTGTTTCCTGAAACATCTAAAAAACAAAGCAACAGAACCTAGGGCACTTCCACTTATGGTCCTATAGCTTAGGGAAATTAAAATCAAAAAGACACAGCCACCCCAAAGTTTGGAATGGCTCTGTTTACAAGAACCTCGTTTACAGTACAAGTTCAACATCGCAGAAAGTGAAAAATGGATAAAGAAGTTGTGGTATTTACTTACAAAGCAATATCACTCAGCAATGAAATCTGTGTCATCAGGCCCTTAGCAGCACAATGAGTGCATTCAGGTATGATGATTCTAACTGAAATAAGTCACACAGAAAAAGAAACATCATAAGATATCAGTAATACACGGAATGTAAACTTGGCTACACAGGAACTGAATTACAGAACAGAACAGGGTCTCAAATTTAGAAAACCAACTTATGCTTGCTTAAGGGTAAAGGTGAGTTGGGGTGCTGCATAAAACCAGAGATTGAAATGAGCACAGATAAAGTTCCTTAAGCCAAATATGGAATAGAGAAGAGCTACACCTTGCTCAACGAAATGGACTCAACACCGCATATTAAACGCCTAAGAATGTACCTGACTAGTAAGTATCTTAAAACCTATAGATTGCTATGTCTCCGAAAGAGAATCAAGCATGTGTACAGGGGCATAAACGCATCAGTGATAGGATTGGAGAGGTTCGGTGAGCAAATGAAGACCCTTTGAAGTCATATTGCATGGTACCCATTCCACAGGTTTCAACTGCCCAGGTTTTAGGTATTCTTCCTTCAGGTAAAACATGCATGTGGAACCCAGAGTATGATCAACCATGTGATCGGGAGACGTGTTCAAATATGTCTCAGTTTTCCTCCCCTGGTACTCGGGTGCAACATTCCAGACGCTTTACTAACACTCTCCCCACTTGGAGAGTCAGCGCCTTTAACCTCCTGTTTGGCCCAGTTTGCAATTTCTGCGGAAGATGAACAGGAATAGCGAGAACCAATGAGAGGCTAGCTGGAGGTGTCTGGACGGGCAAATTTAACTCTCATTTCCCACCAGGAGGAGGAAATAACCAAAGGCTCAGTGTGCCGCGCCAGAACCAGATTAGGGCCTGAAGCCATCCTGCGGTGTTGCGGCCAGTTCACAAGAAAGCGAGTTGAAGAAAGGAGCTCAGGGGCACTGTAATTCACAAACCTGCAGAGTTATAAATGACAGCTATCGTCCAAAAATAGACTGAAGTAAGGCTGCCAAGAGGACTTGAAAGCGGGGCAGAATTGCAGGAAACCGATTTCAGGAGGTAGACTGGAATTGCATTGAAAGCATAGGAGAAGAGGCAGAACGTCCACAATGATGCACTTGGCCAAAAAGGGCGTATGCGTTTTTTCCTGAATATATTCAGGAAAAAACGCATACGCCCTTTTTGGCCAACCAAGCAAGCTTGCAAAGGAAATCTGCACTACAATGAAGTCTCACTTCCCCCCGGTCAAAAGGGCCATCTGAAAAAAGTGTAAAATCCAGAAAGGCAGGACAGGCCATGGAGAACTGGGAGCCTTGTTATGCTGATGGGCGGGATGTAAATTGCCAACAGACACTCGGGAGAAGTGTATGGTGTTTCCTGAAACATCTAAAAAACAAAGCAACAGAGCCTAGGGCACTGCCACTTATGGTCCTATAGCTTAGGGAAATTAAAATCAAAAAGACACAGCCACCCCAAAGTTTGGGACGCCTCTGTTTACAAGAACCTCGTTTACAGTACAAGTTCAACATCGCAGAAAGTGAAAAATGGATAAAGAAGTTGTGGTATTTACTTACAAAGCAATATCACTCAGCAATGAAATCTATGTCATCAGGCCCTTAGCATCACAATGAGTGGATTCAGGTATGATGATTCTAACTGAAATAAGTCACACAGAAAAAGAAACATCATAAGATATCACTAATACATGGAATGTAAACTTGGCTACACAGGAACTGAATTACAGAACAGAACAGGGTCTCAAATTTAGAAAACCAACTTATTCTTGCTTAAGGGTAAAGGTGAGTTGGGGTGCTGCATAAAACCAGAGATTGAAATGAGCACAGATAAAGTTCCTTAAGCCAAATATGGAATAGACAAGAGCTACTCCTTGCTCAACGAAATGGACTCAACACCCCATATTACACGCCTAAGAATGTTCCTGACTAGTAAGTATCTTAAAACCTATGGATTGCTATGTCTCCGAAAGAGAATCAAGCATGTGTACAGGGGCATAAACGCAGCAGTGATAGGATTGGAGAGGTTGGGTGAGCAAATGAAGACCCTTTGAAGTCATATTGCATGGTACCCTTTCCACGGGTTTCAACTACCCAGGTTTAAGGTATTCTTCCTTCAGCTAAAACATGCATGTGGTACCTAGAGTATGATCAACCATGTGATCGGGAGACGTGTTCAAATATGTCTCAGTTTTCCTCCCCTGGTACTCGGGTGCAACATTCCAGACGCTTTACTAACACTCTCGCCACTTGGAGAGTCAGTCCCTTTAACCTCCTGTTTGGCCCAGTTTGCAATTTCTGCGGAAGATGAACAGGAATAGCGAGAACCAATGAGAGACTAGCTGGAGGTGTCTGGACGGGCAAATTTAACTCTCATTTCCCACCAGGAAGAGGAATTAACCAAAGGCTCAGCGTGCCGTGCCGGAACCAGATTAGGGCCTGAAGCCATCCTGCGGTGTTGCGGCCAGGTCACAAGAAAGCGAGTTGAAGAAAGGAGCTCAGGGGCACTGTAATTCACAAACCTGCAGAGTTATAAATGACAGCTATCGTCCAAAAATAGACTGAAGTAAGGCTGCCAAGAGGACTTGAAAGCGGGGCAGAATTGCAGGAAACCGATTTCAGGAGGTAGACTGGAATTGCATTGAAAGCATAGGAAAAGAGGCAGAACGTCCACAATGATGCACTTGGCCAAAAAGGGCGTATGCGTTTTTTCCTGAATATATTCAGGAAAAAACGCATACGCCCTTTTTGGCCAACCAAGCAAGCTTGCAAAGGAAATCTGCACTACAATGAAGTCTCACTTCCCCCCGGTCAAAAGGGCCATCTGAAAAAAGTGTAAAATCCAGAAAGGCAACAGGCCATTGAGAACTGGGAGCCTTGTTATGCTGATGGGCAGGATGTAAATTGCCAACAGACACTCGGGAGAAGTGTATGGTGTTTCCTGAAACATCTAAAAAACAAAGCAACAGAGCCTAGGGCACTGCCACTTATGGTCCTATAGCTTAGGGAAATTAAAATCAAAAAGACACAGCCACCCCAAAGTTTGGAATGGCTCTGTTTACAAGAACCTCGTTTACAGTACAAGTTCAACATCGCAGAAAGTGAAAAATGGATAAAGAACTTGAGGTACTTACGTACAATGCAGTATCACTCAGCAATGAAATCTATGTCATCATGCCCGTAGCAGCATAATGAGTAGATTCAGGTAATATGATTCTAACTGAAATAAGTCACACAGAAAAAGAAACATCATAAGATATCACTAATACACGGAATGTAAACTTGGCTACACAGGAACTGAATTCCAAAACAGAACAGGTTCTCAAATTTAGTAAACCAACTTATGCTTGCTTAAGGGGAAAGGTGAGTTGTGTTGCTGCATAAAACCAGAGATTGAAATGAGCACAGATAAAGTTCCTTAAGCCAAATATGGAATAGACAAGAGCTACTCCTTGCTCAACGAAATGGACTCAACACACCATATTAAACGCCTAAGAATGTACCTGACTAGTAAGTATCTTAAAACCTATGGATTGCTGTGTCTCCGAAAGAGAATCAAGCATGTGTACAGGGGCATAAACGCAGCAGTGATAGGATTGGAGAGGTTCGGTGAGCAAATGAAGACCCTTTGAAGTCATATTGCATGGTACCCATTCCACGGGTTTCAACTACCCAGGTTTTAGGTATTCTTCCTTCAGCTAAAACATGCATGTGGAACCCAGAGTATGATCAACCATGTGATCGGGAGACGTGTTCAAATATGTCTCAGTTTTCCTCCCCTGGTACTCGGGTGCAACATTCCAGACGCTTTACTAACACTCTCCCCACTTGGAGAGTCAGCGCCTTTAACGTCCTGTTTGGCACAGTTTGCAATTTCTGCGGAAGATGAACAGGAATAGCGAGAACCAATGAGAGGCTAGCTGGAGGTGTCTGGACGGGCAAATTTAACTCTCATTTCCCAACAGGAAGAGGAAATAACCAAAGGCTCAGCGTGCCGTACCGGAACCAGATTAGGGCCTGAAGCCATCCTGCGGTGTTGCGGCCAGCTCAAAAGAAAGCGAGTTGAAGAAAGGAGCTCAGGGGCACTGTAATTCACAAACCTGCAGAGTTATAAATGACAGCTATCGTCCAAAAATAGACTGAAGTAAGGCTGCCAAGAGGACTTGAAAGCGGGGCAGAATTGCAGGAAACCGATTTCAGGAGGTAGACTGGAATTGCATTGAAAGCATAGGAAAAGAGGCAGAACGTCCACAATGATGCACTTGGCCAAAAAGGGCGTATGCGTTTTTTCCTGAATATATTCAGGAAAAAACGCATACGCCCTTTTTGGCCAACCAAGCAAGCTTGCAAAGGAAATCTGCACTACAATGAAGTCTCACTTCCCCCCGGTCAAAAGGGCCATCTGAAAAAAGTGTAAAATCCAGAAAGGCAGGACAGGCCATGGAGAACTGGGAGCCTTGTTATGCTGATGGGCGGGATGTAAATTGCCAACAGACACTCGGAAGAAGTGTATGGTGTTTCCTGAAACATCTAAAAAACAAAGCAACAGAGCCTAGGGCACTTCCACTTATGGTCCTATAGCTTAGGGAAATTAAAATCAAAAAGACACAGCCACCCCAAAGTTTGGAACGGCTCTGTTTACAAGAACCTCGTTTACAGTACAAGTTCAACATCGCAGAAAGTGAAAAATGGATAAAGAAGCTGTGGTATTTACTTATAAAGCAATATCACTCAGCAATGAAATCTGTGTCATCAGGCCCTTAGCAGCACAATGAGTGGATTCAGGTATGATGATTCTAACTGAAATAAGTCACACAGAAAAAGAAACATCATAAGATATCAGTAATACACGGAATGTAAACTTGGCTACACAGGAACTGAATTACAGAACAGAACAGGGTCTCAAATTTAGAAAACCAACTTATGCTTGCTTAAGGGGAAAGGTGAGTTGGGGTGCTGCATAAAACCAGAGATTGAAATGAGCACAGATAAAGTTCCTTAAGCCAAATATGGAATAGACAAGAGCTACTCCTTGCTCAACGAAATGGACTCAACACCGCATATTAAACGCCTAATAATGTACCTGACTTGTAAGTATCTTAAAACCTATGGATTGCTATGTCTCCGAAAGAGAATCAAGCATGTGTACAGGGGCATAAACGCAGCAGTGATAGGATTGGAGAGGTTCGGTGAGCAAATGAAGACCCTTTGAAGTCATATTGCATGGTACCCATTCCACGGGTTTCAACTACCCAGGTTTAAGGTATTCTACCTTCAGCTAAAACATGCATGTGGAACCTAGAGTATGATCAACCATGTGATCGGGAGACGTGTTCAAATATGTCTCAGTTTTCCTCCCCTGGTACTCGGGTGCAACATTCCAGACGCTTTACTAACAGTCTCCCAACTTGGAGAGTCAGTCACTTTAACCTCCTGTTTGGCCCAGTTTGCAATTTCTGCGGAAGATGAACAGGAATAGCGAGAACCAATGAGAGGCTAGCTGGAGGTGTCTGGACGGGCAAATTTAACTCTCATTTCCCACCAGGAAGAGGAATTAACCAAAGGCTCAGCGTGCCGTACCGGAACCAGATTAGGGCCTGAAGCCATCCTGCGGTGTTGCGGCCAGCTCAAAAGAAAGCGAGTTGAAGAAAGGAGCTCAGGGACACTGTAATTCACAAACCTGCAGAGTTATAAATGACAGCTATCGTCCAAAAATAGACTGAAGTAAGGCTGCCAAGAGGACTTGAAAGCGGGGCAGAATTGCAGGAAACCGATTTCAGGAGGTAGACTGGAATTGCATTGAAAGCATAGGAAAAGAGGCAGAACGTCCACAATGATGCACTTGGCCAAAAAGGGCGTATGCGTTTTTTCCTGAATATATTCAGGAAAAAACGCATACGCCCTTTTTGGCCAACCAAGCAAGCTTGCAAAGGAAATCTGCACTACAATGAAGTCTCACTTCCCCCCGGTCAAAAGGGCCATCTGAAAAAAGTGTAAAATCCAGAAAGGCAGGACAGGCCATGGAGAACTGGGAGCCTTGTTATGCTGATGGGCGGGATGTAAATTGCCAACAACCACTCGGGAGAAGTGTATGGTGTTTCCTGAAACATCTAAAAAACAAAGCAACAGAGCCTAGGGCACTGCCACTTAAGGTCCTATAGATTAGGGAAATTAAAATCAAAAAGACACAGCCACCCCAAAGTTTGGGATGCCTCTGTTTACAAGAACCTCGTTTACAGTACAAGTTCAACATCGCAGAAAGTGAAAAATGGATAAAGAACTTGTGGTACTTACGTACAATGCAGTATCACTCAGCAATGAAATCTATGTCATCAGGCCCGTAGCAGCATAATGAGTGGATTCAGGTACGATGATTCTAACTGAAATAAGTCACACAGAAAAAGAAACATCATAAGATATCACTAATACACGGAATGTAAACTTGGCTACACAGGAACTGCATTCCAAAACAGAACAGGGTCTCAAATTTAGAAAACCAACTTATGCTTGCTTAAGTGGAAAGGTGAGTTGGGGTGCTGCATAAAACCAGAGATTGAAATGAGCACAGATAAAGTTCCTTAAGCCAAATATGGAATAGACAAGAGCTACTCCTTGCTCAACGAAATGGACTCAACACCGCATATTAAACGCCTAAGAATGTACCTGACTAGTAAGTATCTTAAAACCTATGGATTGCTATGTCTCCGAAAGAGAATCAAGCATGTGTACAGGGGCATAAACGCAGCAGTGATAGGATTGGAGAGGTTCGGTGAGCAAATGAAGACCCTTTGAAGTCATATTGCATGGTACCCATTCCACGGGTTTCAACTACCCAGGTTTAAGGTATTCTTCCTTCAGCTAAAACATGCATGTGGAACCTAGAGTATGATCAACCATGTGAACGGGAGACGTGTTCAAATATGTCTCAGTTTTCCTCCCCTGGTACTCGGGTGCAACATTCCAGACGCTTTACTAACACTCTCCCAACTTGGAGAGTCAGTCACTTTAACCTCCTGTTTGGCCCAGTTTGCAATTTCTGCGGAAGATGAACAGGAATAGCGAGAACCAATGAGAGGCTAGCTGGAGGTGTCTGGACGGGCAAATTTAACTCTCATTTCCCACCAGGAAGAGGAAATAACCAAAGGCTCAGCATGCCAGGCCGGAACCAGATTAGGGCCTGAAGCCATCCTGCGGTGTTGCGGCCAGGTCAAAAGAAAGCGAGTTGAAGAAAGGAGCTCAGGGGCACTGTAATTCACAAACCCGCAGAGTTATAAATGACAGCTATCGTCCAAAAATAGACTGAAGTAAGGCTGCCAAGAGGACTTGAAAGCAGGGCAGAATTGCAGGAAACCGATTTCAGGAGGTAGACTGGAATTGCATTGAAAGCATAGGAAAAGAGGCAGAACGTCCACAATGATGCACTTGGCCAAAAAGGGCGTATGCGTTTTTTCCTGAATATATTCAGGAAAAAACGCATACGCCCTTTTTGGCCAACCAAGCAAGCTTGCAAAGGAAATCTGCACTACAATGAAGTCTCACTTCCCCCCGGTCAAAAGGGCCATCTGAAAAAAGTGTAAAATCCAGAAAGGCAGGACAGGCCATGGAGAACTGGGAGCCTTGTTATGCTGATGGGCGGGATGTAAATTGCCAACAACCACTTGGGAGAAGTGTATGGTGTTTCCTGAAACATCTAAAAAACAAAGCAACAGAGCCTAGGGCACTGCCACTTAAGGTCCTATAGATTAGGGAAATTAAAATCAAAAAGACACAGCCACCCCAAAGTTTGGGATGCCTCTGTTTACAAGAACCTCGTTTACAGTACAAGTTCAACATCGCAGAAAGTGAAAAATGGATAAAGAACTTGTGGTACTTACGTACAATGCAGTATCACTCAGCAATGAAATCTATGTCATCAGGCCCATAGCAGCATAATGAGTGGATTCAGGTACGATGATTCTAACTGAAATAAGTCACACAGAAAAAGAAACATCATAAGATATCACTAATACACGGAATGTAAACTTGGCTACACAGGAACTGCATTCCAAAACAGAACAGGGTCTCAAATTTAGAAAACCAACTTATGCTTGCTTAAGTGGAAAGGTGAGTTGGGGTGCTGCATAAAACCAGAGATTGAAATGAGCACAGATAAAGTTCCTTAAGCCAAATATGGAATAGACAAGAGCTACTCCTTGCTCAACGAAATGGACTCAACACCGCATATTAAACGCCTAAGAATGTACCTGACTAGTAAGTATCTTAAAACCTATGGATTGCTATGTCTCCGAAAGAGAATCAAGCATGTGTACAGGGGCATAAACGCAGCAGTGATAGGATTGGAGAGGTTCGGTGAGCAAATGAAGACCCTTTGAAGTCATATTGCATGGTACCCATTCCACGGGTTTCAACTACCCAGGTTTAAGGTATTCTTCCTTCAGCTAAAACATGCATGTGGAACCTAGAGTATGATCAACCATGTGAACGGGAGACGTGTTCAAATATGTCTCAGTTTTCCTCCCCTGGTACTCGGGTGCAACATTCCAGACGCTTTACTAACACTCTCCCAACTTGGAGAGTCAGTCACTTTAACCTCCTGTTTGGCCCAGTTTGCAATTTCTGCGGAAGATGAACAGGAATAGCGAGAACCAATGAGAGGCTAGCTGGAGGTGTCTGGACGGGCAAATTTAACTCTCATTTCCCACCAGGAAGAGGAAATAACCAAAGGCTCAGCATGCCAGGCCGGAACCAGATTAGGGCCTGAAGCCATCCTGCGGTGTTGCGGCCAGGTCAAAAGAAAGCGAGTTGAAGAAAGGAGCTCAGGGGCACTGTAATTCACAAACCCGCAGAGTTATAAATGACAGCTATCGTCCAAAAATAGACTGAAGTAAGGCTGCCAAGAGGACTTGAAAGCAGGGCAGAATTGCAGGAAACCGATTTCAGGAGGTAGACTGGAATTGCATTGAAAGCATAGGAAAAGAGGCAGAACGTCCACAATGATGCACTTGGCCAAAAAGGGCGTATGCGTTTTTTCCTGAATATATTCAGGAAAAAACGCATACGCCCTTTTTGGCCAACCAAGCAAGCTTGCAAAGGAAATCTGCACTACAATGAAGTCTCACTTCCCCACGGTCAAAAGGGCCATCTGAAAAAAGTGTAAAATCCAGAAAGGCAGGACAGGCCATGGAGAACTGGGAGCCTTGTTATGCTGATGGGCGGGATGTAAATTGCCAACAGACACTCGGGAGAAGTGTATGGTGTTTCCTGAAACATCTAAAAAACAAAGCAACAGAGCCTAGGGCACTGCCACTTATGGTCCTATAGATTAGGGAAATTAAAATCAAAAAGACACAGCCACCCCAAAGTTTGGGACGCCTCTGTTTACAAGAACCTCGTTTACAGTACAAGTTCAACATCGCAGAAAGTGAAAAATGGATAAAGAACTTGTGGTACTTACGTACAATGCAGTATCACTCAGCAATGAAATCTATGTCATCAGGCCCGTAGCAGCATAATGAGTGGATTCAGGTACGATGATTCTAACTGAAATAAGTCACACAGAAAAAGAAACATCATAAGATATCACTAATACACGGAATGTAAACTTGGCTACACAGGAACTGCATTCCAAAACAGAACAGGGTCTCAAATTTAGAAAACCAACTTATGCTTGCTTAAGGGGAAAGGTGAGTTGGGGTGCTGCATAAAACCAGAGATTGAAATGAGCACAGATAAAGTTCCTTAATTCAAATATGGAATAGACAAGAGCTACTCCTTGCTCAAGGAAATGGACTCAACACCCCATATTAAACGCCTAAGAATGTACCTGACTAGTAAGTATCTTAAAACCTATGGATTGCTATGTCTCCAAAAGAGAATCAAGCATGTGTACAGGGGCATAAACGCAGCAGTGATAGGATTGGAGAGGTTCGGTGAGCAAATGAAGACCCTTTGAAGTCATATTGCATGGTACCCATTCCACGGGTCTCAACTCTCCAGGTTTAAGGTATTCTTCCTTCAGCTAAAACATGCATGTGGAACCCAGAGTATGATCAACCATGTGAACGGGAGACGTGTTCAAATATGTCTCAGTTTTCCTCCCCTGGTACTCGGGTGCAACATTCCAGATGCTTTACTAACACTCTCCCCACTTGGAGAGTCAGTCCCTTTAACCTCCTGTTTGGCCCAGTTTGCAATTTCTGCGGAAGATGAACAGGAATAGCGAGAACCAATGAGAGGCTAGCTGGAGGTGTCTGGACGGGCAAATTTAACTCTCATTTCCCACCAGGAAGAGGAAATAACCAAAGGCTCAGCGTGCCGTACCGGAACCAGATTAGGGCCTGAAGCCATCCTGCGGTGTTGCGGCCAGGTCACAAGAAAGCGAGTTGAAGAAAGGAGCTCAGGGGCACTGTAATTCACAAACCTGCAGAGTTATAAATGACAGCTATCGTCCAAAAATAGACTGAAGTAAGGCTGCCAAGAGGACTTGAAAGCGGGGCAGAATTGCAGGAAACCGATTTCAGGAGGTAGACTGGAATTGCATTGAAAGCATAGGAAAAGAGGCAGAACGTCCACAATGATGCACTTGGCCAAAAAGGGCGTATGCGTTTTTTCCTGAATATATTCAGGAAAAAACGCATACGCCCTTTTTGGCCAACCAAGCAAGCTTGCAAAGGAAATCTGCACTACAATGAAGTCTCACTTCCCCCCGGTCAAAAGGGCCATCTGAAAAAAGTGTAAAATCCAGAAAGGCAGGACAGGCCATGGAGAACTGGGAGCCTTGTTATGCTGATGGGCGGGATGTAAATTGCCAACAGACACTCGGGAGAAGTGTATGGTGTTTCCTGAAACATCTAAAAAACAAAGCAACAGAGCCTAGGGCACTTCCACTTATGGTCCTATAGCTTAGGGAAATTAAAATCAAAAAGACACAGCCACCCCAAAGTTTGGGACGCCTCCGTTTACAAGAACCTCGTTTACCGTACAAGTTCAATATCACAGAAAGTGAAAAATGGATAAAGAACTTGTGGTACTTACGTACAATGCAGTATCACTCAGCAATGAAATCTATGTCATCAGGCCCGTAGCAGCATAATGAGTGGATTCAGGTACGATGATTCTAACTGAAATAAGTCACACAGAAAAAGAAACATCATAAGATATCACTAATACACGGAATGTAAACTTGGCTACACAGGAACTGCATTCCAAAACAGAACAGGGTCTCAAATTTAGAAAACCAACTTATGCTTGCTTAAGGGGAAAGGTGAGTTGGGGTGCTGCATAAAACCAGAGATTGAAATGAGCACAGATAAAGTTCCTTAAGCCAAATATGGAATAGACAAGAGCTACTCCTTGCTCAACGAAATGGACTCAAAACCCCATATTAAACGCCTAAGAATGTACCTGACTAGTATGTATCTTAAAACCTATGGATTGCTATGTCTCCAAAAGAGAATCAAGCGTGTGTACAGGGGCATAAACGCAGCAGTGATAGGATTGGAGAGGTTCGGTGAGCAAATGAAGACCCTTTGAAGTCATATTGCATGGTACCCATTTCACGGGTCTCAACTCTCCAGGTTTAAGGTATTCTTCCTTCAGCTAAAACATGCATGTGGAACCCAGAGTATGATCAACCATGTGAACGGGAGACGTGTTCAAATATGTCTCAGTTTTCCTCCCCTGGTACTCGGGTGCAACATTCCAGACGCTTTACTAACACTCTCCCGACTTGGAGAGTCAGTCCCTTTAACCTCCTGTTTGGCCCAGTTTGCAATTTCTGCGGAAGATGAACAGGAATAGCGAGAACCAATGAGAGGCTAGCTGGAGGTGTCTGGACGGGCAAATTTAACTCTCATTTTCCACCAGGAAGAGGAATTAACCAAAGGCTCAGCATGCCGGGCCGGAACCAGATTAGGGCCTGAAGCCATCCTGCGGTGTTGCGGCCAGCTCACAAGAAAGCGAGTTGAAGAAAGGAGCTCAGGGGCACTGTAATTCACAAACCTGCAGAGTTATAAATGACAGCTATCGTCCAAAAATAGACTGAAGTAAGGCTGCCAAGAGGACTTGAAAGCGGGGCAGAATTGCAGGAAACCGATTTCAGGAGGTAGACTGGAATTGCATTGAAAGCATAGGAAAAGAGGCAGAACGTCCACAATGATGCACTTGGCCAAAAAGGGCGTATGCGTTTTTTCCTGAATATATTCAGGAAAAAACGCATACGCCCTTTTTGGCCAACCAAGCAAGCTTGCAAAGGAAATCTGCACTACAATGAAGTCTCACTTCCCCCCGGTCAAAAGGGCCATCTGAAAAAAGTGTAAAATCCAGAAAGGCAGGACAGGCCATGGAGAACTGGGAGCCTTGTTATGCTGATGGGCGGGATGTAAATTGCCAACAGACACTCGGGAGAAGTGTATGGTGTTTCCTGAAACATCTAAAAAACAAAGCAACAGAGCCTAGGGCACTTCCACTTATGGTCCTATAGCTTAGGGAAATTAAAATCAAAAAGACACAGCCACCCCAAAGTTTGGGACGCCTCCGTTTACAAGAACCTCGTTTACCGTACAAGTTCAATATCACAGAAAGTGAAAAATGGATAAAGAACTTGTGGTACTTACGTACAATGCAGTATCACTCAGCAATGAAATCTATGTCATCAGGCCCGTAGCAGCATAATGAGTGGATTCAGGTACGATGATTCTAACTGAAATAAGTCACACAGAAAAAGAAACATCATAAGATATCACTAATACACGGAATGTAAACTTGGCTACACAGGAACTGCATTCCAAAACAGAACAGGGTCTCAAATTTAGAAAACCAACTTATGCTTGCTTAAGGGGAAAGGTGAGTTGGGGTGCTGCATAAAACCAGAGATTGAAATGAGCACAGATAAAGTTCCTTAAGCCAAATATGGAATAGACAAGAGCTACTCCTTGCTCAACGAAATGGACTCAAAACCCCATATTAAACGCCTAAGAATGTACCTGACTAGTATGTATCTTAAAACCTATGGATTGCTATGTCTCCAAAAGAGAATCAAGCGTGTGTACAGGGGCATAAACGCAGCAGTGATAGGATTGGAGAGGTTCGGTGAGCAAATGAAGACCCTTTGAAGTCATATTGCATGGTACCCATTTCACGGGTCTCAAATCTCCAGGTTTAAGGTATTCTTCCTTCAGCTAAAACATGCATGTGGAACCGAGAGTATGATCAACCATGTGAACGGGAGACGTGTTCAAATATGTCTCAGTTTTCCTCCCCTGGTACTCGGGTGCAACATTCCAGACGCTTTACTAACACTCTCCCGACTTGGAGAGTCAGTCCCTTTAACCTCCTGTTTGTCCCAGTTTGCAATTTCTGCGGAAGATGAACAGGAATACCGAGAACCAATGAGAGACTAGCTGGAGGTGTCTGAACGGGCAAATTTAACTCTCATTTCCCACCAGGAAGAGGAATTAACGAAAGGCTCAGTGTGCCGTGCCGGAACCAGATTAGGGCCTGAAGCCATCCTGCGGTGTTGCGGCCAGGTCACAAGAAAGCGAGTTGAAGGAAGGAGCTCAGGGGCACTGTAATTCACAAACCTGCAGAGTTATAAATGACAGCTATCGTCCAAAAATAGACTGAAGTAAGGCTGCCAAGAGGACTTGAAAGCGGGGCAGAATTGTAGGAAACCGATTTCAGGAGGTAGACTGGAATTGCATTGAAAGCAAAGGAAAAGAGGCAGAACGTCCACAATGATGCACTTGGCCAAAAAGGGCGTATGCGTTTTTTCCTGAATATATTCAGGAAAAAACGCATACGCCCTTTTTGGCCAACCAAGCAAACTTGCAAAGGAAATCTGCACTACAATGAAGTCTCACTTCCCCCCTGGTCAAAAGGGCCCTCTGAAAAAAGTGTAAAATCCAGAAAGGCAGGAGAGGCCATGGAGAACTGGGAGCCTTGTTATGCTGATGGGCGGGATGTAAATTGCCAACAGACACTCCGGAGAACTGTATGGTGTCTCCTGAAACATCTAAAAAACAAAGCAACAGAGCCTAGGGCACTTCCACTTATGGTCCTATAGCTTAGGGAAATTAAAATCAAAAAGACACAGCCACCCCAAAGTTTGGGACGCCTCTGTTTACAAGAACCTCATTTACCGTACAAGTTCAATATCACAGAAAGTGAAAAATGGATAAAGAACTTGTGGTACTTACGTACAATGCAGTATCACTCAGCAATGAAATCTATGTCATCAGGCCCGTAGCAGCATAATGAGTGGATTCAGGTACGATGATTCTAACTGAAATAAGTCACACAGAAAAAGAAACATCATAAGATATCACTAATACACGGAATGTAAACTTGGCTACACAGGAACTGAATTACAGAACAGAACAGGGTCTCAAATTTAGAAAACCAACTTATGCTTGCTTAAGGGGAAAGGTGAGTTGGGGTGCTGCATAAAACCAGAGATTGAAATGAGCACAGATAAAGTTCCTTAAGCCAATTATGGAATAGACAAGAGCTACTCCTTGCTCAAGGAAATGGACTCAACACCCCATATTAAACGCCTAAGAATGTACCTGACTAGTAAGTATCTTAAAACCTATGGATTGCTATGTCTCCGAAAGAGAATCAAGCATGTGTACAGGGGCATAAACGCAGCAGTGATAGGATTGGAGAGGTTCGGTGAGCAAATGAAGACCCTTTGAAGTCATATTGCATGGTACCCATTTCACGGGTCTCAACTCTCCAGGTTTAAGGTATTCTTCCTTCAGCTAAAACATGCATGTGGAACCCAGAGTATGATCAACCATGTGAACGGGAGACGTGTTCAAATATGTCTCAGTTTTCCTCCCCTGGTACTCGGGTGCAACATTCCAGATGCTTTACTAACACTCTCCCCACTTGGAGAGTCAGTCCCTTTAACCTCCTGTTTGGCCCAGTTTGCAATTTCTGCGGAAGATGAACAGGAATAGCGAGAACCAATGAGAGGCTAGCTGGAGGTGTCTGGACGGGCAAATTTAACTCTCATTTCCCACCAGGAAGAGGAAATAACCAAAGGCTCAGCGTGCCGTACCGGAACCAGATTAGGGCCTGAAGCCATCCTGCGGTGTTGCGGCCAGGTCACAAGAAAGCGAGTTGAAGAAAGGAGCTCAGGGGCACTGTAATTCACAAACCTGCAGAGTTATAAATGACAGCTATCGTCCAAAAATAGACTGAAGTAAGGCTGCCAAGAGGACTTGAAAGCGGGGCAGAATTGCAGGAAACCGATTTCAGGAGGTAGACTGGAATTGCATTGAAAGCATAGGAAAAGAGGCAGAACGTCCACAATGATGCACTTGGCCAAAAAGGGCGTATGCGTTTTTTCCTGAATATATTCAGGAAAAAACGCATACGCCCTTTTTGGCCAACCAAGCAAGCTTGCAAAGGAAATCTGCACTACAATGAAGTCTCACTTCCCCCCGGTCAAAAGGGCCATCTGAAAAAAGTGTAAAATCCAGAAAGGCAGGACAGGCCATGGAGAACTGGGAGCCTTGTTATGCTGATGGGCGGGATGTAAATTGCCAACAGACACTCGGGAGAAGTGTATGGTGTTTCCTGAAACATCTAAAAAACAAAGCAACAGAGCCTAGGGCACTTCCACTTATGGTCCTATAGCTTAGGGAAATTAAAATCAAAAAGACACAGCCACCCCAAAGTTTGGGACGCCTCCGTTTACAAGAACCTCGTTTACCGTACAAGTTCAATATCACAGAAAGTGAAAAATGGATAAAGAACTTGTGGTACTTACGTACAATGCAGTATCACTCAGCAATGAAATCTATGTCATCAGGCCCGTAGCAGCATAATGAGTGGATTCAGGTACGATGATTCTAACTGAAATAAGTCACACAGAAAAAGAAACATCATAAGATATCACTAATACACGGAATGTAAACTTGGCTACACAGGAACTGCATTCCAAAACAGAACAGGGTCTCAAATTTAGAAAACCAACTTATGCTTGCTTAAGGGGAAAGGTGAGTTGGGGTGCTGCATAAAACCAGAGATTGAAATGAGCACAGATAAAGTTCCTTAAGCCAAATATGGAATAGACAAGAGCTACTCCTTGCTCAACGAAATGGACTCAACACCGAATATTAAACGCCTAAGAATGTACCTGACTAGTAAGTATCTTAAAACCTATGGATTGCTATGTCTCCGAAAGAGAATCAAGCATGTGTACAGGGGCATGAACGCAGCAGTGATAGGATTGGAGAGGTTCGGTGAGCAAATGAAGACCCTTTGAAGTCATATTTCATGGTCCCCATTACACAGGTCTCAACTCTCCAGGTTTAAGGTATTCTTCCTTCAGCTGAAACATGCATGTGGAACCCCGAGTATGATCAACCGTGTGAACGGGAGACGTGTTCAAATATGTCTCAGTTTTCCTCCCCTGGTACTCGGGTGCAACATTCCAGAACCTTTACTAACACTCTCCCCACTTGGAGAGTCAGCGCCTTTAACCTCCTGTTTGGCCCAGTTTGCAATTTCTGTGGAAGATGAACAGGAATAGGGAGAACCAATGAGAGACTAGCTGGAGGTGTCTGGACGGGCAAATTTAACTCTCATTTCCCACCAGGAAGAGGAAATAACCAAAGGCTCAGCGTGCCGTGCCGGAACCAGATTAGGGCCTGAAGCCATCCTGCGGTGTTGCGGCCAGCTCACAAGAAAGCGAGTTGAAGAAAGGAGCTCAGGGGCACTGTAATTCACAAACCTGCAGAGTTATAAATGACAGCTATCGTCCAAAAATATACTGAAGTAAGGCTGCCAAGAGGACTTGAAAGCGGGGCAGAATTGCAGGATACCGATTTCAGGAGGTAGACTGGAATTGCATTGAAAGCATAGGAAAAGAGGCAGAACGTCCACAATGATGCACTTTGCCAAAAGGGCGTATGCGTTTTTTCCTGAATATATTCAGGAAAAAACGCATACGCCCTTTTTGGCCAACCAAGCAAGCTTGCAAAGGAAATCTGCACTACAATGAAGTCTCACTTCCCCCCCGGTCAAAAGGGCCATCTGAAAAAAGTGTAAAACCCAGAAAGGCAGGACAGGCCATGGAGAACTGGGAGCCTTGTTATGCTGATGGGCGGGATGTAAATTGCCAACAGACACTCGGGAGAAGTGTATGGTGTTTCCTGAAACATCTAAAAAACAAAGCAACAGAGCCTAGGGCACTTCCACTTATGGTCCTATAGCTTAGGGAAATTAAAATCAAAAAGACACAGCCACCCCAAAGTTTGGGACGCCTCCGTTTACAAGAACCTCGTTTACCGTACAAGTTCAACATCGCAGAAAGTGAAAAATGGATAAAGAACTTGTGGTACTTACGTACAATGCAGTATCACTCAGCAATGAAATCTATGTCATCAGGCCCGTAGCAGCATAATGAGTGGATTCAGGTACGATGATTCTAACTGAAATAAGTCACACAGAAAAAGAAACATCATAAGATATCACTAATACACGGAATGTAAACTTGGCTACACAGGAACTGCATTCCAAAACAGAACAGGGTCTCAAATTTAGAAAACCAACTTATGCTTGCTTAAGGGGAAAGGTGAATTGGGGTGCTGCATAAAACCAGAGATTGAAATGAGCACAGATAAAGTTCCTTAAGCCAAATATGGAATAGACAAGAGCTACTCCTTGCTCAACGAAATGGACTCAAAACCCCATATTAAACGCCTAAGAATGTACCTGACTAGTAAGTATCTTAAAACCTATGGATTGCTATGTCTCCAAAAGAGAATCAAGCGTGTGTACAGGGGCATAAATGCAGCAGTGATAGGATTGGAGAGGTTCGGTGAGCAAATGAAGACCCTTTGAAATCATATTGCATGGTACCCATTTCACGGGTCTCAACTCTCCAGGTTTAAGGTATTCTTCCTTCAGCTAAAACATGCATGTGGAACCCAGAGTATGATCAACCATGTGAACGGGAGACGTGTTCAAATATGTCTCAGTTTTCCTCCCCTGGTACTCGGCTGCAACATTCCAGACGCTTTACTAACACTCTCCCGACTTGGAGAGTCAGTCCCTTTAACCTCCTGTTTGTCCCAGTTTGCAATTTCTGCGGAAGATGAACAGGAATAGCGAGAACCAATGAGAGACTAGCTGGAGGTGTCTGAACGGGCAAATTTAACTCTCATTTCCCACCAGGAAGAGGAATTAACGAAAGGCTCAGTGTGCCGTGCCGGAACCAGATTAGGGCCTGAAGCCATCCTGCGGTGTTGCGGCCAGGTCACAAGAAAGCGAGTTGAAGGAAGGAGCTCAGGGGCACTGTAATTCACAAACCTGCAGAGTTATAAATGACAGCTATCGTCCAAAAATAGACTGAAGTAAGGCTGCCAAGAGGACTTGAAAGCGGGGCAGAATTGTAGGAAACCGATTTCAGGAGGTAGACTGGAATTGCATTGAAAGCAAAGGAAAAGAGGCAGAACGTCCACAATGATGCACTTGGCCAAAAAGGGCATATGCGTTTTTTCCTGAATATATTCAGGAAAAAACGCATACGCCCTTTTTGGCCAACCAAGCAAACTTGCAAAGGAAATCTGCACTACAATGAAGTCTCACTTCCCCCCTGGTCAAAAGGGCCATCTGAAAAAAGTGTAAAATCCAGAAAGGCAGGAGAGGCCATGGAGAACTGGGAGCCTTGTTATGCTGATGGGCGGGATGTAAATTGCCAACAGACACTCCGGAGAACTGTATGGTGTCTCCTGAAACATCTAAAAAACAAAGCAACAGAGCCTAGGGCACTTCCACTTATGGTCCTATAGCTTAGGGAAATTAAAATCAAAAAGACACAGCCACCCCAAAGTTTGGGACGCCTCTGTTTACAAGAACCTCATTTACCGTACAAGTTCAATATCACAGAAAGTGAAAAATGGATAAAGAACTTGTGGTACTTACGTACAATGCAGTATCACTCAGCAATGAAATCTATGTCATCAGGCCCGTAGCAGCATAATGAGTGGATTCAGGTACGATGATTCTAACTGAAATAAGTCACACAGAAAAAGAAACATCATAAGATATCACTAATACACGGAATGTAAACTTGGCTACACAGGAACTGAATTACAGAACAGAACAGGGTCTCAAATTTAGAAAACCAACTTATGCTTGCTTAAGGGGAAAGGTGAGTTGGGGTGCTGCATAAAACCAGAGATTGAAATGAGCACAGATAAAGTTCCTTAAGCCAAATATGGAATAGACAAGAGCTACTCCTTGCTCAACGAAATGGACTCAACACCCCATATTAAACGCCTAAGAATGTACCTGACTAGTAAGTATCTTAAAACCTATGGATTGCTATGTCTCCGAAAGAGAATCAAGCATGTGTACAGGGGCATAAACGCAGCAGTGATAGGATTGGAGAGGTTCGGTGAGCAAATGAAGACCCTTTGAAGTCATATTGCATGGTACCCATTCCACGGGTCTCAACTCTCCAGGTTTAAGGTATTCTTCCTTCAGCTAAAACATGCATGTGGAACCCAGAGTATGATCAACCATGTGAACGGGAGACGTGTTCAAATATGTCTCAGTTTTCCTCCCCTGGTACTCGGGTGCAACATTCCAGATGCTTTACTAACACTCTCCCCACTTGGAGAGTCAGTCCCTTTAACCTCCTGTTTGGCCCAGTTTGCAATTTCTGCGGAAGATGAACAGGAATAGCGAGAACCAATGAGAGGCTAGCTGGAGGTGTCTGGACGGGCAAATTTAACTCTCATTTCCCACCAGGAAGAGGAAATAACCAAAGGCTCAGCGTGCCGTACCGGAACCAGATTAGGGCCTGAAGCCATCCTGCGGTGTTGCGGCCAGGTCACAAGAAAGCGAGTTGAAGAAAGGAGCTCAGGGGCACTGTAATTCACAAACCTGCAGAGTTATAAATGACAGCTATCGTCCAAAAATAGACTGAAGTAAGGCTGCCAAGAGGACTTGAAAGCGGGGCAGAATTGCAGGAAACCGATTTCAGGAGGTAGACTGGAATTGCATTGAAAGCATAGGAAAAGAGGCAGAACGTCCACAATGATGCACTTGGCCAAAAAGGGCGTATGCGTTTTTTCCTGAATATATTCAGGAAAAAACGCATACGCCCTTTTTGGCCAACCAAGCAAGCTTGCAAAGGAAATCTGCACTACAATGAAGTCTCACTTCCCCCCGGTCAAAAGGGCCATCTGAAAAAAGTGTAAAATCCAGAAAGGCAGGACAGGCCATGGAGAACTGGGAGCCTTGTTATGCTGATGGGCGGGATGTAAATTGCCAACAGACACTCGGGAGAAGTGTATGGTGTTTCCTGAAACATCTAAAAAACAAAGCAACAGAGCCTAGGGCACTTCCACTTATGGTCCTATAGCTTAGGGAAATTAAAATCAAAAAGACACAGCCACCCCAAAGTTTGGGACGCCTCCGTTTACAAGAACCTCGTTTACCGTACAAGTTCAATATCACAGAAAGTGAAAAATGGATAAAGAACTTGTGGTACTTACGTACAATGCAGTATCACTCAGCAATGAAATCTATGTCATCAGGCCCGTAGCAGCATAATGAGTGGATTCAGGTACGATGATTCTAACTGAAATAAGTCACACAGAAAAAGAAACATCATAAGATATCACTAATACACGGAATGTAAACTTGGCTACACAGGAACTGCATTCCAAAACAGAACAGGGTCTCAAATTTAGAAAACCAACTTATGCTTGCTTAAGGGGAAAGGTGAGTTGGGGTGCTGCATAAAACCAGAGATTGAAATGAGCACAGATAAAGTTCCTTAAGCCAAATATGGAATAGACAAGAGCTACTCCTTGCTCAACGAAATGGACTCAACACCGAATATTAAACGCCTAAGAATGTACCTGACTAGTAAGTATCTTAAAACCTATGGATTGCTATGTCTCCGAAAGAGAATCAAGCATGTGTACAGGGGCATGAACGCAGCAGTGATAGGATTGGAGAGGTTCGGTGAGCAAATGAAGACCCTTTGAAGTCATATTTCATGGTACCCATTACACAGGTCTCAACTCTCCAGGTTTAAGGTATTCTTCCTTCAGCTGAAACATGCATGTGGAACCCCGAGTATGATCAACCGTGTGAACGGGAGACGTGTTCAAATATGTCTCAGTTTTCCTCCCCTGGTACTCGGGTGCAACATTCCAGACCCTTTACTAACACTCTCCCCACTTGGAGAGTCAGCGCCTTTAACCTCCTGTTTGGCCCAGTTTGCAATTTCTGTGGAAGATGAACAGGAATAGGGAGAACCAATGAGAGACTAGCTGGAGGTGTCTGGACGGGCAAATTTAACTCTCATTTCCCACCAGGAAGAGGAAATAACCAAAGGCTCAGCGTGCCGTGCCGGAACCAGATTAGGGCCTGAAGCCATCCTGCGGTGTTGCGGCCAGCTCACAAGAAAGCGAGTTGAAGAAAGGAGCTCAGGGGCACTGTAATTCACAAACCTGCAGAGTTATAAATGACAGCTATCGTCCAAAAATATACTGAAGTAAGGCTGCCAAGAGGACTTGAAAGCGGGGCAGAATTGCAGGATACCGATTTCAGGAGGTAGACTGGAATTGCATTGAAAGCATAGGAAAAGAGGCAGAACGTCCACAATGATGCACTTTGCCAAAAGGGCGTATGCGTTTTTTCCTGAATATATTCAGGAAAAAACGCATACGCCCTTTTTGGCCAACCAAGCAAGCTTGCAAAGGAAATCTGCACTACAATGAAGTCTCACTTCCCCCCCGGTCAAAAGGGCCATCTGAAAAAAGTGTAAAACCCAGAAAGGCAGGACAGGCCATGGAGAACTGGGAGCCTTGTTATGCTGATGGGCGGGATGTAAATTGCCAACAGACACTCGGGAGATGTGTATGGTGTTTCCTGAAACATCTAAAAAACAAAGCAACAGAGCCTAGGGCACTTCCACTTATGGTCCTATAGCTTAGGGAAATTAATATCAAAAAGACACAGCAACCCCAAAATTTGGGATGGCTCTTTTTACAGAAATCTCTTCTACGGCACAAGTTAAATATCCCAGAGAGCAAATAATGGATAAAGAAGTTGCGGTACTTATGTACAACAGAATACCACTCAGCAATGAAATCTATGTCACCAGGCCCGTACCAGCATAATGAGTGCATTGAGGCACGATGATTCTAAGTGAAATAAGTCACACAGAAAAAGAAACATCATAAGGTATCACTAATACACGAAATGTGAACTTGGCTACACATGAACTGAATTACAAAACAGAACAGGGTCTCAAGTTTAGAAAACCAACTTATGCCTGCTTAAGGGGGAAGGTGAGTTGGGGTGCTGCATAAAAGCAGAGTTTGAAATTAGCACAGATACCGTTCCATAAGCCAAATATGTAATAGACAAGAGCTACCCCTTGCTCAACGAAATGGATTCAACAATGAGGTATCACCTCACACCTGGTAGAATAGGCATCATTGAAAATCTACAAACAAAAAATGCTGGAAAGGGTGTGGAGAAAAGGAACCCTCTTCCACTATTGTTGGGAATATAAATTGATACAGTCATTATGGAGAACAATATGGAATTTCTTAAGAAACTAACAATAGAATTACCATATGATACAGCAATCCCAGTACTGGACATATACCCAGACAAAACCATAAATCAAAAAGTGTCATTCACCGCAATGTTCATTGCATCACTATTTACAATATCGAGGTAATGGAAGCAACCTAAATGCCCACAGACAGACGAATGCATAAAGCTGTGGTACATATATAAAATGGAATATTACTAAGCCATGAAAAGGAATGAAATTGGGTCATTTGTAGAGACGTCGATGGATCTAGAGACTGTCATACAGAGTGAAGTAAGTCAGAAAGAGAAAAACAAATCTTGTATATTCATGCATATATGTGGAACCTAGAAAAACTGTACAGATTAACCATTTTGCAAGGCATAAATAGAGCAACAGATGTAGACAACAAACGTATGGACAACAAGGGGGGAAAGCTGTTGGGGGGGTGGTGGTGGGAGGAGTTGAGAGACTGGGATTGGCATGTATACATTTATATGTATAAAATAGATAACCAATAAGAACCTGCTGTATAAAAATATAAAATAAAATTCAAAATTAAAAAGAAATAAAATTTAAAAAATAAAACAGAAAAAACAATTATTCCCTGCACATACAAGTATTTATATGAATAAATTATTTCCATGCTTATATCTGTAAATACAAAAAAGAGGAATAAAATCTACCTTGAACCAAAAACGAAAAAGAGAAAAAAAACACAGAACCCACCAGTTACACAGAGGAAAACCGTATCAGGGCACTTGCTCCAGTTGTAAACAATTCTGAAGTTGGTCAGTGGTGGGGAATCGTCTCCCATTCAGCCAGCAGCCCCCACGCAACAAGCGTCCTCATTGCAAAGCTGGGGCACCGTGCCGAGGCATCTGTGAGTAAACGTGAGCTGAGCCCCAGGCCAGTTGCTGCTGAACTATTCCCACCCGTCCCAGGTAGAACACCTGAATATATACAAGGACTTGAAAGCCTAGAGGAAGGGCCATAGAGCCACACGAGTGACAGCATGCCGGCCGACTTGGTGCCTGCAGGCCAGCCAGGATGGTCCTGGCCCTGGGTGCTCTTCTAGAAGATTTCCATTTCCCTGCCTGAGATACCCGTCCTGTCCCTGCCCCCACTGCTTTTTTCCTTCCTCACCTCTGCCCAGGGAGAAATTCCAGCAGCAGGTATGGGTGACACATCCTCTTCTTTAGCAGGTGGCAGCCTGGCAACTGCTGCAGAAAGTCCAGCAGAGCCCCACTCACACTGGGCCACCCACAAAGCCGTGGCCTCTCACTCCCTCCCACCAGCCCAGCCCCGAGACTGCTGACAGGGCAGAGAAAATGGCGTCAGGCACGGCTGCAGGGGCTCTTGCTGCCTGGAGTGGTATTTATATTGATCTCAACCCAGGCACACCTGGGGAGGGCTGGCCGGCATGGTAAGGCTGCCCAGGTCAGCCAATCATCACCCCTCAGGGGCTCACAGTTGCAGAAAATGGAACTTGCTGAACCGGCCAGGTCCAAGGAACAGGTGTGGGCTCCTGAGAGTCAGGATAGACAAGGGGCTGCAGCTTTGGCTTGTTTTCTAATCATTTTATCTGGCCCATGAGTGGGAGACAACTTCAAGAAAACCCTCTCCTAATGAGAGGAACCCAGGAGTCAGGCAGAGGAGGGGTGGGTGGTGGTTGGAGACAGAGGCCTGGTGCCCCGGGTGCAGTGGAAGTCTCTGGAAGACCAGGTGGAGGGAGGCCTCACGGAGTGATGCCCAGGGTCACAGACCTGTCGCAGCTGCTGTTTGTTAGTTCAAGTCCTGCTCTGAGGTGCTCTGTGTCAGCTCTGAGCGACAGGTGAGCTGGGGGTGCTCTGCAATGAGGGCTATGTGCACGGTTCCTGTGTGCCCAGCCCTGCCACGGTACCTGCAAGGGTAGCTCTGTATCCTGGGAGGGGCCTGACCACGAGAGCCCCGTGGGCTGGGGTGGGGGTGGGGTACCTGCCCAGGTGAGCTCCATATTCTGGGATTGGTCTGACCACGAGAGCCCCATGGGCTGCTGGGGACCTGGTAAAGGATGTCAGGACAGTCAGTGAAGCCACCGAGGATATACCTCCAGTTGCTCCTAATTCCTACACCCTGCTGGTCATTCTACCAACCACCAGGACATGGTATTCTGTATTAGTCTTCAATGATGCCTTCTTTTGTATTCCATTAGTCCCAGAGTCACAAGAAATTTTGGCTTGTGAGTGGCAGGACTCCACATACAACTAAAACAATACTTCCGGGCCGTCTGGCCCCAAGGGTGCAAAAATTCCCACACCATCTTTGGGGAAAGCTTAGCTAAAGACCTAAAAGTTCTACCTCTGGAAAAGGAAACCCTCCTTCAATATGCAGACGACATTCTGATCACCAGCCCTACTAAGGAGGCCTCTGAACTACCAAGCCAATAAAGGATAGAAGTTGTCCAAGAAAAAGCTCAAATATCACAGACTGCGGTGACCTGCCTGGGCTTCATTCTCACAGAAGGTCAGAGAAGCCCATCCCAGGAAAGGGAAGAAACCATTTTCAGCCTTACCCCTTTCTAAAACTAGAAGACAGCTTAGGGGTTCCTGGGGAGGCCAGGGTTTGCTGCTTCTGGATCCCTAACTACAGTCTACTAGCTGGGCCTCTATATGAAACACTGAAAGGAAAAGATGATGATCCTTTTGAATAGAATCCAGAAGTGGCCTTTCAAGAATGGAAAGAGCAGTCAATTCAGACCCTTGCCCTGGAACTCCCTAATTTAGCTAAACCCTTTGACCTTTCCATTCCCGGTGAAAGGTGAATCGCCATTGGAGAATTAGTGCAAAAACTGGGACCGCTTGAAATGGAACAATGCAAGAATGCCATCCAGGTAGGATAAACTACGGTCACTAAGGGGCTTGGCCCACTGCCACATCTGGCCAAGATACTGGCGGTATCTAAAAACCTGGAAATCAGCAGCCCAAAAGGCCACCTCCCTCCTAAGGGAAAAGGACCCCACGTGGTGATCCTAACCACCAACCATGCCCTGAAGTTGCAGGGTTCGCTCCGTGGGCACACCGACCTCGAGTGAGGAGGCCCTCCAACTCCAACATCCAGAGAGATAACCGGGGGCAACAGGGCACCATGACGACTCGTGTGAACATCACTTGACCTGGAGTTTCTCTCATAAAACAACAAGAGTGTGTCCCAAAAGAGTAGACTACTGCTTGCAGGACTTACTGCACCCAGAGGGGAGCTAATAATCTTGGCGGGGGAACAGTATACCACACTGTCACCATAGAAAAGCCTACAGACACCGTGATGATGGTGGCCAATAAGACCGGCTGGACTCCTGTTTACTTCAAAAGGCTGTTGACTCAGTAGCCATCATGGTCCTTGGTCACCACTGACCCTGGACTGTCTGGGAGTTGAGCGGGCAGGGCTCTGACACCCGGTGCTGTTTGTACGTTAATTCAGGGGCCTAACTGAAGAAAGCGCAGACTACTGGTCAGAGCATCTAGGCTGGCAGAGACGGTCAGCCTAAGGTGGCCGAACAAATGTGGGGCGGGGTGAAACCGGCCCCCACAGCGTCTCTGCACATCTCTTTCCTGGACCCTTAAAGGTCATTAGAATCTATAACACTTCCAATGCTGGTGCTCAGGTGGACGAGCAGGGAGGCAGGGGTCCTGGGGACAATCAACGTCACCGGGAGGCTGCTGGGGAGAAGCTCTGACCCTCGCCCCAGGGTATGAGGGCTCCCAACTCAGCACTCAGCAGTTACAGAAGAAGGGTCTGCACCCTCAGCACTCCAAGAATGAGGAACGGGACAAAAGGCAGAGGAGGGGTTTGTCCCCAGCAAAGCCCATTAAAAATCCCTGGGAGATAAAAATAGAATCTGGGCAATAAAGTCAAGTCTAACCTTTTTTATCCTTTGTGCTTTGTCTAATTTCACGTGCTCCTAGGGTCCCGCATGCAGAGGTTCCACACCCGGCACTTCAGACCAGATTTCCTAGTGCAGAATGGCTGGGTCGACACCTCAGCTCCTGGGGCCCAGTGCAGACTCCACGATATAGAGCCTGAGCTACAGCCAACCCGGCCCTCGAGAGCTCCGCCGCCTCCCTCCCTCCCACTGACTCTGACAGGATCTCTACACAGCAGCCCAGCCCACAGCCCACAGCCCACGGGGTAGTGCATGCTCTCACCTCTCCATTCTCTGATCAAACTATAAAGTTTCCTTTGCTTGTGAACCAAACTCAGTCTCGATCTGTTGGCCCCAATGACACTGGGCAGGGGGACACTTGTTGGGGTCCACTCTGGAGGATCAGTAACAGAAATTGAGACTATTGTAACCTCAATGAACAGATGTGTGAGCCAAACTGTAGTTAACATAGAACAGTGTATAAGGCTCGGGTAAAATAAGATGTTTTTAACACTTCCATTTGATATTTCCATCACTTTTTATAAGCAAGTTCAGTGAAAAGGTTTGTCTTATTTGTCAGGTCAATATTAGAGAAACGAAGTGATTTCTTTCCAAGGATGTACAGCTAATAATCTTGGTTAAACCTTCAATCTTGTTTTAAATGCTTTTCCATTGAAAATGATACCTCTCTTTCAGCTCCCCCATTTCTGAGAAGTATAAAATCTTATAATTTATTATTACCAAAGGGGAAAGGTGGGAGGAGGGATAAATTAACAGTTTGGAATGAACACATACACACTGCTATGTATAAAATAGATCATCAACAAGGAACTACTGTATAGCACAGGGAACTACACTCAACATTTTGCAATAACCTATAAGGGGAAATAATCTGAAAAAGAATAGATATTTTTATTGACATCATCTATCAATGACAGTTAAAGTGTAGCCTAAGGGAAGCTGGTGGTGAGTGCTTCTGACCCTGAAGACTTCAATCATCTAAAGTTTGGACTCTGCCTACTTCCCAAGGCCCTTAATGAACATATGTGTAGCTGTAGCTTAAAAACTTCCCCAGTTTGGGTTTCGGGGAGACACTGATTTTGAAAAAGCCCTGGTGTTCTCCTTACATGAATGGGACTCTTCCTACTGCTAAAACATGTCTGTCACACCCAGAGGATGGTATACCGTCTGATCGGGAAGAGTTTGGAAAAGGCATCTCATCTCCTCATCTCCTGGTGCTCGGGTTCACCCCTCCAGCGTCTTTACTAACAGTCTCCCCACTTGGAGATGTCAGCACTGTCAACATCCTGTTGCGTACAGTTTGGAATTTGTCCAGAGGATGAAGCGGAAGGATGAGGAACAATGAGAGACAAGTCCTAGGTGTTCAGACAGGCACATGTCACTCTAATTTCCAATCAGGAAGACGAATTGACCAAAGGCTAGGGTTGCCCATGGAAACAGTATAGGGCTTGAGGAAATCCCGCTGCTTTGTGGCCAGTTCCCATAAACACGAGTTGAACAATGGAACTCAGGGGCAGTAAAATTCACAAAACTGCAGAGTTGAAAATATCCATCACTGAAAAATGTCTTGAGGAAAGTCAGAGAAAAGGACTTGTAAGCAAGGGAGAATGGCAGGAAAGGGATTTGAGGAGGTAGAAAGGACTCGCCATTAAGCACAAGAAAAGGAGCTGAACATTGCCAACATTGCAGTTGGCCAAAAAGGGTGTATGCGTTCTTTTCTGTATATATTCAAGAAAAGGGCATACACTTTTTTAGCCAACCAAACAGGTGGGCACTGGAAGTCAATACTACAAAAGATATCACTTTGCATCAGTCAGAAGAGCCATCCTCATAAAGCGTAAACAACAGAAATGCAGGACAGGGCAACGAGAAGAGGGAGCCCTGTGAGACTTATAGTGGAAATGTATATTGCCAACGGCCATTCTGGAGAAGTGTATTGTGTTTACTAAAGCATCTAAAAAATGAGCTACAGAGCATAGGGCACTTGCACTCATGGGCGTATATCTTGGGAAAAACAAAAATCGAGAGGACACAGGCACCCCAATGTTTACCCCCTCTCTGTTTAAAAGATCCTCGACTAGGATATAACTTAAATGTCTCTGGAGGGAAAAAATGGATAGAGATGTGGTACTTAGGTAGAGTGGAATATTATTCAGCCTGGAAATCAATGAAATATGGCCAGTTGTAACAACTCCGGAGGAGTTACGTATGATCATTCTAAGTGACAGAATTCAAAAAGAAAAAGACACATATCATAAGATATCACTTAAAGGTGGAATCCAAAATGGCTACACATGAAATAAATTACAAAACAAAAACATAGTCAAATATGTAGAAAACACGCATAAGGCTGCTAAACGGGAAAGGTGGGGAGGGGTGAGGCATCATCCAGGAGGTTGAAATTAGCAAAGATACCATTCCAAATACCAAACTGATAATCAACAAGGCCTACACGGTAGCTAAAAGAACTGCACTCAGCACACTCAAGTCACCGGAAAAGAATATATACGACTGGTAAGAATCTGAAAAAGAATTTATTGATGTCTCTCTGTACGCGAATCAAGTGGATGTACAGCAGCAAGAAACAGAGCTTTGAAAATCAGCTGTAACCAATATAGTAATAAATTGAAAAAAATAAACGACAGAGAGACAGAGAAAACCTCTTACAACTTTTCCTCAGGGACGGTGATGCAACATGGATTGAACACATCTAGACCCACAGCAGGATGAGACATAAGGCTGGAAACTGTTTGCGCTAAGAGAAATGTGAGGTTGGGTGAGGAAATGCACACCCTTTAAAGTAATACTACCTGGTACCCATTCAATGGGTCCCAAATCTGCAGGTTCAAGGGATCTTCCTACAGCTAAAACATGCATGGAAAACCCAGAGGACTGTACACCATGTGATCGGGAGATGTGTCTAAAATGCACCTCATTTATCCTCTCCTGGTGCTCCTGTTCACCATTCCAGCCACGCTACTTAGAATCTCCCCACTTGGAGAATCAGCACATTTAAACTTCTGTTTCACACATTTTGCAAATTGTGAGGAGGATGAACGGGAAGAGGGGGAACCAATGAGAGAAGAGTTGTAGGGGTTTGGACGGGCACATATCACTCTAATTTCCCATTAAGAGTAAGAATTAAAGGAAGGCTCAGCCTGCCTCGCCGGAGCCAAAATAGGGCCTGAAGCAATCCTGCGGGTTTGAGGCCAGCTCACAAAAGAGCAACTTAAAAAATGGAGCTCAGGGTCACTGCAATTCACAAACCTGCAGAGTTATAAATGAAAACTAACGTCCAAAAATATGTTGAGGTAAGGCAAAGAAGAGGATCTGAATGCAAGACAGAATTGCAAGAAACAGATTTCAAGAGATAGATTGGACTCGTCTTTAACGCACATGAAAAGCGGCAGAATTTCGACAATGATGCAGTTGGCCCAAAAGGGCGTATGCGTTTTTTCCTGATTATATCCAGGAAAAAACGCATACGCACTTTATGGGCAACGAAGCAAGCAAGCAATGCAAATGTGCACAACAAAGAAGTCTCACTTCCCACCGGTCAAAAGGGCCATCCTAAAAAATTGTAAAAACCAGAAATGCAGGACAGGCCATGGAGAACAGGGAGCCTTTATACGCTGATGGGCAGTGTGTGAACTGCCGAGAGCCACTCTGGAGAAGTGTATGGTGGTTCCTAAATCATCTAAAAAACAGAGCTACAGAGCATAGGACACTTCCAATCATGGGAGTATATCTAGGGAAGTCTAAAAATCAACAAGACACAAGCACACCACAGTTTAGGGCTACTCTGTTTACAAGAACCTCAACTTCAGTACACCTTAAATATCCCAGGAAAGAGAACAATGGATAAAGAAGATGTGGTACTTATGTACAATGGAATATCTCTTCACCATGAAATCAATGTAATAAGGCTAGTAGAAGGATAAAGAGTGGATTTAGGTCCGATAATACTACTTGAAATAAGTCAAACAGAAAAAGAAACATATCATAAGATATCACTTATAGAGGGAGGGTAAATATGGCTGCACAAGAAATGAATTACAGAACAGAACAGTGTCTCACATTTAGAAAACACACTTATGTCAGCTTAAGGGGAAAGGAGAGGTGGGGTGATGCATAAAACCAGAGTTTGAAATTAACACAGATACCGTTCAATAAACCAAATAGGTATTAGACAAGATCTACACCTTGCTCAATGAACAGGCCTCAACACACCCTATACACCGCAGAGAAATATATCTGAGGAATAAGAATCTTAAAACCCATGTATTGATATATCTCCATAAGGGAATCAAGTGTGTGCAGAGCGGCACAAACACAGCAGTGAAAAGGAGCTAAACCCCATTATAGAAATAAATTTTAAAAACAAAACGCTGAAACAATGAAAGAGAGAAAAATTCTTACAAAATTCGCTCAGGGGCTGTGATGCAACCTGGATTGACCACATATAAACCCACAGCTGGATAAGACATAAGGCTGGACACTTGGGGCTGACAGGATTGGTGAGCTTTGGTGAGCAACTGCCGAAAGTTTAATGCAATACTTCATGCTACTCAGTCCAAGGGTCCCAACACTCCAGGTTGAAGGGAATCTTCCTACAGCTAAACCATGCTTGGGAAACCCAGCGACTGGTATACCATATGATCGGGAAAGGTTTCTAAAACGCACCTCATTTTTCCTCTCCTGGGGCTCCGGATCGACATTCCAGCCGCTTTACTAACAACATCCCCACATGGAGTCAATGCCTTTAAGTTCTGGTATCGCACAGTCTGCAGTTAGTGCAGAGGATGAATGGGAATAGGGGGAACCAGTGAGAAACTAGCTGTAGCGGTTTCAATGGGCACATGTCACTCTAATATCACATCAGTAAGAAGAATTAACCAAAGGCACAGCAGGTGCCCCAGAAGAAAAATAGGGCTTCAAGGAATCCTGTGCTTATGGGGCAATACCACAAAAATAAGAGCTAAAAAATGGAGCTAAGGGCCACTGCAATTCAAAAACCTGCAGAGTTATAAAGGCCAACTATTTTTAAAAAATATATTGAGGTAAGGCTATGAAGAGGCATTGAAAGCAAGGCAGAATTGCAGGAAACCGATTTCAGGAGGTAGACTGGAATTGCATTGAAAGCATATGAAGAGAGTCAGAAACTCGACAATGATGCACTTGGCCAAAAAGGGCGTATGTGTTTTTTCCTGAATATATTCAGGAAAAAACGCATACGCACTTTTTGGCCAACCAAGCAAGCTTGCAAAGGAAATCTGCACTACAATGAAGTCTCACTTCCACCTGGTCAAAAGGGCCATCTGAAAAAAGTGTAAAATCCAGAAAGGCAGGACAGGCCATGGAGAACTGGGAGCCTTGTTATGCTGATGGGCGGGATGTAAATTGCCAACAACCACTCGGGAGAAGTGTATGGTGTTTCCTGAAACATCTAAAAAACAAAGCAACAGAACCTAGGGCACTTCCACTTATGGTCCTATAGCTTAGGGAAATTAAAATCAAAAAAACACAGCCACCCCAAAGTTTGGAACGGCTCTGTTTACAAGAACCTCGTTTACAGTACAAGTTCAACATCGCAGAAAGTGAAAAATGGATAAAGAAGTTGTGGTATTTACTTACAAAGCAATATCACTCAGCAATGAAATCTGTGTCATCAGGCCCTTAGCAGCACAATGAGTGGATTCAGGTATGATGATTCTAACTGAAATAAGTCACACAGAAAAAGAAACATCATAAGATATCAGTAATACACGGAATGTAAACTTGGCTACACAGGAACTGAATTACAGAACAGGACAGGGTCTCAAATTTAGAAAACCAACTTATTCTTGCTTAAGGGTAAAGGTGAGTTGGGATGCTGCATAAAACCAGAGATTGAAATGAGCACAGATAAAGTTCCTTAAGCCAAATATGGAATAGACAAGAGCTACACCTTGCTCAACGAAATGGACTCAACATCCCATATTAAACGCCTAAGAATGTACCTGACTAGTAAGTATCTTAAAACCTATGGATTGCTATGTCTCCGAAAGAGAATCAAGCATGTGTACAGGGGCATAAATGTAGCAGTGATAGGATTGGAGAGGTTCGGTGAGCAAATGAAGACCCTTTGAAGTCATATTGCATGGTACCCATTACACGGGTCTTAACTCTCCAGGTTTAAGGTATTCTTCCTGCAGCTAAAACATGCATGTGGAACCCAAGTATGATCAACCATGTGAACGGGAGACGTGTTCAAATATGTCTCAGTTTTCCTCCCCTGGTACTCGGGTGCAACATTCCAGACGCTTTACTAACACTCTCCCCACTTGGAGAGTCAGCGCCTTTAAACTCCTGTTTGGCCCAGTTTGCAATTTCTGCGGAAGATGAACAGGAATAGCGAGAACCAATGAGAGGCTAGCTGGAGGTGTCTGGACGGGCAAATTTAACTCTCATTTCCCACCAGGAAGAGGAATAAACCAAAGGCTCAGCATGCCGGGCCGGAACCAGATTAGGGCCTGAAGCCATCCTGCGGTGTTGCGGCCAGGTCACAAGAAAGCGAGTTGAAGAAAGGAGCTCAGGGGCACTGTAATTCACAAACCTGCAGAGTTATAAATGACAGCTATCGTCCAAAAATAGACTGAAGTAAGGCTGCCAAGAGGACTTGAAAGCGGGGCAGAATTGCAGGAAACCGATTTCAGGAGGTAGACTGGAATTTCATTGAAAGCATAGGAAAAGAGGCAGAACGTCCACAATGATGCACCTGGCCAAAAAGGGCGTATGCGTTTTTTCCTGAATATATTCAGGAAAAAACGCATACGCCCTTTTTGGCCAACCAAGCAAGCTTGCAAAGGAAATCTGCACTACAATGAAGTCTCACATCCCCCCGGTCAAAAGGGCCATCTGTAAAAAGTGTAAAATCCAGAAAGGCAGGACAGGCCATGGAGAACTGGGAGCCTTGTTATGCTGATGGGCGGGATGTAAATTTCCAACAGACACTTGGGAGAAGTTTATGGTGTTTCCTGAAACATCTAAAAAACAAAGCAACAGAGCCTAGGGCACTTCCACTTATGGTCCTATAGCTTAGGGAAATTAAAATCAAAAAGACACAGCCACCCCAAAGTTTGGAACGGCTCTGTTTACAAGAACCTCGTTTACAGTACAAGTTCAACATCGCAGAAAGTGAAAAATGGATAAAGAAGTTGTGGTATTCACTTACAAAGCAATATCACTCAGCAATGAAATCTATGTCATCAGGGCCTTAGCAGCACAATGAGTGGATTCAGGTATGATGATTCTAACTGAAATAAGTCACACAGAAAAAGAAACATCATAAGATATCAGTAATACACGGAATGGAAACTTGGCTACACAGGAACTGAATTACAGAACAGAACAGGGTCTCAAATTTAGAAAAACAACTTATGCTTGCTTAAGGGTAAAGGTGAGTTGGGGTGCTGCATAAAACCAGAGATTGAAATGAGCACAGATAAAGTTCCTTAAGCCAAATATGGAATAGACAAGAGCTACTCCTTGCTCAATGAAATGGACTCAACACCGCATATTAAACGCCTAAGAAGGTACCTGACTTGTAAGTATCTTAAAACCTATGGATTGCTATGTCTCTGAAAGAGAATCAAGCATGTGTACAGGGGCATAAACGCAGCAGTGATAGGATTGGAGAGGTTCGGTGAGCAAATGAAGACCCTTTGAAGTCATATTGCATGGTACCCATTCCACGGGTTTCAACTACCCAGGTTTAAGGTATTCTTCCTTCAGCTAAAACATGCATGTGGAACCTAGAGTATGATCAACCATGTGATCAGGAGACGTGTTCAAATATGTCTCAGTTTTCCTCCCCTGGTACTCGGGTGCAACATTCCAGACGCTTTACTAACACTCTCCCCACTTGGAGAGTCAGTCCCTTTAACCTCCTGTTTGGCCCAGTTTGCAATTTCTGCGGAAGATGAACAGGAATAGCGAGAACCAATGAGAGGCTAGCTGGAGGTGTCTGGACGGGCAAATTTAACTCTCATTTCCCACCAGGAAGAGGAATTAACCAAAGGCTCAGCATGCCGGGCCGGAACCAGATTAGGGCCTGAAGCCATCCTGCGGTGTTGCGGCCAGGTCACAAGAAAGCGAGTTGAAGAAAGGAGCTCAGGGGCACTGTAATTCACAAACCTGCAGAGTTATAAATGACAGCTATCGTCCAAAAATAGACTGAAGTAAGGCTGCCAAGAGGACTTGAAAGCGGGGCAGAATTGCAGGAAACCGATTTCAGGAGGTAGACTGGAATTGCATTGAAAGCATAGGAAAAGAGGCAGAACGTCCACAATGATGCACTTGGCCAAAAAGGGCGTATGCGTTTTTTCCTGAATATATTCAGGAAAAAACGCATACGCCCTTTTTGGCCAACCAAGCAAGCTTGCAAAGGAAATCTGCACTACAATGAAGTCTCACTTCCCCCCGGTCAAAAGGGCCATCTCAAAAAAGTGTAAAATCCAGAAAGGCAGGACAGGCCATGGAGAACTGGGAGCCTTGTTATGCTGATGGGCGGGATGTAAATTGCCAACAACCACTCGGGAGAAGTGTATGGTGTTTCCTGAAACATCTAAAAAACAAAGCAACAGAACCTAGGGCACTTCCACTTATGGTCCTATAGCTTAGGGAAATTAAAATCAAAAAGACACAGCCACCCCAAAGTTTGGAACGGCTCTGTTTACAAGAACCTCGTTTACAGTACAAGTTCAACATCGCAGAAAGTGAAAAATGGATAAAGAAGTTGTGGTATTTACTTACAAAGCAATATCACTCAGCAATGAAATCTGTGTCATCAGGCCCTTAGCAGCACAATGAGTGGATTCAGGTATGATGATTCTAACTGAAATAAGTCACACAGAAAAAGAAACATCATAAGATATCAGTAATACACGGAATGTAAACTTGGCTACACAGGAACTGAATTACAGAACAGAACAGGGTCTCAAATTTAGAAAACCAACTTATGCTTGCTTAAGGGTAAAGGTGAGTTGGAGTGCTGCATAAAACCAGAGATTGAAATGAGCACAGATAAAGTTCCTTAAGTCAAATATGGAATAGACAAGAGCTACTCCTTGCTCAACGAAATGGACTCAACACCGCATATTAAACGCCTAAGAATGTACCTGACTAGTAAGTATCTTAAAACCTATGGATTGCTATGTCTCCGAAAGAGAATCAAGCATGTGTACAGGGGCATAAACGCAGCAGTGATAGGATTGGAGAGGTTCGGTGAGCAAATGAAGACCCTTTGAAGTCATATTGCATGGTACCCATTCCACGGGTTTCAACTACCCAGGTTTAAGGTATTCTTCCTTCAGCTAAAACATGCATGTGGAACCTAGAGTATGATCAACCATGTGATCGGGAGACGTGTTCAAATATGTCTCAGTTTTCCTCCCCTGGTACTCGGGTGCAACATTCCAGACGCTTTACTAACACTCTCCCCACTTGGAGAGTCAGTCCCTTTAACCTCCTGTTTGGCCCAGTTTGCAATTTCTGCGGACGATGAACAGGAATAGCGAGAACCAATGAGAGGCTAGCTGGAGGTGTCTGGACGGGCAAATTTAACTCTCATTTCCCACCAGGAAGAGGAATTAACCAAAGGCTCAGCATGCCGGGCCGGAACCAGATTAGGGCCTGAAGCCATCCTGCGGTGTTGCGGCCAGGTCACAAGAAAGCGAGTTGAAGAAAGGAGCTCAGGGGCACTGTAATTCACAAACCTGCAGAGTTATAAATGACAGCTATCGTCCAAAAATAGACTGAAGTAAGGCTGCCAAGAGGACTTGAAAGCGGGGCAGAATTGCAGGAAACCGATTTCAGGAGGTAGACTGGAATTGCATTGAAAGCATAGGAAAAGAGGCAGAACGTCCACAATGATGCACCTGGCCAAAAAGGGCGTATGCGTTTTTTCCTGAATATATTCAGGAAAAAACGCATACGCCCTTTTTGGCCAACCAAGCAAGCTTGCAAAGGAAATCTGCACTACAATGAAGTCTCACTTCCCCCCGGACAAAAGGGCCATCTGATAAAAGTGTCAAATCCAGAAAGGCAGGACAGGCCATGGAGAACTGGGGGCCTTGTTATGCTGATGGGCGGGATGTAAATTGCCAACAACCACTCGGGAGAAGTGTATGGTGTTTCCTGAAACATCTAAAAAACAAAGCAACAGAACCTAGGGCACTTCCACTTATGGTCCTATAGCTTAGGGAAATTAAAATCAAAAAGACACAGCCACCCCAAAGTTTGGAACGGCTCTGTTTACAAGAACCTCGTTTACAGTACAAGTTCAACATCGCAGAAAGTGAAAAATGGATAAAGAAGTTGTGGTATTTACTTACAAAGCAATATCACTCAGCAATGAAATCTGTGTCATCAGGCCCTTAGCAGCACAATGAGTGGATTCAGGTATGATGATTCTAACCGAAATAAGTCACACAGAAAAAGAAACATCATAAGATATCAGTAATACACGGAATGTAAACTTGGCTACACAGGAACTGAATTACAGAACAGAACAGGGTCTCAAATTTAGAAAACCAACTTATTCTTGCTTAAGGGTAAAGGTGAGTTGGGGTGCTGCATAAAACCAGAGATTGAAATGAGCACAGATAAAGTTCCTTAAGCCAAATATGGAATAGACAAGAGCTACTCCTTGCTCAACGAAATGGACTCAACACCCCATATTAAACGCCTAAGAATGTACCTGACTAGTAAGTATCTTAAAACCTATGGATTGCTATGTCTCCGAAAGAGAATCAAGCATGTGTACAGGGGCATAAACGCAGCAGTGATAGGATTGGAGAGGTTCGGGGAGCAAATGAAGACCCTTTGAAGTCATATTGCATGGTACCCATTCCACGGGTTTCAACTACCCAGGTTTAAGGTATTCTTCCTTCAGCTAAAACATGCATGTGGAACCTACAGTATGATCAACCATGTGATCGGGAGACGTGTTCAAATATGTCTCAGTTTTCCTCCCCTGGTACTCGGATGCAACATTCCAGATGCTTTACTAACACTCTCCCGACTTGGAGAGTCAGTCCCTTTAACCTCCTGTTTGGCCCAGTTTGCAATTTCTGCGGAAGATGAACAGGAATAGCGAGAACCAATGAGAGGCTAGCTGGAGGTGTCTGGACGGGCAAATTTAACTCTCATTTCCCACCAGGAAGAGGAAATAACCAAAGGCTCAGCGTGCCGTACCGGAACCAGATTAGGGGCTGAAGCCATCCTGCGGTGTTGCGGCCCGGTCACAAGAAAGCGAGTTGAAGAAAGGAGCTCAGGGACACTGTAATTCACAAACCTGCAGAGTTATAAATGACAGCTATCGTCCAAAAATAGACTGAAGTAAGGCTGCCAAGAGGACTTGAAAGCGGGGCAGAATTGCAGGAAACCGATTTCAGGAGGTAGACAGGAATTGCATTGAAAGCATAGGAAAAGAGGCAGAACGTCCACAATGATGCACTTGGCCAAAAAGGGCGTATGCGTTTTTTCCTGAATATATTCAGGAAAAAACGCATACGCCCTTTTTGGCCAACCAAGCAAGCTTGCAAAGGAAATCTGCACTACAATGAAGTCTCACTTCCCCCCGGTCAAAAGGGCCATCTGTAAAAAGTGTAAAATCCAGAAAGGCAACAGGCCATTGAGAACTGGGAGCCTTGTTATGCTGATGGGCCCGATATAAATTTCCAACAGACACTTGGGAGAAGTGTATGGTGTTTCCTTAAACATCTAAAAAACAAAGCAACAGAGCCTAGGGCACTTCCACTTATGGTCCTATAGCTTAGGGAAATTAAAATCAAAAAGACACAGCCACCCCAAAGTTTGGAACGGCTCTGTTTACAAGAACCTCGTTTACAGTACAAGTTCAACATTGCAGAAAGTGAAAAATGGATAAAGAAGTTGTGGTATTCACTTACAAAGCAATATCACTCAGCAATGAAATCTATGTCATCAGGCCCTTAGCAGCACAATGAGTGTATTCAGGTATGATGATTCTAACTGAAATAAGTCACACAGAAAAAGAAACATCATAAGATATCAGTAATACACGGAATGGAAACTTGGCTACACAGGAACTGAATTACAGAACAGAACAGGGTCTCAAATTTAGAAAAACAACTTATGCTTGCTTAAGGGTAAAGGTGAGTTGGGGTGCTGCATAAAACCAGAGATTGAAATGAGCACAGATAAAGTTCCTTAAGCCAAATATGGAATAGACAAGAGCTACTCCTTGCTCAACGAAATGGACTCAACACCCCATATTAAACGCCTAAGAATGTACCTGACTTGTAAGTATTTTAAAACCTATGGATTGCTATGTCTCTGAAAGAGAATCAAGCATGTGTACAGGGGCATAAACGCAGCAGTGATAGGATTGGAGGGGTTCGGTGAGCAAATGAAGACCCTTTGAAGTCATATTGCATGGTACCCATTCCACGGGTTTCAACTACCCAGGTTTAAGGTATTCTTCCTTCAGCTAAAACATGCATGTGGAACCTAGAGTATGATCAACCATGTGATCGGGAGACGTGTTCAAATATGTCTCAGTTTTCCTCCCCTGGTACTCGGGTGCAACATTCCAGACGCTTTACTAACACTCTCCCCACTTGGAGAGTCAGTCCCTTTAACCTCCTGTTTGGCCCAGTTTGCAATTTCTGCGGAAGATGAACAGGAATAGCGAGAACCAATGAGAGGCTAGCTGGAGGTGTCTGGACGGGCAAATTTAACTCTCATTTCCCACCAGGAAGAGGAATTAACCAAAGGCTCAGCATGCCGGGCCGGAACCAGATTAGGGCCTGAAGCCATCCTGTGGTGTTGCGGCCAGGTCACAAGAAAGCGAGTTGAAGAAAGGAGCTCAGGGGCACTGTAATTCACAAACCTGCAGAGTTATAAATGACAGCTATCGTCCAAAAATAGACTGAAGTAAGGCTGCCAAGAGGACTTGAAAGCGGGGCAGAATTGCAGGAAACCGATTTCAGGAGGTAGACTGGAATTGCATTGAAAGCATAGGAAAAGAGGCAGAACGTCCACAATGATGCACTTGGCCAAAAAGGGCGTATGCGTTTTTTCCTGAATATATTCAGGAAAAAACGCATACGCCCTTTTTGGCCAACCAAGCAAGCTTGCAAAGGAAATCTGCACTACAATGAAGTCTCACTTCCCCCGGGTCAAAAGGGCCATCTCAAAAAAGTGTAAAATCCAGAAAGGCAGGACAGGCCATGGAGAACTGGGAGCCTTGTTATGCTGATGGGCGGGATGTAAATTGCCAACAACCACTCGGGAGAAGTGTATGGTGTTTCCTGAAACATCTAAAAAACAAAGCAACAGAACCTAGGGCACTTCCACTTATGGTCCTATAGCTTAGGGAAATTAAAATCAAAAAGACACAGCCACCCCAAAGTTTGGAACGGCTCTGTTTACAAGAACCTCGTTTACAGTACAAGTTCAACATCGCAGAAAGTGAAAAATGGATAAAGAAGTTGTGGTATTTACTTACAAAGCAATATCACTCAGCAATGAAATCTGTGTCATCAGGCCCTTAGCAGCACAATGAGTGGATTCAGGTATGATGATTCTAACCGAAATAAGTCACACAGAAAAAGAAACATCATAAGATATCAGTAATACACGGAATGTAAACTTGGCTACACAGGAACTGAATTACAGAACAGAACAGGGTCTCAAATTTAGAAAACCAACTTATTCTTGCTTAAGGGTAAAGGTGAGTTGGGGTGCTGCATAAAACCAGAGATTGAAATGAGCACAGATAAAGTTCCTTAAGCCAAATATGGAATAGACAAGAGCTACTCCTTGCTCAACGAAATGGACTCAACACCCCATATTAAACGCCTAAGAATGTACCTGACTAGTAAGTATCTTAAAACCTATGGATTGCTATGTCTCCGAAAGAGAATCAAGCATGTGTACAGGGGCATAAACGCAGCAGTGATAGGATTGGAGAGGTTCGGGGAGCAAATGAAGACCCTTTGAAGTCATATTGCATGGTACCCATTCCACGGGTTTCAACTACCCAGGTTTAAGGTATTCTTCCTTCAGCTAAAACATGCATGTGGAACCTAGAGTATGATCAACCATGTGATCGGGAGACGTGTTCAAATATGTCTCAGTTTTCCTCCCCTGGTACTCGGATGCAACATTCCAGATGCTTTACTAACACTCTCCCGACTTGGAGAGTCAGTCCCTTTAACCTCCTGTTTGGCCCAGTTTGCAATTTCTGCGGAAGATGAACAGGAATAGCGAGAACCAATGAGAGGCTAGCTGGAGGTGTCTGGACGGGCAAATTTAACTCTCATTTCCCACCAGGAAGAGGAAATAACCAAAGGCTCAGCGTGCCGTACCGGAACCAGATTAGGGGCTGAAGCCATCCTGCGGTGTTGCGGCCCGGTCACAAGAAAGCGAGTTGAAGAAAGGAGCTCAGGGACACTGTAATTCACAAACCTGCAGAGTTATAAATGACAGCTATCGTCCAAAAATAGACTGAAGTAAGGCTGCCAAGAGGACTTGAAAGCGGGGCAGAATTGCAGGAAACCGATTTCAGGAGGTAGACAGGAATTGCATTGAAAGCATAGGAAAAGAGGCAGAACGTCCACAATGATGCACTTGGCCAAAAAGGGCGTATGCGTTTTTTCCTGAATATATTCAGGAAAAAACGCATACGCCCTTTTTGGCCAACCAAGCAAGCTTGCAAAGGAAATCTGCACTACAATGAAGTCTCACTTCCCCCCGGTCAAAAGGGCCATCTGTAAAAAGTGTAAAATCCAGAAAGGCAACAGGCCATTGAGAACTGGGAGCCTTGTTATGCTGATGGGCCCGATATAAATTTCCAACAGACACTTGGGAGAAGTGTATGGTGTTTCCTTAAACATCTAAAAAACAAAGCAACAGAGCCTAGGGCACTTCCACTTATGGTCCTATAGCTTAGGGAAATTAAAATCAAAAAGACACAGCCACCCCAAAGTTTGGAACGGCTCTGTTTACAAGAACCTCGTTTACAGTACAAGTTCAACATCGCAGAAAGTGAAAAATGGATAAAGAAGTTGTGGTATTCACTTACAAAGCAATATCACTCAGCAATGAAATCTATGTCATCAGGCCCTTAGCAGCACAATGAGTGTATTCAGGTATGATGATTCTAACTGAAATAAGTCACACAGAAAAAGAAACATCATAAGATATCAGTAATACACGGAATGGAAACTTGGCTACACAGGAACTGAATTACAGAACAGAACAGGGTCTCAAATTTAGAAAAACAACTTATGCTTGCTTAAGGGTAAAGGTGAGTTGGGGTGCTGCATAAAACCAGAGATTGAAATGAGCACAGATAAAGTTCCTTAAGCCAAATATGGAATAGACAAGAGCTACTCCTTGCTCAACGAAATGGACTCAACACCCCATATTAAACGCCTAAGAATGTACCTGACTTGTAAGTATCTTAAAACCTATGGATTGCTATGTCTCTGAAAGAGAATCAAGCATGTGTACAGGGGCATAAACGCAGCAGTGATAGGATTGGAGGGGTTCGGTGAGCAAATGAAGACCCTTTGAAGTCATATTGCATGGTACCCATTCCACGGGTTTCAACTACCCAGGTTTAAGGTATTCTTCCTTCAGCTAAAACATGCATGTGGAACCTAGAGTATGATCAACCATGTGATCGGGAGACGTGTTCAAATATGTCTCAGTTTTCCTCCCCTGGTACTCGGGTGCAACATTCCAGACGCTTTACTAACACTCTCCCGACTTGGAGAGTCAGTCCCTTTAACCTCCTGTTTGGCCCAGTTTGCAATTTCTGCGGAAGATGAACAGGAATAGCGAGAACCAATGAGAGGCTAGCTGGAGGTGTCTGGACGGGCAAATTTAACTCTCATTTCCCACCAGGAAGAGGAATTAACCAAAGGCTCAGCATGCCGGGCCGGAACCAGATTAGGGCCTGAAGCCATCCTGTGGTGTTGCGGCCAGGTCACAAGAAAGCGAGTTGAAGAAAGGAGCTCAGGGGCACTGTAATTCACAAACCTGCAGAGTTATAAATGACAGCTATCGTCCAAAAATAGACTGAAGTAAGGCTGCCAAGAGGACTTGAAAGCGGGGCAGAATTGCAGGAAACCGATTTCAGGAGGTAGACTGGAATTGCATTGAAAGCATAGGAAAAGAGGCAGAACGTCCACAATGATGCACTTGGCCAAAAAGGGCGTATGCGTTTTTTCCTGAATATATTCAGGAAAAAACGCATACGCCCTTTTTGGCCAACCAAGCAAGCTTGCAAAGGAAATCTGCACTACAATGAAGTCTCACTTCCCCCGGGTCAAAAGGGCCATCTCAAAAAAGTGTAAAATCCAGAAAGGCAGGACAGGCCATGGAGAACTGGGAGCCTTGTTATGCTGATGGGCGGGATGTAAATTGCCAACAACCACTCGGGAGAAGTGTATGGTGTTTCCTGAAACATCTAAAAAACAAAGCAACAGAACCTAGGGCACTTCCACTTATGGTCCTATAGCTTAGGGAAATTAAAATCAAAAAGACACAGCCACCCCAAAGTTTGGAACGGCTCTGTTTACAAGAACCTCGTTTACAGTACAAGTTCAACATCGCAGAAAGTGAAAAATGGATAAAGAAGTTGTGGTATTTACTTACAAAGCAATATCACTCAGCAATGAAATCTGTGTCATCAGGCCCTTAGCAGCACAATGAGTGGATTCAGGTATGATGATTCTAACCGAAATAAGTCACACAGAAAAAGAAACATCATAAGATATCAGTAATACACGGAATGTAAACTTGGCTACACAGGAACTGAATTACAGAACAGAACAGGGTCTCAAATTTAGAAAACCAACTTATTCTTGCTTAAGGGTAAAGGTGAGTTGGGGTGCTGCATAAAACCAGAGATTGAAATGAGCACAGATAAAGTTCCTTAAGCCAAATATGGAATAGACAAGAGCTACTCCTTGCTCAACGAAATGGACTCAACACCCCATATTAAACGCCTAAGAATGTACCTGACTAGTAAGTATCTTAAAACCTATGGATTGCTATGTCTCCGAAAGAGAATCAAGCATGTGTACAGGGGCATAAACGCAGCAGTGATAGGATTGGAGAGGTTCGGTGAGCAAATGAAGACCCTTTGAAGTCATATTGCATGGTACCCATTCCACGGGTTTCAACTACCCAGGTTTAAGGTATTCTTCCTTCAGCTAAAACATGCATGTGGAACCTAGAGTATGATCAACCATGTGATCGGGAGACGTGTTCAAATATGTCTCAGTTTTCCTCCCCTGGTACTCGGGTGCAACATTCCAGACGCTTTACTAACACTCTCCCCACTTGGAGAGTCAGCGCCTTTAACCTCCTGTTTGGCCCAGTTTGCAATTTCTGCGGAAGATGAACAGGAATAGCGAGAACCAATGAGAGGCTAGCTGGAGGTGTCTGGACGGGCAAATTTAACTCTCATTTCCCACCAGGAAGAGGAAATAACCAAAGGCTCAGCGTGCCGTACCGGAACCAGATTAGGGCCTGAAGCCACCCTGCTGTGTTGCGGCCAGCTCAAAAGAAAGCGAGTTGAAGAAAGGAGCTCAGGGACACTGTAATTCACAAACCTGCAGAGTTATAAATGACAGCTATGGTCCAAAAATAGACTGAAGTAAGGCTGCCAAGAGGACTTGAAAGCGGGGCAGAATTGCAGGAAACCGATTTCAGGAGGTAGACAGGAATTGCATTGAAAGCATAGGAAAAGAGGCAGAACGTCCACAATGATGCACTTGGCCAAAAAGGGCGTATGCGTTTTTTCCTGAATATATTCAGGAAAAAACGCATACGCCGTTTTTGGCCAACCAAGCAAGCTTGCAAAGGAAATCTGCACTACAATGAAGTCTCACTTCCCCCCGGTCAAAAGGGCCATCTGTAAAAAGTGTAAAATCCAGAAAGGCATCAGGCCATTGAGAACTGGGAGCCTTGTTATGCTGATGGGCGGGATATAAATTTCCAACAGACACTTGGGAGAAGTGTATGGTGTTTCCTGAAACATCTAAAAAACAAAGCAACAGAGCCTAGGGCACTTCCACTTATGGTCCTATAGCGTAGGGAAATTAAAATCAAAAAGACACAGCCACCCCAAAGTTTGGAACGGCTCTGTTTACAAGAACCTCGTTTACAGTACAAGTTCAACATCGCAGAAAGTGAAAAATGGATAAAGAAGTTGTGGTATTTACTTACAAAGCAATATCACTCAGCAATGAAATCTGTGTCATCAGGCCCTTAGCAGCACAATGAGTGGATTCAGGTATGATGATTCTAACTGAAATAAGTCACACAGAAAAAGAAACATCATAAGATATCAGTAATACACGGAATGTAAACTTGGCTACACAGGAACTGAATTACAGAACAGAACAGGGTCTCAAATTTAGAAAACCAACTTATGCTTGCTTAAGGGTAAAGGTGAGTTGGAGTGCTGCATAAAACCAGAGATTGAAATGAGCACAGATAAAGTTCCTTAAGTCAAATATGGAATAGACAAGAGCTACTCCTTGCTCAACGAAATGGACTCAACACCGCATATTAAACGCCTAAGAATGTACCTGACTAGTAAGTATCTTAAAACCTATGGATTGCTATGTCTCCGAAAGAGAATCAAGCATGTGTACAGGGGCATAAACGCAGCAGTGATAGGATTGGAGAGGTTCGGTGAGCAAATGAAGACCCTTTGAAGTCATATTGCATGGTACCCATTCCACGGGTTTCAACTACCCAGGTTTAAGGTATTCTTCCTTCAGCTAAAACATGCATGTGGAACCTAGAGTATGATCAACCATGTGATCGGGAGACGTGTTCAAATATGTCTCAGTTTTCCTCCCCTGGTACTCGGGTGCAACATTCCAGACGCTTTACTAACACTCTCCCCACTTGGAGAGTCAGTCCCTTTAACCTCCTGTTTGGCCCAGTTTGCAATTTCTGCGGACGATGAACAGGAATAGCGAGAACCAATGAGAGGCTAGCTGGAGGTGTCTGGACGGGCAAATTTAACTCTCATTTCCCACCAGGAAGAGGAATTAACCAAAGGCTCAGCATGCCGGGCCGGAACCAGATTAGGGCCTGAAGCCATCCTGCGGTGTTGCGGCCAGGTCACAAGAAAGCGAGTTGAAGAAAGGAGCTCAGGGGCACTGTAATTCACAAACCTGCAGAGTTATAAATGACAGCTATCGTCCAAAAATAGACTGAAGTAAGGCTGCCAAGAGGACTTGAAAGCGGGGCAGAATTGCAGGAAACCGATTTCAGGAGGTAGACTGGAATTGCATTGAAAGCATAGGAAAAGAGGCAGAACGTCCACAATGATGCACCTGGCCAAAAAGGGCGTATGCGTTTTTTCCTGAATATATTCAGGAAAAAACGCATACGCCCTTTTTGGCCAACCAAGCAAGCTTGCAAAGGAAATCTGCACTACAATGAAGTCTCACTTCCCCCCGGACAAAAGGGCCATCTGATAAAAGTGTCAAATCCAGAAAGGCAGGACAGGCCATGGAGAACTGGGGGCCTTGTTATGCTGATGGGCGGGATGTAAATTGCCAACAACCACTCGGGAGAAGTGTATGGTGTTTCCTGAAACATCTAAAAAACAAAGCAACAGAACCTAGGGCACTTCCACTTATGGTCCTATAGCTTAGGGAAATTAAAATCAAAAAGACACAGCCACCCCAAAGTTTGGAACGGCTCTGTTTACAAGAACCTCGTTTACAGTACAAGTTCAACATCGCAGAAAGTGAAAAATGGATAAAGAAGTTGTGGTATTTACTTACAAAGCAATATCACTCAGCAATGAAATCTGTGTCATCAGGCCCTTAGCAGCACAATGAGTGGATTCAGGTATGATGATTCTAACCGAAATAAGTCACACAGAAAAAGAAACATCATAAGATATCAGTAATACACGGAATGTAAACTTGGCTACACAGGAACTGAATTACAGAACAGAACAGGGTCTCAAATTTAGAAAACCAACTTATTCTTGCTTAAGGGTAAAGGTGAGTTGGGGTGCTGCATAAAACCAGAGATTGAAATGAGCACAGATAAAGTTCCTTAAGCCAAATATGGAATAGACAAGAGCTACTCCTTGCTCAACGAAATGGACTCAACACCCCATATTAAACGCCTAAGAATGTACCTGACTAGTAAGTATCTTAAAACCTATGGATTGCTATGTCTCCGAAAGAGAATCAAGCATGTGTACAGGGGCATAAACGCAGCAGTGATAGGATTGGAGAGGTTCGGGGAGCAAATGAAGACCCTTTGAAGTCATATTGCATGGTACCCATTCCACGGGTTTCAACTACCCAGGTTTAAGGTATTCTTCCTTCAGCTAAAACATGCATGTGGAACCTAGAGTATGATCAACCATGTGATCGGGAGACGTGTTCAAATATGTCTCAGTTTTCCTCCCCTGGTACTCGGATGCAACATTCCAGATGCTTTACTAACACTCTCCCGACTTGGAGAGTCAGTCCCTTTAACCTCCTGTTTGGCCCAGTTTGCAATTTCTGCGGAAGATGAACAGGAATAGCGAGAACCAATGAGAGGCTAGCTGGAGGTGTCTGGACGGGCAAATTTAACTCTCATTTCCCACCAGGAAGAGGAAATAACCAAAGGCTCAGCGTGCCGTACCGGAACCAGATTAGGGGCTGAAGCCATCCTGCGGTGTTGCGGCCCGGTCACAAGAAAGCGAGTTGAAGAAAGGAGCTCAGGGACACTGTAATTCACAAACCTGCAGAGTTATAAATGACAGCTATCGTCCAAAAATAGACTGAAGTAAGGCTGCCAAGAGGACTTGAAAGCGGGGCAGAATTGCAGGAAACCGATTTCAGGAGGTAGACAGGAATTGCATTGAAAGCATAGGAAAAGAGGCAGAACGTCCACAATGATGCACTTGGCCAAAAAGGGCGTATGCGTTTTTTCCTGAATATATTCAGGAAAAAACGCATACGCCCTTTTTGGCCAACCAAGCAAGCTTGCAAAGGAAATCTGCACTACAATGAAGTCTCACTTCCCCCCGGTCAAAAGGGCCATCTGTAAAAAGTGTAAAATCCAGAAAGGCAACAGGCCATTGAGAACTGGGAGCCTTGTTATGCTGATGGGCCCGATATAAATTTCCAACAGACACTTGGGAGAAGTGTATGGTGTTTCCTTAAACATCTAAAAAACAAAGCAACAGAGCCTAGGGCACTTCCACTTATGGTCCTATAGCTTAGGGAAATTAAAATCAAAAAGACACAGCCACCCCAAAGTTTGGAACGGCTCTGTTTACAAGAACCTCGTTTACAGTACAAGTTCAACATCGCAGAAAGTGAAAAATGGATAAAGAAGTTGTGGTATTCACTTACAAAGCAATATCACTCAGCAATGAAATCTATGTCATCAGGCCCTTAGCAGCACAATGAGTGTATTCAGGTATGATGATTCTAACTGAAATAAGTCACACAGAAAAAGAAACATCATAAGATATCAGTAATACACGGAATGGAAACTTGGCTACACAGGAACTGAATTACAGAACAGAACAGGGTCTCAAATTTAGAAAAACAACTTATGCTTGCTTAAGGGTAAAGGTGAGTTGGGGTGCTGCATAAAACCAGAGATTGAAATGAGCACAGATAAAGTTCCTTAAGCCAAATATGGAATAGACAAGAGCTACTCCTTGCTCAACGAAATGGACTCAACACCCCATATTAAACGCCTAAGAATGTACCTGACTTGTAAGTATCTTAAAACCTATGGATTGCTATGTCTCTGAAAGAGAATCAAGCATGTGTACAGGGGCATAAACGCAGCAGTGATAGGATTGGAGGGGTTCGGTGAGCAAATGAAGACCCTTTGAAGTCATATTGCATGGTACCCATTCCACGGGTTTCAACTACCCAGGTTTAAGGTATTCTTCCTTCAGCTAAAACATGCATGTGGAACCTAGAGTATGATCAACCATGTGATCGGGAGACGTGTTCAAATATGTCTCAGTTTTCCTCCCCTGGTACTCGGGTGCAACATTCCAGACGCTTTACTAACACTCTCCCGACTTGGAGAGTCAGTCCCTTTAACCTCCTGTTTGGCCCAGTTTGCAATTTCTGCGGAAGATGAACAGGAATAGCGAGAACCAATGAGAGGCTAGCTGGAGGTGTCTGGACGGGCAAATTTAACTCTCATTTCCCACCAGGAAGAGGAATTAACCAAAGGCTCAGCATGCCGGGCCGGAACCAGATTAGGGCCTGAAGCCATCCTGTGGTGTTGCGGCCAGGTCACAAGAAAGCGAGTTGAAGAAAGGAGCTCAGGGGCACTGTAATTCACAAACCTGCAGAGTTATAAATGACAGCTATCGTCCAAAAATAGACTGAAGTAAGGCTGCCAAGAGGACTTGAAAGCGGGGCAGAATTGCAGGAAACCGATTTCAGGAGGTAGACTGGAATTGCATTGAAAGCATAGGAAAAGAGGCAGAACGTCCACAATGATGCACTTGGCCAAAAAGGGCGTATGCGTTTTTTCCTGAATATATTCAGGAAAAAACGCATACGCCCTTTTTGGCCAACCAAGCAAGCTTGCAAAGGAAATCTGCACTACAATGAAGTCTCACTTCCCCCGGGTCAAAAGGGCCATCTCAAAAAAGTGTAAAATCCAGAAAGGCAGGACAGGCCATGGAGAACTGGGAGCCTTGTTATGCTGATGGGCGGGATGTAAATTGCCAACAACCACTCGGGAGAAGTGTATGGTGTTTCCTGAAACATCTAAAAAACAAAGCAACAGAACCTAGGGCACTTCCACTTATGGTCCTATAGCTTAGGGAAATTAAAATCAAAAAGACACAGCCACCCCAAAGTTTGGAACGGCTCTGTTTACAAGAACCTCGTTTACAGTACAAGTTCAACATCGCAGAAAGTGAAAAATGGATAAAGAAGTTGTGGTATTTACTTACAAAGCAATATCACTCAGCAATGAAATCTGTGTCATCAGGCCCTTAGCAGCACAATGAGTGGATTCAGGTATGATGATTCTAACCGAAATAAGTCACACAGAAAAAGAAACATCATAAGATATCAGTAATACACGGAATGTAAACTTGGCTACACAGGAACTGAATTACAGAACAGAACAGGGTCTCAAATTTAGAAAACCAACTTATTCTTGCTTAAGGGTAAAGGTGAGTTGGGGTGCTGCATAAAACCAGAGATTGAAATGAGCACAGATAAAGTTCCTTAAGCCAAATATGGAATAGACAAGAGCTACTCCTTGCTCAACGAAATGGACTCAACACCCCATATTAAACGCCTAAGAATGTACCTGACTAGTAAGTATCTTAAAACCTATGGATTGCTATGTCTCCGAAAGAGAATCAAGCATGTGTACAGGGGCATAAACGCAGCAGTGATAGGATTGGAGAGGTTCGGTGAGCAAATGAAGACCCTTTGAAGTCATATTGCATGGTACCCATTCCACGGGTTTCAACTACCCAGGTTTAAGGTATTCTTCCTTCAGCTAAAACATGCATGTGGAACCTAGAGTATGATCAACCATGTGATCGGGAGACGTGTTCAAATATGTCTCAGTTTTCCTCCCCTGGTACTCGGGTGCAACATTCCAGACGCTTTACTAACACTCTCCCCACTTGGAGAGTCAGCGCCTTTAACCTCCTGTTTGGCCCAGTTTGCAATTTCTGCGGAAGATGAACAGGAATAGCGAGAACCAATGAGAGGCTAGCTGGAGGTGTCTGGACGGGCAAATTTAACTCTCATTTCCCACCAGGAAGAGGAAATAACCAAAGGCTCAGCGTGCCGTACCGGAACCAGATTAGGGCCTGAAGCCACCCTGCTGTGTTGCGGCCAGCTCAAAAGAAAGCGAGTTGAAGAAAGGAGCTCAGGGACACTGTAATTCACAAACCTGCAGAGTTATAAATGACAGCTATGGTCCAAAAATAGACTGAAGTAAGGCTGCCAAGAGGACTTGAAAGCGGGGCAGAATTGCAGGAAACCGATTTCAGGAGGTAGACAGGAATTGCATTGAAAGCATAGGAAAAGAGGCAGAACGTCCACAATGATGCACTTGGCCAAAAAGGGCGTATGCGTTTTTTCCTGAATATATTCAGGAAAAAACGCATACGCCGTTTTTGGCCAACCAAGCAAGCTTGCAAAGGAAATCTGCACTACAATGAAGTCTCACTTCCCCCCGGTCAAAAGGGCCATCTGTAAAAAGTGTAAAATCCAGAAAGGCATCAGGCCATTGAGAACTGGGAGCCTTGTTATGCTGATGGGCGGGATATAAATTTCCAACAGACACTTGGGAGAAGTGTATGGTGTTTCCTGAAACATCTAAAAAACAAAGCAACAGAGCCTAGGGCACTTCCACTTATGGTCCTATAGCTTAGGGAAATTAAAATCAAAAAGACACAGCCACCCCAAAGTTTGGAACGGCTCTGTTTACAAGAACCTCGTTTACAGTACAAGTTCAACATCGCAGAAAGTGAAAAATGGATAAAGAAGTTGTGGTATTTACTTACAAAGCAATATCACTCAGCAATGAAATCTGTGTCATCAGGCCCTTAGCAGCACAATGAGTGGATTCAGGTATGATGATTCTAACTGAAATAAGTCACACAGAAAAAGAAACATCATAAGATATCAGTAATACACGGAATGTAAACTTGGCTACACAGGAACTGAATTACAGAACAGAACAGGGTCTCAAATTTAGAAAACCAACTTATGCTTGCTTAAGGGTAAAGGTGAGTTGGAGTGCTGCATAAAACCAGAGATTGAAATGAGCACAGATAAAGTTCCTTAAGTCAAATATGGAATAGACAAGAGCTACTCCTTGCTCAACGAAATGGACTCAACACCGCATATTAAACGCCTAAGAATGTACCTGACTAGTAAGTATCTTAAAACCTATGGATTGCTATGTCTCCGAAAGAGAATCAAGCATGTGTACAGGGGCATAAACGCAGCAGTGATAGGATTGGAGAGGTTCGGTGAGCAAATGAAGACCCTTTGAAGTCATATTGCATGGTACCCATTCCACGGGTTTCAACTACCCAGGTTTAAGGTATTCTTCCTTCAGCTAAAACATGCATGTGGAACCTAGAGTATGATCAACCATGTGATCGGGAGACGTGTTCAAATATGTCTCAGTTTTCCTCCCCTGGTACTCGGGTGCAACATTCCAGACGCTTTACTAACACTCTCCCCACTTGGAGAGTCAGTCCCTTTAACCTCCTGTTTGGCCCAGTTTGCAATTTCTGCGGACGATGAACAGGAATAGCGAGAACCAATGAGAGGCTAGCTGGAGGTGTCTGGACGGGCAAATTTAACTCTCATTTCCCACCAGGAAGAGGAATTAACCAAAGGCTCAGCATGCCGGGCCGGAACCAGATTAGGGCCTGAAGCCATCCTGCGGTGTTGCGGCCAGGTCACAAGAAAGCGAGTTGAAGAAAGGAGCTCAGGGGCACTGTAATTCACAAACCTGCAGAGTTATAAATGACAGCTATCGTCCAAAAATAGACTGAAGTAAGGCTGCCAAGAGGACTTGAAAGCGGGGCAGAATTGCAGGAAACCGATTTCAGGAGGTAGACTGGAATTGCATTGAAAGCATAGGAAAAGAGGCAGAACGTCCACAATGATGCACCTGGCCAAAAAGGGCGTATGCGTTTTTTCCTGAATATATTCAGGAAAAAACGCATACGCCCTTTTTGGCCAACCAAGCAAGCTTGCAAAGGAAATCTGCACTACAATGAAGTCTCACTTCCCCCCGGACAAAAGGGCCATCTGATAAAAGTGTCAAATCCAGAAAGGCAGGACAGGCCATGGAGAACTGGGGGCCTTGTTATGCTGATGGGCGGGATGTAAATTGCCAACAACCACTCGGGAGAAGTGTATGGTGTTTCCTGAAACATCTAAAAAACAAAGCAACAGAACCTAGGGCACTTCCACTTATGGTCCTATAGCTTAGGGAAATTAAAATCAAAAAGACACAGCCACCCCAAAGTTTGGAACGGCTCTGTTTACAAGAACCTCGTTTACAGTACAAGTTCAACATCGCAGAAAGTGAAAAATGGATAAAGAAGTTGTGGTATTTACTTACAAAGCAATATCACTCAGCAATGAAATCTGTGTCATCAGGCCCTTAGCAGCACAATGAGTGGATTCAGGTATGATGATTCTAACCGAAATAAGTCACACAGAAAAAGAAACATCATAAGATATCAGTAATACACGGAATGTAAACTTGGCTACACAGGAACTGAATTACAGAACAGAACAGGGTCTCAAATTTAGAAAACCAACTTATTCTTGCTTAAGGGTAAAGGTGAGTTGGGGTGCTGCATAAAACCAGAGATTGAAATGAGCACAGATAAAGTTCCTTAAGCCAAATATGGAATAGACAAGAGCTACTCCTTGCTCAACGAAATGGACTCAACACCCCATATTAAACGCCTAAGAATGTACCTGACTAGTAAGTATCTTAAAACCTATGGATTGCTATGTCTCCGAAAGAGAATCAAGCATGTGTACAGGGGCATAAACGCAGCAGTGATAGGATTGGAGAGGTTCGGGGAGCAAATGAAGACCCTTTGAAGTCATATTGCATGGTACCCATTCCACGGGTTTCAACTACCCAGGTTTAAGGTATTCTTCCTTCAGCTAAAACATGCATGTGGAACCTAGAGTATGATCAACCATGTGATCGGGAGACGTGTTCAAATATGTCTCAGTTTTCCTCCCCTGGTACTCGGATGCAACATTCCAGATGCTTTACTAACACTCTCCCGACTTGGAGAGTCAGTCCCTTTAACCTCCTGTTTGGCCCAGTTTGCAATTTCTGCGGAAGATGAACAGGAATAGCGAGAACCAATGAGAGGCTAGCTGGAGGTGTCTGGACGGGCAAATTTAACTCTCATTTCCCACCAGGAAGAGGAAATAACCAAAGGCTCAGCGTGCCGTACCGGAACCAGATTAGGGGCTGAAGCCATCCTGCGGTGTTGCGGCCCGGTCACAAGAAAGCGAGTTGAAGAAAGGAGCTCAGGGACACTGTAATTCACAAACCTGCAGAGTTATAAATGACAGCTATCGTCCAAAAATAGACTGAAGTAAGGCTGCCAAGAGGACTTGAAAGCGGGGCAGAATTGCAGGAAACCGATTTCAGGAGGTAGACAGGAATTGCATTGAAAGCATAGGAAAAGAGGCAGAACGTCCACAATGATGCACTTGGCCAAAAAGGGCGTATGCGTTTTTTCCTGAATATATTCAGGAAAAAACGCATACGCCCTTTTTGGCCAACCAAGCAAGCTTGCAAAGGAAATCTGCACTACAATGAAGTCTCACTTCCCCCCGGTCAAAAGGGCCATCTGTAAAAAGTGTAAAATCCAGAAAGGCAACAGGCCATTGAGAACTGGGAGCCTTGTTATGCTGATGGGCCCGATATAAATTTCCAACAGACACTTGGGAGAAGTGTATGGTGTTTCCTTAAACATCTAAAAAACAAAGCAACAGAGCCTAGGGCACTTCCACTTATGGTCCTATAGCTTAGGGAAATTAAAATCAAAAAGACACAGCCACCCCAAAGTTTGGAACGGCTCTGTTTACAAGAACCTCGTTTACAGTACAAGTTCAACATCGCAGAAAGTGAAAAATGGATAAAGAAGTTGTGGTATTCACTTACAAAGCAATATCACTCAGCAATGAAATCTATGTCATCAGGCCCTTAGCAGCACAATGAGTGTATTCAGGTATGATGATTCTAACTGAAATAAGTCACACAGAAAAAGAAACATCATAAGATATCAGTAATACACGGAATGGAAACTTGGCTACACAGGAACTGAATTACAGAACAGAACAGGGTCTCAAATTTAGAAAAACAACTTATGCTTGCTTAAGGGTAAAGGTGAGTTGGGGTGCTGCATAAAACCAGAGATTGAAATGAGCACAGATAAAGTTCCTTAAGCCAAATATGGAATAGACAAGAGCTACTCCTTGCTCAACGAAATGGACTCAACACCCCATATTAAACGCCTAAGAATGTACCTGACTTGTAAGTATCTTAAAACCTATGGATTGCTATGTCTCTGAAAGAGAATCAAGCATGTGTACAGGGGCATAAACGCAGCAGTGATAGGATTGGAGGGGTTCGGTGAGCAAATGAAGACCCTTTGAAGTCATATTGCATGGTACCCATTCCACGGGTTTCAACTACCCAGGTTTAAGGTATTCTTCCTTCAGCTAAAACATGCATGTGGAACCTAGAGTATGATCAACCATGTGATCGGGAGACGTGTTCAAATATGTCTCAGTTTTCCTCCCCTGGTACTCGGGTGCAACATTCCAGACGCTTTACTAACACTCTCCCGACTTGGAGAGTCAGTCCCTTTAACCTCCTGTTTGGCCCAGTTTGCAATTTCTGCGGAAGATGAACAGGAATAGCGAGAACCAATGAGAGGCTAGCTGGAGGTGTCTGGACGGGCAAATTTAACTCTCATTTCCCACCAGGAAGAGGAATTAACCAAAGGCTCAGCATGCCGGGCCGGAACCAGATTAGGGCCTGAAGCCATCCTGTGGTGTTGCGGCCAGGTCACAAGAAAGCGAGTTGAAGAAAGGAGCTCAGGGGCACTGTAATTCACAAACCTGCAGAGTTATAAATGACAGCTATCGTCCAAAAATAGACTGAAGTAAGGCTGCCAAGAGGACTTGAAAGCGGGGCAGAATTGCAGGAAACCGATTTCAGGAGGTAGACTGGAATTGCATTGAAAGCATAGGAAAAGAGGCAGAACGTCCACAATGATGCACTTGGCCAAAAAGGGCGTATGCGTTTTTTCCTGAATATATTCAGGAAAAAACGCATACGCCCTTTTTGGCCAACCAAGCAAGCTTGCAAAGGAAATCTGCACTACAATGAAGTCTCACTTCCCCCGGGTCAAAAGGGCCATCTCAAAAAAGTGTAAAATCCAGAAAGGCAGGACAGGCCATGGAGAACTGGGAGCCTTGTTATGCTGATGGGCGGGATGTAAATTGCCAACAACCACTCGGGAGAAGTGTATGGTGTTTCCTGAAACATCTAAAAAACAAAGCAACAGAACCTAGGGCACTTCCACTTATGGTCCTATAGCTTAGGGAAATTAAAATCAAAAAGACACAGCCACCCCAAAGTTTGGAACGGCTCTGTTTACAAGAACCTCGTTTACAGTACAAGTTCAACATCGCAGAAAGTGAAAAATGGATAAAGAAGTTGTGGTATTTACTTACAAAGCAATATCACTCAGCAATGAAATCTGTGTCATCAGGCCCTTAGCAGCACAATGAGTGGATTCAGGTATGATGATTCTAACCGAAATAAGTCACACAGAAAAAGAAACATCATAAGATATCAGTAATACACGGAATGTAAACTTGGCTACACAGGAACTGAATTACAGAACAGAACAGGGTCTCAAATTTAGAAAACCAACTTATTCTTGCTTAAGGGTAAAGGTGAGTTGGGGTGCTGCATAAAACCAGAGATTGAAATGAGCACAGATAAAGTTCCTTAAGCCAAATATGGAATAGACAAGAGCTACTCCTTGCTCAACGAAATGGACTCAACACCCCATATTAAACGCCTAAGAATGTACCTGACTAGTAAGTATCTTAAAACCTATGGATTGCTATGTCTCCGAAAGAGAATCAAGCATGTGTACAGGGGCATAAACGCAGCAGTGATAGGATTGGAGAGGTTCGGGGAGCAAATGAAGACCCTTTGAAGTCATATTGCATGGTACCCATTCCACGGGTTTCAACTACCCAGGTTTAAGGTATTCTTCCTTCAGCTAAAACATGCATGTGGAACCTAGAGTATGATCAACCATGTGATCGGGAGACGTGTTCAAATATGTCTCAGTTTTCCTCCCCTGGTACTCGGATGCAACATTCCAGATGCTTTACTAACACTCTCCCGACTTGGAGAGTCAGTCCCTTTAACCTCCTGTTTGGCCCAGTTTGCAATTTCTGCGGAAGATGAACAGGAATAGCGAGAACCAATGAGAGGCTAGCTGGAGGTGTCTGGACGGGCAAATTTAACTCTCATTTCCCACCAGGAAGAGGAAATAACCAAAGGCTCAGCGTGCCGTACCGGAACCAGATTAGGGGCTGAAGCCATCCTGCGGTGTTGCGGCCCGGTCACAAGAAAGCGAGTTGAAGAAAGGAGCTCAGGGACACTGTAATTCACAAACCTGCAGAGTTATAAATGACAGCTATCGTCCAAAAATAGACTGAAGTAAGGCTGCCAAGAGGACTTGAAAGCGGGGCAGAATTGCAGGAAACCGATTTCAGGAGGTAGACAGGAATTGCATTGAAAGCATAGGAAAAGAGGCAGAACGTCCACAATGATGCACTTGGCCAAAAAGGGCGTATGCGTTTTTTCCTGAATATATTCAGGAAAAAACGCATACGCCCTTTTTGGCCAACCAAGCAAGCTTGCAAAGGAAATCTGCACTACAATGAAGTCTCACTTCCCCCCGGTCAAAAGGGCCATCTGTAAAAAGTGTAAAATCCAGAAAGGCAACAGGCCATTGAGAACTGGGAGCCTTGTTATGCTGATGGGCCCGATATAAATTTCCAACAGACACTTGGGAGAAGTGTATGGTGTTTCCTTAAACATCTAAAAAACAAAGCAACAGAGCCTAGGGCACTTCCACTTATGGTCCTATAGCTTAGGGAAATTAAAATCAAAAAGACACAGCCACCCCAAAGTTTGGAACGGCTCTGTTTACAAGAACCTCGTTTACAGTACAAGTTCAACATCGCAGAAAGTGAAAAATGGATAAAGAAGTTGTGGTATTCACTTACAAAGCAATATCACTCAGCAATGAAATCTATGTCATCAGGCCCTTAGCAGCACAATGAGTGTATTCAGGTATGATGATTCTAACTGAAATAAGTCACACAGAAAAAGAAACATCATAAGATATCAGTAATACACGGAATGGAAACTTGGCTACACAGGAACTGAATTACAGAACAGAACAGGGTCTCAAATTTAGAAAAACAACTTATGCTTGCTTAAGGGTAAAGGTGAGTTGGGGTGCTGCATAAAACCAGAGATTGAAATGAGCACAGATAAAGTTCCTTAAGCCAAATATGGAATAGACAAGAGCTACTCCTTGCTCAACGAAATGGACTCAACACCCCATATTAAACGCCTAAGAATGTACCTGACTTGTAAGTATCTTAAAACCTATGGATTGCTATGTCTCTGAAAGAGAATCAAGCATGTGTACAGGGGCATAAACGCAGCAGTGATAGGATTGGAGGGGTTCGGTGAGCAAATGAAGACCCTTTGAAGTCATATTGCATGGTACCCATTCCACGGGTTTCAACTACCCAGGTTTAAGGTATTCTTCCTTCAGCTAAAACATGCATGTGGAACCTAGAGTATGATCAACCATGTGATCGGGAGACGTGTTCAAATATGTCTCAGTTTTCCTCCCCTGGTACTCGGGTGCAACATTCCAGACGCTTTACTAACACTCTCCCGACTTGGAGAGTCAGTCCCTTTAACCTCCTGTTTGGCCCAGTTTGCAATTTCTGCGGAAGATGAACAGGAATAGCGAGAACCAATGAGAGGCTAGCTGGAGGTGTCTGGACGGGCAAATTTAACTCTCATTTCCCACCAGGAAGAGGAATTAACCAAAGGCTCAGCATGCCGGGCCGGAACCAGATTAGGGCCTGAAGCCATCCTGTGGTGTTGCGGCCAGGTCACAAGAAAGCGAGTTGAAGAAAGGAGCTCAGGGGCACTGTAATTCACAAACCTGCAGAGTTATAAATGACAGCTATCGTCCAAAAATAGACTGAAGTAAGGCTGCCAAGAGGACTTGAAAGCGGGGCAGAATTGCAGGAAACCGATTTCAGGAGGTAGACTGGAATTGCATTGAAAGCATAGGAAAAGAGGCAGAACGTCCACAATGATGCACTTGGCCAAAAAGGGCGTATGCGTTTTTTCCTGAATATATTCAGGAAAAAACGCATACGCCCTTTTTGGCCAACCAAGCAAGCTTGCAAAGGAAATCTGCACTACAATGAAGTCTCACTTCCCCCGGGTCAAAAGGGCCATCTCAAAAAAGTGTAAAATCCAGAAAGGCAGGACAGGCCATGGAGAACTGGGAGCCTTGTTATGCTGATGGGCGGGATGTAAATTGCCAACAACCACTCGGGAGAAGTGTATGGTGTTTCCTGAAACATCTAAAAAACAAAGCAACAGAACCTAGGGCACTTCCACTTATGGTCCTATAGCTTAGGGAAATTAAAATCAAAAAGACACAGCCACCCCAAAGTTTGGAACGGCTCTGTTTACAAGAACCTCGTTTACAGTACAAGTTCAACATCGCAGAAAGTGAAAAATGGATAAAGAAGTTGTGGTATTTACTTACAAAGCAATATCACTCAGCAATGAAATCTGTGTCATCAGGCCCTTAGCAGCACAATGAGTGGATTCAGGTATGATGATTCTAACCGAAATAAGTCACACAGAAAAAGAAACATCATAAGATATCAGTAATACACGGAATGTAAACTTGGCTACACAGGAACTGAATTACAGAACAGAACAGGGTCTCAAATTTAGAAAACCAACTTATTCTTGCTTAAGGGTAAAGGTGAGTTGGGGTGCTGCATAAAACCAGAGATTGAAATGAGCACAGATAAAGTTCCTTAAGCCAAATATGGAATAGACAAGAGCTACTCCTTGCTCAACGAAATGGACTCAACACCCCATATTAAACGCCTAAGAATGTACCTGACTAGTAAGTATCTTAAAACCTATGGATTGCTATGTCTCCGAAAGAGAATCAAGCATGTGTACAGGGGCATAAACGCAGCAGTGATAGGATTGGAGAGGTTCGGTGAGCAAATGAAGACCCTTTGAAGTCATATTGCATGGTACCCATTCCACGGGTTTCAACTACCCAGGTTTAAGGTATTCTTCCTTCAGCTAAAACATGCATGTGGAACCTAGAGTATGATCAACCATGTGATCGGGAGACGTGTTCAAATATGTCTCAGTTTTCCTCCCCTGGTACTCGGGTGCAACATTCCAGACGCTTTACTAACACTCTCCCCACTTGGAGAGTCAGCGCCTTTAACCTCCTGTTTGGCCCAGTTTGCAATTTCTGCGGAAGATGAACAGGAATAGCGAGAACCAATGAGAGGCTAGCTGGAGGTGTCTGGACGGGCAAATTTAACTCTCATTTCCCACCAGGAAGAGGAAATAACCAAAGGCTCAGCGTGCCGTACCGGAACCAGATTAGGGCCTGAAGCCACCCTGCTGTGTTGCGGCCAGCTCAAAAGAAAGCGAGTTGAAGAAAGGAGCTCAGGGACACTGTAATTCACAAACCTGCAGAGTTATAAATGACAGCTATGGTCCAAAAATAGACTGAAGTAAGGCTGCCAAGAGGACTTGAAAGCGGGGCAGAATTGCAGGAAACCGATTTCAGGAGGTAGACAGGAATTGCATTGAAAGCATAGGAAAAGAGGCAGAACGTCCACAATGATGCACTTGGCCAAAAAGGGCGTATGCGTTTTTTCCTGAATATATTCAGGAAAAAACGCATACGCCGTTTTTGGCCAACCAAGCAAGCTTGCAAAGGAAATCTGCACTACAATGAAGTCTCACTTCCCCCCGGTCAAAAGGGCCATCTGTAAAAAGTGTAAAATCCAGAAAGGCATCAGGCCATTGAGAACTGGGAGCCTTGTTATGCTGATGGGCGGGATATAAATTTCCAACAGACACTTGGGAGAAGTGTATGGTGTTTCCTGAAACATCTAAAAAACAAAGCAACAGAGCCTAGGGCACTTCCACTTATGGTCCTATAGCTTAGGGAAATTAAAATCAAAAAGACACAGCCACCCCAAAGTTTGGAACGGCTCTGTTTACAAGAACCTCGTTTACAGTACAAGTTCAACATCGCAGAAAGTGAAAAATGGATAAAGAAGTTGTGGTATTCACTTACAAAGCAATATAACTCAGCAATGAAATCTATGTCATCAGGCCCTTAGCAGCACAATGAGTGTATTCAGGTATGATGATTCTAACTGAAATAAGTCACACAGAAAAAGAAACATCATAAGATATCAGTAATACACGGAATGGAAACTTGGCTACACAGGAACTGAATTACAGAACAGAACAGGGTCTCAAATTTAGAAAAACAACTTATGCTTGCTTAAGGGTAAAGGTGAGTTGGGGTGCTGCATAAAACCAGAGATTGAAATGAGCACAGATAAAGTTCCTTAAGCCAAATATGGAATAGACAAGAGCTACTCCTTGCTCAACGAAATGGACTCAACACCCCATATTAAACGCCTAAGAATGTACCTGACTTGTAAGTATCTTAAAACCTATGGATTGCTATGTCTCTGAAAGAGAATCAAGCATGTGTACAGGGGCATAAACGCAGCAGTGATAGGATTGGAGGGGTTCGGTGAGCAAATGAAGACCCTTTGAAGTCATATTGCATGGTACCCATTCCACGGGTTTCAACTACCCAGGTTTAAGGTATTCTTCCTTCAGCTAAAACATGCATGTGGAACCTAGAGTATGATCAACCATGTGATCGGGAGACGTGTTCAAATATGTCTCAGTTTTCCTCCCCTGGTACTCGGGTGCAACATTCCAGACGCTTTACTAACACTCTCCCGACTTGGAGAGTCAGTCCCTTTAACCTCCTGTTTGGCCCAGTTTGCAATTTCTGCGGAAGATGAACAGGAATAGCGAGAACCAATGAGAGGCTAGCTGGAGGTGTCTGGACGGGCAAATTTAACTCTCATTTCCCACCAGGAAGAGGAATTAACCAAAGGCTCAGCATGCCGGGCCGGAACCAGATTAGGGCCTGAAGCCATCCTGTGGTGTTGCGGCCAGGTCACAAGAAAGCGAGTTGAAGAAAGGAGCTCAGGGGCACTGTAATTCACAAACCTGCAGAGTTATAAATGACAGCTATCGTCCAAAAATAGACTGAAGTAAGGCTGCCAAGAGGACTTGAAAGCGGGGCAGAATTGCAGGAAACCGATTTCAGGAGGTAGACTGGAATTGCATTGAAAGCATAGGAAAAGAGGCAGAACGTCCACAATGATGCACTTGGCCAAAAAGGGCGTATGCGTTTTTTCCTGAATATATTCAGGAAAAAACGCATACGCCCTTTTTGGCCAACCAAGCAAGCTTGCAAAGGAAATCTGCACTACAATGAAGTCTCACTTCCCCCGGGTCAAAAGGGCCATCTCAAAAAAGTGTAAAATCCAGAAAGGCAGGACAGGCCATGGAGAACTGGGAGCCTTGTTATGCTGATGGGCGGGATGTAAATTGCCAACAACCACTCGGGAGAAGTGTATGGTGTTTCCTGAAACATCTAAAAAACAAAGCAACAGAACCTAGGGCACTTCCACTTATGGTCCTATAGCTTAGGGAAATTAAAATCAAAAAGACACAGCCACCCCAAAGTTTGGAACGGCTCTGTTTACAAGAACCTCGTTTACAGTACAAGTTCAACATCGCAGAAAGTGAAAAATGGATAAAGAAGTTGTGGTATTTACTTACAAAGCAATATCACTCAGCAATGAAATCTGTGTCATCAGGCCCTTAGCAGCACAATGAGTGGATTCAGGTATGATGATTCTAACCGAAATAAGTCACACAGAAAAAGAAACATCATAAGATATCAGTAATACACGGAATGTAAACTTGGCTACACAGGAACTGAATTACAGAACAGAACAGGGTCTCAAATTTAGAAAACCAACTTATTCTGGCTTAAGGGTAAAGGTGAGTTGGGGTGCTGCATAAAACCAGAGATTGAAATGAGCACAGATAAAGTTCCTTAAGCCAAATATGGAATAGACAAGAGCTACTCCTTGCTCAACGAAATGGACTCAACACCCCATATTAAACGCCTAAGAATGTACCTGACTAGTAAGTATCTTAAAACCTATGGATTGCTATGTCTCCGAAAGAGAATCAAGCATGTGTACAGGGGCATAAACGCAGCAGTGATAGGATTGGAGAGGTTCGGTGAGCAAATGAAGACCCTTTGAAGTCATATTGCATGGTACCCATTCCACGGGTTTCAACTACACAGGTTTAAGGTATTCTTCCTTCAGCTAAAACATGCATGTGGAACCTAGAGTATGATCAACCATGTGATCGGGAGACGTGTTCAAATATGTCTCAGTTTTCCTCCCCTGGTACTTGGGTGCAACATTCCAGACGCTTTACTAACACTCTCCCCACTTGGAGAGTCAGCGCCTTTAACCTCCTGTTTGGCCCAGTTTGCAATTTCTGCGGAAGATGAACAGGAATAGCGAGAACCAATGAGAGGCTAGCTGGAGGTGTCTGGACGGGCAAATTTAACTCTCATTTCCCACCAGGAAGAGGAAATAACCAAAGGCTCAGCGTGCCGTACCGGAACCAGATTAGGGCCTGAAGCCACTCTGCGGTGTTGCGGCCAGCTCCAAAGAAAGCGAGTTGAAGAAAGGAGCTCAGGGGCACTGTAATTCACAAACCTGCAGAGTTATACATGACAGCTATCGTCCAAAAATAGACTGAAGTAAGGCTGCCAAGAGGACTTGAAAGCGGGGCAGAATTGCAGGAAACCGATTTCAGGAGGTAGACTGGAATTGCATTGAAAGCATAGGAAAAGAGGCAGAACGTCCACAATGATGCACTTGGCCAAAAAGGGCGTATGCGTTTTTTCCTGAATATATTCAGGAAAAAACGCATACGCCCTTTTTGGCCAACCAAGCAAGCTTGCAAAGGAAATCTGCACTACAATGAAGTCTTACTTCCCCCCGGTCAAAAGGGCCATCTGTAAAAAGTGTAAAATCCAGAAAGGCAGGACAGGCCATGGAGAACTGGGAGCCTTGTTATGCTGATGGGCGGGATGTAAATTGCCAACAACCACTCGGGAGAAGTGTATGGTGTTTCCTGAAACATCTAAAAAACAAAGCAACAGAACCTAGGGCACTTCCACTTATGGTCCTATAGCTTAGGGAAATTAAAATCAAAAAGACACAGCCACCCCAAAGTTTGGAACGGCTCTGTTTACAAGAACCTCGTTTACAGTACAAGTTCAACATCGCAGAAAGTGAAAAATGGATAAAGAAGTTGTGGTATTTAATTACAAAGCAATATCACTCAGCAATGAAATCTGTGTCATCAGGCCCTTAGCAGCACAATGAGTGGATTCAGGTATGATGATTCTAACTGAAGTAAGTCACACAGAAAAAGAAACATCATAAGATATCAGTAATACACGGAATATAAACTTGGCTACACAGGAACTGAATTACAGAACAGAACAGGGTCTCAAATTTACAAAACCAACTTATGCTTCCTTAAGGGTAAAGGTGAGTTGGGGTGCTGCATAAAACCAGAGATTGAAATGAGCACAGATAAAGTTCCTTAAGTCAAATATGGAATAGACAAGAGCTACTCCTTGCTCAACGAAATGGACTCAACACCGCATATTAAACGCCTAAGAATGTACCTGACTAGTAAGTATCCTAAAACCTATGGATTGCTATGTCTCCGAAAGAGAATCAAGCATGTGTACAGGGGCATAAACGCAGCAGTGATAGGATTGGAGAGGTTCGGTGAGCAAATGAAGACCCTTTGAAGTCATATTGCATGGTACCCATTACACGGGTCTCAACTCTCCAGGTTTAAGGTATTCTTCCTTCAGCTAAAACATGCATGTGGAACCCAAGTATGATCAACCATGTGAACGGGAGACGTGTTCAAATATGTCTCAGTTTTCCTCCCCTGGTACTCGGGTGCAACATTCCAGACGCTTTACTAACACTCTCCCCACTTGGAGAGTCAGCGCCTTTAACCTCCTGTTTGGCCCAGTTTGCAATTTCTGCGGAAGATGAACAGGAATAGCGAGAACCAATGAGAGGCTACCTGGAGGTGTCTGGACGGGCAAATTTAACTCTCATTTCCCACCAGGAAGAGGAAATAACCAAAGGCTCAGCGTGCCGTACCGGAACCAGATTAGGGCCTGAAGCCATCCTGCGGTGTTGCGGCCAGCTCAAAAGAAAGCGAGTTGAAGAAAGGAGCTCAGGGGCACTGTAATTCACAAACCTGCAGAGTTATAAATGACAGCTATCGTCCAAAAATAGACTGAAGTAAGGCTGCCAAGAGGACTTGAAAGCAGGGCAGAATTGCAGGAAACCGATTTCAGGAGGTAGACTGGAATTGCATTGAAAGCATAGGAAAAGAGGCAGAACGTCCACAATGATGCACTTGGCCAAAAAGGGCGTATGCGTTTTTTCCTGAATATATTCAGGAAAAAACGCATACGCCCTTTTTGGCCAACCAAGCAAGCTTGCAAAGGAAATCTGCACTACAATGAAGTCTCACTTCCCCCCGGTCAAAAGGGCCATCTGAAAAAAGGGTAAAATCCAGAAAGGCAGGACAGGCCATGGAGAACTGGGAGCCTTGTTATGCTGATGGGCGGGATGTAAATTGCCAACAACCACTCGGGAGAAGTGTATGGTGTTTCCTGAAACATCTAAAAAACAAAGCAACAGAACCTAGGGCACTTCCACTTATGGTCCTATAGCTTAGGGAAATTAAAATCAAAAAGACACAGCCACCCCAAAGTTTGGAACGGCTCTGTTTACAAGAACCTCGTTTACAGTACAAGTTCAACATCGCAGAAAGTGAAAAATGGATAAAGAAGTTGTGGTATTTACTTACAAAGCAATATCACTCAGCAATGAAATCTGTGTCATCAGGCCCTTAGCAGCACAATGAGTGGATTCAGGTATGATGATTCTAACCGAAATAAGTCACACAGAAAAAGAAACATCATAAGATATCAGTAATACACGGAATGTAAACTTGGCTACACAGGAACTGAATTACAGAACAGAACAGGGTCTCAAATTTAGAAAACCAACTTATTCTGGCTTAAGGGTAAAGGTGAGTTGGGGTGCTGCATAAAACCAGAGATTGAAATGAGCACAGATAAAGTTCCTTAAGCCAAATATGGAATAGACAAGAGCTACTCCTTGCTCAACGAAATGGACTCAACACCCCATATTAAACGCCTAAGAATGTACCTGACTAGTAAGTATCTTAAAACCTATGGATTGCTATGTCTCCGAAAGAGAATCAAGCATGTGTACAGGGGCATAAACGCAGCAGTGATAGGATTGGAGAGGTTCGGTGAGCAAATGAAGACCCTTTGAAGTCATATTGCATGGTACCCATTCCACGGGTTTCAACTACACAGGTTTAAGGTATTCTTCCTTCAGCTAAAACATGCATGTGGAACCTAGAGTATGATCAACCATGTGATCGGGAGACGTGTTCAAATATGTCTCAGTTTTCCTCCCCTGGTACTTGGGTGCAACATTCCAGACGCTTTACTAACACTCTCCCCACTTGGAGAGTCAGCGCCTTTAACCTCCTGTTTGGCCCAGTTTGCAATTTCTGCGGAAGATGAACAGGAATAGCGAGAACCAATGAGAGGCTAGCTGGAGGTGTCTGGACGGGCAAATTTAACTCTCATTTCCCACCAGGAAGAGGAAATAACCAAAGGCTCAGCGTGCCGTACCGGAACCAGATTAGGGCCTGAAGCCACTCTGCGGTGTTGCGGCCAGCTCCAAAGAAAGCGAGTTGAAGAAAGGAGCTCAGGGGCACTGTAATTCACAAACCTGCAGAGTTATACATGACAGCTATCGTCCAAAAATAGACTGAAGTAAGGCTGCCAAGAGGACTTGAAAGCGGGGCAGAATTGCAGGAAACCGATTTCAGGAGGTAGACTGGAATTGCATTGAAAGCATAGGAAAAGAGGCAGAACGTCCACAATGATGCACTTGGCCAAAAAGGGCGTATGCGTTTTTTCCTGAATATATTCAGGAAAAAACGCATACGCCCTTTTTGGCCAACCAAGCAAGCTTGCAAAGGAAATCTGCACTACAATGAAGTCTTACTTCCCCCCGGTCAAAAGGGCCATCTGTAAAAAGTGTAAAATCCAGAAAGGCAGGACAGGCCATGGAGAACTGGGAGCCTTGTTATGCTGATGGGCGGGATGTAAATTGCCAACAACCACTCGGGAGAAGTGTATGGTGTTTCCTGAAACATCTAAAAAACAAAGCAACAGAACCTAGGGCACTTCCACTTATGGTCCTATAGCTTAGGGAAATTAAAATCAAAAAGACACAGCCACCCCAAAGTTTGGAACGGCTCTGTTTACAAGAACCTCGTTTACAGTACAAGTTCAACATCGCAGAAAGTGAAAAATGGATAAAGAAGTTGTGGTATTTAATTACAAAGCAATATCACTCAGCAATGAAATCTGTGTCATCAGGCCCTTAGCAGCACAATGAGTGGATTCAGGTATGATGATTCTAACTGAAGTAAGTCACACAGAAAAAGAAACATCATAAGATATCAGTAATACACGGAATATAAACTTGGCTACACAGGAACTGAATTACAGAACAGAACAGGGTCTCAAATTTACAAAACCAACTTATGCTTCCTTAAGGGTAAAGGTGAGTTGGGGTGCTGCATAAAACCAGAGATTGAAATGAGCACAGATAAAGTTCCTTAAGTCAAATATGGAATAGACAAGAGCTACTCCTTGCTCAACGAAATGGACTCAACACCGCATATTAAACGCCTAAGAATGTACCTGACTAGTAAGTATCCTAAAACCTATGGATTGCTATGTCTCCGAAAGAGAATCAAGCATGTGTACAGGGGCATAAACGCAGCAGTGATAGGATTGGAGAGGTTCGGTGAGCAAATGAAGACCCTTTGAAGTCATATTGCATGGTACCCATTACACGGGTCTCAACTCTCCAGGTTTAAGGTATTCTTCCTTCAGCTAAAACATGCATGTGGAACCCAAGTATGATCAACCATGTGAACGGGAGACGTGTTCAAATATGTCTCAGTTTTCCTCCCCTGGTACTCGGGTGCAACATTCCAGACGCTTTACTAACACTCTCCCCACTTGGAGAGTCAGCGCCTTTAACCTCCTGTTTGGCCCAGTTTGCAATTTCTGCGGAAGATGAACAGGAATAGCGAGAACCAATGAGAGGCTACCTGGAGGTGTCTGGACGGGCAAATTTAACTCTCATTTCCCACCAGGAAGAGGAAATAACCAAAGGCTCAGCGTGCCGTACCGGAACCAGATTAGGGCCTGAAGCCATCCTGCGGTGTTGCGGCCAGCTCAAAAGAAAGCGAGTTGAAGAAAGGAGCTCAGGGGCACTGTAATTCACAAACCTGCAGAGTTATAAATGACAGCTATCGTCCAAAAATAGACTGAAGTAAGGCTGCCAAGAGGACTTGAAAGCAGGGCAGAATTGCAGGAAACCGATTTCAGGAGGTAGACTGGAATTGCATTGAAAGCATAGGAAAAGAGGCAGAACGTCCACAATGATGCACTTGGCCAAAAAGGGCGTATGCGTTTTTTCCTGAATATATTCAGGAAAAAACGCATACGCCCTTTTTGGCCAACCAAGCAAGCTTGCAAAGGAAATCTGCACTACAATGAAGTCTCACTTCCCCCCGGTCAAAAGGGCCATCTGAAAAAAGGGTAAAATCCAGAAAGGCAGGACAGGCCATGGAGAACTGGGAGCCTTGTTATGCTGATGGGCGGGATGTAAATTGCCAACAACCACTCGGGAGAAGTGTATGGTGTTTCCTGAAACATCTAAAAAACAAAGCAACAGAACCTAGGGCACTTCCACTTATGGTCCTATAGCTTAGGGAAATTAAAATCAAAAAGACACAGCCACCCCAAAGTTTGGGAGGCCTCTGTTTACAAGAACCTCGTTTACAGTACAAGTTCAACATCGCAGATAGTGAAAAATGGATAAAGATGTTGTGGTATTTACTTACAAAGCAATATCACTCAGCAATGAAATCTGTGTCATCAGGCCCTTAGCAGCACAATGAGTGGATTCAGGTATGATGATTCTAACTGAAATAAGTCACACAGAAAAAGAAACATCATAAGATATCAGTAATACACGGAATGGAAACTTGGCTACACAGGAACTGAATTACAGAACAGAACAGGGTCTCAAATTTAGAAAAACAACTTATGCTTGCTTAAGGGTAAAGGTGAGTTGGGGTGCTGCATAAAACCAGAGATTGAAATGAGCACAGATAAAGTTCCTTAAGCCAAATATGGAATAGACAAGAGCTACTCCTTGCTCAATGAAATGGACTCAACACCGCATATTAAACGCCTAAGAATGTACCTGACTAGTAAGTATCTTAAAACCTATGGATTGCTATGTCTCCGAAAGAGAATCAAGCATGTGTACAGGGGCATAAACGCAGCAGTGATAGGATTGGAGAGGTTCGGTGAGCAAATGAAGACCCTTTGAAGTCATATTGCATGGTACGCATTCCACGGGTTTCAACTACCCAGGTTTAAGGTATTCTTCCTTCAGCTAAAACATGCATGTGGAACCTAGAGTATGATCAACCATGTGATCGGGAGACGTGTTCAAATATGTCTCAGTTTTCCTCCCCTGGTACTCGGGTGCAACATTCCAGACGCTTTACTAACACTCTCCCCACTTGGAGAGTCAGTCCCTTTAACCTCCTGTTTGGCCCAGTTTGCAATTTCTGCGGAAGATGAACAGGAATAGCGAGAACCAATGAGAGGCTAGCTGGAGGTGTCTGGACGGGCAAATTTAACTCTCATTTCCCACCAGGAAGAGGAATTAACCAAAGGCTCAGCATGCCGGGCCGGAACCAGATTAGGGCCTGAAGCCATCCTGCGGTGTTGCGGCCAGGTCACAAAAAAGCGAGTTGAAGAAAGGAGCTCAGGAGCACTGTAATTCACAAACCTGCAGAGTTATAAATGACAGCTATCGTCCAAAAATAGACTGAAGTAAGGCTGCCAAGAGGACTTGAAAGTGGGGCAGAATTGCAGGAAACCGATTTCAGGAGGTAGACTGGAATTGCATTGAAAGCATAGGAAAAGAGGCAGAACGTCCACAATGATGCACTTGGCCAAAAAGGGCGTATGCGTTTTTTCCTGAATATATTCAGGAAAAAACGCATACGCACTTTTTGGCCAACCAAGCAAGCTTGCAAAGGAAATCTGCACTACAATGAAGTCTCACTTCCCTCCGGTCAAAAGGGCCATCTGAAAAAAGTGTAAAATCCAGAAAGGCAACAGGCCATTGAGAACTGGGAGCCTTGTTATGCTGATGGGCAGGATGTAAATTGCCAACAGACACTTGGGAGAAGTGTATGGTGTTTCCTGAAACATCTAAAAAACAAAGCAACAGAGCCTAGGGCACTTCCACTTATGGTCCTATAGCTTAGGGAAATTAAAATCAAAAAGACACAGCCACCCCAAAGTTTGGAACGGCTCTGTTTACAAGAACCTCGTTTACAGTACAAGTTCAACATCACAGAAAGTGAAAAATGGATAAAGAAGTTGTGGTATTCACTTACAAAGCAATATCACTCAGCAATGACATCTATGTCATCAGGCCCTTTGCATCACAATGAGTGGATTCAGGTATGATGATTCTAACTGAAATAAGTCACACAGAAAAAGAAACATCATAAGATATCAGTAATACACGGAATGGAAACTTGGCTACACAGGAACTGAATTACAGAACAGAACAGGGTCTCAAATTTAGAAAAACAACTTATGCTTGCTTAAGGGTAAAGGTGAGTTGGGGTGCTGCATAAAACCAGAGATTGAAATGAGCACAGATAAAGTTCCTTAAGCCAAATATGGAATAGACAAGAGCTACTCCTTGCTCAACGAAATGGACTCAACACCGCATATTAAACGCCTAAGAATGTACCTGACTTGTAAGTATCTTAAAACCTATGGATTGCTATGTCTCCAAAAGAGAATCAAGCGTGTGTACAGGGGCATAAACGCAGCAGTGATAGGATTGGAGAGGTTCGGTGAGCAAATGAAGACCCTTTGAAGTCATATTGCATGGTACCCATTCCACGGGTCTCAACTCTCCAGGTTTAAGGTATTCTTCCTTCAGCTAAAACATGCATGTGGAACCCAAGTATGATCAACCATGTGAACGGGAGACGTGTTCAAATATGTCTCAGTTTTCCTCCCCTGGTAGTCGGGTGCAACATTCCAGACGCTTTACTAACACTCTCCCCACTTGGAGAGTCAGCGCCTTTAACCTCCTGTTTGGCCCAGTTTGCAATTTCTGCGGAAGATGAACAGGAATAGCGAGAACCTATGAGAGGCTAGCTGGAGGTGTCTGGACGGGCAAATTTAACTCTCATTTCCCACCAGGAAGAGGAAATAAGCAAAGGCTCAGCGTGCCGTACCGGAACCAGATTAGGGCCTGAAGCCATCCTGCGGTGTTGCGGCCAGCTCAAAAGAAAGCGAGTTGAAGAAAGGAGCTCAGGGGCACTGTAATTCACAAACCTGCAGAGTTATAAATGACAGCTATCGTCCAAAAATAGACTGAAGTAAGGCTGCCAAGAGGACTTGAAAGCGGGGCAGAATTGCAGGAAACCGATTTCAGGAGGTAGACTGGAATTGCATTGAAAGCATAGGAAAAGAGGCAGAACGTCCACAATGATGCACTTGGCCAAAAAGGGCGTATGCGTTTTTTGCTGAATATATTCAGGAAAAAACGCATACGCCCTTTTTGGCCAACCAAGCAAGCTTGCAAAGGAAATCTGCACTACAATGAAGTCTCACTTCCCCCCGGTCAAAAGGGCCATCTGAAAAAAGTGTAAAATCCAGAAAGGCAGGACAGGCCATGGAGAACTGGGAGCCTTGTTATGCTGATGGGCGGGATGTAAATTGCCAACAACCACTCGGGAGAAGTGTATGGTGTTTCCTGAAACATCTAAAAAACAAAGCAACAGAGCCTAGGGCACTTCCACTTATGGTCCTATAGCTTAGGGAAATTAAAAGCAAAAAGACACAGCCACCCCAAAATTTGGGACGCCTCCGTTTACAAGAACCTCGTTTACCATACAAGTTCAATATCACAGAAAGTGAAAAATGGATAAAGAAATTGTGGTACTTACGTACAATGCAGTATCACTCAGCAATGAAATCTGTGTCATCAGGCCCGTAGCAGCACAATGAGTGGATTCAGGTATGATGATTCTAACTGAAATAAGTCACACAGAAAAGAAACATCATAAGATATCAGTAATACACGGAATGTAAACTTGGCTACACAGGAACTGAATTACAGAACAGAACAGGGTCTCAAATTTAGAAAACCAACTTATGCTTGCTTAAGGGTAAAGGTGAGTTGGGGTGCTGCATAAAACCAGAGATTGAAATGAGCACAGATAAAGTTCCTTAAGTCAAATATGGAATAGACAAGAGCTACTCCTTGCTCAACGAAATGGACTCAACACCGCATATTAAACGCCTAAGAATGTACCTGACTAGTAAGTATCGGAAAACCTATGGATTGCTATGTCTCCAAAAGAGAATCAAGCATGTGTACAAGGGCATAAACGCAGCAGTGATAGGACTGGAGAGGTTCGGTGAGCAAATGAAGACCCTTTGAAGTCATATTGCATGGTACCCATTCCACGGGTCTTAACTCTCCAGGTTTATGGTATTCTTCCTTCAGCTAAAACATGCATGTGGAACCCAAGTATGATCAACCATGTGAACGGGAGACGTGTTCAAATATGTCTCAGTTTTCCTCCCCTGGTACTCGGGTGCAACATTCCAGACGCTTTACTAACACTCTCCCCACTTGGAGAGTCAGCGCCTTTAACCTCCTGTTTGGCACAGTTTGCAATTTCTGCGGAAGATGAACAGGAATAGCGGGAACCAATGAGAGACTAGCTGGAGGTGTCTGGACGGGCAAATTTAACTCTCATTTCCCACCAGGAAGAGGAAATAACCAAAGGCTCAGCGTGCCGTGCCAGAACCAGATTAGGGCCTGAAGCCATCCTGCGGTGTTGCGGCCAGGTCACAAGAAAACAAGTTGAAGAAAGGAGCTCAGGGGCACTGTAATTCACAAACCTGCAGAGTTATAAATGACAGCTATCGTCCAAAAATAGACTGAAGTAAGGCTGCCAAGAGGACTTGAAAGCGGGGCAGAATTGCAGGAAACCGATTTCAGGAGGTAGACTGGAATTGCATTGAAAGCATAGGAAAAGAGGCAGAACGTCCACAATGATGCACTTGGCCAAAAAGGGCGTATGCGTTTTTTCCTGAATATATTCAGGAAAAAACGCATACGCCCTTTTTGGCCAACCAAGCAAGCTTGCAAAGGAAATCTGCACTACAATGAAGTGTCACTTCCCCCCGGTCAAAAGGGCCATCTGAAAAAAGTGTAAAATCCAGAAAGGCAGGACAGGCCATGGAGAACTGGGAGCCTTGTTATGCTGATGGGCGGGATGTAAATTGCCAACAACCACTCGGGAGAAGTGTATGGTGTTTCCTGAAACATCTAAAAAACAAAGCAACAGAGCCTAGGGCACTGCCACTTATGGTCCTATAGCTTAGGGAAATTAAAATCAAAAAGACACAGCCACCCCAAAGTTTGGAACGGCTCTGTTTACAAGAACCTCGTTTACAGTACAAGTTCAACATCGCAGAAAGTGAAAAATGGATAAAGAAGTTGTGGTATTTACTTACAAAGCAATATCACTCAGCAATGAAATCTGTGTCATCAGGCCCGTAGCAGCACAATGAGTGGATTCAGGTATGATGATTCTAACTGAAATAAGTCACACAGAAAAGAAACATCATAAGATATCAGTAATACACGGAATGTAAACTTGGCTACACAGGAACTGAATTACAGAACAGAACAGGGTCTCAAATTTAGAAAACCAACTTATGCTTGCTTAAGGGTAAAGGTGAGTTGGGGTGCTGCATAAAACCAGAGATTGAAATGAGCACAGATAAAGTTCCTTAAGTCAAATATGGAATAGACAAGAGCTACTCCTGGCTCAACGAAATGGACTCAAAACCGCATATTAAACGCCTAAGAATGTACTTGACTAGTAAGTATCTTAAAACCTATGGATTGCTATGTCTCCGAAAGAGAATCAAGCATGTGTACAGGGGCATAAACGCAGCAGTGATAGGATTGGAGAGGTTCGGTGAGCAAATGAAGACCCTTTGAAGTCATATTGCATGGTACCCATTCCACGGGTTTCAACTACCCAGGTTTAAGGTATTCTTCCTTCAGCTAAAACATGCATGTGGAACCTAGAGTATGATCAACCATGTGATCGGGAGACGTGTTCAAATATGTCTCAGTTTTCCTCCCCTGGTACTCGGGTGCAACATTCCAGACACTTTACTAACACTCTCCCGACTTGGAGAGTCAGTCCCTTTAACCTCCTGTTTGGCCCAGTTTGCAATTTCTGTGGAAGATGAACAGGAATAGCGAGAACCAATGAGAGACTAGCTGGAGGTGTCTGGACGGGCAAATTTAACTCTCATTTCCCACCAGGAAGAGGAATTAACCAAAGGCTCAGCGTGCCGTGCCGGAACCAGATTAGGGCCTGAAGCCATCCTGCGGTGTTGCGGCCAGGTCACAAGAAAGCGAGTTGAAGAAAGGAGCTCAGGGGCACTGTAATTCACAAACCTGCAGAGTTATAAATGACAGCTATCGTCCAAAAATAGACTGAAGTAAGGCTGCCAAGAGGACTTGAAAGCGGGGCAGAATTGCAGGAAACCGATTTCAGGAGGTAGACTGGAATTGCATTGAAAGCATAGGAAAAGAGGCAGAACGTCCACAATGATGCACTTGGCCAAAAAGGGCGTATGCGTTTTTTCCTGAATATATTCAGGAAAAAACGCATACGCCCTTTTTGGCCAACCAAGCAAGCTTGCAAAGGAAATCTGCACTACAATGAAGTCTCACTTCCCCCCGGTCAAAAGGGCCATCTGAAAAAAGTGTAAAATCCAGAAAGACAAGACAGGCCATGGAGAACTGGGAGCCTTGTTATGCTGATGGGCGGGATGTAAATTGCCAACAACCACTCGGGAGAAGTGTATGGTGTTTCCTGAAACATGTAAAAAACAAAGCAACAGAACCTAGGGCACTTCCACTTATGGTCCTATAGCTTAGGGAAATTAAAATCAAAAAGACACAGCCACCCCAAAGTTTGGAACGGCTCTGTTTACAAGAACCTCGTTTACAGTACAAGTTCAACATCGCAGAAAGAGAAAAATGGATAAAGAAGTTGTGGTATTTACTTACAAAGCAATATCACTCAGCAATGTAATCTGTGTCATCAGGCCCTTAGCAGCACAATGAGTGGATTCAGGTATGATGATTCTAACTGAAATAAGTCACACAGAAAAAGAAACATCATAAGATATCAGTAATACACGGAATGTAAACTTGGCTACACAGGAACTGAATTACAGAACAGAACAGGGTCTCAAATTTAGAAAACCAACTTATGCTTGCTTAAGGGTAAAGGTGAGTTGGGGTGCTGCATAAAACCAGAGATTGAAATGAGCACAGATAAAGTTCCTTAAGTCAAATATGGAATAGACAAGAGCTACTCCTTGCTCAACGAAATGGACTCAACACCGCATATTAAACGCCTAAGAATGTACCTGACTAGTAAGTATCTTAAAACCTATGGATTGCTATGTCTCCGAAAGAGAATCAAGCATGTGTACAGGGGCATAAACGCAGCAGTGATAGGATTGGAGAGGTTTGGTGAGCAAATGAAGACCCTTTGAAGTCATATTGCATGGTACCCATTACACGGGTCTTAACTCTCCAGGTTTAAGGTATTCTTCCTTCAGCTAAAACAAGCTTCTGGAACCCAGAGTATGATCAACCATGTGAACGGGAGACGTGTTCAAATATGTCTCAGTTTTCCTCCCCTGGTACTCGGGTGCAACATTCCAGACGCTTTACTAACACTCTCCCCACTTGGAGAGTCAGTGCCTTTAACCTCCTGTTTGGCCCAGTTTGCAATTTCTGCGGAAGATGAACAGGAATAGCGAGAACCAATGAGAGACTAGCTGGAGGTGTCTGGACGGGCAAATTTAACTCTCATTTCCCACCAGGAAGAGGAAATAACCAAAGGCTCAGCGTGCCGTGCCGGAACCAGATTAGGGCCTGAAGCCATCCTGCGGTGTTGCGGCCAGGTCACAAGAAAGCGAGTTGAAGAAAGGAGCTCAGGGGCACTGTAATTCACAAACCTGCAGAGTTATAAATGACAGCTATCGTCCAAAAATAGACTGAAGTAAGGCTGCCAAGAGGACTTGAAAGCGGGGCAGAATTGCAGGAAACCGATTTCAGGAGGTAGACTGGAATTGCATTGAAAGCATAGGAAAAGAGGCAGAACGTCCACAATGATGCACTTGGCCAAAAAGGGCGTATGCGTTTTTTGCTGAATATATTCAGGAAAAAACGCATACGCCCTTTTTGGCCAACCAAGCAAGCTTGCAAAGGAAATCTGCACTACAATGAAGTCTCACTTCCCCCCAGTCAAAAGGGCCATCTGAAAAAAGTGTAAAATCCAGAAAGGCAGGACAGGCCATGGAGAACTGGGAGCCTTGTTATGCTGATGGGCGGGATGTAAATTGCCAACAGACACTCGGGAGAAGTGTATGGTGTTTCCTGAAACATCTAAAAAACAAAGCAACAGAGCCTAGGGCACTGCCACTTATGGTCCTATAGCTTAGGGAAATTAAAATCAAAAAGACACAGCCACCCCAAAGTTTGGGACGCCTCTGTTTACAAGAACCTCGTTTACAGTACAAGTTCAACATCGCAGAAAGTGAGAAATGGATAAAGAAGTTGTGGTATTTACTTACAAAGGAATATCACTCAGCAATGAAATCTGTGTCATCAGGCCCTTAGCAGCACAATGAGTGGATTCAGGTATGATGATTCTAACTGAAGTAAGTCACACAGAAAAAGAAACATCATAAGATATCAGTAATACATGGAATGTAAACTTGGCTACACAGGAACTGAATTACAGAACAGAACAGGGTCTCAAATTTAGAAAACCAACTTATGCTTGCTTAAGGGGAAAGGTGAGTTGGGGTGCTGCATAAAACCAGAGATTGAAATGAGCACAGATAAAGTTCCTTAAGTCAAATATGGAATAGACAAGAGCTACTCCTTGCTCAACGAAATGGACTCAACACCGCATATTAAACGCCTAAGAATGTACCTGACTAGTAAGTATCGTAAAACCTATGGATTGCTATGTCTCCAAAAGAGAATCAAGCATGTGTACAGGGGCATAAACGCAGCAGTGATAGGATTGGAGAGGTTTGGTGAGCAAATGAAGACCCTTTGAAGTCATATTGCATGGTACCCATTACACGGGTCTTAACTCTCCAGGTTTAAGGTATTCTTCCTTCAGCTAAAACATGCATGTGGAACCCAAGTATGATCAACCATGTGAACGGGAGACGTGTTCAAATATGTCTCAGTTTTCCTCCCCTGGTACTCGGGTGCAACAATCCAGACGCTTTACTAACACTCTCCCCACTTGGAGAGTCAGCGCCTTTAACCTCCTGTTTGGCCCAGTTTGCAATTTCTGCTCAAGATGAACAGGAATAGCGAGAACCAATGAGAGACTAGCTGGAGGTGTCTGGACGGGCAAATTTAACTCTCATTTCCCACCAGGAAGAGGAGATAACCAAAGGCTCAGCGTGCCGTGCCGGAACCAGATTAGGGCCTGAAGCCATCCTGCGGTGTTGCGGCCAGGTCACAAGAAAGCGAGTTGAAGAAAGGAGCTCAGGGGCACTGTAATTCACAAACCTGCAGAGTTATAAATGACAGCTATCGTCCAAAAATAGACTGAAGTAAGGCTGCCAAGAGGACTTGAAAGCGGGGCAGAATTGCAGGAAACCGATTTCAGGAGGTAGACTGGAATTGCATTGAAAGCATAGGAAAAGAGGCAGAACGTCCACAATGATGCACTTGGCCAAAAAGGGCGTATGCGTTTTTTGCTGAATATATTCAGGAAAAAACGCATACGCCCTTTTTGGCCAACCAAGCAAGCTTGCAAAGGAAATCTGCACTACAATGAAGTCTCACTTCCCCCCAGTCAAAAGGGCCATCTGAAAAAAGTGTAAAATCCAGAAAGGCAGGACAGGCCATGGAGAACTGGGAGCCTTGTTATGCTGATGGGCGGGATGTAAATTGCCAACAACCACTCGGGAGAAGTGTATGGTGTTTCCTGAAACATCTAAAAAACAAAGCAACAGAGCCTAGGGCACTGCCACTTATGGTCCTATAGCTTAGGGAAATTAAAATCAAAAAGACACAGCCACCCCAAAGTTTGGGACGCCTCTGTTTACAAGAACCTCGTTTACAGTACAAGTTCAACATCGCAGAAAGTGAAAAATGGATAAAGAAGTTGTGGTATTTACTTACAAAGCAATATCACTCAGCAATGAAATCTGTGTCATCAGGCCCTTAGCAGCACAATGAGTGGATTCAGGTATGATGATTCTAACTGAAGTAAGTCACACAGAAAAAGAAACATCATAAGATATCAGTAATACACGGAATGTAAACTTGGCTACACAGGAACTGAATTACAGAACAGAACAGGGTCTCAAATTTAGAAAACCAACTTATGCTTGCTTAAGGGTAAAGGTGAGTTGGGGTGCTGCATAAAACCAGAGATTGAAATGAGCACAGATAAAGTTCCTTAAGCCAAATATGGAATAGACAAGAGCTACTCCTTGCTCAACGAAATGGACTCAACACCCCATATTAAACGCCTAAGAATGTACCTGACTAGTAAGTATCTTAAAACCTATGGATTGCTATGTCTCCAAAAGAGAATCAAGCGTGTGTACAGGGGCATAAACGCAGCAGTGATAGGATTGGAGAGGTTCGGTGAGCAAATGAAGACCCTTTGAAGTCATATTGCATGGTACCCATTACACGGGTCTCAACTCTCCAGGTTTAAGGTATTCTTCCTTCAGCTAAAACATGCATGTGGAACCCAAGTATGATCAACCATGTGAACGGGAGACGTGTTCAAATATGTCTAAGTTTTCCTCCCCTGGTACTCGGGTGCAACATTCCTGACACTTTACTAACACTCTCCCCACTTGGAGAGTCAGCGCCTTTAACCTCCTGTTTGGCCCAGTTTGCAATTTCTGCGGAAGATGAACAGGAATAGCGAGAACCAATGAGAGACTAGCTGGAGGTGTCTGGACGGGCAAATTTAACTCTCATTTCCCACCAGGAAGAGGAAATAACCAAAGGCTCAGCGTACCGTACCCGAACCAGATTAGGGCCTGAAGCCATCCTGCGGTGTTGCGGCCAGGTCACAAGAAAGCGAGTTGAAGAAAGGAGCTCAGGGGCACTGTAATTCACAAACCTGCAGAGTTATAAATGACAGCTATCGTCCAAAAATAGACTGAAGTAAGGCTGCCAAGAGGACTTGAAAGCGGGGCAGAATTGCAGGAAACCGATTTCAGGAGGTAGACTGGAATTGCATTGAAAGCATAGGAAAAGAGGCAGAACGTCCACAATGATGCACTTGGCCAAAAAGGGCGTATGCGTTTTTTCCTGAATATATTCAGGAACAAACGCATACGCCCTTTTTGGCCAACCAAGCAAGCTTGCAAAGGAAATCTGCACTACAATGAAGTCTCACTTCCCCCCGGTCAAAAGGGCCATCTGAAAAAAGTGTAAAATCCAGAAAGGCAGGACAGGCCATGGAGAAATGGGAGCCTTGTTATGCTGATGGGCGGGATGTAAATTGCCAACAGACACTCGGGAGAAGTGTATGGTGTTTCCTGAAACATCTAAAAAACAAAGCAACAGAGCCTAGGGCACTGCCACTTATGGTCCTATAGCTTAGGGAAATTAAAATCAAAAAGACACAGCCAACCCAAAGTTTGGAACGGCTGTGTTTACAAGAACCTCGTTTACAGTACAAGTTCAACATCGCAGAAAGTGAAAAATGGATAAAGAAGTTGTGGTATTTACTTACAAAGCAATATCACTCAGCAATGAAATCTGTGTCATCTGGCCCTTAGCAGCACAATGAGTGGATTCAGGTATGATGATTCTAACTGAAATAAGTCACACAGAAAAGAAACATCATAAGATATCAGTAATACACGGAATGTAAACTTGGCTACATAGGAACTGAATTACAGAACAGAACAGGGTCTCAAATTTAGAAAACCAACTTATGCTTGCTTAAGGGGAAAGGTGAGTTGGGGTGCTGCATAAAACCAGAGATTGAAATGAGCACAGATAAAGTTCCTTAAGTCAAATATGGAATAGACAAGAGCTACTCCTTGCTCAACGAAATGGACTCAACACCGCATATTAAACGCCTAAGAATGTACCTGACTAGTAAGTATCGTAAAACCTATGGATTGCTATGTCTCCAAAAGAGAATCAAGCATGTGTACAGGGGCATAAACGCAGCAGTGATAGGATTGGAGAGGTTCGGGGAGCAAATGAAGACCCTTTGAAGTCATATTGCATGCTACCCATTCCACGGGTTTCAACTCTCCAGGTTTAAGGTATTCTTCCTTCAGCTAAAACATGCATGTGGAACCCAAGTATGATCAACCATGTGAACGGGAGACGTGTTCAAATATGTCTCAGTTTTCCTCCCCTGGTACTCGGGTGCAACATTCCAGACACTTTACTAACACTCTCCCCACTTGGAGAGTCAGCGCCTTTAACCTCCTGTTTGGCCCAGTTTGCAATTTCTGCGGAAGATGAACAGGAATAGCGAGAACCAATGAGAGACTAGCTGGAGGTGTCTGGACGGGCAAATTTAACTCTCATTTCCCACCAGGAAGAGGAAAGAACCAAAGGCTCAGCGTGCCGTGCCGGAACCAGATTAGGGCCTGAAGCCATCCTGCGGTGTTGCGGCCAGGTCACAAGAAAGCGAGTTGAAGAAAGGAGCTCAGGGGCACTGTAATTCACAAACCTGCAGAGTTATAAATGACAGCTATCGTCCAAAAATAGACTGAAGTAAGGCTGCCAAGAGGACTTGAAAGCGGGGCAGAATTGCAGGAAACCGATTTCAGGAGGTAGACTGGAATTGCATTGAAAGCATAGGAAAAGAGGCAGAACGTCCACAATGATGCACTTGGCCAAAAAGGGCGTATGCGTTTTTTCCTGAATATATTCAGGAAAAAACGCATACGCCCTTTTTGGCCAACCAAGCAAGCTTGCAAAGGAAATCTGCACTACAATGAAGTCTCACTTACCCCCGGTCAAAAGGGCCATCTGAAAAAAGTGTAAAATCCAGAAAGGCAGGACAGGCCATGGAGAACTGGGAGCCTTGTTATGCTGATGGGCGGGATGTAAATTGCCAACAGACACTCGGGAGAAGTGTATGGTGTTTCCTGAAACATTTAAAAAACAAAACAACAGAGCCTAGGGCACTGCCACTTATGGTCCTATAGCTTAGGGAAATTAAAATAAAGAAGACACAGCCACCCCAAAGTTTGGAATGGCTCTGTTTACAAGAACCTCGTTTACAGTACAAGTTCAACATCGCAGAAAGTGAAAAATGGATAAAGAAGTTGTGGTATTTACTTACAAAGCAATATCACTCAGCAATGAAATCTGTGTCATCAGGCCCTTAGCAGCACAATGAGTGGATTCAGGTATGATGATTCTAACTGAAGTAAGTCACACAGAAAAGAAACATCATAAGATATCAGTAATACACGGAATGTAAACTTGGCTACACAGGAACTGAATTACAGAACAGAACAGGGTCTCAAATTTAGAAAATCAACTTATGCTTGCTTAAGGGTAAGGGTGAGTTGGGGTGCTGCATAAAACCAGAGATTGAAATGAGCACAGATAAAGTTCCTTAAGCCAAATATGGAATAGACAAGAGCTACTCCTTGCTCAACGAAATGGACTCAACACCCCATATTAAACGCCTAAGAATGTACCTGACTAGTAAGTATCTTAAAACCAATAGATTGCTATGTCTCCAAAAGAGAATCAAGCGTGTGTACAGGGCCATAAACGCAGCAGTGATAGGATTGGAGAGGTTCGGTGAGCAAATGAAGACCCTTTGAAGTCATATTGCATGGTACCCATTACACGGGTCTCAACTCTCCAGGTTTAAGGTATTCTTCCTTCAGCTAAAACATGCATGTGGAACCCAAGTATGATCAACCATGTGAACGGGAGACGTGTTCAAATATGTCTCAGTTTTCCTCCCCTGGTACTCGGGTGCAACATTCCAGACACTTTACTAACACTCTCCCCACTTGGAGAGTCAGCGCCTTTAACCTCCTGTTTGGCCCAGTTTGCAATTTCTGCGGAAGATGAACAGGAATAGCGAGAACCAATGAGAGACTAGCTGGAGGTGTCTGGACGGGCAAATTTAACTCTCATTTCCCACCAGGAAGAGGAAAGAACCAAAGGCTCAGCGTGCCGTGCCGGAACCAGATTAGGGCCTGAAGCCATCCTGCGGTGTTGCGGCCAGGTCACAAGAAAGCGAGTTGAAGAAAGGAGCTCAGGGGCACTGTAATTCACAAACCTGCAGAGTTATAAATGACAGCTATCGTCCAAAAATAGACTGAAGTAAGGCTGCCAAGAGGACTTGAAAGCGGGGCAGAATTGCAGGAAACCGATTTCAGGAGGTAGACTGGAATTGCATTGAAAGCATAGGAAAAGAGGCAGAACGTCCACAATGATGCACTTGGCCAAAAAGGGCGTATGCGTTTTTTGCTGAATATATTCAGGAAAAAACGCATACGCCCTTTTTGGCCAACCAAGCAAGCTTGCAAAGGAAATCTGCACTACAATGAAGTCTCACTTCCCCCCGGTCAAAAGGGCCATCTGAAAAAAGTGTAAAATCCAGAAAGGCAGGACAGGCCATGGAGAACTGGGAGCCTTGTTATGCTGATGGGCGGGATGTAAATTGCCAACAACCACTCGGGAGAAGTGTATGGTGTTTCCTGAAACATCTAAAAAACAAAACAACAGAGCCTAGGGCACTGCCACTTATGGTCCTATAGCTTAGGGAAATTAAAATCAAAAAGACACAGCCACCCCAAAGTTTGGAATGGCTCTGTTTACAAGAACCTCGTTTACAGTACAAGTTCAACATCGCAGAAAGTGAAAAATGGATAAAGAAGTTGTGGTATTTACTTACAAAGCAATATCACTCAGCAATGAAATCTATGTCATCAGGCCCTTAGCAGCACAATGAGTGGATTCAGGTATGATGATTCTAACTGAAGTAAGTCACACAGAAAAGAAACAACATAAGATATCAGTAATACACGGAATGTAAACTTGGCTACACAGGAACTGAATTACAGAACAGAACAGGGTCTCAAATTTAGAAAACCAACTTATGCTTGCTTAAGGGTAAAGGTGAGTTGGGGTGCTGCATAAAACCAGAGATTGAAATGAGCACAGATAAAGTTCCTTAAGCCAAATATGGAATAGACAAGAGCTACTCCTTGCTCAACGAAATGGACTCAACACCCCATATTAAACGCCTAAGAATGTACCTCACTAGTAAGTATCTTAAAACCAATAGATTGCTATGTCTCCAAAAGAGAATCAAGCGTGTGTACAGGGTCATAAACGCAGCAGTGATAGGATTGGAGAGGTTCGGTGAGCAAATGAAGACCCTTTGAAGTCATATTGCATGGTACCCATTACACGGGTCTCAACTCTCCAGGTTTAAGGTATTCTTCCTTCAGCTAAAACATGCATGTGGAACCCAAGTATGATCAACCATGTGAACGGGAGACGTGTTCAAATATGTCTCAGTTTTCCTCCCCTGGTACTCGGGTGCAACATTCCAGACACTTTACTAACACTCTCCCCACTTGGAGAGTCAGCGCCTTTAACCTCCTGTTTGGCCCAGTTTGCAATTTCTGCGGAAGATGAACAGGAATAGCGAGAACCAATGAGAGACTAGCTGGAGGTGTCTGGACGGGCAAATTTAACTCTCATTTCCCACCAGGAAGAGGAAATAACCAAAGGCTCAGCGTGCCGTGCCGGAACCAGATTAGGGCCTGAAGCCATCCTGTGGTGTTGCGGCCAGGTCACAAGAAAGCGAGTTGAAGAAAGGAGCTCAGGGGCACTGTAATTCACAAACCTGCAGGGTTATAAATGACAGCTATCGTCCAAAAATAGACTGAAGTAAGGGTGCCAAGAGGACTTGAAAGCGGGGCAGAATTGCAGGAAACCGATTTCAGGAGGTAGACTGGAATTGCATTGAAAGCATAGGAAAAGAGGCAGAACGTCCACAATGATGCACTTGGCCTAAAAGGGCGTATGCGTTTTTTCCTGAATATATTCAGGAAAAAACGCATACGCCCTTTTTAGCCAACCAAGCAAGCTTGCAAAGGAAATCTGCACTACAATGAAGTCTCACTTCCCCCCGGTCAAAAGGGCCATCTGAAAAAAGTGTAAAATCCAGAAAGGCAGGACAGGCCATGGAGAACTGGGAGCCTTGTTATGCTGATGGGCGGGATGTAAATTGCCAACAGACACTCGGGAGAAGTGTCTGGTGTTTCCTGAAACATCTAAAAAACAAAGCAACAGAGCCTAGGGCACTGCCACTTATGGTCCTATAGATTAGGGAAATTAAAATAAAAAAGACACAGCCACCCCAAAGTTTGGGACGCCTCTGTTTACAAGAACCTCGTTTACAGTACAAGTTCAACATCGCAGAAAGTGAAAAATGGATAAAGAAGTTGTGGTATTTACTTACAAAGCAATATCACTCAGCAATGATATCTGTGTCATCAGGCCCGTAGCAGCACAATGAGTGGATTCAGGTATGATGATTCTAACTGAAATAAGTCACACAGAAAAGAAACATCATAAGATATCAGTAATACACGGAATGTAAACTTGGCTACACAGGAACTGAATTACAGAACAGAACAGGGTCTCAAATTTAGAAAACCAACTTATGCTTGCTTAAGGGTAAAGGTGAGTTGGGGTGCTGCATAAAACCAGAGATTGAAATGAGCACAGATAAAGTTCCTTAAGTCAAATATGGAATAGACAAGAGCTACTCCTTGCTCAACGAAATGGACTCAACACCGCATATTAAACGCCTAAGAATGTACCTGACTAGTAAGTATCGGAAAACCTATGGATTGCTATGTCTCCAAAAGAGAATCAAGCATGTGTACAGGGGCATAAACGCAGCAGTGATAGGATTGGAGAGGTTCGGTGAGCAAATGAAGACCCTTTGAAGTCATATTGCATGGTACCCATTACACGGGTTTTAACTCTCCAGGTTTAAGGTATTGTTCCTTCAGCTAAAACATGCATGTGGAACCCAAGTATGATCAACCATGTGAACGGGAGACGTGTTCAAATATGTCTCAGTTTTCCTCCCCTGGTACTCGGGTGCAACATTCCAGACGCTTTACTAACACTCTCCCCACTTGGAGAGTCAGCGCCTTTAACCTCCTGTTTGGCCCAGTTTGCAATTTCTGCGGAAGATGAACAGGAATAGCGAGAACCAATGAGAGACTAGCTGGAGGTGTCTGGACGGGCAAATTTAACTCTCATTTCCACCAGGAAAAGGAAATAACCAAAGGCTCAGCGTGCCGTGCCGGAACCAGATTAGGGCCTGAAGCCATCCTGCGGTGTTGCGGCCAGGTCACAAGAAAGCAAGTTGAAGAAAGGAGCTCAGGGGCACTGTAATGCACAAACCTGCAGAGTTATAAATGACAGCTATCGTCCAAAAATAGACTGAAGTAGGGCTGCCAAGAGGACTTGAAAGCGGGGCAGAATTGCAGGAAACCGATTTCAGGAGGTAGACTGGAATTGCATTGAAAGCATAGGAGAAGAGGCAGAACGTCCACAATGATGCACTTGGCCAAAAAGGGCGTATGCGTTTTTTCCTGAATATATTCAGGAAAAAACGCATACGCCCTTTTTGGCCAACCAAGCAAGCTTGCAAAGGAAATCTGCACTACAAAGAAGTCTCACTTCCCCCCGGTCAAAAGGGCCATCTGAAAAAAGTGTAAAATCCAGAAAGGCAGGACAGGCCATGGAGAACTGGGAGCCTTGTTATGCTGATGGGCGGGATGTAAATTGCCAACACCCACTCAGGAGAAGTGTATGGTGTTTCCTGAAACATCTAAAAAACAAAGCAACAGAACCTAGGGCACTTCTACTTATGGTCCTATAGCTTAGGGAAATTAAAATCAAAAAGACACAGCCACCCCAAAGTTTGGAACGGCTCTGTTTACAAGAACCTCGTTTACAGTACAAGTTCAACATCGCAGAAAGTGAAAAATGGATAAAGAAGTTGTGGTATTTACTTACAAAGCAATATCACTCAGCAATGAAATCTGTGTCATCAGGCCCTTAGCTGCACAATGAATGGATTCAGGTATGATGATTCTAACTGAAGTAAGTCACACAGAAAAAGAAACATCATAAGATATCAGTAATACACGGAATGTAAACTTGGCTACACAGGAACTGAATTACAGAACAGAACAGGTTCTCAAATTTAGAAAACCAACTTATGCTTGCTTAAGGGTAAAGGTGAGGTGGGGTGCTGCATAAAACCAGAGATTGAAATGAGCACAGATAAAGTTCCTTAAGCCAAATATGGAATAGACAAGAGCTACTCCTTGCTCAACGAAATGGACTCAACACCGCATATTAAACGCCTAAGAATGTACCTGACTAGTAAGTATCTTAAAACCTATGGATTGCTATGTCTCCGAAAGAGAATCAAGCATGTGTACAGGGGCATAAACGCAGCAGTGATAGGATTGGAGAGGTTCGGTGAGCAAATGAAGACCCTTTGAAGTCATATTGCATGGTACCCATTACACGGGTCTTAACTCTCCAGGTTTAAGGTATTCTTCCTTCAGCTAAAACATGCATGTGGAACCCAAGTATGATCAACCATGTGAACGGGAGACGTGTTCAAATATGTCTCAGTTTTCCTCCCCTGGTAGTCGGGTGCAACATTCCAGACGCTTTACTAACACTCTCCCGACTTGGAGAGTCAGTCCCTTTAACCTCCTGTTTGGCCCAGTTTGCAATTTCTGCGGAAGATGAACAGGAATAGCGAGAACCAATGAGAGACTAGCTGGAGGTGTCTGGACGGGCAAATTTAACTCTCATTTCCCACCAGGAAGAGGAAATAACCAAAGGCTCAGCGTGCCGTGCCGGAACCAGATTAGGGCCTGAAGCCATCCTGCGGTGTTGCGGCCAGCTCAAAAGAAAGCGAGTTGAAGAAAGGAGCTCAGGGGCACTGTAATTCACAAACCTGCAGAGTTATAAATGACAGCTATCGTCCAAAAATAGACTGAAGTAAGGCTGCCAAGAGGACTTGAAAGCGGGGCAGAATTGCAGGAAACCGATTTCAGGAGGTAGACTGGAATTGCATTGAAAGCATAGGAAAAGAGGCAGAACGTCCACAATGATGCACTTGGCCAAAAAGGGCGTATGCGTTTTTTCCTGAATATATTCAGGAAAAAACGCATACGCCCTTTTTGGCCAACCAAGCAAGCTTGCAAAGGAAATCTGCACTACAATGAAGTCTCACTTCCCCCCGGTCAAAAGGGCCATCTGAAAAAAGTGTAAAATCCAGAAAGGCAGGACAGGCCATGGAGAACTGGGAGCCTTGTTATGCTGATGGGCGGGATGTAAATTGCCAACAGACACTCGGGAGAAGTGTATGGTGTTTCCTGAAACATCTAAAAAACAAAGCAACAGAGCCTAGGGCACTGCCACTTATGGTCCTATAGCTTAGGGAAATTAAAATCAAAAAGACACAGCCACCCCAAAGTTTGGGACGCCTCTGTTTACAAGAACCTCGTTTACAGTAGAAGTTCAACATCGCAGAAAGTGAAAAATGGATAAAGAAGTTGTGGTATTTACTTACAAAGCAATATCACTCAGCAATGAAATCTATGTCATCAGGCCCTTAGCATCACAATGAGTGGATTCAGGTATGATGATTCTAACTGAAATAAGTCACACAGAAAAAGAAACATCATAAGATATCAGTAATACACGGAATGTAAACTTGGCTACACAGGAACTGAATTACAGAACAGAACAGGTTCTCAAATTTAGAAAACCAACTTATGCTTGCTTAAGGGTAAAGGTGAGGTGGGGTGCTGCATAAAACCAGAGATTGAAATGAGCACAGATAAAGTTCCTTAAGCCAAATATGGAATAGACAAGAGCTACTCCTTGCTCAACGAAATGGACTCAACACCGCATATTAAACGGCTAAGAATGTACCTGACTAGTAAGTATCTTAAAACCTATGGATTGCTATGTCTCCGAAAGAGAATCAAGCATGTGTACAGGGGCATAAACGCAGCAGTGATAGGATTGGAGAGGTTCGGTGAGCAAATGAAGACCCTTTGAAGTCATATTGCATGGTACCCATTACACGGGTCTTAACTCTCCAGGTTTAAGGTATTCTTCCTTCAGCTAAAACATGCATGTGGAACCCAAGTATGATCAACCATGTGAACGGGAGACGTGTTCAAATATGTCTCAGTTTTCCTCCCCTGGTAGTCGGGTGCAACATTCCAGACGCTTTACTAACACTCTCCCGACTTGGAGAGTCAGTCCCTTTAACCTCCTGTTTGGCCCAGTTTGCAATTTCTGCGGAAGATGAACAGGAATAGTGAGAACCAATGAGAGACTAGCTGGAGGTGTCTGGACGGGCAAATTTAACTCTCATTTCCCACCAGGAAGAGGAAATAACCAAAGGCTCAGCGTGCCGTGCCGGAACCGGATTAGGCCCTGAAGCCATCCTGCGGTGTTGCGGCCAGCTCAAAAGAAAGCGAGTTGAAGAAAGGAGCTCAGGGGCACTGTAATTCACAAACCTGCAGAGTTATAAATGACAGCTATCGTCCAAAAATAGACTGAAGTAAGGCTGCCAAGAGGACTTGAAAGCGGGGCAGAATTGCAGGAAACCGATTTCAGGAGGTAGACTGGAATTGCATTGAAAGCATAGGAAAAGAGGCAGAACGTTCACAATGATGCACTTGGCCAAAAAGGGCGTATGCGTTTTTTCCTGAATATATTCAGGAAAAAACGCATACGCCCTTTTTGGCCAACCAAGCAAGCTTGCAAAGGAAATCTGCACTACAATGAAGTCTCACTTCCCCCCGGTCAAAAGGGCCATCTGAAAAAAGTGTAAAATCCAGAAAGGCAGGACAGGCCATGGAGAACTGGGAGCCTTGTTATGCTGATGGGCGGGATGTAAATTGCCAACAACCACTCGGGAGAAGTGTATGGTGTTTCCTGAAACATCTAAAAAACAAAGCAACAGAACCTAGGGCACTTCCACTTATGGTCCTATAGCTTAGGGAAATTAAAATCAAAAAGACACAGCCACCCCAAAGTTTGGAACGGCGCTGTTTACAAGAACCTCGTTTACAGTACAAGTTCAACATCGCAGAAAGTGAAAAATGGATAAAGAAGTTGTGGTATTTACTTACAAAGCAATATCACTCAGCAATGAAATCTGTGTCATCAGGCCCTTAGCAGCACAATGAGTGGATTCAGGTATGATGATTCTAACTGAAGTAAGTCACACAGAAAAAGAAACATCATAAGATATCAGTAATACACGGAATGGAAACTTGGCTACACAGGAACTGAATTACAGAACAGAACAGGGTCTCAAATTTAGAAAACCAACTTATGCTTGCTTAAGGGTAAAGGTGAGGTGGGGTGCTGCATAAAACCAGAGATTGAAATGAGCACAGATAAAGTTCCTTAAGCCAAATATGGAATAGACAAGAGCTACTCCTTGCTCAACGAAATGGACTCAACACCCCATATTAAACGCCTAAGAATGTACCTGACTAGTAAGTATCTTAAAACCTATGGATTGCTATGTCTCCGAAAGAGAATCAAGCATGTGTACAGGGGCATAAGCGCAGCAGTGATAGGATTGGAGAGGTTCGGTGAGCAAATGAAGACCCTTTGAAGTCATATTGCATGGTACCCATTCCACGGGTTTCAACTACCCAGGTTTTAGGTATTCTTCCTTCAGCTAATACATGCATGTGGAACCCAGAGTATGATCAACCATGTGATCGGGAGACGTCTTCAAATATGTCTCAGTTTTCCTCCCCTGGTACTCGGGTGCAACATTCCAGACGCTTTACTAACACTCTCCCCACTTGGAGAGTAAGCACCTTTAACCTCTTGTTTGGCACAGTTTGCAATTTCTGCGGAAGATGAACAGGAATAGCGAGAACCAATGAGAGGCTAGCTGGAGGTGTCTGGACGGGCAAATTTAACTCTCATTTCCCACCAAGAAGAGGAAATAACCAAAGGCTCAGCGTGCCGTACCGGAACCAGATTAGGGCCTGAAGCCATCCTGCGGTGTTGCGGCCAGGTCACAAGAAAGCGAGTTGAAGAAAGGAGCTCAGGGGCACTGTAATTCACAAACCTGCAGAGTTATAAATGACAGCTATCGTCCAAAAATATACTGAAGTAAGGCTGCCAAGAGGACTTGAAAGCGGGGCAGAATTGCAGGAAACCGATTTCAGGAGGTAGACTGGAATTGCATTGAAAGCATAGGAAAAGAGGCAGAACGTCCACAATGATGCACTTGGCCAAAAAGGGCGTATGCGTTTTTTCCTGAATATATTCAGGAAAAAACGCATACGCCCTTTTTGGCCAACCAAGCAAGCTTGCAAAGGAAATCTGCACTACAATGAAGTCTCACTTCCCCCCGGTCAAAAGGGCCATCTGAAAAAAGTGTAAAATCCAGAAAGGCAGGACAGGCCATGGAGAACTGGGAGGCTTGTTATTCTGATGGGCGGGATGTAAATTGCCAACAGACACTCGGGAGAAGTGTATGGTGTTTCCTGAAACATCTAAAAAACAAAGCAACGGAGCCTAGGGCACTGCAACTTATGGTCCTATAGCTTAGGGAAATTAAAATCAAAAAGACACAGCCACCCCGAAGTTTGGGACGCCTCTGTTTACAAGAAACTCGTTTACAGTACAAGTTCAACATCGCAGAAAGTGAAAAATGGATAAAGAAGTTGTGGTATTTACTTACAAAGCAATATCACTCAGCAGTGAAATCTATGTCATCAGGCCCTTAGCACCACAATGAGTGGATTCAGGTATGATGATTCTAACTGAAATAAGTCACACAGAAAAAGAAACATCATAAGATATCAGTAATACACGGAATGTAAACTTGGCTACACAGGAACTGAATTACAGAACAGAACAGGGTCTCAAATTAGGAAACCAACTTATGCTTGCTTAAGGGTAAAGGTGAGGTGGGGTGCTGCATAAAACCAGAGATTGAAATGAGCACAGATAAAGTTTCTTAAGCCAAATATGGAATAGACAAGAGCTACTCCTTGCTCAATGAAATGGACTCAACACCGCATATTAAACGCCTAAGAATGTACCTGACTAGTAAGTATCGTAAAACCTATGGATTGCTATGTCTCCAAAAGAGAATCAAGCATGTGTACAGGGGCATAAACGCAGCAGTGATAGGATTGGAGAGGTTCGGTGAGCAAATGAAGACCCTTTGAAGTCATATTGCATGGTACGCATTACACGGGTCTGAACTCTCCAGGTTTAAGGTATTCTTCCTTCAGCTAAAACATGCATGTGGAACCCAAGTATGATCAACCATGTGAACGGGAGATGTGTTCAAATATGTCTCAGTTTTCCTCCCCTGGTACTCGGGTGCAACATTCCAGACGCTTTACTAACACTCTCCCCACTTGGAGAGTCAGTGCCTTTAACCTCCTGTTTGGCCCAGTTTGCAATTTCTGCGGAAGATGAACAGGAATAGCGAGAACCAATGAGAGACTAGCTGGAGGTGTCTGGACGGGCAAATTTAACTCTCATTTCCCACCAGGAAGAGGAAAGAACCAAAGGCTCAGCATGCCGTGCCGGAACCAGATTAGGGCCTGAAGCCATCCTGCGGTGTTGCGGCCAGGTCACAAGAAAGCGAGTTGAAGAAAGGAGCTCAGGGGCACTGTAATTCACAAACCTGCAGAGTTATAAATGACAGCTATCGTCCAAAAATAGACTGAAGTAAGGCTGCCAAGAGGACTTGAAAGCGGGGCAGAATTGCAGGAAACTGATTTCAGGAGGTAGACTGGAATTGCATTGAAAGCATAGGAAAAGAGGCAGAACGTCCACAATGATGCACTTGGCCAAAAAGGGCGTATGCGTTTTTTCCTGAATATATTCAGGAAAAAACGCATACGCACTTTTTGGCCAACCAAGCAAGCTTGCAAAGGAAATCTGCACTACAATGAAGTCTCACTTCCCCCCGGTCAAAAGGGCCATCTGAATAAAGTGTAAAATCCAGAAAGGCAGGACAGGCCATGGAGAACTGGGAGCCTTGTTATGCTGATGGGCGGGATGTAAATTGCAAACAACCACTCGGGAGAAGTGTATGGTGTTTCCTGAAACATCTAAAAAACAAAGCAACAGAACCTAGGGCACTTCCACTTATGGTCCTATAGCTTAGGGAAATTAAAATCAAAAAGACACAGCCACCCCAAAGTTTGGAACGGCTCTGTTTACAAGAACCTCGTTTACAGTACAAGTTCAACATCGCAGAAAGTGAAAAATGGATAAAGAAGTTGTGGTATTTACTTACAAAGCAATATCACTCAGCAATGAAATGTGTCATCAGGCCCTTAGCAGCACAATGAGTGGATTCAGGTATGATGATTCTAACTGAAGTAAGTCACGCAGAAAAAGAAACATCATAATATATCAGTAATACACGGAATGTAAACTTGGCTACACAGGAACTGAATTACAGAACAGAACAGGGTCTCAAATTTAGAAAACCAACTTATGCTTGCTTAAGGGTAAAGGTGAGGTGGGGTGCTGCATAAAACCAGAGATTGAAATGAGCACAGATAAAGTTCCTTAAGCCAAATATGGAATAGACAAGAGCTACTCCTTGCTCAACGAAATGGACTCAACACCCCATATTAAACGCCTAAGAATGTACCTGACTAGTAAGTATCTTAAAACCTATGGATTGCTATGTCTCCGAAAGAGAATCAAGCATGTGTACAGGGGCATAAGCGCAGCAGTGATAGGATTGGAGAGGTTCGGTGAGCAAATGAAGACCCTTTGAAGTCATATTGCATGGTACCCATTCCACGGGTTTCAACTACCCAGGTTTTAGGTATTCTTCCTTCAGCTAATACATGCATGTGGAACCCAGAGTAAGATCAACCATGTGATCGGGAGACGTGTTCAAATATGTCTCAGTTTTCCTCCCCTGGTACTCGGGTGCAACATTCCAGACGCTTTACTAACACTCTCCCCACTTGGAGAGTAAGCACCTTTAACCTCTTGTTTGGCACAGTTTGCAATTTCTGCGGAAGATGAACAGGAATAGCGAGAACCAATGAGAGGCTAGCTGGAGGTGTCTGGACGGGCAAATTTAACTCTCATTTCCCACCAGGAAGAGGAAATAACCAAAGGCTCAGCGTGCCGTACCGGAACCAGATTAGGGCCTGAAGCCATCCTGCGGTGTTGCGGCCAGGTCACAAGAAAGCGAGTTGAAGAAAGGAGCTCAGGGGCACTGTAATTCACAAACCTGCAGAGTTATAAATGACAGCTATCGTCCAAAAATAGACTGAAGTAAGGCTGCCAAGAGGACTTGAAAGCGGGGCAGAATTGCAGGAAACCGATTTCAGGAGGTAGACTGGAATTGCATTGAAAGCATAGGAAAAGAGGCAGAACGTCCACAATGATGCACTTGGCCAAAAAGGGCGTATGCGTTTTTTCCTGAATATATTCAGGAAAAAACGCATACGCCCTTTTTGGCCAACCAAGCAAGCTTGCAAAGGAAATCTGCACTACAATGAAGTCTCACTTCCCCCCGGTCAAAAGGGCCATCTGAAAAAAGTGTAAAATCCAGAAAGGCAGGACAGGCCATGGAGAACTGGGAGGCTTGTTATTCTGATGGGCGGGATGTAAATTGCCAACAGACACTCGGGAGAAGTGTATGGTGTTTCCTGAAACATCTAAAAAACAAAGCAACAGAGCCTAGGGCACTGCCACTTATGGTCCTATAGCTTAGGGAAATTAAAATGAAAAAGACACAGCCACCCCGAAGTTTGGGACGCCTCTGTTTACAAGAACCTCATTTACAGTACAAGTTCAACATCGCAGAAAGTGAAAAATGGATAAAGAAGTTGTGGTATTTACTTACAAAGCAATATCACTCAGCAGTGAAATCTATGTCATCAGGCCCTTAGCATCACAATGAGTGGATTCAGGTATGATGATTCTAACTGAAATAAGTCACACAGAAAAAGAAACATCATAAGATATCAGTAATACACGGAATGTAAACTTGGCTACACAGGAACTGAATTACAGAACAGAACAGGGTCTCAAATTAGGAAACCAACTTATGCTTGCTTAAGGGTAAAGGTGAGGTGGGGTGCTGCATAAAACCAGAGATTGAAATGAGCACAGATAAAGTTCCTTAAGTCAAATATGGAATAGACAAGAGCTACTCCTTGCTCAATGAAATGGACTCAACACCGCATATTAAACGCCTAAGAATGTACCTGACTAGTAAGTATCGTAAAACCTATGGATTGCTATGTCTCCAAAAGAGAATCAAGCATGTGTACAGGGGCATAAACGCAGCAGTGATAGGATTGGAGAGGTTCGGTGAGCAAATGAAGACCCTTTGAAGTCATATTGCATGGTACCCATTACACGGGTCTGAACTCTCCAGGTTTAAGGTATTCTTCCTTCAGCTAAAACATGCATGTGGAACCCAAGTATGATCAACCATGTGAACGGGAGATGTTTTCAAATATGTCTCAGTTTTCCTCCCCTGGTACTCGGGTGCAACATTCCAGACGCTTTACTAACACTCTCCCCACTTGGAGAGTCAGTGCCTTTAACCTCCTGTTTGGCCCAGTTTGCAATTTCAGCGGAAGATGAACAGGAATAGCGAGAACCAATGAGAGACTAGCTGGAGGTGTCTGGACGGGCAAATTTAACTCTCATTTCCCACCAGGAAGAGGAAAGAACCAAAGGCTCAGCGTGCCGTGCCGGAACCAGATTAGGGCCTGAAGCCATCCTGCGGTGTTGCGGCCAGCTCAAAAGAAAGCGAGTTGAAGAAAGGAGCTCAGGGGCACTGTAATTCACAAACCTGCAGAGTTATAAATGACAGCTATCGTCCAAAAATAGACTGAAGTAAGGCTGCCAAGAGGACTTGAAAGCGGGGCAGAATTGCAGGAAACCGATTTCAGGAGGTAGACTGGAATTGCATTGAAAGCATAGGAAAAGAGGCAGAACGTCCACAATGATGCACTTGGCCAAAAAGGGCGTATGCGTTTTTTCCTGAATATATTCAAGAACAAACGCATACGCCCTTTTTGGCCAACCAAGCAAGCTTGCAAAGGAAATCTGCACTACAATGAAGTCTCACTTCCCCCCGGTCAAAAGGACCATCTGAAAAAAGTGTAAAATCCAGAAAGGCAGGACAGGCCATGGAGAACTGGGAGCCTTGTTATGCTGATGGGTGGGATGTAAATTGCCAACAGACACTGGGGAGAAGTGTATGGTGTTTCCTGAAACATCTAAAAAACAAAGCAACAGAGCCTAGGGCACTTCCACTTATGGTCCTATAGCTTAGGGAAATTAAAATCAAAAAGACACAGCCACCCCAAAGTTTGGGACGCCTCTGTTTACAAGAACCTCGTTTACAGTACAAGTTCAACATCGCAGAAAGTGAAAAATGGATAAAGAAGTTGTGGTATTTACTTACAAAGCAATATCACTCAGCAATGAAATCTGTGTCATCAGGCCCTTAGCAGCACAATGAGTGGATTCAGGTATGATGATTCTAACTGAAGTAAGTCACACAGAAAAAGAAACATCATAAGATATCAGTAATACACGGAATGGAAACTTGGCTACACAGGAACTGAATTACAGAACATAACAGGGTCTCAAATTTAGAAAAACAACTTATGCTTGCTTAAGGGTAAAGGTGAGGTGGGGTGCTGCATAAAACCAGAGATTGAAATGAGCACAGATAAAGTTCCTTAAGCCAAATATGGAATAGACAAGAGCTACTCCTTGCTCAATGAAATGGACTCAACACCGCATATTAAACGCCTAAGAATGTACCTGACTTGTAAGTATCTTAAAACCTATGGATTGCTATGTCTCCGAAAGAGAATCAAGCATGTGTACAGGGGCATAAACGCAGCAGTGATAGGATTGGAGAGGTTCGTGAGCAAATGAAGACCCTTTGAAGTCATATTGCATGGTACCCATTCCACGGGTTTCAACTACCCAGGTTTAAGGTATTCTTCCTTCAGCTAAAACATGCATGTGGAACCTAGAGTATGATCAACCATGTGATCGGGAGACGTGTTCAAATATGTCTCAGTTTTCCTCCCCTGGTACTCGGGTGCAACATTCCAGACGCTTTACTAACACTCTCCCCACTTGGAGAGTCAGTCCCTTTAACCTCTTGTTTGGCCCAGTTTGCAATTTCTGCGGAAGATGAACAGGAATAGCGAGAACCAATGAGAGGCTAGCTGGAGGTGTCTGGACGGGCAAATTTAACTCTCATTTCCCACCAGGAAGAGGAATTAACCAAAGGCTCAGCATGCCGGGCCGGAACCAGATTAGGGCCTGAAGCCATCCTGCGGTGTTGCGGCCAGGTCACAAGAAAGCGAGTTGAAGAAAGGAGCTCAGGGGCACTGTAATTCACAAACCTGCAGAGTTATAAATGACAGCTATCGTCCAAAAATAGACTGAAGTAAGGCTGCCAAGAGGACTTGAAAGCGGGGCAGAATTGCAGGAAACCGATTTCAGGAGGTAGACTGGAATTGCATTGAAAGCATAGGAAAAGAGGCAGAACGTCCACAATGATGCACTTGGCCAAAAAGGGCGTATGCGTTTTTCCCTGAATATATTCAGGAAAAAACGCATACGCCCTTTTTGGCCAACCAAGCAAGCTTGCAAAGGAAATCTGCACTACAATGAAGTCTCACTTCCCCCCGGTCAAAAGGGCCATCTGAAAAAAGTGTAAAATCCAGAAAGGCAGGACAGGCCATGGAGAACTGGGAGCCTTGTTATGCTGATGGGCGGGATGTAAATTGCCAACAGACACTCGGGAGAAGTGTATGGTGTTTCCTGAAACATCTAAAAAACAAAGCAACAGAGACTAGGGCACTGCCACTTATGGTCCTATAGCTTAGGGAAATTAAAATTAAAAAGACACAGCCACCCCAATGTTTGGGACTCCTCTGTTTACAAGAACCTCGTTTACAGTACAAGTTCAACATCGCAGAAAGTGAAAAATGGATAAAGAAGTTGTGGTATTTACTTACAAAGCAATATTACTCAGCAATGAAATCTGTGTCATCAGGCCCTTAGAAGCACAATAAGTGGATTCAGGTATGATGATTCTAACTGAAGTAAGTCACACAGAAAAAGAAATATCATAAGATATCAGTAATACACGGAATGTAAACTTGGCTACACAGGAACTGAATTACAGAACAGAACAGGGTCTCAAATTTAGAAAACCTACTTATGCTTGCTTAAGGGTAAAGGTGAGTTGGGGTGCTGCATAAAACCAGAGATTGAAATGAGCACAGATAAAGTTCCTTAAGCCAATATGGAATAAACAAGAGCTACTCCTTGCTCAACGAAATGGACTCAACACCGCATATTAAACGCCTAAGAATGTACCTGACTTGTAAGTATCTTAAAACCTATGGATTGCTATGTCTCCGAAAGAGAATCAAGCATGTGTACAGGGGCATAAACGCAGCAGTGATAGGATTGGAGAGGTTCGGTGAGCAAATGAAGACCCTTTGAAGTCATATTGCATGGTACCCATTACACGGGTCTTAACTCTCCAGGTTTAAGGTATTCTTCCTTCAGCTAAAACATGCATGTGGAACCCAAGTATGATCAACCATGTGAACGGGAGACGTGTTCAAATATGTCTCAGTTTTCCTCCCCTGGTACTCGGGTGCAACATTCCAGACGCTTTACTAACACTCTCCCCACTTGGAGAGTCAGCGCCTTTAACCTCCTGTTTGGCCCAGTTTGCAATTTCTGTGGAAGATGAACAGGAATAGCGAGAACCAATGAGAGACTAGCTGGAGGTGTCTGGACGGGCAAATTTAACTCTCATTTCCCACCAGGAAGAGGAAAGAACCAAAGGCTCAGCGTGCCGTGCCGGAACCAGATTAGGGCCTGAAGCCATCCTGCGGTGTTGCGGCCAGGTCACAAGAAAGCGAGTTGAAGAAAGGAGCTCAGGGGCACTGTAATTCACAAACCTGCAGAGTTATAAATGACAGCTATCGTCCAAAAATAGACTGAAGTAAGGCTGCCAAGAGGACTTGAAAGCGGGGCAGAATTGCAGGAAACCGATTTCAGGAGGTAGACTGGAATTGCATTGAAAGCATAGGAAAAGAGGCAGAACGTCCACAATGATGCACTTGGCCAAAAAGGGCGTATGCGTTTTTTCCTGAATATATTCAGGAAACAACGCATACGCCCTTTTTGGCCAACCAAGCAAGCTTGCAAAGGAAATCTGCACTACAATGAAGTCTCACTTCCCCACGGTCAAAAGGGCCATCTGAAAAAAGTGTAAAATCCAGAAAGGCAGGACAGGCCATGGAGAACTGGGAGCCTTGTTATGCTGATGGGCGGGATGTAAATTGCCAAAAACCACTCCGGAGAAGTGTATGGTGTTTCCTGAAACATCTAAAAAACAAAGCAACAGAGCCTAGGGCACTTCCACTTATGGTCCTATAGCTTAGGGAAATTAAAATCAAAAAGACACAGCCACCCCAAAGTTTGGAACGGCTCTGTTTACAAGAACCTCGTTTACAGTACAAGTTCAACATCGCAGAAAGTGAAAAATGGATAAAGAAGTTGTGGTATTTACTTACAAAGCAATATCACTCAGCAATGAAATCTGTGTCATCAGGCCCTTAGCAGCACAATGAGTGGATTCAGGTATGATGATTCTAACTGAAGTAAGTCACACAGAAAAAGAAACATCATAAGATATCAGTAATACACGGAATGTAAATTTGGCTACACAGGAACTGAATTGCAGAACAGAACAGGGTCTCAAATTTAGAAAACCAACTTATGCTTGCTTAAGGGTAAAGGTGAGTTGGGGTGCTGCATAAAACCAGAGATTGAAATGAGCACAGATAAAGTTCCTTAAGTCAAATATGGAATAGACAAGAGCTACTCCTTGCTCAACGAAATGGACTCAACACCGCATATTAAATGCCTAAGAATGTACCTGACTAGTAAGTATCTTAAAACCTATGGATTGCTATGTCTCCGAAAGAGAATCAAGCATGTGTACAGGGGCATAAACGCAGCAGTGATAGGATTGGAGAGGTTCGGTGAGCAAATGAAGACCCTTTGAAGTCATATTGCGTGGTACCCATTACACGGGTCTTAACTCTCCATGTTTAAGGTATTCTTCCTTCAGCTAAAACATGCATGTGGAACCCAAGTATGATCAACAATGTGAACGGGAGACGTGTTCAAATATGTCTCAGGTTTCCTCCCCTGGTACTCGGGTGCAACATTCCAGACGCTTTACTAACACTCTCCCCACTTGGAGAGTCAGCGCCTTTAACCTCCTGTTTGGCCCAGTTTGCAATTTCTGCGGAAGATGAACAGGAATAGCGAGAACCAATGAGAGACTAGCTGGAGGTGTCTGGACGGGCAAATTTAACTCTCATTTCCCACCAGGAAGAGGAAATAACGAAAGGCTCAGCGTGCCGTGCCAGAACCAGATTAGGGCCTGAAGCCATCCTGCGGTGTTGCGGCCAGGTCACAAGAAAGCTAGTTGAAGAAAGGAGCTCAGGGGCACTGTAATTCACAAACCTGCAGAGTTATAAATGACAGCTATCGTCCAAAAATAGACTGAAGTAAGGCTGCCAAGAGGACTTGAAAGCGGGGCAGAATTGCAGGAAACCGATTTCAGGAGGTAGACTGGAATTGCATTGAAAACATAGGAAAAGAGGCAGAACGTCCACAATGATGCACTTGGCCAAAAAGGGCGTATGCGTTTTTTCCTGAATATATTCAGGAAAAAACGCATACGCCCTTTTTGGCCAACCAAGCAAGCTTGCAAAGGAAATCTGCACTACAATGAAGTCTCACTTCCCCCCGGTCAAAAGGGCCATCTGAAAAAAGTGTAAAATCCAGAAAGGCAGGACAGGCCATGGAGAACTGGGAGCCTTGTTATGCTGATGGGCGGGATGTAAATTGCCAACAACCACTTGGGAGAAGTGTATGGTGTTTCCTGAAACATCTAAAAAACAAAGCAACAGAACCTAGGGCACTTCCACTTATGGTCCTATAGCTTAGGGAAATTAAAATCAAAAAGACACAGCCACCCCAAAGTTTGGAACGGCTCTGTTTATAAGAACCTCGTTTACAGTACAAGTTCAACATCGCAGAAAGTGAAAAATGGAGAAAGAAGTTGTGGTATTTACTTACAAAGCAATATCACTCAGCAATGAAATCTGTGTCATCAGGCCCTTAGCAGCACAATGAGTGGATTCTGGTATGATGATTCTAACTGAAATAAGTCACACAGAAAAAGAAACATCATAAGATATCAGTAATACACGGAATGTAAACTTGGCTACACAGGAACTGAATTACAGAACAGAACAGGGTCTCAAATTTAGAAAACCAACTTATTCTTGCTTAAGGGTAAAGGTGAGTTGGGGTGCTGCATAAAACCAGAGATTGAAATGAGCACAGATAAAGTTCCTTAAGCCAAATATGGAATAGACAAGAGCTACTCCTTGCTCAACGAAATGGACTCAACACCCCATATTAAACGCCTAAGAATGTACCTGACTAGTAAGTATCTTAAAACCTATGGATTGCTATCTCTCCAAAAGAGAATCAAGCATGTGTACAGGGGCATAAACGCAGCAGTGATAGGATTGGAGAGGTTCGGTGAGCAAATGAAGACCCTTTGAAGTCATATTGCATGCTACCCATTCCACGGGTTTCAACTACCCAGGTTTAAGGTATTCTTCCTTCAGCTAAAACATGCATGTGGAAGCTAGAGTATGATCAACCATGTGATCGGGAGACGTGTTCAAATATGTCTCAGTTTTCCTCCCCTGGTACTCGGGTGCAACATTCCAGACGCTTTACTAACACTCTCCCCACTTGGAGAGTCAGCGCCTTTAACCTCCTGTTTGGCCCAGTTTGCAATTTCTGCGGAAGATGAACAGGAATAGCGAGAACCAATGAGAGGCTAGCTGGAGGTGTATGGACGGGCAAATTTAACTCTCATTTCCCACCAGGAAGAGGAATTAACCAAAGGCTCAGCATGCCGGGCCGGAACCAGATTAGGGTCTGAAGCCATCCTGCGGTGTTGCGGCCAGGTCACAAGAAAGCGAGTTGAAGAAAGGAGCTCAGGGGCACTGTAATTCACAAACCTGCAGAGTTATAAATGACAGCTATCGTCCAAAAATAGACTGAAGTAAGGCTGCCAAGAGGACTTGAAAGCGGGGCAGAATTGCAGGAAACCGATTTCAGGAGGTAGACTGGAATTGCATTGAAAGCATAGGAAAAGAGGCAGAACGTCCACAATGATGCACTTGGCCAAAAAGGGCGTATGCGTTTTTTCCTGAATATATTCAGGAAAAAACGCATACGCCCTTTTTGGCCAACCAAGCAAGCTTGCAAAGGAAATCTGCACTACAATGAAGTCTCACTTCCCCCCGGTCAAAAGGGCCATCTGAAAAAAGTGTAAAATCCAGAAAGGCAGGACAGGCCATGGAGAACTGGGAGCCTTGTTATGCTGATGGGCGGGATGTAAATTGCCAACAACCACTCGGGAGAAGTGTATGGTGTTTCCTGAAACATCTAAAAAGCAAAGCAACAGAACCTGGGGCACTTCCACTTATGGTCCTATAGCTTAGGGAAATTAAAATCAAAAAGACACAGCCACCCCAAAGTTTGGAACGGCTCTGTTTACAAGAACCTCGTTTACAGAACAAGTTCAACATCGCAGAAAGTGAAAAATGGATAAAGAAGTTGTGGTATTTACTTACAAAGCAATATCACTCAGCAATGAAATCTGTGTCATCAGGCCCTTAGCAGCACAATGAGTGGATTCAGGTATGATGATTCTAACTGAAGTAAGTCACACAGAAAAAGAAACATCATAAGATATCAGTAATACACGGAATGTAAACTTGGCTACACAGGAACTGAATTACAGAACAGAACAGGGTCTCAAATTTAGAAAACCAACTTATTCTTGCTTAAGGGTAAAGGTGAGTTGGGGTGCTGCATAAAACCAGAGATTGAAATGAGCACAGATAAAGTTCCTTAAGCCAAATATGGAATAGACAAGAGCTACTCCTTGCTCAACGAAATGGACTCAACACCCCATATTAAACGCCTAAGAATGTACCTGACTAGTAAGTATCTTAAAACCTATGGATTGCTATGTCTCCGAAAGAGAATCAAGCATGTGTACAGGGGCATAAACGCAGCAGTGATAGGATTGGAGAGGTTCGGTGAGCAAATGAAGACCCTTTGAAGTCATATTGCATGGTACCCATTCCACGGGGCTCAACAATCCAGGTTTAAGGTATTCTTCCTTCAGCTAAAACATGCATGTGGAACCCAAGTATGATCAACCATGTGAACGGGAGACGTGTTCAAATATGTCTCAGTTTTCCTCCCCTGTTACTCGGGTGCAACATTCCAGACGCTTTACTAACACTCTCCCCACTTGGAGAGTCAGCGCCTTTAACCTCCTGTTTGGCCCAGTTTGCAATTTCTTGGAAGATGAACAGGAATAGCGAGAACCAATGAGAGGCTAGCTGGAGGTGTCTGGACGGGCAAATTTAACTCTCATTTCCCAACAGGAAGAGGAAATAACCAAAGGCTCAGCGTGCCGTACCGGAACCAGATTAGGGCCTGAAGCCATCCTGCGGTGTTGCGGCCAGCTCTAAAGAAAGCGAGTTGAAGAAAGGAGCTCAGGGGCACTGTAATTCACAAACCTGCAGAGTTATAAATGACAGCTATCGTCCAAAAATAGACTGAAGTAAGGCTGCCAAGAGGACTTGAAAGCGGGGCAGAATTGCAGGAAACCGATTTCAGGAGGTAGACTGGAATTGTATTGAAAACATAGGAAAAGAGGAAGAACGTCCACAATGATGCACTTGGCCAAAAAGGGCGTATGCGTTTTTTCCTGAATATATTCAGGAAAAAACGCATACGCCCTTTTTGGCCAACCAAGCAAGCTTGCAAAGGAAATCTGCACTACAATGAAGTCTCACTTCCCCACGGTCAAAAGGGCCATCTGAAAAAAGTGTAAAATCCAGAAAGGCAGGACAGGCCATGGAGAACTGGGAGCCTTGTTATGCTGATGGGCGGGATGTAAATTGCCAAAAACCACTCCGGAGAAGTGTATGGTGTTTCCTGAAACATCTAAAAAACAAAGCAACAGAGCCTAGGGCACTTCCACTTATGGTCCTATAGCTTAGGGAAATTAAAATCAAAAAGACACAGCCACCCCAAAGTTTGGAACGGCTCTGTTTACAAGAACCTCGTTTACAGTACAAGTTCAACATCGCAGAAAGTGAAAAATGGATAAAGAAGTTGTGGTATTTACTTACAAAGCAATATCACTCAGCAATGAAATCTGTGTCATCAGGCCCTTAGCAGCACAATGAGTGGATTCAGGTATGATGATTCTAACTGAAGTAAGTCACACAGAAAAAGAAACATCATAAGATATCAGTAATACACGGAATGTAAATTTGGCTACACAGGAACTGAATTGCAGAACAGAACAGGGTCTCAAATTTAGAAAACCAACTTATGCTTGCTTAAGGGTAAAGGTGAGTTGGGGTGCTGCATAAAACCAGAGATTGAAATGAGCACAGATAAAGTTCCTTAAGTCAAATATGGAATAGACAAGAGCTACTCCTTGCTCAACGAAATGGACTCAACACCGCATATTAAATGCCTAAGAATGTACCTGACTAGTAAGTATCTTAAAACCTATGGATTGCTATGTCTCCGAAAGAGAATCAAGCATGTGTACAGGGGCATAAACGCAGCAGTGATAGGATTGGAGAGGTTCGGTGAGCAAATGAAGACCCTTTGAAGTCATATTGCGTGGTACCCATTACACGGGTCTTAACTCTCCATGTTTAAGGTATTCTTCCTTCAGCTAAAACATGCATGTGGAACCCAAGTATGATCAACAATGTGAATGGGAGACGTGTTCAAATATGTCTCAGGTTTCCTCCCCTGGTACTCGGGTGCAACATTCCAGACGCTTTACTAACACTCTCCCCACTTGGAGAGTCAGCGCCTTTAACCTCCTGTTTGGCCCAGTTTGCAATTTCTGCGGAAGATGAACAGGAATAGCGAGAACCAATGAGAGACTAGCTGGAGGTGTCTGGACGGGCAAATTTAACTCTCATTTCCCACCAGGAAAAGGAAATAACGAAAGGCTCAGCGTGCCGTGCCAGAACCAGATTAGGGCCTGAAGCCATCCTGCGGTGTTGCGGCCAGGTCACAAGAAAGCTAGTTGAAGAAAGGAGCTCAGGGGCACTGTAATTCACAAACCTGCAGAGTTATAAATGACAGCTATCGTCCAAAAATAGACTGAAGTAAGGCTGCCAAGAGGACTTGAAAGCGGGGCAGAATTGCAGGAAACCGATTTCAGGAGGTAGACTGGAATTGCATTGAAAGCATAGGAAAAGAGGCAGAACGTCCACAATGATGCACTTGGCCAAAAAGGGCGTATGCGTTTTTTCCTGAATATATTCAGGAAAAAACGCATACGCCCTTTTTGGCCAACCAAGCAAGCTTGCAAAGGAAATCTGCACTACAATGAAGTCTCACTTCCCCCCGGTCAAAAGGGCCATCTGAAAAAAGTGTCAAATCCAGAAAGGCAGGACAGGCCATGGAGAACTGGGAGCCTTGTTATGCTGATGGGCGGGATGTAAATTGCCAACAACCACTCGGGAGAAGTGTATGGTGTTTCCTGAAACATCTAAAAAACAAAGCAACAGAACCTAGGGCACTTCCACTTATGGTCCTATAGCTTAGGGAAATTAAAATCAAAAAGACACAGCCACCCCAAAGTTTGGAACGGCTCTGTTTATAAGAACCTCGTTTACAGTACAAGTTCAACATCGCAGAAAGTGAAAAATGGAGAAAGAAGTTGTGGTATTTACTTACAAAGCAATATCACTCAGCAATGAAATCTGTGTCATCAGGCCCTTAGCAGCACAATGAGTGGATTCTGGTATGATGATTCTAACTGAAATAAGTCACACAGAAAAAGAAACATCATAAGATATCAGTAATACACGGAATGTAAACTTGGCTACACAGGAACTGAATTACAGAACAGAACAGGGTCTCAAATTTAGAAAACCAACTTATTCTTGCTTAAGGGTAAAAGTGAGTTGGGGTGCTGCATAAAACCAGAGATTGAAATGAGCACAGATAAAGTTCCTTAAGCCAAATATGGAATAGACAAGAGCTACTCCTTGCTCAACGAAATGGACTCAACACCCCATATTAAACGCCTAAGAATGTACCTGACTAGTAAGTATCTTAAAACCTATGGATTGCTATCTCTCCAAAAGAGAATCAAGCATGTGTACAGGGGCATAAACGCAGCAGTGATAGGATTGGAGAGGTTCGGTGAGCAAATGAAGACCCTTTGAAGTCATATTGCATGCTACCCATTCCACGGGTTTCAACTACCCAGGTTTAAGGTATTCTTCCTTCAGCTAAAACATGCATGTGGAACCTAGAGTATGATCAACCATGTGATCGGGAGACGTGTTCAAATATGTCTCAGTTTTCCTCCCCTGGTACTCGGGTGCAACATTCCAGACGCTTTACTAACACTCTCCCCACTTGGAGAGTCAGCGCCTTTAACCTCCTGTTTGGCCCAGTTTGCAATTTCTGCGGAAGATGAACAGGAATAGCGAGAACCAATGAGAGGCTAGCTGGAGGTGTCTGGACGGGCAAATTTAACTCTCATTTCCCACCAGGAAGAGGAATTAACCAAAGGCTCAGCATGCCGGGCCGGAACCAGATTAGGGTCTGAAGCCATCCTGCGGTGTTGCGGCCAGGTCACAAGAAAGCGAGTTGAAGAAAGGAGCTCAGGGGCACTGTAATTCACAAACCTGCAGAGTTATAAATGACAGCTATCGTCCAAAAATAGACTGAAGTAAGGCTGCCAAGAGGACTTGAAAGCGGGGCAGAATTGCAGGAAACCGATTTCAGGAGGTAGACTGGAATTGCATTGAAAGCATAGGAAAAGAGGCAGAACGTCCACAATGATGCACTTGGCCAAAAAGGGCGTATGCGTTTTTTCCTGAATATATTCAGGAAAAAACGCATACGCCCTTTTTGGCCAACCAAGCAAGCTTGCAAAGGAAATCTGTACTACAATGAAGTCTCACTTCCCCCCGGTCAAAAGGGCCATCTGAAAAAAGTGTAAAATCCAGAAAGGCAGGACAGGCCATGGAGAACTGGGAGCCTTGTTATGCTGATGGGCGGGATGTAAATTGCCAACAGACACTCGAGAGAAGTGTATGGTGTTTCCTGAAACATCTAAAAAACAAAGCAACAGAGCCTAGGGCACTGCCACTTATGGTCCTATAGCTTAGGGAAATTAAAATCAAAAAGACACAGCCACCCCAAAGTTTGGGACGCCTCTGTTTACAAGAACCTCGTTTACAGTACAAGTTCAACATCGCAGAAAGTGAAAAATGGATAAAGAAGTTGTGGTATTCACTTACAAAGCAATATCACTCAGCAATGAAATCTATGTCATCAGGCCCTTAGCAGCACAATGAGTGGATTCAGGTATGATGATTCTAACTGAAATAAGTCACACAGAAAAAGAAACATCATAAGATATCAGTAATACACGGAATGGAAACTTGGCTACACAGGAACTGAATTACAGAACAGAACAGGGTCTCAAATTTAGAAAAACAACTTATGCTTGCTTAAGGGTAAAGGTGAGTTGGGGTGCTGCATAAAACCAGATATTGAAATGAGCACAGATAAAGTTCCTTAAGCCAAATATGGAATAGACAAGAGCTACTCCTTGCTCAACGAAATGGACTCAACACCGCATATTAAACGCCTAAGAATGTACCTGACTTGTAAGTATCTTAAAACCTATGGATTGCTATGTCTCCGAAAGAGAATCAAGCATGTGTACAGGGGCATAAACGCAGCAGTGATAGGATTGGAGAGGTTCGGTGAGCAAATGAAGACCCTTTGAAGTCATATTGCGTGGTACCCATTACACGGGTCTTAACTCTCCATGTTTAAGGTATTCTTCCTTCAGCTAAAACATGCATGTGGAACCCAAGTATGATCAACAATGTGAACGGGAGACGTGTTCAAATATGTCTCAGGTTTCCTCCCCTGGTACTCGGGTGCAACATTCCAGACGCTTTACTAACACTCTCCCCACTTGGAGAGTCAGCGCCTTTAACCTCCTGTTTGGCCCAGTTTGCAATTTCTGCGGAAGATGAACAGGAATAGCGAGAACCAATGAGAGACTAGCTGGAGGTGTCTGGACGGGCAAATTTAACTCTCATTTCCCACCAGGAAAAGGAAATAACGAAAGGCTCAGCGTGCCGTGCCGGAACCAGATTAGGGCCTGAAGCCATCCTGCGGTGTTGCGGCCAGGTCACAAGAAAGCTAGTTGAAGAAAGGAGCTCAGGGGCACTGTAATTCACAAACCTGCAGAGATATAAATGACAGCTATCGTCCAAAAATAGACTGAAGTAAGGCTGCCGAGAGGACTTGAAAGCGGGGCAGAATTGCAGGAAACCGATTTCAGGAGGTAGACTGGAATTGCATTGAAAGCATAGGAAAAGAGGCAGAACGTCCACAATGATGCACTTGGCCAAAAAGGGCGTATGCGTTTTTTCCTGAATATATTCAGGAAAAAACGCATACGCCCTTTTTGGCCAACCAAGCAAGCTTGCAAAGGAAATCTGCACTACAATGAAGTCTCACTTCCCCCCGGTCAAAAGGGCCATCTGAAAAAAGTGTAAAATCCAGAAAGGCAGGACAGGCCATGGAGAACTGGGAGCCTTGTTATGCTGATGGGCGGGATGTAAATTGCCAACAACCACTCGGGAGAAGTGTATGGTGTTTCCTGAAACATCTAAAAAACAAAGCAACAGAACCTAGGGCACTTCCACTTATGGTCCTATAGCTTAGGGAAATTAAAATCAAAAAGACACAGCCACCCCAAAGTTTGGAACGGCTCTGTTTATAAGAACCTCGTTTACAGTACAAGTTCAACATCGCAGAAAGTGAAAAATGGAGAAAGAAGTTGTGGTATTTACTTACAAAGCAATATCACTCAGCAATGAAATCTGTGTCATCAGGCCCTTAGCAGCACAATGAGTGGATTCTGGTATGATGATTCTAACTGAAATAAGTCACACAGAAAAAGAAACATCATAAGATATCAGTAATACACGGAATGTAAACTTGGCTACACAGGAACTGAATTACAGAACAGAACAGGGTCTCAAATTTAGAAAACCAACTTATTCTTGCTTAAGGGTAAAGGTGAGTTGGGGTGCTGCATAAAACCAGAGATTGAAATGAGCACAGATAAAGTTCCTTAAGCCAAATATGGAATAGACAAGAGCTACTCCTTGCTCAACGAAATGGACTCAACACCCCATATTAAACGCCTAAGAATGTACCTGACTAGTAAGTATCTTAAAACCTATGGATTGCTATCTCTCCAAAAGAGAATCAAGCATGTGTACAGGGGCATAAACGCAGCAGTGATAGGATTGGAGAGGTTCGGGGAGCAAATGAAGACCCTTTGAAGTCATATTGCATGCTACCCATTCCACGGGTTTCAACTACCCAGGTTTAAGGTATTCTTCCTTCAGCTAAAACATGCATGTGGAACTTAGAGTATGATCAACCATGTGATCGGGCGACGTGTTCAAATATGTCTCAGCTTTCCTCCCCTGGTACTCGGGTGCAACATTCCAGACGCTTTACTAACACTCTCCCCACTTGGAGAGTCAGTCCCTTTAACCTCCTGTTTGGCCCAGTTTGCAATTTCTGCGGAAGATGAACAGGAATAGCGAGAACCAATGAGAGGCTAGCTGGAGGTGTCTGGACGGGCAAATTTAACTCTCATTTCCCACCAGGAAGAGGAATTAACCAAAGGCTCAGCATGCCGGGCCGGAACCAGATTAGGGTCTGAAGCCATCCTGCGGTGTTGCGGCCAGGTCACAAGAAAGCGAGTTGAAGAAAGGAGCTCAGGGGCACTGTAATTCACAAACCTGCAGAGTTATAAATGACAGCTATCGTCCAAAAATAGACTGAAGTAAGGCTGCCAAGAGGACTTGAAAGCGGGGCAGAATTGCAGGAAACCGATTTCAGGAGGTAGACTGGAATTGCATTGAAAGCATAGGAAAAGAGGCAGAACGTCCACAATGATGCACTTGGCCAAAAAGGGCGTATGCGTTTTTTCCTGAATATATTCAGGAAAAAACGCATACGCCCTTTTTGGCCAACCAAGCAAGCTTGCAAAGGAAATCTGCACTACAATGAAGTCTCACTTCCCCCCGGTCAAAAGGGCCATCTGAAAAAAGTGTAAAATCCAGAAAGGCAGGACAGGCCATGGAGAACTGGGAGCCTTGTTATGCTGATGGGCGGGATGTAAATTGCCAACAGACAGTTGGGAGAAGTGTATGGTGTTTCCTGAAACATCTAAAAAACAAAGCAACAGAGCCTAGGGCACTGCCACTTATGGTCCTATAGCTTAGGGAAATTAAAATCAAAAAGACACAGCCACCCCAGAGTTTGGGACGCCTCTGTTTACAAGAACCTCGTTTACAGTACAAGTTCAACATCGCAGAAAGTGAAAAATGGATAAAGAAGTTGTGGTATTTACTTACAAAGCAATATCACTCAGCAATGAAATCTATGTCATCAGGCCCTTAGCATCACAATGAGTGGATTCAGGTATGATGATTCTAACTGAAATAAGTCACACAGAAAAAGAAATATCATAAGATATCAGTAATACACGGAATGTAAACTTGGCTACACAGGAACTGAATTACAGAACAGAACAGGGTCTCAAATTTAGAAAACCAACTTATGCTTGCTTAAGGGTAAAGGTGAGTTGGGGTGCTGCATAAAACCAGAGATTGAAATGAGCACAGATAAAGTTCCTTAAGTCAAATATGGAATAGACAAGAGCTACTCCTTGCTCAACGAAATGGACTCAACACCGCATATTAAACGCCTAAGAATGTACCTGACTAGTAAGTATCGTAAAACCTATGGATTGCTATGTCTCCAAAAGAGAATCAAGCATGTGTACAGGGGCATAAACGCAGCAGTGATAGGATTGGAGAGGTTCGGTGAGCAAATGAAGACCCTTTGAAGTCATATTGCATGGTACCCATTACACGGGTCTCAACTCTCCAGGTTTAAGGTATTCTTCCTTCAGCTAAAACTTGCATGTGGAAACCAAGTATGATCAACCATGTGAACGGGAGACGTGTTCAAATATGTCTCAGTTTTCCTCCTCTGGTACTCGGGTACAACATTCCAGACGCTTTACTAACACTCTCCCCACTTGGAGAGTCAGCGCCTTTAACCTCCTGTTTGGCCCAGTTTGCAATGTCTGCGGAAGATGAACAGGAATAGCGAGAACCAATGAGAGGCTAGCTGGAGGTGTCTGGACGGGCAAATTTAACTCTCATTTCCCACCAGGAAGAGGAATTAACCAAAGGCTCAGCGTGCCGTACCGGAACCAGATTAGGGCCTGAAGCCATCCTGCGGTGTTGCGGCCAGCTCAAAAGAAAGCGAGTTGAAGAAAGGAGCTCAGGGGCACTGTAATTCACAAACCTGCTGAGTTATAAATGACAGCTATCGTCCAAAAATATACTGAAGTAAGGCTGCCAAGAGGACTTGAAAGCGGGGCAGAATTGCAGGAAACCGATTTCAGGAGGTAGACTGGAATTGCATTGAAAGCATAGGAAAAGAGGCAGAACGTCCACAATGATGCACTTGGCCAAAAAGGGCGTATGCGTTTTTTCCTGAATATATTCAGGAAAAAACGCATACGCCCTTTTTGGCCAACCAAGCAAGCTTGCAAAGGAAATCTGCACTACAATGAAGTCTCACTTCCCCCCGGTCAAAAGGGCCATCTGAAAAAAGTGTAAAATCCAGAAAGGCAGGACAGGCCATGGAGAACTGGGAGCCTTGTTATGCTGATGGGCGGGATGTAAATTGCCAACAGACACTCGGGAGAAGTGTATGGTGTTTCCTGAAACATCTAAAAAACAAAGCAACAGAACCTAGGGCACTTCCACTTATGGTCCTATAGCTTAGGGAAATTAAAATCAAAAAGACACAGCCACCCCAAAGTTTGGAACGGCTCTGTTTACAAGAACCTCGTTTACAGTACAAGTTCAACATCGCAGAAAGTGAAAAATGGATAAAGAAGTTGTGGTATTTACTTACAAAGCAATATCACTCAGCAATGAAATCTGTGTCATCAGGCCCCTAGCAGCACAATGAGTGGATTCAGGTATGATGATTCTAACTGAAGTAAGTCACACAGAAAAAGAAACATCATAAGATATCAGTAATACACGGAATGGAAACTTGGCTACACAGGAACTGAATTACAGAACAGAACAGGGTCTCAAATTTAGAAAACCAACTTATGCTTGCTTAAGGGTAAAGGTGAGTTGGGGTGCTGCATAAAACCGGAGATTGAAATGAGCACAGATAAAGTTCCTTAAGTCAAATATGGAATAGACAAGAGCTACTCCTTGCTCAACGAAATGGACTCAACACCGCATATTAAATGCCTAAGAATGTACCTGACTAGTAAGTATCTTAAAACCTATGGATTGCTATGTCTCCGAAAGAGAATCAAGCATGTGTACAGGGGCATAAACGCAGCAGTGATAGGATTGGAGAGGTTCGGTGAGCAAATGAAGACCCTTTGAAGTCATATTGCATGGTACCCATTACACGGGTCTCAACTCTCCAGGTTTAAGGTATTCTTCCTTCAGCTAAAACATGCATGTGGAAACCAAGTATGATCAACCATGTGAATGGGAGACGTGTTCAAATATGTCTCAGTTTTCCTCCCCTGGTACTCGGGTGCAACATTCCAGACGCTTTACTAACACTCTCCCCACTTGGAGAGTCAGCGCCTTTAACCTGCTGTTTGGACCAGTTTGCAATTTCTGCGGAAGATGAACAGGAATAGCGAGAACCAATGAGAGGCTAGCTGGAGGTGTCTGGACGGGCAAATTTAACTCTCATTTCCCACCAGGAAGAGGAAATAACCAAAGGCTCAGCGTGCCGTACCGGAACCAGATTAGGGCCTGAAGCCATCCTGCGGTGTTGCGGCCAGGTCACAAGAAAGCGAGTTGAAGAAAGGAGCTCAGGGGCACTGTAATTCACAAACCTGCAGAGTTATAAATGACAGCTATCGTCCAAAAATAGACTGAAATAAGGCTGCCAAGAGGACTTGATAGCGGGGCAGAATTGCAGGAAACCGATTTCAGGAGGTAGACTGGAATTGCATTGAAAGCATAGGAAAAGAGGCAGAACGTCCACAATGATGCACTTGGCCAAAAAGGGCGTATGCGTTTTTTCCTGAATATATTCAGGAAAAAACGCATACGCCCTTTTTGGCCAACCAAGCAAGCTTGCAAAGGAAATCTGCACTACAATGAAGTCTCACTTCCCCCCGGTCAAAAGGGCCATCTGAAAAAAGTGTAAAATCCAGAAAGGCAACAGGTCATTGAGAACTGGGAGCCTTGTTATGCTGATGGGCGGGATGTAAGTTGCCAACAGACACTTGGGAGAAGTGTATGGTGTTTCCTGAAACATCTAAAAAACAAAGCAACAGAGCCTAGGGCACTTCCACTTATGGTCCTATAGCTTAGGGAAATTAAAATCAAAAAGACACAGCCACCCCAAAGTTTGGAACGGCTCTGTTTACAAGAACCTCGTTTACAGTACAAGTTCAACATCGCAGAAAGTGAAAAATGGATAAAGAAGTTGTGGTATTCACTTACAAAGCAATATCACTCAGCAATGAAATCTATGTCATCAGGCCCTTAGCAGCACAATGAGTGGATTCAGGTATGATGATTCTAACTGAAATAAGTCACACAGAAAAAGAAACATCATAAGATATCAGTAATACACGGAATGGAAACTTGGCTACACAGGAACTGAATTACAGAACAGAACAGGGTCTCAAATTTAGAAAAACAACTTATGCTTGCTTAAGGGTAAAGGTGAGTTGGGGTGCTGCATAAAACCAGAGATTGAAATGAGCACAGATAAAGTTCCTTAAGCCAAATATGGAATAGACAAGAGCTACTCCTTGCTCAACGAAATGGACTCAACACCGCATATTAAACGCCTAAGAATGTACCTGACTTGTAAGTATCTTAAAACCTATGGATTGCTATGTCTCCGAAAGAGAATCAAGCATGTGTACAGGGGCATAAACGCAGCAGTGATAGGATTGGAGAGGTTCAGTGAGCAAATGAAGACCCTTTGAAGTCATATTGCATGGTACCCATTCCACGGGTTTCAACTACCCAGGTTTAAGGTATTCTTTCTTCAGCTAAAACATGCATGTGGAACCTAGAGTATGATCAACCATGTGATCGGGAGACGTGTTCAAATATGTCTCAGTTTTCCTCCCCTGGTACTCGGGTGCAACATTCCAGACGCTTTACTAACACTCTCCCCACTTGGAGAGTCAGCGCCTTTAACCTCCTGTTTGGTCCAGTTTGCAATTTCTGCGGAAGATGAACAGGAATAGCGAGAACCAATGAGAGGCTAGCTGGAGGTGTCTGGACGGGCAAATTTAACTCTCATTTCCCACCAGGAAGAGGAATTAACCAAAGGCTCAGCATGCCAGGCCGGAACCAGATTAGGGCCTGAAACCATCCTGCGGTGTTGCGGCCAGGTCACAAGAAAGCGAGTTGAAGAAAGGAGCTCAGGGGCACTGTAATTCACAAACCTGCAGAGTTATAAATGACAGCTATCGTCCAAAAATAGACTGAAGTAAGGCTGCCAAGAGGACTTGAAAGCGGGGCAGAATTGCAGGAAACCGATTTCAGGAGGTAGACTGGAATTGCATTGAAAGCATAGGAAAAGAGGCAGAACATCCACAATGATGCACTTGGCCAAAAAGGGCGTATGCGTTTTTTCCTGAATATATTCAGGAAAAAACGCATACGCCCTTTTTGGCCAACCAAGCAAGCTTGCAAAGGAAATCTGCACTACAATGAAGTCTCACTTCCCCCCGGTCAAAAGGGCCATCTGAAAAAAGTGTAAAATCCAGAAAGGCAGGACAGGCCATGGAGAACTGGGAGCCTTGTTATGCTGATGGGCGGGATGTAAATTGCCAACAGACACTCGGGAGAAGTGTATGGTGTTTCCTGAAACATCTAAAAAACAAAGCAACAGAGCCTAGGGCACTGCCACTTATGGTCCTATAGCTTAGGGAAATTAAAATCAAAAAGACACAGCCACCCCAAAGTTTGGGACGCCTCTGTTTACAAGAACCTCGTTTACAGTACAAGTTCAACATCGCAGAAAGTGAAAAATGGATAAAGAAGTTGTGGTATTTACTTACAAAGCAATATCACTCAGCAATGAAATCTATGTCATCAGGCCCTTAGCATCACAATGAGTGGATTCAGGTATGATGATTCTAACTGAAATAAGTCACACAGAAAAAGAAACATCATAAGATATCAGTAATACACGGAATGGAAACTTGGCTACACAGGAACTGAATTACAGAACAGAACAGGGTCTCAAATTTAGAAAACCAACTTATGCTTGCTTAAGGGTAAAGGTGAGTTGGGGTGTTGCATAAAACCAGAGATTGAAATGAGCACAGATAAAGTTCCTTAAGTCAAATATGGAATAGACAAGAGCTACTCCTTGCTCAACGAAATGGACTCAACACCGCATATTAAACGCCTAAGAATGTACCTGACTAGTAAGTATCGTAAAACCTATGGATTGCTATGTCTCCAAAAGAGAATCAAGCATGTGTACAGGGGCATAAACGCAGCAGTGATAGGATTGGAGAGGTTCGGTGAGCAAATGAAGACCCTTTGAAGTCATATTGCATGGTACCCATTACACGGGTCTCAACTCTCCAGGTTTAAGGTATTCTTCCTTCAGCTAAAACATGCATGTGGAAACCAAGTATGATCAACCATGTGAATGGGAGACGTGTTCAAATATGTCTCAGTTTTCCTCCCCTGGTACTCGGGTGCAACATTCCAGATGCTTTACTAACACTCTCCCCACTTGGAGAGTCAGCGCCTTTAACCTCCTGTTTGGCCCAGTTTGCAATTTCTGCGGAAGATGAACAGGAATAGCGAGAACCAATGAGAGGCTAGCTGGAGGTGTCTGGACGGGCAAATTTAACTCTCATTTCCCACCAGGAAGAGGAATTAACCAAAGGCTCAGCGTGCCGTACCGGAACCAGATTAGGGCCTGAAGCCATCCTGCGGTGTTGCGGCCAGCTCAAAAGAAAGCGAGTTGAAGAAAGGAGCTCAGGGGCACTGTAATTCACAAACCTGCCGAGTTATAAATGACAGCTATCATCCAAAAATAGACTGAAGTAAGGCTGCCAAGAGGACTTGAAAGCGGCGCAGAATTGCAGGAAACCGATTTCAGGAAGTAGACTGGAATTGCATTGAAAGCATTGGAAAAGAGGCAGAACGTCCACAATGATGCACTTGGCCAAAAAGGGCGTATGCGTTTTTTCCTGAATATATTCAGGAAAAAACGCATACGCCCTTTTTGGCCAACCAAGCAAGCTTGCAAAGGAAATCTGCACTACAATGAAGTCTCACTTCCCCCCGGTCAAAAGGGCCATCTGAAAAAAGTGTAAAATCCAGAAAGGCAGGACAGGCCATGGAGAACTGGGAGCCTTGTTATGCTGATGGGCGGGATGTAAATTGCCAACAGACACTCGGGAGAAGTGTATGGTGTTTCCTGAAACATCTAAAAAACAAAGCAACAGAACCTAGGGCACTTCCACTTATGGTCCTATAGCTTAGGGAAATTAAAATCAAAAAGACACAGCCACCCCAAAGTTTGGAACGGCTCTGTTTACAAGAACCTCGTTTACAGTACAAGTTCAACATCGCAGAAAGTGAAAAATGGATAAAGAAGTTGTGGTATTTACTTACAAAGCAATATCACTCAGCAATGAAATCTGTGTCATCAGGCCCTTAGCAGCACAATGAGTGGATTCAGGTATGATGATTCTAACTGAAGTAAGTCACACAGAAAAAGAAACATCATAAGATATCAGTAATACACGGAATGTAAACTTGGCTACACAGGAACTGAATTACAGAACAGAACAGGGTCTCAAATTTAGAAAACCAACTTATGCTTGCTTAAGGGTAAAGGTGAGTTGGGGTGCTGCATAAAACCAGAGATTGAAATGAGCACAGATAAAGTTCCTTAAGCCAAATATGGAATAGACAAGAGCTACTCCCTGCTCAACGAAATGGACTCAACACCGCATATTAAATGCCTAAGAATGTACCTGACTAGTAAGTATCTTAAAACCTATGGATTGCTATGTCTCCGAAAGAGAATCAAGCATGTGTACAGGGGCATAAACGCAGCAGTGATAGGATTGGAGAGGTTCGGTGAGCAAATGAAGACCCTTTGAAGTCATATTGCATGGTACCCATTACACGGGTCTCAACTCTCCAGGTTTAAGGTATTCTTCCTTCAGCTAAAACATGCATGTGGAACCCAAGTATGATCAACCATGTGAACGGGAGACGTGTTCAAATATGTCTCAGTTTTCCGCCCCTGGTACTCGGGTGCAACATTCCAGACGCTTTACTAACACTCTCCCCACTTGGAGAGTCAGCGCCTTTAACCTCCTGTTTGGCCCAGTTTGCAATTTCTGCGGAAGATGAACAGGAATAGCGAGAACCAATGAGAGGCTAGCTGGAGGTGTCTGGACGGGCAAATTTAACTCTCATTTCCCACCAGGAAGAGGAATTAACCAAAGGCTCAGCATGCTGGGCCGGAACCAGATTAGGGCCTGAAGCCATCCTGCGGTGTTGCGGCCAGGTCACAAGAAAGCGAGTTGAAGAAAGGAGCTCAGGGGCACTGTAATTCACAAACCTGCAGAGTTATAAATGACAGCTATCGTCCAAAAATAGACTGAAGTAAGGCTGCCAAGAGGACTTGAAAGCGGGGCAGAATTGCAGGAAACCGATTTCAGGAGGTAGACTGGAATTGCATTGAAAGCATAGGAAAAGAGGCAGAACGTCCACAATGATGCACTTGGCCAAAAAGGGCGTATGCGTATTTTCCTGAATATATTCAGGAAAAAACGCATACGCCCTTTTTGGCCAACCAAGCAAGCTTGCAAAGGAAATCTGCACTACAATGAAGTCTCACTTCCCCCCGGTCAAAAGGGCCATCTGAAAAAAGTGTAAAATCCAGAAAGGCAGGACAGGCCATGGAGAACTGGGAGCCTTGTTATGCTGATGGGCGGGATGTAAATTGCCAACAGACACTCGGGAGAAGTGTATGGTGTTTCCTGAAACATCTAAAAAACAAAGCAACAGAGCCTAGGGCACTGCCACTTATGGTCCTATAGCTTAGGGAAATTAAAATCAAAAAGACACAGCCACCCCAAAGTTTGGAACGGCTCTGTTTACAAGAACCTCGTTTACAGTACAAGTTCAACATCGCAGAAAGTGAAAAATGGATAAAGAAGTTGTGGTATTTACTTACAAAGCAATATCACTCAGCAATGAAATCTATGTCATCAGGCCCTTAGCATCACAATGAGTGGATTCAGGTATGATGATTCTAACTGAAATAAGTCACACAGAAAAAGAAACATCATAAGATATCAGTAATACACGGAATGTAAACTTGGCTACACAGGAACTGAATTACAGAACAGAACAGGGTCTCAAATTTAGAAAACCAACTTATGCTTGCTTAAGGGTAAAGGTGAGTTGGGGTGCTGCATAAAACCAGAGATTGAAATGAGCACAGATAAAGTTCCTTAAGTCAAATATGGAATAGACAAGAGCTACTCCTTGCTCAACGAAATGGACTCAACACCGCATATTAAACGCCTAAGAATGTACCTGACTAGTAAGTATCTTAAAACCTATGGATTGCTATGTCTCCGAAAGAGAATCAAGCATGTGTACAGGGGCATAAACGCAGCAGTGATAGGATTGGAGAGGTTCGGTGAGCAAATGAAGACCCTTTGAAGTCATATTGCATGGTACCCATTACACGGGTCTCAACTCTCCAGGTTTAAGGTATTCTTCCTTCAGCTAAAACATGCATGTGGAACCCAAGTATGATCAACCATGTGAACGGGAGACGTGTTCAAATATGTCTCAGTTTTCCGCCCCTGGTACTCGGGTGCAACATTCCAGACGCTTTACTAACACTCTCCCCACTTGGAGAGTCAGCGCCTTTAACCTCCTGTTTGGCCCAGTTTGCAATTTCTGCGGAAGATGAACAGGAATAGCGAGAACCAATGAGAGGCTAGCTGGAGGTGTCTGGACGGGCAAATTTAACTCTCATTTCCCACCAGGAAGAGGAATTAACCAAAGGCTCAGCATGCTGGGCCGGAACCAGATTAGGGCCTGAAGCCATCCTGCGGTGTTGCGGCCAGGTCACAAGAAAGCGAGTTGAAGAAAGGAGCTCAGGGGCACTGTAATTCACAAACCTGCAGAGTTATAAATGACAGCTATCGTCCAAAAATAGACTGAAGTAAGGCTGCCAAGAGGACTTGAAAGCGGGGCAGAATTGCAGGAAACCGATTTCAGGAGGTAGACTGGAATTGCATTGAAAGCATAGGAAAAGAGGCAGAACGTCCACAATGATGCACTTGGCCAAAAAGGGCGTATGCGTATTTTCCTGAATATATTCAGGAAAAAACGCATACGCCCTTTTTGGCCAACCAAGCAAGCTTGCAAAGGAAATCTGCACTACAATGAAGTCTCACTTCCCCCCGGTCAAAAGGGCCATCTGAAAAAAGTGTAAAATCCAGAAAGGCAGGACAGGCCATGGAGAACTGGGAGCCTTGTTATGCTGATGGGCGGGATGTAAATTGCCAACAGACACTCGGGAGAAGTGTATGGTGTTTCCTGAAACATCTAAAAAACAAAGCAACAGAGCCTAGGGCACTGCCACTTATGGTCCTATAGCTTAGGGAAATTAAAATCAAAAAGACACAGCCACCCCAAAGTTTGGGACGCCTCTGTTTACAAGAACCTCGTTTACAGTACAAGTTCAACATCGCAGAAAGTGAAAAATGGATAAAGAAGTTGTGGTATTTACTTACAAAGCAATATCACTCAGCAATGAAATCTATGTCATCAGGCCCTTAGCATCACAATGAGTGGATTCAGGTATGATGATTCTAACTGAAATAAGTCACACAGAAAAAGAAACATCATAAGATATCAGTAATACACGGAATGTAAACTTGGCTACACAGGAACTGAATTACAGAACAGAACAGGGTCTCAAATTTAGAAAACCAACTTATGCTTGCTTAAGGGTAAAGGTGAGTTGGGGTGCTGCATAAAACCAGAGATTGAAATGAGCACAGATAAAGTTCCTTAAGTCAAATATGGAATAGACAAGAGCTACTCCTTGCTCAACGAAATGGACTCAACACCGCATATTAAACGCCTAAGAATGTACCTGACTAGTAAGTATCGTAAAACCTATGGATTGCTATGTCTCCAAAAGAGAATCAAGCATGTGTACAGGGGCATAAACGCAGCAGTGATAGGATTGGAGAGGTTCGGTGAGCAAATGAAGACCCTTTGAAGTCATATTGCATGGTACCCATTACACGGGTCTCAACTCTCCAGGTTTAAGGTATTCTTCCTTCAGCTAAAACATGCATGTGGAAACCAAGTATGATCAACCATGTGAACGGGAGACGTGTTCAAATATGTCTCAGTTTTCCTCCCCTGGTACTCGGGTGCAACATTCCAGACGCTTTACTAACACTCTCCCCACTTGGAGAGTCAGCGCCTTTAACCTCCTGTTTGGCCCAGTTTGCAATTTCTGCGGAAGATGAACAGGAATAGCGAGAACCAATGAGAGGCTAGCTGGAGGTGTCTGGACGGGCAAATTTAACTCTCATTTCCCACCAGGAAGAGGAATTAACCAAAGGCTCAGCGTGCCGTACCGGAACCAGATTAGGGCCTGAAGCCATCCTGCGGTGTTGCGGCCAGCTCAAAAGAAAGCGAGTTGAAGAAAGGAGCTCAGGGGCACTGTAATTCACAAACCTGCCGAGTTATAAATGACAGCTATCGTCCAAAAATGTACTGAAGTAAGGCTGCCAAGAGGACTTGAAAGCGGGGCAGAATTGCAGGAAACCGATTTCAGGAGGTAGACTGGAATTGCATTGAAAGCATTGGAAAAGAGGCAGAACGTCCACAATGATGCACTTGGCCAAAAAGGGCGTATGTGTTTTTTCCTGAATATATTCAGGAAAAAACGCATACGCCCTTTTTGGCCAACCAAGCAAGCTTGCAAAGGAAATCTGCACTACAATGAAGTCTCACTTCCCCCCGGTCAAAAGGGCCATCTGAAAAAAGTGTAAAATCAAGAAAGGCAGGACAGGCCATGGAGAACTGGGAGCCTTGTTATGCTGATGGGCGGGATGTAAATTGCCAACAGACACTCGGGAGAAGTGTATGGTGTTTCCTGAAACATCTAAAAAACAAAGCAACAGAACCTAGGGCACTTCCACTTATGGTCCTATAGCTTAGGGAAATTAAAATCAAAAAGACACAGCCACCCCAAAGTTTGGAACGGCTCTGTTTACAAGAACCTCGTTTACAGTACAAGTTCAACATCGCAGAAAGTGAAAAATGGATAAAGAAGTTGTGGTATTTACTTACAAAGCAATATCACTCAGCAATGAAATCTGTGTCATCAGGCCCTTAGCAGCACAATGAGTGGATTCAGGTATGATGATTCTAACTGAAGTAAGTGACACAGAAAAAGAAACATCATAAGATATCAGTAATACACGGAATGTAAACTTGGCTACACAGGAACTGAATTACAGAACAGAACAGGGTCTCAAATTTAGAAAACCAACTTATGCTTGCTTAAGGGTAAAGGTGAGTTGGGGTGCTGCATAAAACCAGAGATTGAAATGAGCACAGATAAAGTTCCTTAAGTCAAATATGGAATAGACAAGAGCTACTCCTTGCTCAACGAAATGGACTCAACACCGGATATTAAATGCCTAAGAATGTACCTGACTAGTAAGTATCTTAAAACCTATGGATTGCTATGTCTCCGAAAGAGAATCAAGCATGTGTACAGGGGCATAAACGCAGCAGTGATAGGATTGGAGAGGTTCGGTGAGCAAATGAAGACCCTTTAAAGTCATATTGCATGGTACCCAGTACACGGGTCTTAACTCTCCAGGTTTAAGGTATTCTTCCTTCAGCTAAAACATGCATGTGGAACCCAAGTATGATCAACCATGTGAACGGGAGACGTGTTCAAATATGTCTCAGTTTTCCTCCCCTGGTACTCAGGTGCAACATTCCAGACGCTTTACTAACACTCTCCCCACTTGGAGAGTCAGCGCCTTTAACCTCCTGTTTGGCCCAGTTTGCAATTTCTGCGGAAGATGAACAGGAATAGCGAGAACCAATGAGAGGCTAGCTGCAGGTGTCTGGACGGGCAAATTTAACTCTCATTTCCCACCAGGAAGAGGAATTAACCAAAGGCTCAGCATGCCGGCCCGGAACTAGATTAGGGCCTGAAGCCATCCTGTGGTGTTGCGGCCAGGTCACAAGAAAGCGAGTTGAAGAAAGGAGCTCAGGGGCACTGTAATTCACAAACCTGCAGAGTTATAAATGACAGCTATCGTCCAAAAATAGACTGAAGTAAGGCTGCCAAGAGGACTTGAAAGCGGGGCAGAATTGCAGGAAACCGATTTCAGGAGGTAGACTGGAATTGCATTGAAAGCATAGGAAAAGAGGCAGAACGTCCACAATGATGCACTTGGCCAAAAAGGGCGTATGCGTTTTTTCCTGAATATATTCAGGAAAAACCGCATACGCCCTTTTTGGCCAACCAAGCAAGCTTGCAAAGGAAATCTGCACTACAATGAAGTCTCACTTCCCCCCGGTCAAAAGGGCCATCTGAAAAAAGTGTAAAATCCAGAAAGGCAGGACAGGCCATGGAGAACTGGGAGCCTTGTTATGCTGATGGGCGGGATGTAAATTGCCAACAACCACTCGGGAGAAGTGTATGGTGTTTCCTGAAACATCTAAAAAACAAAGCAACAGAACCTAGGGCACTTCCACTTATGGTCCTATAGCTTAGGGAAATTAAAATCAAAAAGACACAGCCACCCGAAAGTTTGGAACGGCTCTGTTTACAAGATCCTCGTTTACAGTACAAGTTCAACATCACAGAAAGTGAAAAATGGATAAAGAAGTTGTGGTATTTACTTACAAAGCAATATCACTCAGCAATGAAATCTGTGTCATCAGGCCCTTAGCAGCACAGTGAGTGGATTCAGTTACGATGATTCTAACTGAAATAAGTCACACAGAAAAAGAAACATCATAAGATATCAGTAATACACGGAATGTAAACTTGGCTACACAGGAACTGAATTACAGAACAGAACAGGGTCTCAAATTTAGAAAACCAACTTATGCTTGCTTAAGGGTAAAGGTGAGTTGGGGTGCTGCATAAAACCAGAGATTGAAATGAGCACAGATAAAGTTCCTTAAGTCAAATATGGAATAGACAAGAGCTACTCCTTGCTCAACGAAATGGACTCAACACCGCATATTAAACGCCTAAGAATGTACCTGACTAGTAAGTATCGTAAAACCTATGGATTGCTATGTCTCCAAAAGAGAATCAAGCATGTGTACAGGGGCATAAATGCAGCAGTGATAGGATTGGAGAGGTTCGGTGAGCAAATGAAGACGCTTTGAAGTCATATTGCATGGTACCCATTACACGGGTCTCAACTCTCCAGGTTTAAGGTATTCTTCCTTCAGCTAAAACATGCATGTGGAACCCAAGTATGATCAACCATGTGAACGGGAGACGTGTTCAAATATGTCTCAGTTTTCCTCCCCTGGTACTCGGGTGCAACATTCCAGACGCTTTACTAACACTCTCCCCACTTGGAGAGTCAGCGCCTTTAACCTCCTGTTTGGCCCAGTTTGCAATTTCTGCGGAAGATGAACAGGAATAGCGAGAACCAATGAGAGGCTAGCTGGAGGTGTCTGGACGGGCAAATTTAACTCTCATTTCCCACCAGGAAGAGGGAATAACCAAAGGCTCAGCGTGCCGTACCGGAACCAGATTAGGGCCTGAAGCCATCCTGCGGTGTTGCGGCCAGCTCTAAAGAAAGCGAGTTGAAGAAAGGAGCTCAGGGGCACTGTAATTCACAAACCTGCAGAGTTATAAATGACAGCTATCGTCCAAAAATAGACTGAAGTAAGGCTGCCAAGAGGACTTGAAAGCGGGGCAGAATTGCAGGAAACCGATTTCAGGAGGTAGACTGGAATTGCATTGAAAGCATTGGAAAAGAGGCAGAACGTCCACAATGATGCACTTGGCCAAAAAGGGCGTATGCGTTTTTTCCTGAATATATTCAGGAAAAAACGCATACGCCCTTTTTGGCCAACCAAGCAAGCTTGCAAAGGAAATCTGCACTACAATGAAGTCTCACTTCCCCCCGGTCAAAAGGGCCATCTGAAAAAAGTGTCAAATCCAGAAAGGCAGGACAGGCCATGGAGAACTGGGAGCCTTGTTATGCTGATGGGCGGGATGTAAATTGCCAACAACCACTCGTGAGAAGTGTATGGTGTTTCCTGAAACATCTAAAAAACAAAGCAACAGAACCTAGGGCACTTCCACTTATGGTCCTATAGCTTAGGGAAATTAAAATCAAAAAGACACAGCCACCCCAAAGTTTGGAACGGCTCTGTTTACAAGAACCTCGTTTACAGTACAAGTTCAACATCGCAGAAAGTGAAAAATGGATAAAGAAGTTGTGGTATTTACTTACAAAGCAATATCACTCAGCAATGAAATCTGTGTCATCAGGCCCTTAGCAGCACAATGAGTGGATTCAGGTATGATGATTCTAACTGAAGTAAGTGACACAGAAAAAGAAACATCATAAGATATCAGTAATACACGGAATGTAAACTTGGCTACACAGGAACTGAATTACAGAACAGAACAGGGTCTCAAATTTAGAAAACCAACTTATGCTTGCTTAAGGGTAAAGGTGAGTTGGGGTGCTGCATAAAACCAGAGATTGAAATGAGCACAGATAAAGTTCCTTAAGTCAAATATGGAATAGACAAGAGCTACTCCTTGCTCAACGAAATGGACTCAACACCGGATATTAAATGCCTAAGAATGTACCTGACTAGTAAGTATCTTAAAACCTATGGATTGCTATGTCTCCGAAAGAGAATCAAGCATGTGTACAGGGGCATAAACGCAGCAGTGATAGGATTGGAGAGGTTCGGTGAGCAAATGAAGACCCTTTGAAGTCATATTGCATGGTACCCAGTACACGGGTCTTAACTCTCCAGGTTTAAGGTATTCTTCCTTCAGCTAAAACATGCATGTGGAACCCAAGTATGATCAACCATGTGAACGGGAGACGTGTTCAAATATGTCTCAGTTTTCCTCCCCTGGTACTCGGGTGCAACATTCCAGACGCTTTACTAACACTCTCCCCACTTGGAGAGTCAGCGCCTTTAACCTCCTGTTTGGCCCAGTTTGCAATTTCTGCGGAAGATGAACAGGAATAGCGAGAACCAATGAGAGGCTAGCTGCAGGTGTCTGGACGGGCAAATTTAACTCTCATTTCCCACCAGGAAGAGGAATTAACCAAAGGCTCAGCATGCCGGCCCGGAACTAGATTAGGGCCTGAAGCCATCCTGTGGTGTTGCGGCCAGGTCACAAGAAAGCGAGTTGAAGAAAGGAGCTCAGGGGCACTGTAATTCACAAACCTGCAGAGTTATAAATGACAGCTATCGTCCAAAAATAGACTGAAGTAAGGCTGCCAAGAGGACTTGAAAGCGGGGCAGAATTGCAGGAAACCGATTTCAGGAGGTAGACTGGAATTGCATTGAAAGCATAGGAAAAGAGGCAGAACGTCCACAATGATGCACTTGGCCAAAAAGGGCGTATGCGTTTTTTCCTGAATATATTCAGGAAAAAACGCATACGCCCTTTTTGGCCAACCAAGCAAGCTTGCAAAGGAAATCTGCACTACAATGAAGTCTCACTTCCCCCCGGTCAAAAGGGCCATCTGAAAAAAGTGTAAAATCCAGAAAGGCAGGACAGGCCATGGAGAACTGGGAGCCTTGTTATGCTGATGGGCGGGATGTAAATTGCCAACAACCACTCGGGAGAAGTGTATGGTGTTTCCTGAAACATCTAAAAAACAAAGCAACAGAACCTAGGGCACTTCCACTTATGGTCCTATAGCTTAGGGAAATTAAAATCAAAAAGACACAGCCACCCGAAAGTTTGGAACGGCTCTGTTTACAAGATCCTCGTTTACAGTACAAGTTCAACATCACAGAAAGTGAAAAATGGATAAAGAAGTTGTGGTATTTACTTACAAAGCAATATCACTCAGCAATGAAATCTGTGTCATCAGGCCCTTAGCAGCACAGTGAGTGGATTCAGTTACGATGATTCTAACTGAAATAAGTCACACAGAAAAAGAAACATCATAAGATATCAGTAATACACGGAATGTAAACTTGGCTACACAGGAACTGAATTACAGAACAGAACAGGGTCTCAAATTTAGAAAACCAACTTATGCTTGCTTAAGGGTAAAGGTGAGTTGGGGTGCTGCATAAAACCAGAGATTGAAATGAGCACAGATAAAGTTCCTTAAGTCAAATATGGAATAGACAAGAGCTACTCCTTGCTCAACGAAATGGACTCAACACCGCATATTAAACGCCTAAGAATGTACCTGACTAGTAAGTATCGTAAAACCTATGGATTGCTATGTCTCCAAAAGAGAATCAAGCATGTGTACAGGGGCATAAATGCAGCAGTGATAGGATTGGAGAGGTTCGGTGAGCAAATGAAGACGCTTTGAAGTCATATTGCATGGTACCCATTACACGGGTCTCAACTCTCCAGGTTTAAGGTATTCTTCCTTCAGCTAAAACATGCATGTGGAACCCAAGTATGATCAACCATGTGAACGGGAGACGTGTTCAAATATGTCTCAGTTTTCCTCCCCTGGTACTCGGGTGCAACATTCCAGACGCTTTACTAACACTCTCCCCACTTGGAGAGTCAGCGCCTTTAACCTCCTGTTTGGCCCAGTTTGCAATTTCTGCGGAAGATGAACAGGAATAGCGAGAACCAATGAGAGGCTAGCTGGAGGTGTCTGGACGGGCAAATTTAACTCTCATTTCCCACCAGGAAGAGGGAATAACCAAAGGCTCAGCGTGCCGTACCGGAACCAGATTAGGGCCTGAAGCCATCCTGCGGTGTTGCGGCCAGCTCTAAAGAAAGCGAGTTGAAGAAAGGAGCTCAGGGGCACTGTAATTCACAAACCTGCAGAGTTATAAATGACAGCTATCGTCCAAAAATAGACTGAAGTAAGGCTGCCAAGAGGACTTGAAAGCGGGGCAGAATTGCAGGAAACCGATTTCAGGAGGTAGACTGGAATTGCATTGAAAGCATAGGAAAAGAGGCAGAACGTCCACAATGATGCACTTGGCCAAAAAGGGCGTATGCGTTTTTTCCTGAATATATTCAGGAAAAAACGCATACGCCCTTTTTGGCCAACCAAGCAAGCTTGCAAAGGAAATCTGCACTACAATGAAGTCTCACTTCCCCCCGGTCAAAAGGGCCATCTGAAAAAAGTGTAAAATCCAGAAAGGCAGGACAGGCCATGGAGAACTGGGAGCCTTGTTATGCTGATGGGCGGGATGTAAATTGCCAACAACCACTCGGGAGAAGTGTATGGTGTTTCCTGAAACATCTAAAAAACAAAGCAACAGAACCTAGGGCACTTCCACTTATGGTCCTATAGCTTAGGGAAATTAAAATCAAAAAGACACAGCCACCCCAAAGTTTGGAACGGCTCTGTTTACAAGAACCTCGTTTACAGTACAAGTTCAACATCGCAGAAAGTGAAAAATGGATAAAGAAGTTGTGGTATTTACTTACAAAGCAATATCACTCAGCAATGAAATCTGTGTCATCAGGCCCTTAGCAGCACAATGAGTGGATTCAGGTATGATGATTCTAACTGAAGTAAGTCACACAGAAAAAGAAACATCATAAGATATCAGTAATACACGGAATGGAAACTTGGCTACACAGGAACTGAATTACAGAACAGAACAGGGTCTCAAATTTAGAAAACCAACTTATGCTTGCTTAAGGGTAAAGGTGAGGTGGGGTGCTGCATAAAACCAGAGATTGAAATGAGCACAGATAAAGTTCCTTAAGTCAAATATGGAATAGACAAGAGCTACTCCTTGCTCAACGAAATGGACTCAACACCGCATATTAAACGCCTAAGAATGCACCTGACTAGTAAGTATCTTAAAACCTATGGATTGCTATGTCTCCGAAAGAGAATGAAGCATGGGTACAGGGGCATAAACGCAGCAGTGATAGGATTGGAGAGGTTCGGTGAGCAAATGAAGACGCTTTGAAGTAATATTGCATGGTACCCATTACACGGGTCTCAACTCTCCAGGTTTAAGGTATTCTTCCTTCAGCTAAAACATGCATGTGGAACCCAAGTATGATCAACCATGTGAACGGGAGACGTGTTCAAATATGTCTCAGTTTTCCTCCCCTGGTACTCGGGTGCAACATTCCAGACGCTTTACTAACACTCTCCCCACTTGGAGAGTCAGCACCTTTAACCTCCTGTTTGGCCCAGTTTGCAATTTCTGCGGAAGATGAACAGGAATAGCGAGAACCAATGAGAGGCTAGCTGGAGGTGTCTGGACGGGCAAATTTAACTCTCATTTCCCACCAGGAAGAGGAAATAACCAAAGGCTCAGCGTGCCGTACCGGAACCAGATTAGGGCCTGAAGCCATCCTGCGGTGTTGCGGCCAGCTCTAAAGAAAGCGAGTTGAAGAAAGGAGCTCAGGGGCACTGTAATTCACAAACCTGCAGAGTTATAAATGACAGCTATCGTCCAAAAATAGACTGAAGTAAGGCTGCCAAGAGGACTTGAAAGCGGGGCAGAATTGCAGGAAACCGATTTCAGGAGGTAGACTGGAATTGCATTGAAAGCATAGGAAAAGAGGCAGAACGTCCACAATGATGCACTTGGCCAAAAAGGGCGTATGCGTTTTTTCCTGAATATATTCAGGAGAAAACGCATACGCCCTTTTTGGCCAACCAAGCAAGCTTGCAAAGGAAATCTGCACTACAATGAAGTCTCACTTCCCCCCGGTCAAAAGGGCCATCTGAAAAAAGTGTAAAATCCAGAAAGGCAGGACAGGCCATGGAGAACTGGGAGCCTTGTTATGCTGATGGGCGGGATGTAAATTGCCAACAGACACTCGGGAGAAGTGTATGGTGTTTCCTGAAACATCTAAAAAACAAAGCAACAGAGCCTAGGGCACTGCCACTTATGGTCCTATAGCTTAGGGAAATTAAAATCAAAAAGACACAGCCACCCCAAAGTTTGGGACGCCTCTGTTTACAAGAACCTCGTTTACAGTACAAGTTCAACATCGCAGAAAGTGAAAAATGGATAAAGAAGTTGTGGTATTTACTTACAAAGCAATATCACTCAGCAATGAAATCTATGTCATCAGGCCCTTAGCATCACAATGAGTGGATTCAGGTATGATGATTCTAACTGAAATAAGTCACACAGAAAAAGAAACATCATAAGATATCAGTAATACACGGAATGTAAACTTGGCTACACAGGAACTGAATTACAGAACAGAACAGGGTCTCAAATTTAGAAAACCAACTTATGCTTGCTTAAGGGTAAAGGTGAGTTGGGGTGCTGCATAAAACCAGAGATTGAAATGAGCACAGATAAAGTTCCTTAAGTCAAATATGGAATAGACAAGAGCTACTCCTTGCTCAACGAAATGGACTCAACACCGCATATTAAACGCCTAAGAATGTACCTGACTAGTAAGTATCGTAAAACCTATGGATTGCTATGTCTCCAAAAGAGAATCAAGCATGTGTACAGGGGCATAAACGCAGCAGTGATAGGATTGGAGAGGTTCGGTGAGCAAATGAAGACCCTTTGAAGTCATATTGCATGGTACCCATTACACGGGTCTCAACTCTCCAGGTTTAAGGTATTCTTCCTTCAGCTAAAACATGCATGTGGAAACCAAGTATGATCAACCATGTGAACAGGAGACGTGTTCAAATATGTCTCAGTTTTCCTCCCCTGGTACTCGGGTGCAACATTCCAGACGCTTTACTAACACTCTCCCCACTTGGAGAGTCAGCGCCTTTAACCTCCTGTTTGGCCCAGTTTGCAATTTCTGCGGAAGATGAACAGGAATAGCGAGAACCAATGAGAGGCTAGCTGGAGGTGTCTGGACGGGCAAATTTAACTCTCATTTCCCACCAGGAAGAGGAATTAACCAAAGGCTCAGCGTGCCGTACCGGAACCAGCTTAGGGCCTGAAGCCATCCTGCGGTGTTGCGGCCAGCTCAAAAGAAAGCGAGTTGAAGAAAGGAGCTCAGGGGCACTGTAATTCACAAACCTGCCGAGTTATAAATGACAGCTATCGTCCAAAAATGTACTGAAGTAAGGCTGCCAAGAGGACTTGAAAGCGGGGCAGAATTGCAGGAAACCGATTTCAGGAGGTAGACTGGAATTGCATTGAAAGCATTGGAAAAGAGGCAGAACGTCCACAATGATGCACTTGGCCAAAAAGGGCGTATGTGTTTTTTCCTGAATATATTCAGGAAAAAACGCATACGCCCTTTTTGGCCAACCAAGCAAGCTTGCAAAGGAAATCTGCACTACAATGAAGTCTCACTTCCCCCCGGTCAAAAGGGCCATCTGAAAAAAGTGTAAAATCAAGAAAGGCAGGACAGGCCATGGAGAACTGAGAGCCTTGTTATGCTGATGGGCGGGATGTAAATTGCCAACAGACACTCGGGAGAAGTGTATGGTGTTTCCTGAAACATCTAAAAAACAAAGCAACAGAACCTAGGGCACTTCCACTTATGGTCCTATAGCTTAGGGAAATTAAAATCAAAAAGACACAGCCACCCCAAAGTTTGGAACGGCTCTGTTTACAAGAACCTCGTTTACAGTACAAGTTCAACATCGCAGAAAGTGAAAAATGGATAAAGAAGTTGTGGTATTTACTTACAAAGCAATATCACTCAGCAATGAAATCTGTGTCATCAGGCCCTTAGCAGCACAATGAGTGGATTCAGGTATGATGATTCTAACTGAAGTAAGTGACACAGAAAAAGAAACATCATAAGATATCAGTAATACACGGAATGTAAACTTGGCTACACAGGAACTGAATTACAGAACAGAACAGGGTCTCAAATTTAGAAAACCAACTTATGCTTGCTTAAGGGTAAAGGTGAGTTGGGGTGCTGCATAAAACCAGAGATTGAAATGAGCACAGATAAAGTTCCTTAAGTCAAATATGGAATAGACAAGAGCTACTCCTTGCTCAACGAAATGGACTCAACACCGGATATTAAATGCCTAAGAATGTACCTGACTAGTAAGTATCTTAAAACCTATGGATTGCTATGTCTCCGAAAGAGAATCAAGCATGTGTACAGGGGCATAAACGCAGCAGTGATAGGATTGGAGAGGTTCGGTGAGCAAATGAAGACCCTTTGAAGTCATATTGCATGGTACCCAGTACACGGGTCTTAACTCTCCAGGTTTAAGGTATTCTTCCTTCAGCTAAAACATGCATGTGGAACCCAAGTATGATCAACCATGTGAACGGGAGACGTGTTCAAATATGTCTCAGTTTTCCTCCCCTGGTACTCAGGTGCAACATTCCAGACGCTTTACTAACACTCTCCCCACTTGGAGAGTCAGCGCCTTTAACCTCCTGTTTGGCCCAGTTTGCAATTTCTGCGGAAGATGAACAGGAATAGCGAGAACCAATGAGAGGCTAGCTGCAGGTGTCTGGACGGGCAAATTTAACTCTCATTTCCCACCAGGAAGAGGAATTAACCAAAGGCTCAGCATGCCGGCCCGGAACTAGATTAGGGCCTGAAGCCATCCTGTGGTGTTGCGGCCAGGTCACAAGAAAGCGAGTTGAAGAAAGGAGCTCAGGGGCACTGTAATTCACAAACCTGCAGAGTTATAAATGACAGCTATCGTCCAAAAATAGACTGAAGTAAGGCTGCCAAGAGGACTTGAAAGCGGGGCAGAATTGCAGGAAACCGATTTCAGGAGGTAGACTGGAATTGCATTGAAAGCATAGGAAAAGAGGCAGAACGTCCACAATGATGCACTTGGCCAAAAAGGGCGTATGCGTTTTTTCCTGAATATATTCAGGAAAAACCGCATACGCCCTTTTTGGCCAACCAAGCAAGCTTGCAAAGGAAATCTGCACTACAATGAAGTCTCACTTCCCCCCGGTCAAAAGGGCCATCTGAAAAAAGTGTAAAATCCAGAAAGGCAGGACAGGCCATGGAGAACTGGGAGCCTTGTTATGCTGATGGGCGGGATGTAAATTGCCAACAACCACTCGGGAGAAGTGTATGGTGTTTCCTGAAACATCTAAAAAACAAAGCAACAGAACCTAGGGCACTTCCACTTATGGTCCTATAGCTTAGGGAAATTAAAATCAAAAAGACACAGCCACCCGAAAGTTTGGAACGGCTCTGTTTACAAGATCCTCGTTTACAGTACAAGTTCAACATCACAGAAAGTGAAAAATGGATAAAGAAGTTGTGGTATTTACTTACAAAGCAATATCACTCAGCAATGAAATCTGTGTCATCAGGCCCTTAGCAGCACAGTGAGTGGATTCAGTTACGATGATTCTAACTGAAATAAGTCACACAGAAAAAGAAACATCATAAGATATCAGTAATACACGGAATGTAAACTTGGCTACACAGGAACTGAATTACAGAACAGAACAGGGTCTCAAATTTAGAAAACCAACTTATGCTTGCTTAAGGGTAAAGGTGAGTTGGGGTGCTGCATAAAACCAGAGATTGAAATGAGCACAGATAAAGTTCCTTAAGTCAAATATGGAATAGACAAGAGCTACTCCTTGCTCAACGAAATGGACTCAACACCGCATATTAAACGCCTAAGAATGTACCTGACTAGTAAGTATCGTAAAACCTATGGATTGCTATGTCTCCAAAAGAGAATCAAGCATGTGTACAGGGGCATAAATGCAGCAGTGATAGGATTGGAGAGGTTCGGTGAGCAAATGAAGACGCTTTGAAGTCATATTGCATGGTACCCATTACACGGGTCTCAACTCTCCAGGTTTAAGGTATTCTTCCTTCAGCTAAAACATGCATGTGGAACCCAAGTATGATCAACCATGTGAACGGGAGACGTGTTCAAATATGTCTCAGTTTTCCTCCCCTGGTACTCGGGTGCAACATTCCAGACGCTTTACTAACACTCTCCCCACTTGGAGAGTCAGCGCCTTTAACCTCCTGTTTGGCCCAGTTTGCAATTTCTGCGGAAGATGAACAGGAATAGCGAGAACCAATGAGAGGCTAGCTGGAGGTGTCTGGACGGGCAAATTTAACTCTCATTTCCCACCAGGAAGAGGGAATAACCAAAGGCTCAGCGTGCCGTACCGGAACCAGATTAGGGCCTGAAGCCATCCTGCGGTGTTGCGGCCAGCTCTAAAGAAAGCGAGTTGAAGAAAGGAGCTCAGGGGCACTGTAATTCACAAACCTGCAGAGTTATAAATGACAGCTATCGTCCAAAAATAGACTGAAGTAAGGCTGCCAAGAGGACTTGAAAGCGGGGCAGAATTGCAGGAAACCGATTTCAGGAGGTAGACTGGAATTGCATTGAAAGCATAGGAAAAGAGGCAGAACGTCCACAATGATGCACTTGGCCAAAAAGGGCGTATGCGTTTTTTCCTGAATATATTCAGGAAAAAACGCATACGCCCTTTTTGGCCAACCAAGCAAGCTTGCAAAGGAAATCTGCACTACAATGAAGTCTCACTTCCCCCCGGTCAAAAGGGCCATCTGAAAAAAGTGTAAAATCCAGAAAGGCAGGACAGGCCATGGAGAACTGGGAGCCTTGTTATGCTGATGGGCGGGATGTAAATTGCCAACAACCACTCGGGAGAAGTGTATGGTGTTTCCTGAAACATCTAAAAAACAAAGCAACAGAACCTAGGGCACTTCCACTTATGGTCCTATAGCTTAGGGAAATTAAAATCAAAAAGACACAGCCACCCCAAAGTTTGGAACGGCTCTGTTTACAAGAACCTCGTTTACAGTACAAGTTCAACATCGCAGAAAGTGAAAAATGGATAAAGAAGTTGTGGTATTTACTTACAAAGCAATATCACTCAGCAATGAAATCTGTGTCATCAGGCCCTTAGCAGCACAATGAGTGGATTCAGGTATGATGATTCTAACTGAAGTAAGTCACACAGAAAAAGAAACATCATAAGATATCAGTAATACACGGAATGGAAACTTGGCTACACAGGAACTGAATTACAGAACAGAACAGGGTCTCAAATTTAGAAAACCAACTTATGCTTGCTTAAGGGTAAAGGTGAGTTGGGGTGCTGCATAAAACCAGAGATTACAATGAGCACAGATAAAGTTCCTTAAGTCAAATATGGAATAGACAAGAGCTACTCCTTGCTCAACGAAATGGACTCAACACTGCATATTAAACGCCTAAGAATGCACCTGACTAGTAAGTATCTTAAAACCTATGGATTGCTATGTCTCCGAAAGAGAATCAAGCATGTGTACAGGGGCATAAACGCAGCAGTGATAGGATTGGAGAGGTTCGGTGAGCAAATGAAGACCCTTTGAAGTCATATTGCATGGTACCCATTACACGGGTCTCAACTCTCCAGGTTTAAGGTATTCTTCCTTCAGCTAAAACATGCATGTGGAACCCAAGTATGATCAACCATGTGAACGGGAGACGTGTTCAAATATGTCTCAGTTTTCCTCCCCTGGTACTCGGTAGCAACATTCCAGACGCTTTACTAACACTCTCCCCACTTGGAGAGTCAGCGCCTTTAACCTCCTGTTTGGCCCAGTTTGCAATTTCTGCGGAAGATGAACAGGAATAGCGAGAACCAATGAGAGGCTAGCTGGAGGTGTCTGGACGGGCAAATTTAACTCTCATTTCCCACCAGGAAGAGGAATTAACCAAAGGCTCAGCATGCCGGGCCGGAACCAGATTAGGGCCTGAAGCCATCCTGCGGTGTTGCGGCCAGGTCACAAGAAAGCGAGTTGAAGAAAGGAGCTCAGGGGCTCTGTAATTCACAAACCTGCAGAGTTATAAATGACAGCTATCGTCCAAAAATAGACTGAAGTAAGGCTGCCAAGAGGACTTGAAAGCAGGGCAGAATTGCAGGAAACCGATTTCAGGAGGTAGACTGGAATTGCATTGAAAGCATAGGAAAAGAGGCAGAACGTCCACAATGATGCACTTGGCCAAAAAGGGCGTATGCGTTTTTTCCTGAATATATTCAGGAAAAAACGCATACGCCCTTTTTGGCCAACCAAGCAAGCTTGCAAAGGAAATCTGCACTACAATGAAGTCTCACTTCCCCCCGGTCAAAAGGGCCATCTGAAAAAAGTGTAAAATCCAGAAAGGCAACAGGCCATTGAGAACTGGGAGCCTTGTTATGCTGATGGGCGGGATGTAAATTGCCAACAGACACTTGGGAGAAGTGTATGGTTTTTCCTGAAACATCTAAAAAACAAAGCAACAGAGCCTAGGGCACTTCCACTTATGGTCCTATAGCTTAGGGAAATTAAAATCAAAAAGACACAGCCACCCGAAAGTTTGGAACGGCTCTGTTTACAAGATCCTCGTTTACAGTACAAGTTCAACATCACAGAAAGTGAAAAATGGATAAAGAAGTTGTGGTATTTACTTACAAAGCAATATCACTCAGCAATGAAATCTGTGTCATCAGGCCCTTAGCAGCACAGTGAGTGGATTCAGTTACGATGATTCTAACTGAAATAAGTCACACAGAAAAAGAAACATCATAAGATATCAGTAATACACGGAATGTAAACTTGGCTACACAGGAACTGAATTACAGAACAGAACAGGGTCTCAAATTTAGAAAACCAACTTATGCTTGCTTAAGGGTAAAGGTGAGTTGGGGTGCTGCATAAAACCAGAGATTGAAATGAGCACAGATAAAGTTCTTTAAGTCAAATATGGAATAGACAAGAGCTACTCCTTGCTCAACGAAATGGACTCAACACCGCATATTAAACGCCTAAGAATGTACCTGACTAGTAAGTATCGTAAAACCTATGGATTGCTATGTCTCCAAAAGAGAATCAAGCATGTGTACAGGGGCATAAACGCAGCAGTGATAGGATTGGAGAGGTTCGGTGAGCAAATGAAGACGCTTTGAAGTCATATTGCAAGGTAACCATTACACGGGTCTCAACTCTCCAGGTTTAAGGTATTCTTCCTTCAGCTAAAACATGCATGTGGAACCCAAGTATGATCAACCATGTGAACGGGAGACGTGTTCAAATATGTCTCAGTTTTCCTCCCCTGGTACTCGGGTGCAACATTCCAGACGCTTTACTAACACTCTCCCCACTTGGAGAGTCAGCGCCTTTAACCTCCTGTTTGGCCCAGTTTGCAATTTCTGCAGAAGATGAACAGGAATAGCGAGAACCAATGAGAGGCTAGCTGGAGGTGTCTGGACGGGCAAATTTAACTCTCATTTCCCACCAGGAAGAGGAAATAACCAAAGGCTCAGCGTGCCGTACCGGAACCAGATTAGGGCCTGAAGCCATCCTGCGGTGTTGCGGCCAGCTCTAAAGAAAGCGAGTTGAAGAAAGGAGCTCAGGGGCACTGTAATTCACAAAACTGCAGAGTTATAAATGACAGCTATCGTCCAAAAATAGACTGAAGTAAGGCTGCCAAGAGGACTTGAAAGCGGGGCAGAATTGCAGGAAACCGATTTCAGGAGGTAGACTGGAATTGCATTGAAAGCATAGGAAAAGAGGCAGAACGTCCACAATGATGCACTTGGCCAAAAAGGGCGTATGCGTTTTTTACTGAATATATTCAGGAAAAAACGCATACGCCCTTTTTGGCCAACCAAGCAAGCTTGCAAAGGAAATCTGCACTACAATGAAGTCTCACTTCCCCCCGGTCAAAAGGGCCATCTGATAAAAGTGTAAAATCCAGAAAGGCAGGACAGGCCATGGAGAACTGGGAGCCTTGTTATGCTGATGGGCGGGATGTAAATTGCCAACAGACACTCGGGAGAAGTGTATGGTGTTTCCTGAAACATCTAAAAAACAAAGCAACAGAACCTAGGGCACTTCCACTTATGGTCCTATAGCTTAGGGAAATTAAAATCAAAAAGACACAGCCACCCCAAAGTTTGGAACGGCTCTGTTTACAAGAACCTCGTTTACAGTACAAGTTCAACATCGCAGAAAGTGAAAAATGGATAAAGAAGTTGTGGTATTTACTTACAAAGCAATATCACTCAGCAATGAAATCTGTGTCATCAGGCCCTTAGCAGCACAATGAGTGGATTCAGGTATGATGATTCTAACTGAAGTAAGTCACACAGAAAAAGAAACATCATAAGATATCAGTAATACACGGAATGTAAACTTGGCTACACAGGAACTGAATTACAGAACAGAACAGGGTCTCAAATTTAGAAAACCAACTTATGCTTGCTTAAGGGTAAAGGTGAGGTGGGGTGCTGCATAAAACCAGAGATTGAAATGAGCACAGATAAAGTTCCTTAAGTCAAATATGGAATAGACAAGAGCTACTCCTTGCTCAACGAAATGGACTCAACACCGCATATTAAACGCCTAAGAATGCACCTGACTAGTAAGTATCTTAAAACCTATGGATTGCTATGTCTCCGAAAGAGAATGAAGCATGGGTACAGGGGCATAAACGCAGCAGTGATAGGATTGGAGAGGTTCGGTGAGCAAATGAAGACGCTTTGAAGTAATATTGCATGGTACCCATTACACGGGTCTCAACTCTCCAGGTTTAAGGTATTCTTCCTTCAGCTAAAACATGCATGTGGAACCCAAGTATGATCAACCATGTGAACGGGAGACGTGTTCAAATATGTCTCAGTTTTCCTCCCCTGGTACTCGGGTGCAACATTCCAGACGCTTTACTAACACTCTCCCCACTTGGAGAGTCAGCGCCTTTAACCTCCTGTTTGGCCCAGTTTGCAATTTCTGCGGAAGATGAACAGGAATAGCGAGAACCAATGAGAGGCTAGCTGGAGGTGTCTGGACGGGCAAATTTAACTCTCATTTCCCACCAGGAAGAGGAAATAACCAAAGGCTCAGCGTGCCGTACCGGAACCAGATTAGGGCCTGAAGCCATCCTGCGGTGTTGCGGCCAGCTCTAAAGAAAGCGAGTTGAAGAAAGGAGCTCAGGGGCACTGTAATTCACAAACCTGCAGAGTTATAAATGACAGCTATCGTCCAAAAATAGACTGAAGTAAGGCTGCCAAGAGGACTTGAAAGCGGGGCAGAATTGCAGGAAACCGATTTCAGGAGGTAGACTGGAATTGCATTGAAAGCATAGGAAAAGAGGCAGAACGTCCACAATGATGCACTTGGCCAAAAAGGGCGTATGCGTTTTTTCCTGAATATATTCAGGAAAAAACGCATACGCCCTTTTTGGCCAACCAAGCAAGCTTGCAAAGGAAATCTGCACTACAATGAAGTCTCACTTCCCCCCGGTCAAAAGGGCCATCTGATAAAAGTGTAAAATCCAGAAAGGCAGGACAGGCCATGGAGAACTGGGAGCCTTGTTATGCTGATGGGCGGGATGTAAATTGCCAACAACCACTCGGGAGAAGTGTATGGTGTTTCCTGAAACATCTAAAAAACAAAGCAACAGAACCTAGGGCACTTCCACTTATGGTCCTATAGCTTAGGGAAATTAAAATCAAAAAGACACAGCCACCCCAAAGTTTGGAACGGCTCTGTTTACAAGAACCTCGTTTACAGTACAAGTTCAACATCGCAGAAAGTGAAAAATGGATAAAGAACTTGTGGTATTTACTTACAAAGCAATATCACTCAGCAATGAAATCTGTGTCATCAGGCCCTTAGCAGCACAATGAGTGGATTCAGGTATGATGATTCTAACTGAAGTAAGTCACACAGAAAAAGAAACATCATAAGATATCAGTAATACACGGAATGGAATCTTGGCTACACAGGAACTGAATTACAGAACAGAACAGGGTCTCAAATTTAGAAAAACAACTTATGCTTGCTTAAGGGTAAAGGTGAGTTGGGGTGCTGCATAAAACCAGAGATTGAAATGAGCACAGATAAAGTTCCTTAAGCCAAATATGGAATAGACAAGAGCTACTCCTTGCTCAACGAAATGGACTCAACACCGCATATTAAACGCCTAAGAATGTACCTGAATTGTAAGTATCTTAAAACCTATGGATTGCTATGTCTCCGAAAGAGAATCAAGCATGTGTACAGGGGCATAAACGCAGCAGTGATAGGATTGGAGAGTTTCGGTGAGCAAATGAAGACCCTTTGAAGTCATATTGCATGGTACCCATTCCACGGGATTCAACTACCCAGGTTTCAGGTATTCTTCCTTCAGCTAAAACATGCATGTGGAACCTAGAGTATGATCAACCATGTGATCGGGAGACGTGTTCAAATATGTCTCAGTTTTCCTCCCCTGGTACTCGGGTGCAACATTCCAGACGCTTTACTAACACTCTCCCCACTTGGAGAGTCAGTCCCTTTAACCTCCTGTTTGGCCCAGTTTGCAATTTCTGCGGAAGATGAACAGGAATAGCGAGAACCAATGAGAGGCTACCTGGAGGTGTCTGGACGGGCAAATTTAACTCTCATTTCCCACCAGGAAGAGGAATTAACCAAAGGCTCAGCATGCCGGGCCAGAACCAGATTAGGGCCTGAAGCCATCCTGCAGTGTTGCGGCCAGGTCACAAGAAAGCGAGTTGAAGAAAGGAGCTCAGGGGCACTGTAATTCACAAACCTGCAGAGTTATAAATGACAGCTATCGTCCAAAAATAGACTGAAGTAAGGCTGCCAAGAGGACTTGAAAGCGGGGCAGAATTGCAGGAAACCGATTTCAGGAGGTAGACTGGAATTGCATTGAAAGCATAGGAAAAGAGGCAGAACGTCCACAATGATGCACTTGGCCAAAAAGGGCGTATGCGTTTTTTCCTGAATATATTCAGGAAAAAACGCATACGCCCTTTTTGGCCAACCAAGCAAGCTTGCAAAGGAAATCTGCACTACAATGAAGTCTCACTTCCCCCCGGTCAAAAGGGCCATCTGAAAAAAGTGTAAAATCCAGAAAGGCAGGACAGGCCATGGAGAACTGGGAGCCTTGTTATGCTGATGGGCGGGATGTAAATTGCCAACAGACACTCGGGAGAAGTGTATGGTGTTTCCTGAAACATCTAAAAAACAAAGCAACAGAACCTAGGGCACTTCCACTTATGGTCCTATAGCTTAGGGAAATTAAAATCAAAACGACACAGCCACCCGAAAGTTTGGAACGGCTCTGTTTACAAGATCCTCGTTTACAGTACAAGTTCAACATCACAGAAAGTGAAAAATGGATAAAGAAGTTGTGGTATTTACTTACAAAGCAATATCACTCAGCAATGAAATCTGTGTCATCAGGCCCTTAGCAGCACAGTGAGTGGATTCAGTTACGATGATTCTAACTGAAATAAGTCACACAGAAAAAGAAACATCATAAGATATCAGTAATACACGGAATGTAAACTTGGCTACACAGGAACTGAATTACAGAACAGAACAGGGTCTCAAATTTAGAAAACCAACTTATGCTTGCTTAAGGGGAAAGGTGAGTTGGGGTGCTGCATAAAACCAGAGATTGAAATGAGCACAGATAAAGTTCCTTAAGTCAAATATGGAATAGACAAGAGCTACTCCTTGCTCAACGAAATGGACTCAACACCGCATATTAAACGCCTAAGAATGTACCTGACTAGTAAGTATCGTAAAACCTATGGATTGCTATGTCTCCAAAAGAGAATCAAGCATGTGTACAGGGGCATAAATGCAGCAGTGATAGGATTGGAGAGGTTCGGTGAGCAAATGAAGACGCTTTGAAGTCATATTGCATGGTACCCATTACACGGGTCTCAACTCTCCAGGTTTAAGGTATTCTTCCTTCAGCTAAAACATGCATGTGGAACCCAAGTATGATCAACCATGTGAACGGGAGACGTGTTCAAATATGTCTCAGTTTTCCTCCCCTGGTACTCGGGTGCAACATTCCAGACGCTTTACTAACACTCTCCCCACTTGGAGAGTCAGCGCCTTTAACCTCCTGTTTGGCCCAGTTTGCAATTTCCGCGGAAGATGAACAGGAATAGCGAGAACCAATGAGAGGCTAGCTGGAGGTGTCTGGACGGGCAAATTTAACTCTCATTTCCCACCAGGAAGAGGGAATAACCAAAGGCTCAGCGTGCCGTACCGGAACCAGATTAGGGCCTGAAGCCATCCTGCGGTGTTGCGGCCAGCTCTAAAGAAAGCGAGTTGAAGAAAGGAGCTCAGGGGCACTGTAATTCACAAACCTGCAGAGTTATAAATGACAGCTATCGTCCAAAAATAGACTGAAGTAAGGCTGCCAAGAGGACTTGAAAGCGGGGCAGAATTGCAGGAAACCGATTTCAGGAGGTAGACTGGAATTGCATTGAAAGCATAGGAAAAGAGGCAGAACGTCCACAATGATGCACTTGGCCAAAAAGGGCGTATGCGTTTTTTCCTGAATATATTCAGGAAAAAACGCATACGCCCTTTTTGGCCAACCAAGCAAGCTTGCAAAGGAAATCTGCACTACAATGAAGTCTCACTTCCCCCCGGTCAAAAGGGCCATCTGAAAAAAGTGTAAAATCCAGAAAGGCAGGACAGGCCATGGAGAACTGGGAGCCTTGTTATGCTGATGGGCGGGATGTAAATTGCCAACAACCACTCGGGAGAAGTGTATGGTGTTTCCTGAAACATCTAAAAAACAAAGCAACAGAACCTAGGGCACTTCCACTTATGGTCCTATAGCTTAGGGAAATTAAAATCAAAAAGACACAGCCACCCCAAAGTTTGGAACGGCTCTGTTTACAAGAACCTCGTTTACAGTACAAGTTCAACATCGCAGAAAGTGAAAAATGGATAAAGAAGTTGTGGTATTTACTTACAAAGCAATATCACTCAGCAATGAAATCTGTGTCATCAGGCCCTTAGCAGCACAATGAGTGGATTCAGGTATGATGATTCTAACTGAAGTAAGTCACACAGAAAAAGAAACATCATAAGATATCAGTAATACACGGAATGTAAACTTGGCTACACAGGAACTGAATTACAGAACAGAACAGGGTCTCAAATTTAGAAAACCAACTTATGCTTGCTTAAGGGTAAAGGTGAGGTGGGGTGCTGCATAAAACCAGAGATTGAAATGAGCACAGATAAAGTTCCTTAAGTCAAATATGGAATAGACAAGAGCTACTCCTTGCTCAACGAAATGGACTCAACACTGCCTATTAAACGCCTAAGAATGCACCTGACTAGTAAGTATCTTAAAACCTATGGATTGCTATGTCTCCGAAAGAGAATCAAGCATGTGTACAGGGGCATAAACGCAGCAGTGATAGGATTGGAGAGGTTCGGTGAGCAAATGAAGACCCTTTGAAGTCATATTGCATTGTACCCATTACACGGGTCTCAACTCTCCAGGTTTAAGGTATTCTTCCTTCAGCTAAAACATGCATGTGGAACCCAAGTATGATCAACCATGTGAACGGGAGACGTGTTCAAATATGTCTCAGTTTTCCTCCCCTGGTACTCGGTAGCAACATTCCAGACGCTTTACTAACACTCTCCCCACTTGGAGAGTCAGCGCCTTTAACCTCCTGTTTGGCCCAGTTTGCAATTTCTGCGGAAGATGAACAGGAATAGCGAGAACCAATGAGAGGCTAGCTGGAGGTGTCTGGACGGGCAAATTTAACTCTCATTTCCCACCAGGAAGAGGAATTAACCAAAGGCTCAGCATGCTGGGCCGGAACCAGATTAGGGCCTGAAGCCATCCTGCGGTGTTGCGGCCAGGTCACAAGAAAGCGAGTTGAAGAAAGGAGCTCAGGGGCTCTGTAATTCACAAACCTGCAGAGTTATAAATGACAGCTATCGTCCAAAAATAGACTGAAGTAAGGCTGCCAAGAGGACTTGAAAGCAGGGCAGAATTGCAGGAAACCGATTTCAGGAGGTAGACTGGAATTGCATTGAAAGCATAGGAAAAGAGGCAGAACGTCCACAATGATGCACTTGGCCAAAAAGGGCGTATGCGTTTTTTCCTGAATATATTCAGGAAAAAACGCATACGCCCTTTTTGGCCAACCAAGCAAGCTTGCAAAGGAAATCTGCACTACAATGAAGTCTCACTTCCCCCCGGTCAAAAGGGCCATCTGAAAAAAGTGTAAAATCCAGAAAGGCAACAGGCCATTGAGAATTGGGAGCCTTGTTATGCTGATGGGCGGGATGTAAATTGCCAACAGACACTTGGGAGAAGTGTATGGTTTTTCCTGAAACATCTAAAAAACAAAGCAACAGAGCCTAGGGCACTTCCACTTATGGTCCTATAGCTTAGGGAAATTAAAATCAAAAAGACACAGCCACCCGAAAGTTTGGAACGGCTCTGTTTACAAGATCCTCGTTTACAGTACAAGTTCAACATCACAGAAAGTGAAAAATGGATAAAGAAGTTGTGGTATTTACTTACAAAGCAATATCACTCAGCAATGAAATCTGTGTCATCAGGCCCTTAGCAGCACAGTGAGTGGATTCAGTTACGATGATTCTAACTGAAATAAGTCACACAGAAAAAGAAACATCATAAGATATCAGTAATACACGGAATGTAAACTTGGCTACACAGGAACTGAATTACAGAACAGAACAGGGTCTCAAATTTAGAAAACCAACTTATGCTTGCTTAAGGGTAAAGGTGAGTTGGGGTGCTGCATAAAACCAGAGATTGAAATGAGCACAGATAAAGTTCCTTAAGTCAAATATGGAATAGACAAGAGCTACTCCTTGCTCAACGAAATGGACTCAACACCGCATATTAAACGCCTAAGAATGTACCTGACTAGTAAGTATCGTAAAACCTATGGATTGCTATGTCTCCAAAAGAGAATCAAGCATGTGTACAGGGGCATAAACGCAGCAGTGATAGGATTGGAGAGGTTCGGTGAGCAAATGAAGACGCTTTGAAGTCATATTGCATGGTACCCATTACACGGGTCTCAACTCTCCAGGTTTAAGGTATTCTTCCTTCAGCTAAAACATGCATGTGGAACCCAAGTATGATCAACCATGTGAACGGGAGACGTGTTCAAATATGTCTCAGTTTTCCTCCCCTGGTACTCGGGTGCAACATTCCAGACGCTTTACTAACACTCTCCCCACTTGGAGAGTCAGCGCCTTTAACCTCCTGTTTGGCCCAGTTTGCAATTTCCGCGGAAGATGAACAGGAATAGCGAGAACCAATGAGAGGCTAGCTGGAGGTGTCTGGACGGGCAAATTTAACTCTCATTTCCCACCAGGAAGAGGGAATAACCAAAGGCTCAGCGTGCCGTACCGGAACCAGATTAGGGCCTGAAGCCATCCTGCGGTGTTGCGGCCAGCTCTAAAGAAAGCGAGTTGAAGAAAGGAGCTCAGGGGCAGTGTAATTCACAAACCTGCAGAGTTATAAATGACAGCTATCGTCCAAAAATAGACTGAAGTAAGGCTGCCAAGAGGACTTGAAAGCGGGGCAGAATTGCAGGAAACCGATTTCAGGAGGTAGACTGGAATTGCATTGAAAGCATAGGAAAAGAGGCAGAACGTCAACAATGATGCACTTGGCCAAAAAGGGCGTATGCGTTTTTTCCTGAATATATTCAGGAAAAAACGCATACGCCCTTTTTGGCCAACCAAGCAAGCTTGCAAAGGAAATCTGCACTACAATGAAGTCTCACTTCCCCCCGGTCAAAAGGGCCATCTGAAAAAAGTGTAAAATCCAGAAAGGCAGGACAGGCCATGGAGAACTGGGAGCCTTGTTATGCTGATGGGCGGGATGTAAATTGCCAACAACCACTCGGGAGAAGTGTATGGTGTTTCCTGAAACATCTAAAAAACAAAGCAACAGAACCTAGGGCACTTCCACTTATGGTCCTATAGCTTAGGGAAATTAAAATCAAAAAGACACAGCCACCCCAAAGTTTGGAACGGCTCTGTTTACAAGAACCTCGTTTACAGTACAAGTTCAACATCGCAGAAAGTGAAAAATGGATAAAGAAGTTGTGGTATTTACTTACAAAGCAATATCACTCAGCAATGAAATCTGTGTCATCAGGCCCTTAGCAGCACAATGAGTGGATTCAGGTATGATGATTCTAACTGAAGTAAGTCACACAGAAAAAGAAACATCATAAGATATCAGTAATACACGGAATGTAAACTTGGCTACACAGGAACTGAATTACAGAACAGAACAGGGTCTCAAATTTAGAAAACCAACTTATGCTTGCTTATGGGTAAAGGTGAGGTGGGGTGCTGCATAAAACCAGAGATTGAAATGAGCACAGATAAAGTTCCTTAAGTCAAATATGGAATAGACAAGAGCTACTCCTTGCTCAACGAAATGGACTCAACACTGCATATTAAACGCCTAAGAATGCACCTGACTAGTAAGTATCTTAAAACCTATGGATTGCTATGTCTCCGAAAGAGAATCAAGCATGTGTACAGGGGCATAAACGCAGCAGTGATAGGATTGGAGAGGTTCGGTGAGCAAATGAAGACCCTTTGAAGTCATATTGCATGGTACCCATTACACGGGTCTCAACTCTCCAGGTTTAAGGTATTCTTCCTTCAGCTAAAACATGCATGTGGAACCCAAGTATGATCAACCATGTGAACGGGAGACGTGTTCAAATATGTCTCAGTTTTCCTCCCCTGGTACTCGGTAGCAACATTCCAGACGCTTTACTAACACTCTCCCCACTTGGAGAGTCAGCGCCTTTAACCTCCTTTTTGGCCCAGTTTGCAATTTCTGCGGAAGATGAACAGGAATAGCGAGAACCAATGAGGGCTAGCTGGAGGTGTCTGGACGGGCAAATTTAACTCTCATTTCCCACCAGGAAGAGGAATTAACCAAAGGCTCAGCATGCTGGGCCGGAACCAGATTAGGGCCTGAAGCCATCCTGCGGTGTTGCGGCCAGGTCACAAGAAAGCGAGTTGAAGAAAGGAGCTCAGGGGCTCTGTAATTCACAAACCTGCAGAGTTATAAATGACAGCTATCGTCCAAAAATAGACTGAAGTAAGGCTGCCAAGAGGACTTGAAAGCGGGGCAGAATTGCAGGAAACCGATTGCAGGAGGAAGACTGGAATTGCATTGAAAGCATAGGAAAAGAGGCAGAACGTCCACAATGATGCACTTGGCCAAAAAGGGCGTATGCGTTTTTTCCTGAATATATTCAGGAAAAACCGCATACGCCCTTTTTGGCCAACCAAGCAAGCTTGCAAAGGAAATCTGCACTACAATGAAGTCTCACTTCCCCCCGGTCAAAAGGGCCATCTGAAAAAAGTGTAAAATCCAGAAAGGCAGGACAGGCCATGGAGAACTGGGAGCCTTGTTATGCTGATGGGCGGGATGTAAATTGCCAACAACCACTCGGGAGAAGTGTATGGTGTTTCCTGAAACATCTAAAAAACAAAGCAACAGAACCTAGGGCACTTCCACTTATGGTCCTATAGCTTAGGGAAATTAAAATCAAAAAGACACAGCCACCCCAAAGTTTGGAACGGCTCTGTTTACAAGATCCTCGTTTACAGTACAAGTTCAACATCACAGAAAGTGAAAAATGGATAAAGAAGTTGTGGTATTTACTTACAAAGCAATATCACTCAGCAATGAAATCTGTGTCATCAGGCCCTTAGCAGCACAGTGAGTGGATTCAGTTACGATGATTCTAACTGAAATAAGTCACACAGAAAAAGAAACATCATAAGATATCAGTAATACACGGAATGTAAACTTGGCTACACAGGAACTGAATTACAGAACAGAACAGGGTCTCAAATTTAGAAAACCAACTTATGCTTGCTTAAGGGTAAAGGTGAGGTGGGGTGCTGCATAAAACCAGAGATTGAAATGAGCACAGATAAAGTTCCTTAAGTCAAATATGGAATAGACAAGAGCTACTCCTTGCTCAACGAAATGGACTCAACACCGCATATTAAACGCCTAAGAATGTACCTGACTAGTAAGTATCGTAAAATCTATGGATTGCTATGTCTCCAAAAGAGAATCAAGCATGTGTACAGGGGCATAAACGCAGCAGTGATAGGATTGGAGAGGTTCGGTGAGCAAATGAAGACGCTTTGAAGTCATATTGCATGGTACCCATTACACGGGTCTCAACTCTCCAGGTTTAAGGTATTCTTCCTTCAGCTAAAACATGCATGTGGAACCCAAGTATGATCAACCATGTGAACGGGAGACGTGTTCAAATATGTCTCAGTTTTCCTCCCCTGGTACTCGGGTGCAACATTCCAGACGCTTTACTAACACTCTCCCCACTTGGAGAGTCAGCGCCTTTAACCTCCTGTTTGGCCCAGTTTGCAATTTCTGCGGAAGATGAACAGGAATAGCGAGAACCAATGAGAGGCTAGCTGGAGGTGTCTGGACGGGCAAATTTAACTCTCATTTCCCACCAGGAAGAGGAAATAACCAAAGGCTCAGCGTGCCGTACCGGAACCAGATTAGGGCCTGAAGCCATCCTGCGGTGTTGCGGCCAGCTCTAAAGAAAGCGAGTTGAAGAAAGGAGCTCAGGGGCACTGTAATTCACAAACCTGCAGAGTTATAAATGACAGCTATCGTCCAAAAATAGACTGAAGTAAGGCTGCCAAGAGGACTTGAAAGCGGGGCAGAATTGCAGGAAACCGATTTCAGGAGGTAGACTGGAATTGCATTGAAAGCATAGGAAAAGAGGCAGAACGTCCACAATGATGCACTTGGCCAAAAAGGGCGTATGCGTTTTTTCCTGAATATATTCAGGAAAAAACGCATACGCCCTTTTTGGCCAACCAAGCAAGCTTGGAAAGGAAATCTGCACTACAATGAAGTCTCCCTTCCCCCCGGTCAAACGGGCCATCTGATAAAAGTGTAAAATCCAGAAAGGCAGGACAGGCCATGGAGAACTGGGAGCCTTGTTATGCTGATGGGCGGGATGTAAATTGCCAACCGACACTCCGGAGAAGTTTATGGTGTTTCCTGAAACATCTAAAAAACAAAGCAACAGAGCCTAGGGCACTGCCACTTATGGTCCTATAGCTTAGGGAAATTAAAATCAAAAAGACACAGCCACCCCAAAGTTTGGGACGCCTCTGTTTACAAGAACCTCGTTTACAGTACAAGTTCAACATCGCAGAAAGTGAAAAATGGATAAAGAAGTTGTGGTATTTACTTACAAAGCAATATCACTCAGCAATGAAATCTGTGTCATCAGGCCCTTAGCAGCACAATGAGTGGATTCAGGTATGATGATTCTAACTGAAGTAAGTCACACAGAAAAAGAAACATCATAAGATATCAGTAATACACGGAATGTAAACTTGGCTACACAGGAACTGAATTACAGAACAGAACAGGGTCTCAAATTTAGAAAACCAACTTATGCTTGCTTAAGGGTAAAGGTGAGTTGGGGTGCTGCATAAAACCAGAGATTGAAATGAGCACAGATAAAGTTCCTTAAGTCAAATATGGAATAGACAAGAGCTACTCCTTGCTCAACGAAATGGACTCAACACCGCATATTAAACGCCTAAGAATGCACCTGACTAGTAAGTATCTTAAAACCTATGGATTGCTATGTCTCCGAAAGAGAATCAAGCATGTGTACAGGGGCATAAACGCAGCAGTGATAGGATTGGAGAGGTTCGGTGAGCAAATGAAGACCCTTTGAAGTCATATTGCATGGTACCCATTACACGGGTCTTAACTCTCCAGGTTTAAGGTATTCTTCCTTCAGCTAAAACATGCATGTGGAACCCAAGTATGATCAACCATGTGAACGGGAGACGTGTTCAAATATGTCTCAGTTTTCCTCCCCTGGTACTCGGGTGCAACATTCCAGACGCTTTACTAACACTCTCTCCACTTGGAGAGTCAGCGCCTTTAACCTCCTGTTTGGCCCAGTTTGCAATTTCTGCGGAAGATGAACAGGAATAGCGAGAACCAATGAGAGGCTAGCTGCAGGTGTCTGGACGGGCAAATTTAACTCTCATTTCCCACCAGGAAGAGGAATTAACCAAAGGCTCAGCATGCCGGGCCGGAACCAGATTAGGGCCTGAAGCCATCCTGCAGTGTTGCGGTCAGGTCACAAGAAAGCGAGTTGAAGAAAGGAGCTCAGGGGCACTGTAATTCACAAACCTGCAGAGTTATAAATGACAGCTATCGTCCAAAAATAGACTGAAGTAAGGCTGCCAAGAGGACTTGAAAGCGGGGCAGAATTGCAGGAAACCGATTTCAGGAGGAAGACTGGAATTGCATTGAAAGCATAGGAAAAGAGGCAGAACGTCCACAATGATGCACTTGGCCAAAAAGGGCGTATGCGTTTTTTCCTGAATATATTCAGGAAAAACCGCATACGCCCTTTTTGGCCAACCAAGCAAGCTTGCAAAGGAAATCTGCACTACAATGAAGTCTCACTTCCCCCCGGTCAAAAGGGCCATCTGAAAAAAGTGTAAAATCCAGAAAGGCAGGACAGGCCATGGAGAACTGGGAGCCTTGTTATGCTGACGGGCGGGATGTAAATTGCCAACAACCACTCGGGAGAAGTGTATGGTGTTTCCTGAAACATCTAAAAAACAAAGCAACAGAACCTAGGGCACTTCCACTTATGGTCCTATAGCTTAGGGAAATTAAAATCAAAAAGACACAGCCACCCGAAAGTTTGGAACGGCTCTGTTTACAAGATCCTCGTTTACAGTACAAGTTCAACATCACAGAAAGTGAAAAATGGATAAAGAAGTTGTGGTATTTACTTACAAAGCAATATCACTCAGCAATGAAATCTGTGTCATCAGGCCCTTAGCAGCACAGTGAGTGGATTCAGTTACGATGATTCTAACTGAAATAAGTCACACAGAAAAAGAAACATCATAAGATATCAGTAATACACGGAATGTAAACTTGGCTACACAGGAACTGAATTACAGAACAGAACAGGGTCTCAAATTTAGAAAACCAACTTATGCTTGCTTAAGGGTAAAGGTGAGGTGGGGTGCTGCATAAAACCAGAGATTGAAATGAGCACAGATAAAGTTCCTTAAGTCAAATATGGAATAGACAAGAGCTACTCCTTGCTCAACGAAATGGACTCAACACCGCATATTAAACGCCTAAGAATGTACCTGACTAGTAAGTATCGTAAAACCTATGGATTGCTATGTCTCCAAAAGAGAATCAAGCATGTGTACAGGGGCATAAACGCAGCAGTGATAGGATTGGAGAGGTTCGGTGAGCAAATGAAGACGCTTTGAAGTCATATTGCATGGTACCCATTACACGGGTCTCAACTCTCCAGGTTTAAGGTATTCTTCCTTCAGCTAAAACATGCATGTGGAACCCAAGTATGATCAACCATGTGAACGGGAGACGTGTTCAAATATGTCTCAGTTTTCCTCCCCTGGTACTCGGGTGCAACATTCCAGACGCTTTACTAACACTCTCCCCACTTGGAGAGTCAGCGCCTTTAACCTCCTGTTTGGCCCAGTTTGCAATTTCTGCGGAAGATGAACAGGAATAGCGAGAACCAATGAGAGGCTAGTTGGAGGTGTCTGGACGGGCAAATTTAACTCTCATTTCCCACCAGGAAGAGGAAATAACCAAAGGCTCAGCGTGCCGTACCGGAACCAGATTAGGGCCTGAAGCCATACTGCGGTGTTGCGGCCAGCTCTAAAGAAAGCGAGTTGAAGAAAGGAGCTCAGGGGCACTGTAATTCACAAACCTGCAGAGTTATAAATGACAGCTATCGTCCAAAAATAGACTGAAGTAAGGCTGCCAAGAGGACTTGAAAGCGGGGCAGAATTGCAGGAAACCGATTTCAGGAGGTAGACTGGAATTGCATTGAAAGCATAGGAAAAGAGGCAGAACGTCCACAATGATGCACTTGGCCAAAAAGGGCGTATGCGTTTTTTCCTGAATATATTCAGGAAAAAACGCATACGCCCTTTTTGGCCAACCAAGCAAGCTTGCAAAGGAAATCTGCACTACAATGAAGTCTCACTTCCCCCCGGTCAAAAGGGCCATCTGATAAAAGTGTAAAATCCAGAAAGGCAGGACAGGCCATGGAGAACTGGGAGCCTTGTTATGCTGATGGGCGGGATGTAAATTGCCAACAACCACTCGGGAGAAGTGTATGGTGTTTCCTGAAACATCTAAAAAACAAAGCAACAGAACCTAGGGCACTTCCACTTATGGTCCTATAGCTTAGGGAAATTAAACTCAAAAAGACACAGCCACCCCAAAGTTTGGAACGGCTCTGTTTACAAGAACCTCGTTTACAGTACAAGTTCAACATCGCAGAAAGTGAAAAATGGATAAAGAAGTTGTGGTATTTACTTACAAAGCAATATCACTCAGCAATGAAATCTGTGTCATCAGGCCCTTAGCAGCACAATGAGTGGATTCAGGTATGATGATTCTAACTGAAGTAAGTCACACAGAAAAAGAAACATCATAAGATATCAGTAATACACGGAATGTAAACTTGGCTACACAGGAACTGAATTACAGAACAGAACAGGGTCTCAAATTTAGAAAACCAACTTATGCTTGCTTAAGGGTAAAGGTGAGTTGGGGTGCTGCATAAAACCAGAGATTGAAATGAGCACAGATAAAGTTCCTTAAGTCAAATATGGAATAGACAAGAGCTACTCCTTGCTCAACGAAATGGACTCAACACCGCATATTAAACGCCTAAGAATGCACCTGACTAGTAAGTATCTTAAAACCTATGGATTGCTATGTCTCCGAAAGAGAATGAAGCATGTGTACAGGGGCATAAACGCAGCAGTGATAGGATTGGAGAGGTTCGGTGAGCAAATGAAGACGCTTTGAAGTAATATTGCATGGTACCCATTACACGGGTCTCAACTCTCCAGGTTTAAGGTATTCTTCCTTCAGCTAAAACATGCATTTGGAACCCAAGTATGATCAACCATGTGAACGGGAGACGTGTTCAAATATGTCTCAGTTTTCCTCCCCTGGTACTCGGGTGCAACATTCCAGACGCTTTACTAACACTCTCCCCACTTGGACAGTCACCGCCTTTAACCTCCTGTTTGGCCCAGTTTGCAATTTCTGCGGAAGATGAACAGGAATAGCGAGAACCAATGAGAGGCTAGCTGGAGGTGTCTGGACGGGCAAATTTAACTCTCATTTCCCACCAGGAAGAGGAAATAACCAAAGGCTCAGCGTGCCGTACCGGAACCAGATTAGGGCCTGAAGCCATACTGCGGTGTTGCGGCCAGCTCTAAAGAAAGCGAGTTGAAGAAAGGAGCTCAGGGGCACTGTAATTCACAAACCTGCAGAGTTATAAATGACAGCTATCGTCCAAAAATAGACTGAAGTAAGGCTGCCAAGAGGACTTGAAAGCGGGGCAGAATTGCAGGAAACCGATTTCAGGAGGTAGACTGGAATTGCATTGAAAGCATAGGAAAAGAGGCAGAACGTCCACAATGATGCACTTGGCCAAAAAGGGCGTATGCGTTTTTTCCTGAATATATTCAGGAAAAAACGCATACGCCCTTTTTGGCCAACCAAGCAAGCTTGCAAAGGAAATCTGCACTACAATGAAGTCTCACTTCCCCCCGGTCAAAAGGGCCATCTGATAAAAGTGTAAAATCCAGAAAGGCAGGACAGGCCATGGAGAACTGGGAGCCTTGTTATGCTGATGGGCGGGATGTAAATTGCCAACAACCACTCGGGAGAAGTGTATGGTGTTTCCTGAAACATCTAAAAAACAAAGCAACAGAACCTAGGGCACTTCCACTTATGGTCCTATAGCTTAGGGAAATTAAACTCAAAAAGACACAGCCACCCCAAAGTTTGGAACGGCTCTGTTTACAAGAACCTCGTTTACAGTACAAGTTCAACATCGCAGAAAGTGAAAAATGGATAAAGAAGTTGTGGTATTTACTTACAAAGCAATATCACTCAGCAATGAAATCTGTGTCATCAGGCCCTTAGCAGCACAATGAGTGGATTCAGGTATGATGATTCTAACTGAAGTAAGTCACACAGAAAAAGAAACATCATAAGATATCAGTAATACACGGAATGTAAACTTGGCTACACAGGAACTGAATTACAGAACAGAACAGGGTCTCAAATTTAGAAAACCAACTTATGCTTGCTTAAGGGTAAAGGTGAGGTGGGGTGCTGCATAAAACCAGAGATTGAAATGAGCACAGATAAAGTTCCTTAAGTCAAATATGGAATAGACAAGAGCTACTCCTTGCTCAACGAAATGGACTCAACACCGCATATTAAACGCCTAAGAATGCACCTGACTAGTAAGTATCTTAAAACCTATGGATTGCTATGTCTCCGAAAGAGAATGAAGCATGTGTACAGGGGCATAAACGCAGCAGTGATAGGATTGGAGAGGTTCGGTGAGCAAATGAAGACGCTTTGAAGTAATATTGCATGGTACCCATTACACGGGTCTCAACTCTCCAGGTTTAAGGTATTCTTCCTTCAGCTAAAACATGCATTTGGAACCCAAGTATGATCAACCATGTGAACGGGAGACGTGTTCAAATATGTCTCAGTTTTCCTCCCCTGGTACTCGGGTGCAACATTCCAGACGCTTTACTAACACTCTCCCCACTTGGACAGTCACCGCCTTTAACCTCCTGTTTGGCCCAGTTTGCAATTTCTGCGGAAGATGAACAGGAATAGCGAGAACAAATGAGAGGCTAGCTGGAGGTGTCTGGACGGGCAAATTTAACTCTCATTTCCCACCAGGAAGAGGAAATAACCAAAGGCTCAGCGTGCCATACCGGAACCAGATTAGGGCCTGAAGCCATCCTGCGGTGTTGCGGCCAGCTCTAAAGAAAGCGAGTTGAAGAAAGGAGCTCAGGGGCACTGTAATTCACAAACCTGCAGAGTTATAAATGACAGCTATCGTCCAAAAGTAGACTGAAGTAAGGCTGCCAAGAGGACTTGAAAGCGGGGCAGAATTGCAGGAAACCGATTTCAGGAGGTAGACTGGAATTGCATTGAAAGCATAGGAAAAGAGGCAGAACGTCCACAATGATGCACTTGGCCAAAAAGGGCGTATGCGTTTTTTCCTGAATATATTCAGGAAAAAACGCATACGCCCTTTTTGGCCAACCAAGCAAGCTTGCAAAGGAAATCTGCACTACAATGAAGTCTCACTTCCCCCCGGTCAAAAGGGCCATCTGATAAAAGTGTAAAATCCAGAAAGGCAGGACAGGCCATGGAGAACTGGGAGCCTTGTTATGCTGATGGGCGGGATGTAAATTGCCAACAACCACTCGGGAGAAGTGTATGGTGTTTCCTGAAACATCTAAAAAACAAAGCAACAGAACCTAGGGCACTTCCACTTATGGTCCTATAGCTTAGGGAAATTAAAATCAAAAAGACACAGCCACCCCAAAGTTTGGAACGGCTCTGTTTACAAGAACCTCGTTTACAGTACAAGTTCAACATCGCAGAAAGTGAAAAATGGATAAAGAAGTTGTGGTATTTACTTACAAAGCAATATCACTCAGCAATGAAATCTGTGTCATCAGGCCCTTAGCAGCACAATGAGTGGATTCAGGTATGATGATTCTAACTGAAGTAAGTCACACAGAAAAAGAAACATCATAAGATATCAGTAATACACGGAATGGAAACTTGGCTACACAGGAACTGAATTACAGAACAGAACAGGGTCTCAAATTTAGAAAAACAACTTATGCTTGCTTAAGGGTAAAGGTGAGTTGGGGTGCTGCATAAAACCAGAGATTGAAATGAGCACAGATAAAGTTCCTTAAGTCAAATATGGAATAGACAAGAGCTACTCCTTGCTCAACGAAATGGACTCAACACCGCATATTAAACGCCTAAGAATGCACCTGACTAGTAAGTATCTTAAAACCTATGGATTGCTATGTCTCCGAAAGAGAATCAAGCATGTGTACAGGGGCATAAACGCAGCAGTGATAGGATTGGAGAGGTTCGGTGAGCAAATGAAGACCCTTTGAAGTCATATTGCATGGTACCCATTACACGGGTCTCAACTCTCCAGGTTTAAGGTATTCTTCCTTCAGCTAAAACATGCATGTGGAACCCAAGTATGATCAACCATGTGAACGGGAGACGTGTTCAAATATGTCTCAGTTTTCCGCCCCTGGTACTCGGTAGCAACATTCCAGACGCTTTACTAACACTCTCCCCACTTGGAGAGTCAGCGCCTTTAACCTCCTGTTTGGCCCAGTTTGCAATTTCTGCGGAAGATGAACAGGAATAGCGAGAACCAATGAGAGGCTAGCTGGAGGTGTCTGGACGGGCAAATTTAACTCTCATTTCCCACCAGGAAGAGGAATTAACCAAAGGCTCAGCATGCTGGGCCGGAACCAGATTAGGGCCTGAAGCCATCCTGCGGTGTTGCGGCCAGGTCACAAGAAAGCGAGTTGAAGAAAGGAGCTCAGGGGCTCTGTAATTCACAAACCTGCAGAGTTATAAATGACAGCTATCGTCCAAAAATAGACTGAAGTAAGGCTGCCAAGAGGACTTGAAAGCGGGGCAGAATTGCAGGAAACCGATTTCAGGAGGTAGACTGGAATTGCATTGAAAGCATAGGAAAAGAGGCAGAACGTCCACAATGATGCACTTGGCCAAAAAGGGCGTATGCGTTTTTTCCTGAATATATTCAGGAAAAAACGCATACGCCCTTTTTGGCCAACCAAGCAAGCTTGCAAAGGAAATCTGCACTACAATGAAGTCTCACTTCCCCCCGGTCAAAAGGGCCATCTGAAAAAAGTGTAAAATCCAGAAAGGCAACAGGCCATTGAGAACTGGGAGCCTTGTTATGCTGATGGGCGGGATGTAAATTGCCAACAGACACTTGGGAGAAGTGTATGGTTTTTCCTGAAACATCTAAAAAACAAAGCAACAGAGCCTAGGGCACTTCCACTTATGGTCCTATAGCTTAGGGAAATTAAAATCAAAAAGACACAGCCACCCCAAAGTTTGGAACGGCTCTGTTTACAAGAACCTCGTTTACAGTACAAGTTCAACATCGCAGAAAGTGAAAAATGGATAAAGAAGTTGTGGTATTCACTTACAAAGCAATATCACTCAGCAATGAAATCTATGTCATCAGGCCCTTAGCAGCACAATGAGTGGATTCAGGTATGATGATTCTAACTGAAATAAGTCACACAGAAAAAGAAACATCATAAGATATCAGTAATACACGGAATGGAAACTTGGCTACACAGGAACTGAATTACAGAACAGAACAGGGTCTCAAATTTAGAAAAACAACTTATGCTTGCTTAAGGGTAAAGGTGAGTTGGGGTGCTGCATAAAACCAGAGATTGAAATGAGCACAGATAAAGTTCCTTAAGCCAAATATGGAATAGACAAGAGCTACTCCTTGCTCAACGAAATGGACTCAACACCGCATATTAAACGCCTAAGAATGTACCTGAATTGTAAGTATCTTAAAACCTATGGATTGCTATGTCTCCGAAAGAGAATCAAGCATGTGTACAGGGGCATAAACGCAGCAGTGATAGGATTGGAGAGTTTCGGTGAGCAAATGAAGACCCTTTGAAGTCATATTGCATGGTACCCATTCCACGGGATTCAACTACCCAGGTTTCAGGTATTCTTCCTTCAGCTAAAACATGCATGTGGAACCTAGAGTATGATCAACCATGTGATCGGGAGACGTGTTCAAATATGTCTCAGTTTTCCTCCCCTGGTACTCGGGTGCAACATTCCAGACGCTTTACTAACACTCTCCCCACTTGGAGAGTCAGTCCCTTTAACCTCCTGTTTGGCCCAGTTTGCAATTTCTGCGGAAGATGAACAGGAATAGCGAGAACCAATGAGAGGCTAGCTGGAGGTGTCTGGACGGGCAAATTTAACTCTCATTTCCCACCAGGAAGAAAAATTAACCAAAGGCTCAGCATGCCGGGCCAGAACCAGATTAGGGCCTGAAGCCATCCTGCAGTGTTGCGGCCAGGTCAAAAGAAAGCGAGTTGAAGAAAGGAGCTCAGGGGCACTGTAATTCACAAACCTGCAGAGTTATAAATGACAGCTATCGTCCAAAAATAGACTGAAGTAAGGCTGCCAAGAGGACTTGAAAGCGGCGGCGCAGAATTGCACGAAACCGATTTCAGGAGGTAGACTGGAATTGCATTGAAAGCATAGGAAAAGAGGCAGAACGTCCACAATGATGCACTTGGCCAAAAAGGGCGTATGCGTTTTTTCCTGAATATATTCAGGAAAAAACGCATACGCCCTTTTTGGCCAACCAAGCAAGCTTGCAAAGGAAATCTGCACTACAATGAAGTCTCACATCCCCCCGGTCAAAAGGGCCATCTGAAAAAAGTGTAAAATCCAGAAAGGCAGGACAGGCCATGGAGAACTGGGAGCCTTGTTATGCTGATGGGCGGGATGGAAATTGCCAACAGACACTCGGGAGAAGTGTATGGTGTTTCCTGAAACATCTAAAAAACAAAGCAACAGAGCCTAGGGCACTTCCACTTATGGTCCTAGAGCTTAGGGAAATTAAAATAAAAAAGACACAGCCACCCCAAAGTTTGGAATGGCTCTGTTTACAAGAACCTCGTTTAGAGTACAAGTTCAACATCGCAGAAAGTGAAAAATGGATAAAGAAGTTGTGGTATTTACGTATAAAGCAATATCACTCAGCAAAGAAATCTATGTCATCAGGCCCTTAGCAGCACAATGAGTGGATTCAGGTACGATGATTCTAACTGAAATAAGTCACACAGAAAAAGAAACATCATAAGATATCACTAATACACGGAACGTAAACTTGGCTACACAGGAACTGAATTACAGAACAGAACAGGGTCTCAAATTTAGAAAACCAACTTATGCTTGCTTAAGGGTAAAGGTGAGTTGGGTTGCTACATAAAACCAGAGATCGAAATGAGCACAGATAAAGTTCCTTAAGCCAAATATGGAATAGACAAGAGCTACTCCTTGCTCAACGAAATGGACTCAACACCCCATATTAAACGCCTAAGAATGTACCTGACTAGTAAGTATCTTAAAACCTATGGATTGCTATGTCTCCGAAAGAGAATCAAGCATGTGTACAGGGGCATAAACATAGCAGTGATAGGATTGGAGAGGTTCGGTGAGGAAATGAAGACCCTTTGAAGTCATATTGCATGGTACCCATTCCACGGGTTTCAACTACCCAGGTTTAAGGTATTCTTCCTTCACCTAAAACATGCATGTGGAACGTAGAGTATGATCAACCATGTGATCGGGAGACGTGTTCAAATATGTCTCAGTTTTCGTACCCTGGTACTCGGGTGCAACATTCTAGACGCTTTACTAACACTCTCCCGACTTGGAGAGTTAGTCCCTTTAACCTCCTGTTTGGCCCAGTTTGCAAATTCTGCGGAAGATGAACAGGAATAGCGAGAAGCAATGAGAGACTAGCTGGAGGTATCTGGACGGGCAAATTTAACTCTCATTTCCCACCAGGAAGAGGAATTAACCAAAGGCTCAGTGTGCCGTGCCGGAACCAGATTAGGGCCTGAAGCCATCCTGCGGTGTTGCGGCCAGCTCACAAGAAAGCCAGTTGAAGAAAGGAGCTCGGGGGCACTGTAATTCACAAACCTGCAGAGTTATAAATGACAGCTATCGTCCAAAAATATACTGTAGTAAGGCTGCCAAGAGGACTTGAAAGCGGGGCAGAATTGCAGGAAACCGATTTCAGGAGGTAGACTGGAATTGCATTGAAAGCATAGGAAAAGAGGCAGAATGTCCACAATGATGCACTTGGCCAAAAAGGGCGTATGCGTTTTTTCCTGAATATATTCAGGAAAAAACGCATACGCCCTTTTTGGCCAACCAAGCAAGCTTGCAAAGGAAATCTGCACTACAATGAAGTCTCACTTCCCCCCGGTCAAACGGGCCATCTGAAAAAAGTGTAAAATCCAGAAAGGCAGGACAGGCCATGGAGAACTGGGAGCCTTGTTATGCTGATGGGCGGGATGTAAATTGCCAACAGACACTCGGGAGAAGTGTATGGTGTTTCCTGAAACATCTAAAAAACAAAGCAACAGAGCCTAGGGCACTTCCACTTATGGTCCTATAGCTTAGGGAAATTAAAATCAAAAAGACACAGCCACCCCAAAGTTTGGGACGCCTCTGTTTACGAGAACCGCGTTTACCGTACAAGTTAAATATCACAGAAAGTGAAAAATGGATAAAGAACTTGTGGTACTTACGTACAATGCAGTATCACTCAGCAATGAAATCTATGTCATCAGGCCCATAGCAGCATAATGAGTGGATTCAGGTACGATTATTCTAACTGAAATAAGTCACACAGAAAAAGAAACATCATAAGATATCACTAATACACGGAATGTAAACTTGGCTACACAGGTACTGAATTACAGAACAGAACAGGGTCTCAAATTTAGAAAACCAACTTATGCTTGCTTAAGGGTAAAGGTGAGTTGGGTTGCTGCATAAAACCAGAGATTGAAATGAGCACAGATAAAGTTCCTTAAGCCAAATATGGAATAGACAAGAGCTACTCCTTGCTCAACGAAATGGACTCAACACCGCATATTAAACGCCTAAGAATGTTCCTGACTAGTAAGTATCTTAAAACCTATGGATTGCTATGTCTCCGAAAGAGAATCAAGCATGTGTACAGGGGCATAAACGCAGCAGTGATAGGATTGGAGAGGTTCGGTGAGCAAATGAAGACCCTTTGAAGTCATATTGCATGGTACCCATTCCACGGGTCTCAACTCTCCAGGTTTAAGGTATTCTTCCTTCAGCTGAAACATGCATGTGGAACCCAGAGTATGATCAACCGTGTGAACGGGAGACATGTTCAAATATGTCTCAGTTTTCCTCCCCTGGTACTTGGGTGCAACTTTCCAGACGCTTTACTAACACTCTCCCGACTTGGAGAGTCAGTCCCTTTAACCTCCTGTTTGGCCCAGTTTGCAATTTCTGCGGAAGATGAACAGGAATAGCGAGAACCAATGAGAGACTAGCTGGAGGTGTCTGGACGGGCAAATTTAACTCTCATTTCCCACCAGGAAGAGGAAATAACCAAAGGCTCAGCGTGCCGTACCGGACAAGATTAGGGCCTGAAGCCATTCTGCGGTGTTGCGGCCAGCTCAAAAGAAAGCGAGTTGAAGAAAGGAGCTCAGGGGCACTGTAATTCACAAACCTGCAGAGTTATAAATGGCAGCTATCGTCCAAAAATATACTGAAGTAAGGCTGCCAAGAGGACTTGAAAGCGGGGCAGAATTGCAGGAAACCGATTTCTGGAGGTAGACTGGAATTGCATTGAAAGCATAGGAAAAGAGGCAGAGCGTCCACAATGATGCACTTGGCCAAAAAGGGCGTATGCGTTTTTTCCTGAATATATTCAGTTAAAAACGCATACACCCTTTTTGGCCAACCAAGCAAGCTTGCAAAGAAATCTGCACTACAATGAAGTCTCACTTCCCCCCGGTCAAACGGTCCCCCTGAAAAAAGCGTAAAATCCAGAAAGGCAGGACAGGCCATGGAGAACTGGGAGCCTTGTTATGCTAATGGGCGAGATGGAAATTGCCAACAGACACTCGGGAGAAGTGTATGGTGTTTCCTGAAATATCTAAAAAACAAAGCTACAGAGCCTAGGGCACTTCCACTTATGGTCCTATAGCTTAGGGAAATTAAAATCAAAAAGACACAGCCACCCCATAATTTGGGACGCCTCTGTTTACAAGAACCTCATTTACCGTACAAGTTCAATATCACAGAAAGTGAAAAATGGATAAAGAACTTGTGGTACTTACGTACAATGCAGTATCACTCAGCAATGAAATCTATGTCATCAGGCCCGTAGCAGCATAATGAGTGGATTCAGGTACGATGATTCTAACTGAAATAAGTCACACAGAAAAAGAAACATCATAAGATATCACTAATACACGGAATGTAAACTTGGCTACACAGGAACTGAATTCCAAAACAGAACAGGGTCTCAAATTTAGAAAACCAACTTATGCTTGCTTAAGGGGAAAGGTGAGTTGGGGTGCTGCATAAAACCAGAGATTGAAATGAGCACAGATAAAGTTCCTTAAGCCAAATATGGAATAGACAAGAGCTACTCCTTGCTCAACGAAATGGACTCAAAACCCCATATTAAACGCCTAAGAATGTACCTGACTAGTAAGTATCTTAAAACCTATGGATTGCTATGTCTCCAAAAGAGAATCAAGTGTGTGTACAGGGGCATAATCGCAGCAGTGATAGGATTGGAGAGGTTCGGTGAGCAAATGAAGACCATTTGAAATCATATTGCATGGTACCCATTACACGGGTCTCAACTCTCCAGGTTTAAGGTATTCTTCCTTCTGCTAAAACATGCATGTGGAACCCAGAGTATGATCAACCATGTGAACGGGAGATGTGTTCAAATATGTCTCAGTTTTCCTCCCCTGGTACTCGGGTGCAATATTCCAGACGCTTTACTAACACTCTCCCCACTTGGAGAGTCAGCGCCTTTAACTTCCTGTTTGGCCCAGTTTGCAATTTCTGCGGAAGATGAACAGGAATAGGGAGAACCAATGAGACACTAGCTGGAGGTGTCTGGACACGCAAATTTAACTCTCATTTCCCACCAGGAAGAGGAAATAACCAAAGGCTCAGCGTGCCATGCCGGAACAAGATTAGGGCCTGAAGCCATCCTGCGGTGTTGCGGCCAGCTCACAAGAAAGCGAGTTGAAGAAAGGAGCTCAGGGACACTGTAATTCACAAACCTGCAGAGTTATAAATGACAGCTATCGTCCAAAAATATACTGAAGTAAGGCTGCCAAGAGGACTTGAAAGCGGGGCAGAATTGCAGGAAACCGATTTCAGGAGGTAGACTGGAATTGCATTGAAAGCATAGGAAAAGAGGCAGAGCGTCCACAATGATGCACTTGGCCAAAAAGGACGTATGCGTTTGTTCCTGAATATATTCAGGAAAAAACGCATACGCCCTTTTTGGCCAACCAAGCAAGCTTGCAAAGGAAATCTGCACTACAATGTAGTCTCACTTCCACCCGGTTAAACGGGCCATCTGAAAAAAGTGTAAAATCCAGAAAGGCACGACAGGCCATGGAGAACTGAGAGCCTTGTTATGCTGATGGGCGGGATGTAAATTGCCAACAGACACTCGGGAGAAGTGTATGGTGTTTCCTGAAACATCTAAGAAACAAAGCAACAGAGCCTAGGGCACTTCCACTTATGGTCCTATAGCTTAGGGAAATTAAAATCAAAAAGACACAGCCACCCCAAAGTTTGGGACGCCTCTGTTTACAAGAACCTCGTTTACCGTACAAGTTCAATATCACAGAAAGTGAAAAATGGATAAAGAACTTGTGGTACTTACGTACAATGCAGTATCACTCAGCAATGAAATCTATGTCATCAGGCCCGTAGCAGCATAATGAGTGGATTCAGGTACGATGATTCTAACTGAAATAAGTCACACAGAAAAAGAAACATCATAAGATATCACTAATACACGGAATGTAAACTTGGCTACACAGGAACTGAATTCCAAAACAGAACAGGGTCTCAAATTTAGAAAACCAACTTATGCTTGCTTAAGGGGAAAGGTGAGTTGGGGTGCTGCATAAAACCAGAGATTGAAATGAGCACAGATAAATTTCCTTAAGCCAAATATGGAATAGAAAAGAGCTACTCCTTGCTCAACGAAATGGACTCAACACCCCATATTAAACGCCTAAGAATGTACCTGACTAGTAAGTATCTTAAAACCTATGGATTGCTATGTCTCCAAAAGAGAATCAAGTGTGTGTACAGGGGCATAATCGCAGCAGTGATAGGATTGGAGACGTTCCGTGAGCAAATGAAGACCCTTTGAAGTCATATTGCATGGTACCCATTCCACGGGTGTCAACTCTCCAGGTTTAAGGTATTCTTCCTTCTGCTAAAACATGCATGTGGAAACCAGAGAATGATCAACCGTGTGAACGGGAGACGTGTTCAAATATGTCTCAGTTTTCCTCCCCTGGTACTTGAGTGCAACATTCAAGACGCTTTACTAACATTCTCCCCACTTGGAGAGTCAGCGCCTTTAACCTCCTGTTTGGCCCAGTTTGCAATTTCTGCGGAAGATGAACAGGAATAGGGAGAACCAATGAGAGACTAGCTGGAGGTGTCTGGACGGGCAAATTTAACTCTCATTTCCCACCAGGAAGAGGAAATAACCAAAGGCTCAGCGTGCCATGCCGGAACCAGATTAGGGCCTGAAGCCATCCTGCGGTGTTGCGGCCAGCTCAAAAGAAAGCGAGTTGAAGAAAGGAGCTCAGGGGCAGTGTAATTCACAAACCTGCAGAGTTATAAATGACAGCTATCGTCCAAAAATATACTGAAGGAAGGCTGCCAAGAGGACTTGAAAGCAGGGCAGGATTGCAGGAAACCGATTTCAGGAGGTAGACTGGAATTGCATTGAAAGCATAGGAAAAGAGGCAGAACGTCCACAATGATGCACTTGGCCAAAAAGGGCGTATGCGTTTTTTCCTGAATATATTCAGGAAAAAACGCATACGCCCTTTTTGGCCAACCAAGCAAGCTTGCAAAGGAAATCTGCACTACAATGAAGTCTCACTTCCCCCCGGTTAAACAGGCCATCTGAAAAAGGTGTAAAATCCAGAAAGGCAGGACAGGCCATGGAGAACTGGGAGCCTTGTTATGCTGATGGGCGGGATGGAAATTGCCAACAGACACTCGGGAGAAGTGTATGGTGTTTCCTGAAACATCTAAAAAACAAAGCAACAGAGCCTAGGGCACTTCCACTTATGGTCCTATAGCTTAGGGAAATTAAAATCAAAAAGACACAGCCACCCCAAAGTTTGGGACACCTCTGTTTACAAGAACTTCGGTTACCGTACAAGTTCAATATCACTGAAAGTGAAAAATGGATAAAGAACTTGTGGTACTTACGTACAAAGCAATATCACTCAGCAATGAAATCTATGTCATCAGGCCCTTAGCAGCACAATGAGTGGATTCAGGTACGATGATTCTAACTGAAAAAAGTCACACAGAAAAAGAAACATCATAAGATATCAGTAATACACGGAATGTAAACTTGGCTACACAGGACCTGAATTCCAAAACAGAACAGGGTCTCAAATTTAGAAAACCAACTTATGCTTGCTTAAGGGGAAAGGTGAGTTGGGGTGCTGCATAAAACCAGAGATTGAAATGAGCACAGATAAAGTTCCTTAAGCCAAATATGGAATAGACAAGAGCTATTCCTTGCTCAACAAAATGGACTCAACACCCCATATTAAACGCCTAAGAATGTACCTGACTAGTAAGTATCTTAAAACCTATGGATTGCTATGTCTCCAAAAGAGAATCAAGCGTGTGCACAGGGACATAAACGCAGCAGTGATAGGATTGGAGAGGTTCAGTGAGCAAATGAAGACCTTTGAATTCATATTGCATGGTACCCATTCCACGAGTCTCAACTCTCCAGGTTTAAGGTATTCTTCCTTCAGCTAAAACATGCATGTGGAACCCAGAGTACGATGAACCATGGGAACGGGAGACGTGTTCAAATATGTCTCAGTTTTCCTCCCCTGGTACTCGGGTGCAACATTCCAGACGCTTTACTAACACTCTCCCCCTTGGAGAGTCAGCGCCTTTAACCTCCTGTTTGGCCCAGTTTGCAATTTCTGTGGAAGATGAACAGGAATAGGGAGAACCAATGAGAGACTAGCTGGAGGTGTCTGGACGGGCAAATTTAACTCTCATTTCCCACCAGGAAGAGGAAATAACCAAAGACTCAGCATGCCGTGCCGGAACCAGATTAGGGCCTGAAGCCATCCTGCGGTGTTGCGGCCAGCTCACAAGAAAGCGAGTTGAAGAAAGGAGCTCAGGGGCACTGTAATTCACAAACCTGCAGAGTTATAAATGACAGCTATCGTCCAAAAATATACTGAAGTAAGGCTGTCAAGAGGACTTGAAAGCGGGGCAGAATTGCAGGAAACCGATTTCAGGAGGTAGACTGGAATTGCATTGAAAGCATAGGAAAAGAGGCAGAACGTCCACAATGATGCACTTGGCCAAAAAGGGCGTATGCGTTTTTTCCTGAATATATTCAGGAAAAAACGCATACGCCCTTTTTAGCCAACCAAGCAAGCTTGCAAAGGAAACCTGCACTACAATGAAGTCTCACTTCCACCCGGTCAAAAGGGCCATCTGAAAAAAGTGTAAAATCCAGAAAGGCAGGACAGGCCATGGAGAACTGGGAGCCTTGTTATGCTGATGGGCGGGATGGAAATTGCCAACAGACACTCGGGAGAAGTGTATGGTGTTTCCTGAAACATCTAAAAAACAAAGCAACAGAGCCTAGGGCACTTCCACTTATGGTCCTATAGCTTAGGGAAATTAAAATCAAAAAGACACAGCCACCCCAAAGTTTGGGACACCTCTGTTTACAAGAACTTCGGTTACCGTACAAGTTCAATATCACTGAAAGTGAAAAATGGATAAAGAACTTGTGGTACTTACGTACAAAGCAATATCACTCAGCAATGAAATCTATGTCATCAGGCCCTTAGCAGCACAATGAGTGGATTCAGGTACGATGATTCTAACTGAAAAAAGTCACACAGAAAAAGAAACATCATAAGATATCAGTAATACACGGAATGTAAACTTGGCTACACAGGAACTGAATTCCAAAACAGAACAGGGTCTCAAATTTAGAAAACCAACTTATGCTTGCTTAAGGGGAAAGGTGAGTTGGGGTGCTGCATAAAACCAGAGATTGAAATGAGCACAGATAAAGTTCCTTAAGCCAAATATGGAATAGACAAGAGCTATTCCTTGCTCAACGAAATGGACTCAACACCCCATATTAAACGCCTAAGAATGTACCTGACTAGTAAGTATCTTAAAACCTATGGATTGCTATGTCTCCAAAAGAGAATCAAGCGTGTGCACAGGGACATAAACGCAGCAGTGATAGGATTGGAGAGGTTCAGTGAGCAAATGAAGACCTTTGAATTCATATTGCATGGTACCCATTCCACGAGTCTCAACTCTCCAGGTTTAAGGTATTCTTCCTTCAGCTAAAACATGCATGTGGAACCCAGAGTACGATGAACCATGGGAACGGGAGACATGTTCAAATATGTCTCAGTTTTCCTCCCCTGGTACTCGGGTGCAACATTCCAGACGCTTTACTAACACTCTCCCCCTTGGAGAGTCAGCGCCTTTAACCTCCTGTTTGGCCCAGTTTGCAATTTCTGTGGAAGATGAACAGGAATAGGGAGAACCAATGAGAGACTAGCTGGAGGTGTCTGGACGGGCAAATTTAACTCTCATTTCCCACCAGGAAGAGGAAATAACCAAAGACTCAGCATGCCGTGCCGGAACCAGATTAGGGCCTGAAGCCATCTTGCGGTGTTGCGGCCAGCTCACAAGAAAGCGAGTTGAAGAAAGGAGCTCAGGGGCACTGTAATTCACAAACCTGCAGAGTTATAAATGACAGCTATCGTCCAAAAATATACTGAAGTAAGGCTGTCAAGAGGACTTGAAAGCGGGGCAGAATTGCAGGAAACCGATTTCAGGAGGTAGACTGGAATTGCATTGAAAGCATAGGAAAAGAGGCAGAACGTCCACAATGATGCACTTGGCCAAAAAGGGCGTATGCGTTTTTTCCTGAATATATTCAGGAAAAAACGCATACGCCCTTTTTAGCCAACGAAGCAAGCTTGCAAAGGAAACCTGCACTACAATGAAGTCTCACTTCCACCCGGTCAAAAGGGCCATCTGAAAAAAGTGTAAAATCCAGAAAGGCAGGACAGGCCATGGAGAACTGGGAGCCTTGTTATGCTGATGGGCGGGATGTAAATTGCCAACAGACACTCGGGAGAACTGTATGGTGTTTCCTGAAACATCTAAAAAACAAAGCAACAGAGCCTAGGGCACTTCCACTTATGGTCCCATAGCTTAGGGAAATTAAAATCAAAAAGACACAGCCACCCCAAAATTTGGGACGCCTCTGTTTACAAGAACCTCGTTTACAGTACAAGTTCAACATCGCAGAAAGTGAAAAATGGATAAAGAACTTGTGGTACTTACGTACAATGCAGTATCACTCAGCAATGAAATCTATGTCATCAGGCCCTTAGCAGCACAATGAGTGGATTCAGGTACGATGATTCTAACTGAAATAAGTCACACAGAAAAAGAAACATCATAAGATATCAGTAATACACGGAATGTAAACTTGGCTACACAGGAACTGAATTACAGAACAGAACAGGGTCTCAAATTTAGAAAACCAACTTATGCTTGCTTAAGGGGAAAGGTGAGTTGGGGAGCTGCATAAAACCAGAGATTGAAATGAGCACAGATAAAGTTCCTTAAGCCAAATATGGAATAGACAAGAGCTACTCCTTGCTCAACCAAATGGACTCAACACCGCATATTAAACGCCTAAGAATGTACCTGACTAGTAAGTATCTTAAAACCTATGGATTGCTATGTCTCCGAAAGAGAATCAAGCATGTGTACAGGGGCATAAACGCAGCAGTGATAGGATTGGAGAGGTTCGGTGAGCAAATGAAGACCCTTTGAAGTCATATCGCATGGTACCCATTCCACGGGTTTCTACTACCCAGGTTTAAGGTATTCTTCCTTCAGCTAAAACATGCATGTGGAACCTAGAGTATGATCAACCATGTGATCGGGAGACATGTTCAAACATGTCTCAGTTTTCGTACCCTGGTACTCGGGTGCAACATTCCAGACGCTTTACTAACACTCTCCCGACTTGGAGAGTCAGTCCCTTTAACCTCCTGTTTGGCCCAGTTTGCAATTTCTGCGGAAGATGAACAGGAATAGCGAGAACCAATGAGAGACTAGCTGGAGGTGTCTGGACGGGCAAATTTAACTCTCATTTCCCACCAGGAAGAGGAATTAACCAAAGGCTCAGCGTGCCGTGCCGGAACCAGATTAGGGCCTGAAGCCATCCTGCGGTGTTGCGGCCAGCTCACAAGAAAGCGAGTTGAAGAAAGGAGCTCAGGGGCACTGTAATTCACAAACCTGCAGAGTTATAAATGACAGCTATCGTCCAAAAATATACTGAAGTAAGGCTGCCAAGAGGACTTGAAAGCGGGGCAGAATTGCAGGAAACCGATTTCAGGAGGTAGACTGGAATTGCATTGAAAGCATAGGAAAAGAGGCAGAACGTCCACAATGATGCACTTGGCCAAAAAGGGCGTATGCGTTTTTTCCTGAATATATTCAGGAAAAAACGCATACACCCTTTTTGGCCAACCAAGCAAGCTTGCAAAGGAAATCTGCACTACAATGAAGTCTCACATCCCCCCGGTCAAAAGGGCCATCTGAAAAAAGTGTAAAATCCAGAAAGGCAGGACAGGCCATGGAGAACTGGGAGCCTTGTTATGCTGATGGGCGGGATGGAAATTGCCAACAGACACTCGGGAGAAGTGTATGGTGTTTCCTGAAACATCTAAAAAACAAAGCAACAGAGCCTAGGGCACTTCCACTTATGGTCCTATAGCTTAGGGAAATTAAATTCAAAAAGACACAGCCACCCCAAAGTTTGGGACGGCTCTGTTTACAAGAACCTCGTTTACAGTACAAGTTCAATATCACAGAAAGTGAAAAATGGATAAAGAACTTGTGGTACTTACGTACAATGCAGTATCACTCAGCAATGAAATCTATGTCATCAGGCCCGTAGCAGCATAATGAGTGGATTCAGATACGATGATTCTAACTGAAATAAGTCACACAGAAAAAGAAACATCATAAGATATCAGTAATACACGGAATGTAAACTTGGCTACACAGGAACTGAATTCCAAAACAGAACAGGGTCTCAAATTTAGAAAACCAACTTATGCTTGCTTAAGGGAAAAGGTGAGTTGGGGTGCTGCATAAAACCAGAGATTGAAATGAGCACAGATAAAGTTCCTTAAGCCAAATATGGAATAGACAAGAGCTACTCCTTGCTCAACGAAATGGACTCAACACCGCATATTAAACGCCTAAGAATGTACCTGACTAGTAAGTATCTTAAAACCTATGGATTGCTATGTCTCCGAAAGGGAATCAAGCATGTGTACAGGGACATAAACGCAGCAGTGATAGGATTGGAGAGGTTCGGTGAGCAAATGAAGACCCTTTGAAGTCATATTGCATGGTACCCATTCCACGGGTTTCAACTACCCAGGTTTAAGGTATTCTTCCTTCAGCTAAAACATGCATGTGGAACCTAGAGTATGATCAACCATGTGATCGGGAGACATGTTCAAATATGTCTCAGTTTTCGTACCCTGGTACTCGGGTGCAACATCCCAGACGCTTTACTAACACTCTCCCGACTTGGAGAGTCAGTCCCTTTAACCTCCTGTTTGGCCCAGTTTGCAATTTCTGCGGAAGATGAACAGGAATAGCGAGAACCAATGAGAGACTAGCTGGAGGTGTCTGGACGGGCAAATTTAACTCTCATTTCCCACCAGGAAGAGGAAGTAACTAAAGGCTCACCGTGCCACGCCGGAACCAGATTAGGGCCTGAAGCCATCCTGTGGTGTTGCGGCCAGCTCACAAGAAAGCGAGTTGAAGAAAGGAGCTCAAGGTCACTGTAATTCACAAACCTGCAGAGTTATAAATGACAGCTATCGTCCAAAAATATACTGAAGTAAGGCTGCCAAGAGGACTTGAAAGTGGGGCAGAATTGCAGGAAACCGATTTCAGGAGGTAGACTGGAATTGCATTGAAAGCATAGGAAAAGAGGCAGAACGTCCACAATGATGCACTTGGCCAAAAAGGGCGTATGCGTTTTTTCCTGAATATATTCAGGAAAAAACGCATACGCCCTTTTTGGCCAACCAAGCAAGCTTGCAAAGGAAATCTGCACTACAATGAAGTCTCACTTCCCCCCGGTCAAACGGGCCATCTGAAAAAAGTGTAAAATCCAGAAAGGCAGGACAGGCCATGGAGAACTGGGAGACCTGTTATGCTGATGGGCGGGATGTAAATTGCCAACAGACACTCGGGAGAAGTGTATGGTGTTTCCTGAAACATCTAAAAAACAAAGCAACAGAGCCTAGGGCACTTCCACTTATGGTCCTATAGCTTAGGGAAATTAAAATCAAAAAGACACAGCCACCCCAAAGTTTGGGACGCCTCTGTTTACAAGAACCGCGTTTACCGTACAAGTTAAATATCACAGAAAGTGAAAAATGGATAAAGAACTTGTGGTACTTACGTACAATGCAGTATCACTCAGCAATGAAATCTATGTCATCAGGCCCATAGCAGCATAATGAGTGGATTCAGGTACGATTATTCTAACTGAAATAAGTCACACAGAAAAAGAAACATCATAAGATATCACTAATACACGGAATGTAAACTTGGCTACACAGGTACTGAATTACAGAACAGAACAGGGTCTCAAATTTAGAAAACCAACTTATGCTTGCTTAAGGGTAAAGGTGAGTTGGGGTGCTGCATAAAACCAGAGATTGAAATGAGCACAGATAAAGTTCCTTAAGCCAAATATGGAATAGACAAGAGCTACTCCTTGCTCAACGAAATGGACTCAACACCCCATATTAAACGCCTAAGAATGTACCTGACTAGTAAGTATCTTAAAACCTATGGATTGCTATGTCTCCGAAAGAGAATCAAGCATGTGTACAGGGGCATAAACGCAGCAGTGATAGGATTGGAGAGGTTCGGTGAGCAAATGAAGACCCTTTGAAGTCATATTGCATGGTACCCATTACACGGGTCTCAACTCTCCAGGTTTAAGGTATTCTTCCTTCAGCTAAAATATGCATGTTGAACCCAGAGTATGATCAACCGTGTGAATCGGAGACGTGTTCAAATATGTCTCAGTTTTCCTCTCCTGGTACTCTTGTGCAACATTCCAGATGCTTTACTAACACTCTCCCCACTTGGAGAGTCAGCGCCTTTAACCACCTGTTTGGCCCAGTTTGCAATTTCTGCGGAAGATGAACAGGAATAGGGAGAACCAATGAGACACTAGCTGGAGGTGTCTGGACACGCAAATTTAACTCTCATTTCCCACCAGGAAGAGGAAATAACCAAAGGCTCAGCGTGCCGTGCCGGAACAAGATTAGGGCCTGAAGCCATCCTGCGGTGTTGCGGCCAGCTCACAAGAAAGCGAGTTGAAGAAAGGAGCTCAGGGACACTGTAATTCACAAACCTGCAGAGTTATAAATGACAGCTATCGTCCAAAAATATACTGAAGTAAGGCTGCCAAGAGGACTTGAAAGCGGGGCAGAATTGCAGGAAACCGATTTCAGGAGGTAGACTGGAATTGCATTGAAAGCATAGGAAAAGAGGCAGAGCGTCCACAATGATGCACTTGGCCAAAAAGGACGTATGCGTTTGTTCCTGAATATATTCAGGAAAAAACGCATACGCCCTTTTTGGCCAACCAAGCAAGCTTGCAAAGGAAATCTGCACTACAATGAAGTCTCACTTCCCCCCGGTTAAACGGGCCATCTGAAAAAAGCGTAAAATCCAGAAAGGCACGACAGGCCATGGAGAACTGAGAGCCTTGTTATGCTGATGGGCGGGATGTAAATTGCCAACAGACACTCGGGAGAAGTGTATGGTGTTTCCTGAAACATCTAAGAAACAAAGCAACAGAGCCTAGGGCACTTCCACTTATGGTCCTATAGCTTAGGGAAATTAAAATAAAAAAGACACAGCCACCCCAAAGTTTGGGACGCCTCTGTTTACAAGAACCTCGTTTACCGTACAAGTTCAATATCACAGAAAGTGAAAAATGGATAAAGAACTTGTGGTACTTACGTACAATGCAGTATCACTCAGCAATGAAATCTATGTCATCAGGCCCGTAGCAGCATAATGAGTGGATTCAGGTACGATGATTCTAACTGAAATAAGTCACACAGAAAAAGAAACATCATAAGATATCACTAATACACGGAATGTAAACTTGGCTACACAGGAACTGAATTCCAAAACAGAACAGGGTCTCAAATTTAGAAAACCAACTTATGCTTGCTTAAGGGGAAAGGTGAGTTGGGGTGCTGCATAAAACCAGAGATTGAAATGAGCACAGATAAATTTCCTTAAGCCAAATATGGAATAGAAAAGAGCTACTCCTTGCTCAACGAAATGGACTCAACACCCCATATTAAACGCCTAAGAATGTACCTGACTAGTAAGTATCTTAAAACCTATGGATTGCTATGTCTCCAAAAGAGAATCAAGTGTGTGTACAGGGGCATAATCGCAGCAGTGATAGTATTGGAGACGTTCCGTGAGCAAATGAAGACCCTTTGAAGTCATATTGCATGGTACCCATTCCACGGGTCTCAACTCTCCAGGTTTAAGGTATTCTTCCTTCTGCTAAAACATGCATGTGGAACCCAGAGTATGATCAACCGTGTGAACGGGAGACGTGTTCAAATATGTCTCAGTTTTCCTCCCCTGGTACTTGAGTGCAACATTCAAGACGCTTTACTAACATTCTCCCCACTTGGAGAGTCAGCGCCTTTAACCTCCTGTTTGGCCCAGTTTGCAATTTCTGCGGAAGATGAACAGGAATAGGGAGAACCAATGAGAGACTAGCTGGAGGTGTCTGGACGGGCAAATTTAACTCTCATTTCCCACAAGGAAGAGGAAATAACCAAAGGCTCAGCGTGCCCTGCCGGAACCAGATTAGGGCCTGAAGCCATCCTGCGGTGTTGCGGCCAGCTCAAAAGAAAGCGAGTTGAAGAAAGGAGCTCAGGGGCAGTGTAATTCACAAACCTGCAGAGTTATAAATGACAGCTATCGTCCAAAAATATACTGAAGGAAGGCTGCCAAGAGGACTTGAAAGCAGGGCAGAATTGCAGGAAACCGATTTCAGGAGGTAGACTGGAATTGCATTGAAAGCATAGGAAAAGAGGCAGAACGTCCACAATGATGCACTTGGCCAAAAAGGGCGTATGCGTTTTTTCCTGAATATATTCAGGAAAAAACGCATACGCCCTTTTTGGCCAACCAACCAAGCTTGCAAAGGAAATCTGCACTACAATGAAGTCTCACTTCCCCCCGGTCAAAAGGGCCATCAGAAAAAGGTGTAAAATCCAGAAAGGCAGGACAGGCCATGGAGAACTGGGAGCCTTGTTATGCTGATGGGCGGGATGGAAATTGCCAACAGACACTCGGGAGAAGTGTATGGTGTTTCCTGAAACATCTAAAAAACAAAGCAACAGAGCCTACGGCACTTCCACTTATGGTCCTAGAGCTTAGGGAAATTAAAATCAAAAAGACACAGCCACCCCAAAGTTTGGGACACCTCTGTTTACAAGAACTTCGGTTACCGTACAAGTTCAATATCACTGAAAGTGAAAAATGGATAAAGAACTTGTGGTACTTACGTACAATGCAGTATCACTCACCAATGAAATCTATGTCATCAGGCCCTTAGCAGCATAATGAGTGGATTCAGGTACGATGATTCTAACTGAAATAAGTCACACAGAAAAAGAAACATCATAAGATATCACTAATACACGGAATGTAAACTTGGCTACACAGGAACTGAATTACAGAACAGAACAGGGTCTCAAATTTAGAAAACCAACTTTGCTTGCTTAAGGGGAAAGGTGAGTTGGGGTGCTGCATAAAACCAGAGATCGAAATGAGCACAGATAAAGTTCCTTAAGCCAAATATGGAATAGACAAGAGCTACTCCTTGCTCAACGAAATGGACTCAACACCGCATATTAAACGCCTAAGAATGTACCTGACTAGTAAGTATCTTAAAACCTATGGATTGCTATGTCTCCGAAAGTGAATCAAGCATGTGTACAGGGGCATAAACGCAGCAGTGATAGGATTGGAGAGGTTCGGTGAGCAAATGAATACCCTTTGAAGTCATATTGCATGGTACCCATTACACGGGTCTCAACTCTCCAGGTTTAAGGTATTCTTCCTTCAGCTAAAATATGCATGTGGAACCCAGAGTATGATCAACCGTGTGAATCGGAGACGTGTTCAAATATGTCTCAGTTTTCCTCTCCTGGTACTCTTGTGCAACATTCCAGATGCTTTACTAACACTCTCCCCACTTGGAGAGTCAGCGCCTTTAACCACCTGTTTGGCCCAGTTTGCAATTTCTGCGGAAGATGAACAGGAATAGGGAGAACCAATGAGACACTAGCTGGAGGTGTCTGGACGGGCAAATTTAACTCTCATTTCCCACCAGGAAGAGGAAATAACCAAAGGCTCAGCGTGCCGTGCCGGAACAAGATTAGGGCCTGAAGCCATCCTGCGGTGTTGCGGCCAGCTCACAAGAAAGCGAGTTGAAGAAAGGAGCTCAGGGACACTGTAATTCACAAACCTGCAGAGTTATAAATGACAGCTATCGTCCAAAAATATACTGAAGTAAGGCTGCCAAGAGGACTTGAAAGCGGGGCAGAATTGCAGGAAACCGATTTCAGGAGGTAGACTGGAATTGCATTGAAAGCATAGGAAAAGAGGCAGAGCGTCCACAATGATGCACTTGGCCAAAAAGGACGTATGCGTTTGTTCCTGAATATATTCAGGAAAAAACGCATACGCCCTTTTTGGCCAACCAAGCAAGCTTGCAAAGGAAATCTGCACTACAATGAAGTCTCACTTCCCCCCGGTTAAACGGGCCATCTGAAAAAAACGTAAAATCCAGAAAGGCACGACAGGCCATGGAGAACTGGGAGCCTTGTTATGCTGATGGGCGGGATGTAAATTGCCAACAGACACTCGGGAGAAGTGTATGGTGTTTCCTGAAACATCTAAGAAACAAAGCAACAGAGCCTAGGGCACTTCCACTTATGGTCCTATAGCTTAGGGAAATTAAAATCAAAAAGACACAGCCACCCCAAAGTTTGGGACGACTCTGTTTACAAGAACCTCGTTTACCATACAAGTTCAATATCACAGAAAGTGAAAAATGGATAAAGAACTTGTGGTACTTACGTACAATGCAGTAACACTCAGCAATGAAATCTATGTCATCAGGCCCGTAGCAGCATAATGAGTAGATTCAGGTACGATGATTCTAACTGAAATAAGTCACACAGAAAAAGAAACATCATAAGATATCACTAATACACGGAATGTAAACTTGGCTACACAGGAACTGCATTCCAAAACAGAACAGGTTCTCAAATTTAGAAAACCAACTTATGCTTGCTTAAGGGGAAAGGTGAGTTGGGTTGCTGCATAAAACCAGAGATTGAAATGAGCACAGATAAAGTTCCTTAAGCCAAATATGGAATAGACAAGAGCTACTCCTTGCTCAACGAAATGGACTCAACACCGCATATTAAACGCCTAAGAATGTACCTGACTAGTAAGTATCTTAAAACCTATGGATTGCTATGTCTCCGAAAGAGAATCAAGCATGTGTACAGGGGCATAAAAGCAGCAGTGATAGGATTGGAGAGGTTCGGTGAGCAAATGAAGACCCTTTGAAGTCATATTGCATGGTACCCATTCCACGGGTTTCAACTACCCAGGTTTAAGGTATTCTTCCTTCAGCTAAAACATGCATGTGGAACCTAGAGTATGATCAACCATGTGATCGGGAGACGTGTTCAAATATGTCTCAGTTTTCCTCCCCTGGTACTCGGGTGCAACATTCCAGACGCTTTACTAACACTCTCCCCACTTGGAGAGTCAGTCCCTTTAACCTCCTGTTTGGCCCAGTTTGCAATTTCTGCGGAAGATGAACAGGAATAGCGAGAACCAATGAGAGGCTAGCTGGAGGTGTCTGGACGGGCAAATTTAACTCTCATTTCCCACCAGGAAGAGGAATTAACCAAAGGCTCAGCATGCCGGGCCGGAACCAGATTAGGGCCTGAAGCCATCCTGCGGTGTTGCGGCCAGCTCACAAGAAAACGAGTTGAAGACAGGAGCTCAGGGGCACTGTAATTCACAAACCTGCAGAGTTATAAATGACAGCTATCGTCCAAAAATAGACTGAAGTAAGGCTGCCAAGAGGACTTGAAAGCGGGGCAGAATTGCAGGAAACCGATTTCAGGAGGTAGACTGGAATTACATTGAAAGCATAGGAAAAGAGGCAGAACGTCCACAATGATGCACTTGGCCAAAAAGGGCGTATGCGTTTTTTCCTGAATATATTCAGGAAAAAACGCATACGCCCGTTTTGGCCAACCAAGCAAGCTTGCAAAGGAAATCTGCACTACAATGAAGTCTCACTTCCCTCTGGTCAAAAGGGCCATCTGAAAAAAGTGTAAAATCCAGAAAGGCAACAGGCCATTGAGAACTGGGAGCCTTGTTATGCTGATGGGCGGGATGTAAATTGCCAACAGACACTTGGGAGAAATGTATGGTGTTTCCTGAAACATCTAAAAAACAAAGCAACAGAGCCTAGGGCACTTCCACTTATGGTCCTATAGCTTAGGGAAATTAAAATCAAAAAGACACAGCCACCCCAAAGTTTGGAACGGCTCTGTTTACAAGAACCTCGTTTACAGTACAAGTTCAACATCGCAGAAAGTGAAAAATGGATAAAGAAGTTGTGGTATTCACTTACAAAGCAATATCACTCAGCAATGAAATCTATGTCATCAGGCCCTTAGCAGCACAATGAGTGGATTCAGGTATGATGATTCTAACTGAAATAAGTCACACAGAAAAAGAAACATCATAAGATATCAGTAATACACGGAATGTAAACTTGGCTACACAGGAACTGAATTACAGAACAGAACAGGGTCTCAAATTTAGAAAACCAACTTATGCTTGCTTAAGGGTAAAGGTGAGTTGGGGTGCTGCATAAAACCAGAGATTGAAATGAGCACAGATAAAGTTCCTTAAGTCAAATATGGAATAGACAAGAGCTACTCCTTGCTCAACAAAATGGACTCAACACCGCATATTAAACGCCTAAGAATGTACCTGACTAGTAAGTATCGTAAAACCTATGGATTGCTATGTCTCAAAAAGAGAATCAAGCATGTGTACAGGGGCATAAACGCAGCAGTGATAGGATTGGAGAGGTTCGGTGAGCAAATGAAGACCCTTTGAAGTCATATTGCATGGTACCCATTACACGGGTCTCAACTCTCCAGGTTTAAGGTATTCTTCCTTCAGCTAAAACATGCATGTGGAACCCAGAGTATGATCAACCATGTGAACGGGAGACGTGTTCAAATATGTCTCAGTTTTCCTCCCCTGGTACTCGGGTGCAACATTCCAGACGCTTTACTAACACTCTCCCGACTTGGAGAGTCAGTCCCTTTAACCTCCTGTTTGGCCCAGTTTGCAATTTCTGCGGAAGATGAACAGGAATAGCGAGAATCAATGAGAGGCTAGCTGGAGGTGTCTGGACGGGCAAACTTAACTCTCATTTCCCACCAGGAAGAGGAATTAACCAAAGGCTCAGCATGCCGGGCCGGAACCAGATTAGGGCCTGAAGCCATCCTGCGGTGTTGCGACCAGGTCACAAGAAAGCGAGTTGAGGAAAGGAGCTCAGGGGACCTGTAATTCACAAACCTGCAGAGTTATAAATGACAGCTATCGTCCAAAAATAGACTGAAGTAAGGCTGCCAAGAGGACTTGAAAGCGGGGCAGAATTGCAGGAAACCGATTTCAGGAGGTAGACTGGAATTGCATTGAAAGCATAGGAAAAGAGGCAGAACGTCCACAATGATGCACTTGGCCAAAAAGGGCGTATGCGTTTTTTCCTGAATATATTCAGGAAAAAACGCATACGCCCTTTTTGGCCAACCAAGCAAGCTTGCAAAGGAAATCTGCACTACAATGAAGTCTCACTTCCCCTCGGTCAAAAGGGCCATCTGAAAAAAGTGTAAAATCCAGAAAGGCAACAGGCCATTGAGAACTGGGAGCCTTGTTATGCTGAGGGGCGGGATGTAAATTGCCAACAGACACTTGGGAGAAGTGTATGGTGTTTCCTGAAACATCTAAAAAACAAAGCAACAGAGCCTAGGGCACTTCCACTTATGGTCCTATAGCTTAGGGAAATTAAAATCAAAAAGACACAGCCACCCCAAAGTTTGGAACGGCTCTGTTTACAAGAACCTCGTTTACAGTACAAGTTCAACATCGCAGAAAGTGAAAAATGGATAAAGAACTTGTGGTACTTACGTACAATGCAGTATCACTCAGCAATGAAATCTATGTCATCAGGCCCGTAGCAGCATAATGAGTAGATTCAGGTACGATGATTCTAACTGAAATAAGCCACACAGAAAAAGAAACATCATAAGATATCACTAATACACGGAATGTAAACTTGGCTACACAGGAACTGCATTCCAAAACAGAACAGGTTCTCAAATTTAGAAAACCAACTTATGCTTGCTTAAGGGGAAAGGTGAGTTGGGTTGCTGCATAAAACCAGAGATTGAAATGAGCACAGATAAAGTTCCTTAAGCCAAATATGGAATAGACAAGAGCTACTCCTTGCTCAACGAAATGGACTCAACACCGCATATTAAACGCCTAAGAATGTACCTGACTAGTAAGTATCTTAAAACCTATGGATTGCTATGTCTCCGAAAGAGAATCAAGCATGTGTACAGGGGCATAAAAGCAGCAGTGATAGGATTGGAGAGGTTCGGTGAGCAAATGAAGACCCTTTGAAGTCATATTGCATGGTACCCATTCCACGGGTTTCAACTACCCAGGTTTAAGGTATTCTTCCTTCAGCTAAAACATGCATGTGGAACCTAGAGTATGATCAACCATGTGATCGGGAGACGTGTTCAAATATGTCTCAGTTTTCCTCCCCTGGTACTCGGGTGCAACATTCCAGACGCTTTACTAACACTCTCCCCACTTGGAGAGTCAGTCCCTTTAACCTCCTGTTTGGCCCAGTTTGCAATTTCTGCGGAAGATGAACAGGAATAGCGAGAACCAATGAGAGGCTAGCTGGAGGTGTCTGGACGGGCAAATTTAACTCTCATTTCCCACCAGGAAGAGGAATTAACCAAAGGCTCAGCATGCCGGGCCGGAACCAGATTAGGGCCTGAAGCCATCCTGCGGTGTTGCGGCCAGCTCACAAGAAAACGAGTTGAAGACAGGAGCTCAGGGGCACTGTAATTCACAAACCTGCAGAGTTATAAATGACAGCTATCGTCCAAAAATAGACTGAAGTAAGGCTGCCAAGAGGACTTGAAAGCGGGGCAGAATTGCAGGAAACCGATTTCAGGAGGTAGACTGGAATTACATTGAAAGCATAGGAAAAGAGGCAGAACGTCCACAATGATGCACTTGGCCAAAAAGGGCGTATGCGTTTTTTCCTGAATATATTCAGGAAAAAACGCATACGCCCGTTTTGGCCAACCAAGCAAGCTTGCAAAGGAAATCTGCACTACAATGAAGTCTCACTTCCCTCTGGTCAAAAGGGCCATCTGAAAAAAGTGTAAAATCCAGAAAGGCAACAGGCCATTGAGAACTGGGAGCCTTGTTATGCTGATGGGCGGGATGTAAATTGCCAACAGACACTTGGGAGAAATGTATGGTGTTTCCTGAAACATCTAAAAAACAAAGCAACAGAGCCTAGGGCACTTCCACTTATGGTCCTATAGCTTAGGGAAATTAAAATCAAAAAGACACAGCCACCCCAAAGTTTGGAACGGCTCTGTTTACAAGAACCTCGTTTACAGTACAAGTTCAACATCGCAGAAAGTGAAAAATGGATAAAGAAGTTGTGGTATTCACTTACAAAGCAATATCACTCAGCAATGAAATCTATGTCATCAGGCCCTTAGCAGCACAATGAGTGGATTCAGGTATGATGATTCTAACTGAAATAAGTCACACAGAAAAAGAAACATCATAAGATATCAGTAATACACGGAATGTAAACTTGGCTACACAGGAACTGAATTACAGAACAGAACAGGGTCTCAAATTTAGAAAACCAACTTATGCTTGCTTAAGGGTAAAGGTGAGTTGGGGTGCTGCATAAAACCAGAGATTGAAATGAGCACAGATAAAGTTCCTTAAGTCAAATATGGAATAGACAAGAGCTACTCCTTGCTCAACAAAATGGACTCAACACCGCATATTAAACGCCTAAGAATGTACCTGACTAGTAAGTATCGTAAAACCTATGGATTGCTATGTCTCAAAAAGAGAATCAAGCATGTGTACAGGGGCATAAACGCAGCAGTGATAGGATTGGAGAGGTTCGGTGAGCAAATGAAGACCCTTTGAAGTCATATTGCATGGTACCCATTACACGGGTCTCAACTCTCCAGGTTTAAGGTATTCTTCCTTCAGCTAAAACATGCATGTGGAACCCAGAGTATGATCAACCATGTGAACGGGAGACGTGTTCAAATATGTCTCAGTTTTCCTCCCCTGGTACTCGGGTGCAACATTCCAGACGCTTTACTAACACTCTCCCGACTTGGAGAGTCAGTCCCTTTAACCTCCTGTTTGGCCCAGTTTGCAATTTCTGCGGAAGATGAACAGGAATAGCGAGAATCAATGAGAGGCTAGCTGGAGGTGTCTGGACGGGCAAATTTAACTCTCATTTCCCACCAGGAAGAGGAATTAACCAAAGGCTCAGCATGCCGGGCCGGAACCAGATTAGGGCCTGAAGCCATCCTGCGGTGTTGCGGCCAGGTCACAAGAAAGCGAGTTGAAGAAAGGAGCTCAGGGGCACTGTAATTCACAAACCTGCAGAGTTATAAATGACAGCTATCGTCCAAAAATAGACTGAAGTAAGGCTGCCAAGAGGACTTGAAAGCGGGGCAGAATTGCAGGAAACCGATTTCAGGAGGTAGACTGGAATTGCATTGAAAGCATAGGAAAAGAGGCAGAACGTCCACAATGATGCACTTGGCCAAAAAGGGCGTATGCGTTTTTTCCTGAATATATTCAGGAAAAAACGCATACGCCCTTTTTGGCCAACCAAGCAAGCTTGCAAAGGAAATCTGCACTACAATGAAGTCTCACTTCCCCTCGGTCAAAAGGGCCATCTGAAAAAAGTGTAAAATCCAGAAAGGCAACAGGCCATTGAGAACTGGGAGCCTTGTTATGCTGAGGGGCGGGATGTAAATTGCCAACAGACACTTGGGAGAAGTGTATGGTGTTTCCTGAAACACCTAAAAAACAAAGCAACAGAGCCTAGGGCACTTCCACTTATGGTCCTATAGCTTAGGGAAATTAAAATCAAAAAGACACAGCCACCCCAAAGTTTGGAACGGCTCTGTTTACAAGAACCTCGTTTACAGTACAAGTTCAACATCGCAGAAAGTGAAAAATGGATAAAGAACTTGTGGTACTTACGTACAATGCAGTATCACTCAGCAATGAAATCTATGTCATCAGGCCCGTAGCAGCATAATGAGTAGATTCAGGTACGATGATTCTAACTGAAATAAGTCACACAGAAAAAGAAACATCATAAGATATCACTAATACACGGAATGTAAACTTGGCTACACAGGAACTGCATTCCAAAACAGAACAGGTTCTCAAATTTAGAAAACCAACTTATGCTTGCTTAAGGGGAAAGGTGAGTTGGGTTGCTGCATAAAACCAGAGATTGAAATGAGCACAGATAAAGTTCCTTAAGCCAAATATGGAATAGACAAGAGCTACTCCTTGCTCAACGAAATGGACTCAACACCGCATATTAAACGCCTAAGAATGTACCTGACTAGTAAGTATCTTAAAACCTATGGATTGCTATGTCTCCGAAAGAGAATCAAGCATGTGTACAGGGGCATAAAAGCAGCAGTGATAGGATTGGAGAGGTTCGGTGAGCAAATGAAGACCCTTTGAAGTCATATTGCATGGTACCCATTCCACGGGTTTCAACTACCCAGGTTTAAGGTATTCTTCCTTCAGCTAAAACATGCATGTGGAACCTAGAGTATGATCAACCATGTGATCGGGAGACGTGTTCAAATATGTCTCAGTTTTCCTCCCCTGGTACTCGGGTGCAACATTCCAGACGCTTTACTAACACTCTCCCCACTTGGAGAGTCAGTCCCTTTAACCTCCTGTTTGGCCCAGTTTGCAATTTCTGCGGAAGATGAACAGGAATAGCGAGAACCAATGAGAGGCTAGCTGGAGGTGTCTGGACGGGCAAATTTAACTCTCATTTCCCACCAGGAAGAGGAATTAACCAAAGGCTCAGCATGCCGGGCCGGAACCAGATTAGGGCCTGAAGCCATCCTGCGGTGTTGCGGCCAGCTCACAAGAAAACGAGTTGAAGACAGGAGCTCAGGGGCACTGTAATTCACAAACCTGCAGAGTTATAAATGACAGCTATCGTCCAAAAATAGACTGAAGTAAGGCTGCCAAGAGGACTTGAAAGCGGGGCAGAATTGCAGGAAACCGATTTCAGGAGGTAGACTGGAATTACATTGAAAGCATAGGAAAAGAGGCAGAACGTCCACAATGATGCACTTGGCCAAAAAGGGCGTATGCGTTTTTTCCTGAATATATTCAGGAAAAAACGCATACGCCCGTTTTGGCCAACCAAGCAAGCTTGCAAAGGAAATCTGCACTACAATGAAGTCTCACTTCCCTCTGGTCAAAAGGGCCATCTGAAAAAAGTGTAAAATCCAGAAAGGCAACAGGCCATTGAGAACTGGGAGCCTTGTTATGCTGATGGGCGGGATGTAAATTGCCAACAGACACTTGGGAGAAATGTATGGTGTTTCCTGAAACATCTAAAAAACAAAGCAACAGAGCCTAGGGCACTTCCACTTATGGTCCTATAGCTTAGGGAAATTAAAATCAAAAAGACACAGCCACCCCAAAGTTTGGAACGGCTCTGTTTACAAGAACCTCGTTTACAGTACAAGTTCAACATCGCAGAAAGTGAAAAATGGATAAAGAAGTTGTGGTATTCACTTACAAAGCAATATCACTCAGCAATGAAATCTATGTCATCAGGCCCTTAGCAGCACAATGAGTGGATTCAGGTATGATGATTCTAACTGAAATAAGTCACACAGAAAAAGAAACATCATAAGATATCAGTAATACACGGAATGTAAACTTGGCTACACAGGAACTGAATTACAGAACAGAACAGGGTCTCAAATTTAGAAAACCAACTTATGCTTGCTTAAGGGTAAAGGTGAGTTGGGGTGCTGCATAAAACCAGAGATTGAAATGAGCACAGATAAAGTTCCTTAAGTCAAATATGGAATAGACAAGAGCTACTCCTTGCTCAACAAAATGGACTCAACACCGCATATTAAACGCCTAAGAATGTACCTGACTAGTAAGTATCGTAAAACCTATGGATTGCTATGTCTCAAAAAGAGAATCAAGCATGTGTACAGGGGCATAAACGCAGCAGTGATAGGATTGGAGAGGTTCGGTGAGCAAATGAAGACCCTTTGAAGTCATATTGCATGGTACCCATTACACGGGTCTCAACTCTCCAGGTTTAAGGTATTCTTCCTTCAGCTAAAACATGCATGTGGAACCCAGAGTATGATCAACCATGTGAACGGGAGACGTGTTCAAATATGTCTCAGTTTTCCTCCCCTGGTACTCGGGTGCAACATTCCAGACGCTTTACTAACACTCTCCCGACTTGGAGAGTCAGTCCCTTTAACCTCCTGTTTGGCCCAGTTTGCAATTTCTGCGGAAGATGAACAGGAATAGCGAGAATCAATGAGAGGCTAGCTGGAGGTGTCTGGACGGGCAAATTTAACTCTCATTTCCCACCAGGAAGAGGAATTAACCAAAGGCTCAGCATGCCGGGCCGGAACCAGATTAGGGCCTGAAGCCATCCTGCGGTGTTGCGGCCAGGTCACAAGAAAGCGAGTTGAAGAAAGGAGCTCAGGGGCACTGTAATTCACAAACCTGCAGAGTTATAAATGACAGCTATCGTCCAAAAATAGACTGAAGTAAGGCTGCCAAGAGGACTTGAAAGCGGGGCAGAATTGCAGGAAACCGATTTCAGGAGGTAGACTGGAATTGCATTGAAAGCATAGGAAAAGAGGCAGAACGTCCACAATGATGCACTTGGCCAAAAAGGGCGTATGCGTTTTTTCCTGAATATATTCAGGAAAAAACGCATACGCCCTTTTTGGCCAACCAAGCAAGCTTGCAAAGGAAATCTGCACTACAATGAAGTCTCACTTCCCCTCGGTCAAAAGGGCCATCTGAAAAAAGTGTAAAATCCAGAAAGGCAACAGGCCATTGAGAACTGGGAGCCTTGTTATGCTGAGGGGCGGGATGTAAATTGCCAACAGACACTTGGGAGAAGTGTATGGTGTTTCCTGAAACACCTAAAAAACAAAGCAACAGAGCCTAGGGCACTTCCACTTATGGTCCTATAGCTTAGGGAAATTAAAATCAAAAAGACACAGCCACCCCAAAGTTTGGAACGGCTCTGTTTACAAGAACCTCGTTTACAGTACAAGTTCAACATCGCAGAAAGTGAAAAATGGATAAAGAACTTGTGGTACTTACGTACAATGCAGTATCACTCAGCAATGAAATCTATGTCATCAGGCCCGTAGCAGCATAATGAGTAGATTCAGGTACGATGATTCTAACTGAAATAAGTCACACAGAAAAAGAAACATCATAAGATATCACTAATACACGGAATGTAAACTTGGCTACACAGGAACTGCATTCCAAAACAGAACAGGTTCTCAAATTTAGAAAACCAACTTATGCTTGCTTAAGGGGAAAGGTGAGTTGGGTTGCTGCATAAAACCAGAGATTGAAATGAGCACAGATAAAGTTCCTTAAGCCAAATATGGAATAGACAAGAGCTACTCCTTGCTCAACGAAATGGACTCAACACCGCATATTAAACGCCTAAGAATGTACCTGACTAGTAAGTATCTTAAAACCTATGGATTGCTATGTCTCCGAAAGAGAATCAAGCATGTGTACAGGGGCATAAAAGCAGCAGTGATAGGATTGGAGAGGTTCGGTGAGCAAATGAAGACCCTTTGAAGTCATATTGCATGGTACCCATTCCACGGGTTTCAACTACCCAGGTTTAAGGTATTCTTCCTTCAGCTAAAACATGCATGTGGAACCTAGAGTATGATCAACCATGTGATCGGGAGACGTGTTCAAATATGTCTCAGTTTTCCTCCCCTGGTACTCGGGTGCAACATTCCAGACGCTTTACTAACACTCTCCCCACTTGGAGAGTCAGTCCCTTTAACCTCCTGTTTGGCCCAGTTTGCAATTTCTGCGGAAGATGAACAGGAATAGCGAGAACCAATGAGAGGCTAGCTGGAGGTGTCTGGACGGGCAAATTTAACTCTCATTTCCCACCAGGAAGAGGAATTAACCAAAGGCTCAGCATGCCGGGCCGGAACCAGATTAGGGCCTGAAGCCATCCTGCGGTGTTGCGGCCAGCTCACAAGAAAACGAGTTGAAGACAGGAGCTCAGGGGCACTGTAATTCACAAACCTGCAGAGTTATAAATGACAGCTATCGTCCAAAAATAGACTGAAGTAAGGCTGCCAAGAGGACTTGAAAGCGGGGCAGAATTGCAGGAAACCGATTTCAGGAGGTAGACTGGAATTACATTGAAAGCATAGGAAAAGAGGCAGAACGTCCACAATGATGCACTTGGCCAAAAAGGGCGTATGCGTTTTTTCCTGAATATATTCAGGAAAAAACGCATACGCCCGTTTTGGCCAACCAAGCAAGCTTGCAAAGGAAATCTGCACTACAATGAAGTCTCACTTCCCTCTGGTCAAAAGGGCCATCTGAAAAAAGTGTAAAATCCAGAAAGGCAACAGGCCATTGAGAACTGGGAGCCTTGTTATGCTGATGGGCGGGATGTAAATTGCCAACAGACACTTGGGAGAAATGTATGGTGTTTCCTGAAACATCTAAAAAACAAAGCAACAGAGCCTAGGGCACTTCCACTTATGGTCCTATAGCTTAGGGAAATTAAAATCAAAAAGACACAGCCACCCCAAAGTTTGGAACGGCTCTGTTTACAAGAACCTCGTTTACAGTACAAGTTCAACATCGCAGAAAGTGAAAAATGGATAAAGAAGTTGTGGTATTCACTTACAAAGCAATATCACTCAGCAATGAAATCTATGTCATCAGGCCCTTAGCAGCACAATGAGTGGATTCAGGTATGATGATTCTAACTGAAATAAGTCACACAGAAAAAGAAACATCATAAGATATCAGTAATACACGGAATGTAAACTTGGCTACACAGGAACTGAATTACAGAACAGAACAGGGTCTCAAATTTAGAAAACCAACTTATGCTTGCTTAAGGGTAAAGGTGAGTTGGGGTGCTGCATAAAACCAGAGATTGAAATGAGCACAGATAAAGTTCCTTAAGTCAAATATGGAATAGACAAGAGCTACTCCTTGCTCAACAAAATGGACTCAACACCGCATATTAAACGCCTAAGAATGTACCTGACTAGTAAGTATCGTAAAACCTATGGATTGCTATGTCTCAAAAAGAGAATCAAGCATGTGTACAGGGGCATAAACGCAGCAGTGATAGGATTGGAGAGGTTCGGTGAGCAAATGAAGACCCTTTGAAGTCATATTGCATGGTACCCATTACACGGGTCTCAACTCTCCAGGTTTAAGGTATTCTTCCTTCAGCTAAAACATGCATGTGGAACCCAGAGTATGATCAACCATGTGAACGGGAGACGTGTTCAAATATGTCTCAGTTTTCCTCCCCTGGTACTCGGGTGCAACATTCCAGACGCTTTACTAACACTCTCCCGACTTGGAGAGTCAGTCCCTTTAACCTCCTGTTTGGCCCAGTTTGCAATTTCTGCGGAAGATGAACAGGAATAGCGAGAACCAATGAGAGGCTAGCTGGAGGTGTCTGGACGGGCAAATTTAACTCTCATTTCCCACCAGGAAGAGGAATTTACCAAAGGCTCAGCATGCCGGGCCGGAACCAGATTAGGGCCTGAAGCCATCCTGCGGTGTTGCGGCCAGGTCACAAGAAAGCGAGTTGAAGAAAGGAGCTCAGGGGCACTGTAATTCACAAACCTGCAGAGTTATAAATGACAGCTATCGTCCAAAAATAGACTGAAGTAAGGCTGCCAAGAGGACTTGAAAGCGGGGCAGAATTGCAGGAAACCGATTTCAGGAGGTAGACTGGAATTGCATTGAAAGCATAGGAAAAGAGGCAGAACGTCCACAATGATGCACTTGGCCAAAAAGGGCGTATGCGTTTTTTCCTGAATATATTCAGGAAAAAACGCATACGCCCTTTTTGGCCAACCAAGCAAGCTTGCAAAGGAAATCTGCACTACAATGAAGTCTCACTTCGCCTCGGTCAAAAGGGCCATCTGTAAAAAGTGTAAAATCCAGAAAGGCAACAGGCCATTGAGAACTGGGAGCCTTGTTATGCTGAGGGGCGGGATGTAAATTGCCAACAACCACTCGGGAGAAGTGTATGGTGTTTCCTGAAACATCTAAAAAACAAAGCAACAGAACCTAGGGCAGTTCCACTTATGGTCCTATAGCTTAGGGAAATTAAAATCAAAAAGACACAGCCACCCCAAAGTTTGGAACGGCTCTGTTTACAAGAACCTCGTTTACAGTACAAGTTCAACATCGCAGAAAGTGAAAAATGGATAAAGAACTTGTGGTATTTACTTACAAAGCAATATCACTCAGCAATGAAATCTGTGTCATCAGGCGCTTAGCAGCACAATGAGTGGATTCAGGTATGATGATTCTAACTGAAATAAGTCACACAGAAAAAGAAACATCATAAGATATCAGTAATACACGGAATGTAAACTTGGCTACACAGGAACTGAATTACAGAACAGAACAGGGTCTCAAATTTAGAAAACCAACTTATGCTTGCTTAAGGGTAAAGGTGAGTTGGGTTGCTGCATAAAACCAGAGATTGAAATGAGCACAGATAAAGTTCCTTAAGCCAAATATGGAATAGACAAGAGCTACTCCTTGCTCAACGAAATGGACTCAACACCACATATTAAACGCCTAAGAATATACCTGACTAGTAAGTATCTTAAAACCTATGGATTGCTATGTCTCCGAAAGAGAATCAAGCATGTGTACAGGGGCATAAACGCAGCAGTGATAGGATTGGAGAGGTTCGGTGAGCAAATGAAGACCCTTTGAAGTCATATTGCATGGTACCCATTACACGGGTCTTAACTCTCCAGGTTTAAGGTATTCTTCCTTCAGCTAAAACATGCATGTTGAACCCAAGTATGACCAACCATGTGAACGGGAGACGTGTTCAAATATGTCTCAGTTTTCCTCCCCTGGTACTCGGGTGCAACATTCCAGACGCTTTACTAACACTCTCCCCACTTGGACAGTCAACGCCTTTAACCTCCTGTTTGGCCCAGTTTGCAATTTCTGTGGAAGATGAACAGAAATAGCGAGAACCAATGAGAGACTAGCTGGAGGTGTCTGGACGGGCAAATTTAACTCTCATTTCCCACCAGGAAGAGGAAATAACCAAAGGCTCAGCGTGCCGTCCCAGAACCAGATTAGGGCCTGAAGCCATCTTGCGGTGTTGCGACCAGGTCACAAGAAAGCGAGTTGAAGAAAGGAGCTCAGGGGCACTGTAATTCACAAACCTGCAGAGTTATAAATGACAGCTATCGTCCAAAAATAGACTGAAGTAAGGCTGCCAAGAGGACTTGAAAGCGGGGCAGAATTGCAGGAAACCGATTTCAGGAGGTAGACTGGAATTGCATTGAAAGCATAGGAAAAGAGGCAGAACGTCCACAATGATACACTTGGCCAAAAAGGGCGTATGCGTTTTTTCCTGAATATATTCAGGAAAAAACGCATACGCCCTTTTTGGCCAACCAAGCAAGCTTGCAAAGGAAATCTGCACTACAATGAAGTCTCACTTCCCCCCGGTCAAAAGGGCCATCTGAAAAAAGTGTAAAATCCAGAAAGGCAGGACAGGCCATGGAGAACTGGGAGCCTTGTTATGCTGATGGGCGGGATGTAAATTGCCAACAGACACTGGGGAGAAGTGTATGGTGTTTCCTGAAACATCTAAAAAACAAAGCAACAGAGCCTAGGGCACTGCCACTTATGGTCCTATAGCTTAGGGAAATTAAAATCAAAAAGACACAGCCACCCCAAAGTTTGGGACGCCTCTGTTTACAAGAACCTCGTTTACAGTACAAGTTCAACATCGCAGAAAGTGAAAAATGGATAAAGAAGTTGTGGTATTTACTTACAAAGCAATATCACTCAGCAATGAAATCTATGTCATCAGGCCCTTAGCATCACAATGAGTGGATTCAGGTATGATGATTCTAACTGAAGTAAGTCACACAGAAAAAGAAACATCATAAGATATCAGTAATACACGGAATGTAAACTTGGCTACACAGGAACTGAATTACACAACAGAACAGGGTCTCAAATTTAGAAAACCAACTTATGCTTGCTTAAGGGGAAAGGTGAGTTGGGGTGCTGCATAAAACCAGAGATTGAAATGAGCACAGATAAAGTTCCTTAAGCCAAATATGGAATAGACAAGAGCTACTCCTTGCTCAACGAAATGGACTCAACACCGCATATTAAACGCCTAAGAATGTACCTGACTAGTAAGTATCTTAAAACCTATGGATTGCTATGTCTCCGAAAGAGAATCAAGCATGTGTACAGGGGCATAAACGCAGCAGTGATAGGATTGGAGAGGTTCGGTGAGCAAATGAAGACCCTTTGAAGTCATATTGCATGGTACCCATTCCACGGGTTTCAACTACCCAGGTTTTAGGTATTCTTCCTTCAGCTAAAACATGCATGTGGAACCCAGAGTATGATCAACCATGTGATCGGGAGACGTGTTCAAATATGTCTCAGTTTTCGTACCCTGGTACTAGGGTGCAACATTCCAGACGCTTTACTAACACTCTCCCGACTTGGAGAGTCAATCCCTTTAACCTCCTGTTTGGCCCAGTTTGCAATTTCTGCGGAAGATGAACAGGAATAGCGAGAACCAATGAGAGACTAGCTGGAGGTGTCTGGACGGGCAAATTTAACTCTCATTTCCCACCAGGAAGAGGAATTAACCAAAGGCTCAGCGTGCCGTGCCGGAACCAGATTAGGGCCTGAAGCCATCCTGCGGTGTTGCGGCCAGCTCACAAGAAAGCGAGTTGAAGAAAGGAGCTCAGGGGCACTGTAATTCACAAACCTGCAGAGTTATAAATGACAGCTATCGTCCAAAAATAGACTGAAGTAAGGCTGCCAAGAGGACTTGAAAGCGGGGCAGAATTGCAGGAAACCGATTTCAGGATGTAGACTGGAATTGCATTGAAAGCATAGGAAAAGAGGCAGAACGTCCACAATGATGCACTTGGCCAAAAAGGGCGTATGCGTTTTTTCCTGAATATATTCAGGAAAAAACGCATACGCCCTTTTTGGCCAACCAAGCAAGCTTGCAAAGGAAATCTGCACTGCAATGAAGTCTCACTTCCCCCCGGTCAAAAGGGCCATCTGAAAAAAGTGTAAAATCCAGAAAGGCAGGACAGGCCATGGAGAACTGGGAGCCTTGTTATGCTGATGGGCGGGATGTAAATTGCCAACAACCACTCCGGAGAAGTGTATGATGTTTCCTGAAACATCTAAAAAACAAAGCAACAGAGCCTAGGGCACTTCCACTTATGGTCCTATAGCTTAGGGAAATTAAAATCAAAAAGACACAGCCACCCCAAAGTTTGGAACGGCTCTGTTTACAAGAACCTCGTTTACAGTACAAGTTCAACATCGCAGAAAGTGAAAAATGGATAAAGAACTTGAGATACTTACGTACAATGCAGTATCACGCAGCAATGAAATCTATGTCATCAGGCCCGTAGCAGCATAATGAGTACATTCAGGTACGATGATTCTAACTGAAATAAGTCACACAGAAAAAGAAACATCATAAGATATCAGTAATACACGGAATGTAAACTTGGCTACACAGGAACTGCATTCCAAAACAGAACAGGGTCTCAAATTTAGAAAACCAACTTATGCTTGCTTAAGAGGAATGGTGAGTTGGGTTGCTGCATAAAACCAGAGATTGAAATGAGCACAGATAAAGTTCCTTAAGCCAAATATGGAATAGACAAGAGCTACTCCTTGCTCAACGAAATGGACTCAACACCGCATATTAAACGCCTAAGAATGTACCTGACTAGTAAGTATCTTAAAACCTATGGATTGCTATGTCTCCGAAAGAGAATCAAGCATGTGTACAGGGGCATAAACGCAGCAGTGATAGGATTGGAGAGGTTCGGTGAGCAAATGAAGACCCTTTGAAGTCATATTGCATGGTACCCATTCCACGGGTTTCAACTACCCAGGTTTTAGGTATTCTTCCTTCAGCTAAAACATGCATGTGGAACCCAGAGTATGATCAACCATGTGATCGGGAGACGTGTTCAAATATGTCTCAGTTTTCGTACCCTGGTACTAGGGTGCAACATTCCAGACGCTTTACTAACACTCTCCCGACTTGGAGAGTCAATCCCTTTAACCTCCTGTTTGGCCCAGTTTGCAATTTCTGCGGAAGATGAACAGGAATAGCGAGAACCAATGAGAGACTAGCTGGAGGTGTCTGGACGGGCAAATTTAACTCTCATTTCCCACCAGGAAGAGGAATTAACCAAAGGCTCAGCGTGCCGTGCCGGAACCAGATTAGGGCCTGAAGCCATCCTGCGGTGTTGCGGCCAGCTCACAAGAAAGCGAGTTGAAGAAAGGAGCTCAGGGGCACTGTAATTCACAAACCTGCAGAGTTATAAATGACAGCTATCGTCCAAAAATAGACTGAAGTAAGGCTGCCAAGAGGACTTGAAAGCGGGGCAGAATTGCAGGAAACCGATTTCAGGATGTAGACTGGAATTGCATTGAAAGCATAGGAAAAGAGGCAGAACGTCCACAATGATGCACTTGGCCAAAAAGGGCGTATGCGTTTTTTCCTGAATATATTCAGGAAAAAACGCATACGCCCTTTTTGGCCAACCAAGCAAGCTTGCAAAGGAAATCTGCACTGCAATGAAGTCTCACTTCCCCCCGGTCAAAAGGGCCATCTGAAAAAAGTGTAAAATCCAGAAAGGCAGGACAGGCCATGGAGAACTGGGAGCCTTGTTATGCTGATGGGCGGGATGTAAATTGCCAACAACCACTCCGGAGAAGTGTATGATGTTTCCTGAAACATCTAAAAAACAAAGCAACAGAGCCTAGGGCACTTCCACTTATGGTCCTATAGCTTAGGGAAATTAAAATCAAAAAGACACAGCCACCCCAAAGTTTGGAACGGCTCTGTTTACAAGAACCTCGTTTACAGTACAAGTTCAACATCGCAGAAAGTGAAAAATGGATAAAGAACTTGAGATACTTACGTACAATGCAGTATCACGCAGCAATGAAATCTATGTCATCAGGCCCGTAGCAGCATAATGAGTAGATTCAGGTACGATGATTCTAACTGAAATAAGTCACACAGAAAAAGAAACATCATAAGATATCAGTAATACACGGAATGTAAACTTGGCTACACAGGAACTGCATTCCAAAACAGAACAGGGTCTCAAATTTAGAAAACCAACTTATGCTTGCTTAAGAGGAATGGTGAGTTGGGTTGCTGCATAAAACCAGAGATTGAAATGAGCACAGATAAAGTTCCTTAAGCCAAATATGGAATAGACAAGAGCTACTCCTTGCTCAACGAAATGGACTCAACACCGCATATTAAACGCCTAAGAATGTACCTGACTAGTAAGTATCTTAAAACCTATGGATTGCTATGTCTCCGAAAGAGAATCAAGCATGTGTACAGGGACATAAACGCAGCAGTGATAGGATTGGAGAGGTTCGGTGAGCAAATGAAGACCCTTTGAAGTCATATTGCATGGTACCCATTCCACGGGTTTCAACTACCCAGGTTTTAGGTATTCTTCCTTCACCTAAAACATGCATGTGGAACCCAGAGTATGATCAACCATGTGATCAGGAGACGTGTTCAAATATGTCTCAGTTTTCCTCCCCTGGTACTCGGGTGCAACATTCCAGACGCTTTACTAACACTCTCCCCACTTGGAGAGTCAGCGCCTTTAACCTCCTGTTTGGCCCAGTTTGCAATTTCTGCGGAAGATGAACAGGAATAGCGAGAACCAATGAGAGGCTAGCTGGAGGTGTCTGGACGGGCAAATTTAACTCTCATTTCCCACCAGGAGGAGGAAATAACCAAAGGCTCAGTGTGCCGTGCCGGAACCAGATTAGGGCCTGAAGCCATCCTGCGGTGTTGCGGCCAGCTCACAAGAAAGCGAGTTGAAGAAAGGAGCTCAGGGGCACTGTAATTCACAAACCTGCAGAGTTATAAATGACAGCTATCGTCCAAAAATAGACTGAAGTAAGGCTGCCAAGAGGACTTGAAAGCGGGGCAGAATTGCAGGAAACCGATTTCAGGAGGTAGACTGGAATTGCATTGAAAGCATAGGAAAAGAGGCAGAACGTCCACAATGATGCACTTGGCCAAAAAGGGCGTATGCGTTTTTTCCTGAATATATTCAGGAAAAAACGCATACGCCCTTTTTGGCCAACCAAGCAAGCTTGCAAAGGAAATCTGCACTACAATGAAGTCTCACTTCCCCCCGGTCAAAAGGACCATCTGAAAAAAGTGTAAAATCCAGAAAGGCAGGACAGGCCATGGAGAACTGGGAGCCTTGTTATGCTGATGGGTGGGATGTAAGTTGCCAACAGACACTTGGGAGAAGTGTATGGTGTTTCCTGAAACATCTAAAAAACAAAGCAACAGAGCCTAGGGCACTTCCACTTATGGTCCTATAGCTTAGGGAAATTAAAATCAAAAAGACACAGCCACCCCAAAGTTTGGAACGGCTCTGTTTACAAGAACCTCGTTTACAGTACAAGTTCAACATCGCAGAAAGTGAAAAATGGATAAAGAACTTGAGATACTTACGTACAATGCAGTATCACGCAGCAATGAAATCTATGTCATCAGGCCCGTAGCAGCACAATGAGTAGATTCAGGTACGATGATTCTAACTGAAATAAGTCACACAGAAAAAGAAACATCATAAGATATCAGTAATACACGGAATGTAAACTTGGCTACACAGGAACTGCATTCCAAAACAGAACAGGGTCTCAAATTTAGAAAACCAACTTATGCTTGCTTAAGAGGAATGGTGAGTTGGGTTGCTGCATAAAACCAGAGATTGAAATGAGCACAGATAAAGTTCCTTAAGCCAAATATGGAATAGACAAGAGCTACTCCTTGCTCAACGAAATGGACTCAACACCGCATATTAAACGCCTAAGAATGTACCTGACTAGTAAGTATCTTAAAACCTATGGATTGCTATGTCTCCGAAAGAGAATCAAGCATGTGTACAGGGACATAAACGCAGCAGTGATAGGATTGGAGAGGTTCGGTGAGCAAATGAAGACCCTTTGAAGTCATATTGCATGGTACCCATTCCACGGGTTTCAACTACCCAGGTTTTAGGTATTCTTCCTTCACCTAAAACATGCATGTGGAACCCAGAGTATGATCAACCATGTGATCAGGAGACGTGTTCAAATATGTCTCAGTTTTCCTCCCCTGGTACTCGGGTGCAACATTCCAGACGCTTTACTAACACTCTCCCCACTTGGAGAGTCAGCGCCTTTAACCTCCTGTTTGGCCCAGTTTGCAATTTCTGCGGAAGATGAACAGGAATAGCGAGAACCAATGAGAGGCTAGCTGGAGGTGTCTGGACGGGCAAATTTAACTCTCATTTCCCACCAGGAGGAGGAAATAACCAAAGGCTCAGTGTGCCGTGCCGGAACCAGATTAGGGCCTGAAGCCATCCTGCGGTGTTGCGGCCAGCTCACAAGAAAGCGAGTTGAAGAAAGGAGCTCAGGGGCACTGTAATTCACAAACCTGCAGAGTTATAAATGACAGCTATCGTCCAAAAATAGACTGAAGTAAGGCTGCCAAGAGGACTTGAAAGCGGGGCAGAATTGCAGGAAACCGATTTCAGGAGGTAGACTGGAATTGCATTGAAAGCATAGGAAAAGAGGCAGAACGTCCACAATGATGCACTTGGCCAAAAAGGGCGTATGCGTTTTTTCCTGAATATATTCAGGAAAAAACGCATACGCCCTTTTTGGCCAACCAAGCAAGCTTGCAAAGGAAATCTGCACTACAATGAAGTCTCACTTCCCCCCGGTCAAAAGGACCATCTGAAAAAAGTGTAAAATCCAGAAAGGCAGGACAGGCCATGGAGAACTGGGAGCCTTGTTATGCTGATGGGTGGGATGTAAGTTGCCAACAGACACTTGGGAGAAGTGTATGGTTTTTCCTGAAACATCTAAAAAACAAAGCAACAGAGCCTAGGGCACTTCCACTTATGGTCCTATAGCTTAGGGAAATTAAAATCAAAAAGACACAGCCACCCCAAAGTTTGGGACGACGCTATTTACAAGAACCTCGTTTACAGTACAAGTTCAACATCGCAGAAAATGAAAAATGGATAAAGAAGCTGTGGTATTTACTTACAAAGCAATAACACTCAGCAATGAAATCTATGTCATCAGGCGCTTAGCAGCACAATGAGTGGATTCAGGTATGATGATTCTAACTGAAATAAGTCACACAGAAAAAGAAACATCATAAGATATCACTAATACACGGAATGGAAACTTGGCTACACAGGAACTGAATTACAGAACAGAACAGGGTCTCAAATTTAGAAAACCAACTTATGCTTGCTTAAGGGTAAAGGTGAGTTGGGGTGCTGCATAAAACCAGAGATTGAAATGAGCACAGATAAAGTTCCTTAAGCCAAATATGGAATAGACAAGAGCTACTCCTTGCTCAACGAAATGGACTCAACACCGCATATTAAACGCCTAAGAATGTACCTGACTAGTAAGTATCTTAAAACCTATGGATTGCTATGTCTCCGAAAGAGAATCAAGCATGTGTACAGGGGCATAAACGCAGCAGTGATAGGATTGGAGAGGTTCGGTGAGCAAATGAAGACCCTTTGAAGTCATATTGCATGGTACCCATTCCACGGGTCTCAACTTTCCAGGTTTAAGGGATTCTTCCTTCAGCTAAAACATGCATGTGGAACCCAGAGTATGATCAACCGTGTGATCGGGAGACGTGTTCCAATATGTCTCATTTCTCGTCCCCTGGTACTCGGGTGCAACATTCCAGACGCTTTACTAACACTCTCCCGACTTGGAGAGTCAGTGCCTTTAACCTCCTGTTTGGCCCAGTTTGCAATTTCTGCGGAAGATGAACAGGAATAGGGAGAACCAATGAGAGTAGCTGGAGGTGTCTGGACGGGCAAATTTAACTCTCATTTCCCACCAGGAAGAGGAATTAACCAAAGGCTCAGCGTGCCGTGCCAGAACCATATAAGGGCCTGAAGCAATCCTGCGGTGTTGCGGCCAGCTCACAAGAAAGCGAGTTTAAGAAAGGAGCTCAGGGGCACTGTAATTCACAAACCTGCAGAGTTATAAATGACAGCTATCGTCCAAAAATATACTGAAGTAAGGCTGCCAAGAGGACTTGAAAGCGGGGCAGAATTGCAGGAAACCGATTTCAGAGGTAGACTGGAATTGCATTGAAAGCATGGGAAAAGAGGCAGAACGTCCACAATGATGCACTTGGCCAAAAAGGGCGTATGCGTTTTTTCCTGAATATATTCAGGAAAAAACGCATACGCCCTTTTTGGCCAACCAAGCAAGCTTGAAAAGGAAATCTGCACTACAATGAAGTCTCACTTCCCCCCGGTCAAAAGGGCCATCTGAAAAAAGTGTAAAATCCAGAAAGGCAGGACAGGCCATGGAGAACTGGGAGCCTTGTTATGCTGATGGGCGGGATGTAAATTGCCAACAGACACTGGGGAGATGTGTATGGTGTTTCCTGAAACATCTAAAAAACAAAGCAACAGAGCCTAGGGCACTTCCACTTATGGTCCTATAGCTTAGGGAAATTAAAATCAAAAAGACACAGCCACCCCAAAATTTGGGACGGCTCTGTTTACAGGAACCTCTTCTGCAGCACAAGTTAAATATGCCAGAGAGCAAATAATGCATAAAGAAGTTGCGGTACTTACGTACAACAGAATACCTCTCAGCAATGAAAACTATGTCACCAGGCCTGTACCAGCATAATGAGTGGATTGAGGCACGGTGATTCTAAATGAAAAAAGTCACACAGAAAAAGAAACATCATAAGGTATCACTAATACATGGAATGAGAACTTGGCTACACATGAACTGAATTACCAAATAGAACAGGGTCTCATGTTTAGAAAACCAACTTATGCTTGCTTAAGGGGGAAGGTGAGTTGGGGTGCTGCATAAAACCAGAGTTTGAAATTAGCACAGATACCGTTCCATAAGCCACATATGTAATAGCCAAGACCTACCCCTTGCTCAACAAAATGGACTCAACAATGAGGTATCACCTCACATCTGATTGAATGCACATCATCAGAAAATCTACAAACAAAAAATGCTGGAAAGGGTGTGGAGAAAAGGAACCCTCTTCCACTATTGTTGGGAATATAAATTGATACAGTCACTATGGAGAACAATATGGAGTTTCTTAAGAAACTAACAGTAGAATTACCATATGATACAGCAATCCCAGTTCTGGACATATACCCAGACAAAACCATAAATCAGAAAGAGACATTCACCGCAATGTTCATTGCCTCACTCTTTACAATATCGAGGTAATGAAAGCAACCTAAATGCCCACAGACAGACGAATGCATAAAGCTGTGGTACATATATAAAATGGAATATTACTAAGCCATGAAAAGGAATGAAATTGGGTCATTTGTAGAGACGTCGATGGATCTAGAGACTGTCATACAGAGTGAAGTAAGTCAGAAAGAGGAAAACAAATCTTGTATATTCATGCATATATGTGGAACCTAGAAAAACTGTACAGATTAACCATTTTGCAAGGCATAAATAGAGCAACAGATGTAGACAACAAACGTATGGACAACAAGGGGGGAAAGCTGTTGGGGGGGTGGTGGTGGGAGGAGTTGAGAGACTGGGATTGGCATGTATACATTTATATGTATAAAATAGATAACCAATAAGAACCTGCTGTATAAAAATATAAAATAAAATTCAAAATTAAAAAGAAATAAAATTTAAAAAATAAAACAGAAAAAACAATTATTCCCTGCACATACATGTATTTATATGAATAAATTATTTCCATGCTTATATCTGTAAATACAAAAAAGAGGAATAAAATCTACCTTGAACCAAAAACGAAAAAGAGAAAAAAACACAGAACCCACCAGTTACACAGAGGAAAACCGTATCAGGGCACTTGCTCCAGTTGTAAACAATTCTGAAGTTGGTCAGTGGTGGGGAATCGTCTCCCATTCAGCCAGCAGCCCCCACGCAACAAGCGTCCTCATTGCAAAGCTGGGGCACCGTGCCGAGGCATCTGTGAGTAAACGTGAGCTGAGCCCCAGGCCAGTTGCTGCTGAACTATTCCCACCCGTCCCAGGTAAAACACCTGAATATATACAAGGACTTGAAAGCCTAGAGGAAGGGCCATAGAGCCACACGAGTGACAGCATGCCGGCCGACTTGGTGCCTGCAGGCCAGCCAGGATGGTCCTGGCCCTGGGTGCTCTTCTGGAAGATTTCCATTTCCCTGCCTGAGATACCCGTCCTGTCCCTGCCCCCACTGCTTTTTTCCTTCCTCACCTCTGCCCAGGGAGAAATTCCAGCAGCTGGTATGGGTGACACATCCTCTTCTTTAGCAGGTGGCAGCCTGGCAACTGCTGCAGAAAGTCCAGCAGAGCCCCACTCATACTGGGCCACCCACAAAGCCGTGGCCTCTCACTCCCTCCCACCAGCCCAGCCCCGAGACTGCTGACAGGGCAGAGAAAATGGCGTCAGGCACGGCTGCAGGGGCTCTTGCTGCCTGGAGTGGTATTTATATTGATCTCAACCCAGGCACACCTGGGGAGGGCTGGCCGGCACGGTAAGGCTGCCCAGGTCAGCCAATCATCACCCCTCAGGGACTCACAGTTGCAGAAAATGGAACTTGCTGAACCGGCCAGGTCCAAGGAACAGGTGTGGGCTCCTGAGAGTCAGGATAGACAAGGGGCTGCAGCTTTGGCTTGTTTTCTAATCATTTTATCTGGCCCATGAGTGGGAGACAACTTCAAGAAAACCCTCTCCTAATGAGAGGAACCCAGGAGTCAGGGAGAGGAGGGGTGGGTGGTGGTTGGAGACAGAGGCCTGGTGCCCCGGGTGCAGTGGAAGTCTCTGGAAGACCAGGTGGAGGGAGGCCGTACAGAGTGATGCCCAGGGTCACAGACCTGTCACAGCTGCTGTTTGTTAGTTCAAGTCCTGCTCTGAGGTGCTCTGTGTCAGCTCTGAGCGACAGGTGAGCTGGGGGTGCTCTGCAATGAGGGCTGTGTGCATGGTTCCTGTGTGCCCAGCCCTGCCACGGTACCTACAAGGGTAGCTCTGTATCCTGGGAGGGGCCTGACCACGAGAGCCCCATGGGCTGGGGTGGGGGTGGGGTACCTGCCCAGGTGAGCTCCATATTCTGGGATTGGTCTGACCACGAGAGCCTCATGGGCTGCTGGGGACCTGGTAAAGGATGTCAGGACAGTCAGTGAAGCCACCGAGGATATACCTCCAGCTGCTCCTAATTCCTACACCCTGCTGGTCATTCTACCAACCACCAGGACATGGTATTCTGTATTAGTCTTCAATGTTGCCTTCTTTTGTATTCCATTAGTCCCAGAGTCACAAGAAATTTTGGCTTGTGAGTGGCAGGACTCAACATACAACTAAAACAATACTTCCGGGCCGTCTTGCCCCAAGGGTGCAAAAATTCCCACACCATCTTTGGGGAAAGCTTAGCTAAAGACCTAAAAGTTCTACCTCTGGAAAAGGAAACCCTCCTTCAGTACGCAGACGACATTCTGATCGCCAGCCCTACTAAGGAGGCCTCTGAACTACCAAGCCAATAAAGGATAGAAGTTGTCCAAGAAAAAGCTCAAATATCACAGACTGCGGTGATCTGCCTGGGCTTCATTCTCACAGAAGGTCAGAGAAGCCCATCCCAGGAAAGGGAAGAAACCATTTTCAGCCTTACCCCTTTCTAAAACTAGAAGACAGCTTAGGGGTTCCTGGGGAGGCCAGGGTTTGCTGCTTCTGGATCCCTAACCACAGTCTACTAGCTGGGCCTCTATATGAAACACTGAAAGGAAAAGATGATGATCCTTTTGAATAGAATCCAGAAGTGGCCTTTCAAGAATGGAAAGAGCAGTCAATTCAGACCCTTGCCCTGGAACTCCCTAATTTAGCTAAACCCTTTGACCTTTACATTCCCGGTGAAAGGTGAATCGCCATTGGAGAATTAGTGCAAAAACTGGGACCACTTGAAATGGAACAATGCAAGAATGCCATCCAGGTAGGATAAACTACGGTCACCAAGGGGCTTGGCCCACTGCCACATCTGGCCAAGATACTGGCGGTATCTAAAAACCTGGAAATCAGCAGCCCAAAAGGCCACCTCCCTCCTAAGGGAAAAGGACCTCACGTGGTGATCCTAACCACCAACCATGCCCTGAAGTTGCAGGGTTTGCTCCGTGGGCACACCAACCTCGAGTGAGGAGGCCCTCCAACTCCAACATCCAGAGAGATAACCGGGGGCAACAGGGCACCATGACGACTCGTGTGAACATCACTTGACCTGGAGTTTCTCTCATAAAACAACAAGAGTGTGTCCCAAAAGAGTAGACTACTGCTTGCAGGACTTACTGCACCCAGAGGGGAGCTAATAATCTTGGCGGGGGAACCGTATATCACACTGTCACCATAGAAAAGCATACAGACACCATGATGATGGTGGCCAATAAGACCGGCTGGACTCCTGTTTACTTCAAAAGGCTGTTGACTCAGTGGCCATCATGGTCCTTGATCACCACTGACCCTGGACTGTCTGGGAGTTGAGTGGCCAGGGCTCTGACACCTGGTGCTGTTTGTACGTTAATTCAGGGGCCTAATTGAAGAAAACGCAGACTACTGGTCAGAGCATCTAGGCTGGCAGAAACGGTCAGCCTAAGGTGGCCGAACAAATGTGGGGCGGGGTGAAACCGGCCCCCACAGCGTCTCTGCACATCTCTTTCCTGGACCCTTAAAGGTCATTAGAATCTATAACACTTCCAATGCTGGTGCTCAGGTGGACAAGCAGGGAGGCAGGGGGCCTGGGGACAATCAATGTCACCTGGAGGCTGCTGGGGAGAAGCTCTGACCCTCGCCACCAGGTATGAGGGCTCCCAACTCAGCACTCAGCAGTTACAGAAGAAGGGTCTGCACCCTCAGCACTCCAAGAATGAGGAATGGGACAAAAGACAGAGGAGGGGTTTGTCCCCAGCAAAGCCCATTAAAAATCCCTGGGAGATAAAAATAGAATCTGGGCAATAAAGTCAAGTCTAACCTTTTTTATCCTTTGTGCTTTGTCTAATTTCATGTGCTCCTAGGGTCCCGCATGCAGAGGTTCCACACCTGGCACTTCAGACCAGATTTCCTAGTGCAGAATGGCTGGGACGACACCTCAGATCCTGGGACCCAGTGCAGACTCCGCGATATAGAGCCTGAGCTGCAGCCAACCTGGCCCTCGAGAGCTCCGCCCCCTCCCTCCCACTGACTCTGACAGGATCTCTACACAGCAGCCCAGCCCACAGCCCACGGGGTAGTGCATGCTCTCACCTCTCCATTCTCTGATCAAAATATAAAGTTTCCTTTGCTTGTGAACCAAACTCAGTCTCGATCTGTTGGCCCCAATGACACTGGGCAGGGGGACACTTGTTGGGGTCCACTCTGGAGGATCAGTAACAGAAATTGAGACTATTGTAACCTCAATGAACAGATGTGTGAGCCAAACTGTAGTTAACATAGAACAGTGTATAAGGCTCAGGTAAAATAAGATGTTTCTAACACTTCCATTTGATATTTCCATCACTTTATTATAAGCAAGTTCAGTGAAAGGGTTTGTCTTATTTGTCAGGTCAATATTAGAGAAACGAAGTGATTTCTTTCCAAGGATGTACATCTAATAATCTTGGTTAAAGCTTCAATCTTGTTTTAAATGCTTTTCCATTGAAAATGATACCTCTCTTTCAGCTCCCCCATTTCTGAGAAGTATAAAATCTTATAATTTATTATTACCAAAGGGGAAAGGTGGGAGGAGGGATAAATTAACAGTTTGGGATTAACACATACACACTGCTATGTATAAAATAGATCATCAACAAGGAACTACTGTATAGCACAGGGAACTACACTCAACATTTTGCAATAACCTATAAGGGGAAATAATCTGAAAAAGAATAGATATTTTTATTGACATCATCTATCAATGACAGTTAAAGTGTAACCTAAGGGAAGCTGGTGGTGAGTGCTTCTGACCCTGAAGACTTCAATCATCTAAAGTTTGGACTCTGCCTACTTCCCAAGGCCCTTAATGAACATATGTGTAGCCGTAGCTTAAAAACTTCCCCAGTTTGGGTTTCGGGGAGACACTGATTTTGAAAAAGCCCTGGTGTTCTCCTTACATGAATGGGACTCTTCCTACTGCTAAAACATGTCTGTCACACCCAGAGGATGGTATACCGTCTGATCGGGAAGAGTTTGGAAAAGGCATCTCATCTCCTCATCTCCTGGTGCTCGGGTTCACCCCTCCAGCGTCTTTACTAACAGTCTCCCCACTTGGAGATGTCAGCACTGTCAACATCCTGTTGCGTACAGTTTGGAATTTGTCCAGAGGATGAAGCGGAAGGATGAGGAACAATGAGAGACAAGTCCTAGGTGTTCAGACAGGCACATGTCACTCTAATTTCCAATCAGGAAGACGAATTGACCAAAGGCTAGGGTTGCCCATGGAAACAGTATAGGGCTTGAGGAAATCCCGCTGCTTTGTGGCCAGTTCCCATAAACACAAGTTGAACAATGGAACTCAGGGGCAGTAAAATTCACGAAACTGCAGAGTTGAAAATATCCATCACTGAAAAATGTCTTGAGGAAAGTCAGAGAAAAGGACTTGTAAGCAAGGGAGAATGGCAGGAAAGGGATTTGAGGAGGTAGAAAGGACTCGCCATTAAGCACAAGAAAAGGAGCTGAACATTGCCAACATTGCAGTTGGCCAAAAAGGGTGTATGCGTTTTTTTCTGTATATATTCAAGAAAAGGGCATACACTTTTTTAGCCAACCAAACAGGTGGGCACTGGAAGTCAATACTACAAAAGATATCACTTCGCATCAGTCAGAAGAGCCATCCTCATAAAGCGTAAACAACAGAAATGCAGGACAGGGCAACGAGAAGAGGGAGCCCTGTGAGACTTATAGTGGAAATGTATATTGCCAACGGCCATTCTGGAGAAGTGTATTGTGTTTACTAAAGCATCTAAAAAATGAGCTACAGAGCATAGGGCACTTGCACTCATGGGCGTATATCTTGGGAAAAACAAAAATCGAGAGGACACAGGCACCCCAATCTTTACCCACTCTCTGTTTAAAAGATCCTCGACTAGGATATAACTTAAATGTCTCTGGAGGGAAAAAATGGATAGAGATGTGGTACTTAGGTAGAGTGGAATATTATTCAGCCTGGAAATCAATGAAATATGGCCAGTTGTAACAACTCCGGAGGAGTTACATATGATCTTTCTAAGTGACATAATTCAAAAAGAAAAAGACACATATCATAAGATATCACTTAAAGGTGGAATCCAAAATGGCTACACATGAAATAAATTACAAAACAAAAACATAGTCAAATATGTAGAAAACACGCATAAGGCTGCTAAACGGGAAAGGTGGGGAGGGGTGAGACATCATCCAGGAGGTTGAAATTAGCAAAGATACCATTCCAAATACCAAACTGATAATCAACAAGGCCTACACGGTAGCTAAAAGAACTGCACTCAGCACACTCAAGTCACCGGAAAAGAATATATATGACTGGTAAGAATCTGAAAAAGAATTTACTGATGTCTCTCTGTACGTGAATCAAGTGGATGTACAGCAGCAAGAAACAGAGCTTTGAAAATCAGCTGTAACCAATATAGTAATAAATTGAAAAAAATAAACGACAGAGAGACAGAGAAAACCTCTTACAACTTTTCCTCAGGGACGGTGATGCAACATGGATTGAACACATCTAGACCCACAGCAGGATGAGACATAAGGCTGGAAACTGTTTGCGCTAAGAGAAATGTGAGGTTGGGTGAGGAAATGCACACCCTTTAAAGTAATACTACCTGGTGCCCATTCAATGGGTCCCAAATCTGCAGGTTCAAGGGATCTTCCTACAGCTAAAACATGCATGGAAAACCCAGAGGACTGTACACCATGTGATCGGGAGATGTGTCTAAAATGCAGCTCATTTATCCTCTCCTGGTGCTCCTGTTCACCATTCCAGCCACGTTACTTAGAATCTCCCCACTTGGAGAATCAGCACATTTCAACTTCTGTTTCACACATTTTGCAAATTGTGAGGAGGATGAACGGGAAGAGGGGGAACCAATGAGAGAATAGTTGTAGGGGTTTGGACGGGCACATATCACTCTAATTTCCCATTAAGAATAAGAATTGAAAAAAGGCTCAGCCCGCCTCGCCGGAGCCAAAATAGGGCCTGAAGCAATCCTGCGGGTTTGAGGCCAGCTCACAAAAGAGCAACTTAAAAAATGGAGCTCAGGGTCACTGCAATTCACAAACCTGCAGAGTTATAAATGAAAACTAACGTCCAAAAATATGTTGAGGTAAGGCAAAGAAGAGGATCTGAATGCAAGACAGAATTGCAAGAAACAGATTTCAAGAGATAGATTGGACTCGTCTTTAAAGCACATGAAAAGCGGCAGAATTTCGACAATGATGCAGTTGGCCCAAAAGGGCGTATGCGTTTTTTCCTGATTATATCCAGGAAAAAACGCATACGCACTTTATGGACAACGAAGCAAGCAAGCAATGCAAATGTGCACAACAAAGAAGTCTCATTTCCCACCGGTCAAAAGGGCCATCCTAAAAAATTGTAAAAACCAGAAATGCAGGACAGGCCATGGAGAACAGGGAGCCTTTATACGCTGATGGGCAGTGTGTGAACTGCCGAGAGCCACTCTGGAGAAGTGTATGGTGGTTCCTAAATCATCTAAAAAACAGAGCTACAGAGCATAGGACACTTCCAATCATGGTAGTATATCTAGGGAAGTCTAAAAATCAACAAGACACAAGCACACCACAGTTTAGGGCTACTCTGTTTACAAGAACCTCAACTTCAGTACACCTTAAATATCCCAGGAAAGAGAACAATGGATAAAGAAGATGTGGTACTTATGTACAATGGAATATCTCTTCACCATGAAATCAATGTAATAAGGCTAGTAGAAGGATAAAGAGTGGATTTAGGTCCGATAATACTACTTGAAATAAGTCAAACAGAAAAAGAAACATATCATAAGATATCACCTATAGAGGGAGGGTAAATATGGCTGCACAAGAAATGAATTACAGAACAGAACAGTGTCTCACATTTAGAAAACACACTTATGTCAGCTTAAGGGGAAAGGAGAGGTGGGGTGATGCATAAAACCAGAGTTTGAAATTAGCACAGATACCGTTCAATAAACCAAATAGATATTAGACAAGATCTACACCTTGCTCAATGAACTGGCCTCAACACACCCTATACACCGCAGAGAAATATATCTGAGTAATAAGAATCTTAAAACCCATGTATTGATATATCTCCATAAGGGAATCAAGTGTGTGCAGAGCGGCACAAACACAGCAGTGAAAATGAGCTAAACCCCATTATAGAAATAAATTTTAAAAACAAAATGCAGAAACAATGAAAGAGAGAAAAATTCTTACAAAATTTGCTCAGGGGCTGTGATGCAACCTGGATTGACCACATATAAACCCACAGCTGGATAAGACATAAGGCTGGACACTTGGGGGTGAGAGGATTGGTGAGCTTTGGTGAGCAACTGCCAAAAGTTTAATGCAATACTTCATGCTACTCATTCCAAGGGTCCCAACACTCCAGGTTGAAGGGAATCTTCCTACAGCTAAACCATGCTTGGGAAACCCAGCGACTGGTATACCATATGATCGGGAAAGGTTTCTAAAACGCACCTCATTTTTCCTCTCCTGGGACTCCAGATCGACATTCCAGCCACTTTACTAAAAACATCCCCTCATGGAGAGTCAATGCCTTTAAGTTCTGGTATCGCACAGTCTGCAGTTAGTGCGGAGGATGAATGGGAATAGGGGGAACCAGTGAGAAACTAGCTGTAGCGGTTTCAATGGGCACATGTCACTCTAATTTCACATCAGTAAGAAGAATTAACCAAAGGCACAGCAAGGTGCCCCAGAAGAAGAATAGGGCCTGAAGGAATCCTGTGGTTATGAGGCAAGATCACAAAAATAAGAGCTGAAAAATGGAGCTAAGGGTCACTGCAAGTCAAAAACCTGCAGAGTTATAAAGGCCAACTATTTTCAAAAAATATATTGAGGTAAGGCTATGAAGTGGCAATGAAATGAAGGCAGAATTGCAGAAAAACTAATTTCAGGAGGTAGACTGGAAATGCACTGAAAACATATGAAGAAAGTCAGAACCTCGACAATGATGCACTTGGCCAAAAAGGGCGTATGCGTTTTTCCCTGAATATATTCAGGGAAAAACGCATACGCCCTTTTTGGCCAACCAAGCAAGCTTGCAAAGGAAATCTGCACTACAATGAAGTCTCACTTCCCCCCGGTCAAAAGGGCCATCTGAAAAAAGTGTAAAATCCAGAAAGGCAGGACAGGCCATGGAGAACTGGGAGCCTTGTTATGCTGATGGGTGGGATGTAAATTGCCAACAGACACTCGGGAGAAGTGTATGGTGTTTCCTGAAACATCTAAAAAACAAAGCAACAGAGCCTAGGGCACTTCCACTTATGGTCCTATAGCTTAGGGAAATTAAAATCAAAAAGACACAGCCACCCCAAAGTTTGGGACGGCTCTGTTTACAAGAACCTCGTTTACGGTACAAGTTCAATATCGCAGAAAGCGAAAAAAGGATAAAGAATTTGTGGTACTTACGTACAATGCAATATCACTCAGCAATGAAATCTATGTCATCAGGCCCGAAGCAGCATAATGAGTGGATTCAGGTATGATGATTCTAACTGAAATAAGTCACAGAGAAAAAGAAACATCATAAGATATCACTAATACACGGAATGTAAACTTGGCTACACAGGAACTGGATTACAAAAGAGAACAGGGTTTCAAATTTAGAAAACGAACTTATGATTGCTTAAGGGGAAAGGTGAGTTGGGGTGCTGCATAAAACCAGAGATTGAAACGAGCACAGATAAAGTTCCTTAAGCCAAATATGTAATAGACAAGAGCTACTCCTTGCTACACGAAATGGACTCAACACCCCATATTAAACGCCTAAGAATGTACCTGACTAGTAAGTATCTTAAAACCTATGGATTGCTATGTCTCTGAAAGAGAATCAAGCGTGTGTACAGGGGCATAAACGCAGCAATGATAGGATTGGAGAGCTTCGGTGAGCAAATGAAGACCCTTTGAAGTCATATTGCATGGTACCCATTCCACGGGTCTCAACTCTCCAGGTTTAAGGGATTCTTCCTTCAGCTAAAACATGCATGTGGAACCCAGAATATGATCCACCCTAAACCTTCCCCGAAGCCTTACCCTCACCCATTCCCTAGTCCTAACCCGTACGCTAACACTAACTCATGCCCTCACACGTACGCTCACCCTAAACCGTTTTCGTAACCGCACCTGGACCCTAAACCGTAGTCAAACCCTAACCCTAACCCTCGCCCGAACCCTAACCCTAACACTTCCCCGGAGCCTTCCCCTCACCCGTCACCTAATCCTAACGCGTACGCGAAAACTAAACCGTGCCCTCACACGTACGCTCCCCCTAAACCGTTGCCGTACCCTCATCTGGACCCTAAACCGTCCCCGTCCCCTAACCCTAACCCTAGCCCAAACCCTAACCGTAACACTTCCGAGAAGCCTGACCCTCACCCATTCCCTAATCCTAACCCGTACACTAACACTAACACGTGCCCTCACACGTACGCTCCCCCTAAACCGTTGTCGTACCCTCATCTGGACCCTAAACCGTACCCTTCCCTTAAGACTAATTATAGCCCGATCCCTAACCCTAACCCTTCCCCGAAGCCTTACCCTCACCCGTCCCCTAATCCTAACCCGTATGGTAACACTAACCCATGCCCTCACACGTACGCTCCCCCTAACCCGTCGTCGTACCCTCACCTGGACCCTAAACCGTCCCCGTCCCCTAACCCTAACCCTAGCCCGAACCCTAACCCTAACCCTTCCCCTAATCCTCACCCTCACCCGTGCCCTAATCCTAACCCGTACGCTAACACTAACCCGTGCTCTCACACGTACGCTCCCCCTAAACCGTTGTCGTACCCACAACTGGACGCTAAACCGTCCCCTTCCCCTAACACTAACCCTAGCCCGAACACTAACCCTAAGACTTCCCCGAAGCCTACCCCTCATCCGTCCCCTAATCCTAACCCGTACGCTCACACTAACCCGTGCCCTCACACATACGCTCCCCCTAAACCGTTGTCATACCCTCACTTGGACCCTAAACCGTCCCCATCCCCAAACCCTAACCCTAGCCGGAACCCTAACCCTAACCCTTCCCAGGAGCCTTCCCCTCACCCGTCCCCTAATCCGAACCCGTACGCTAACACTAACCCGTGCCCTACACGTACGCTCGCCGTGAACCATTGTCGTACCCTCACCTGGACCCTAAAACGTCCCCGTACCCTAACCCTAACCCTAGCCCGAACCCAAAACATAACCCTTCCCGAAGCCTTCCACTCATCCGTCCCCTATTCCTAAGCCGTACGCTAACACTAACCCGTGCCCTCACAGGTACGCTCCCCCTAAAATGTTGTCGTACACTCACTTGGACCCTAAACTGTCCCCGTCCCCTAACCCTAACCCTAGCCCGAACCGTAACCCTAACTCTTCCCCGAACCCTTCCCCTCAACCGTCCCCTAATCCTAAGCCGTATGCTAACACTAACCCGTTCCCTCACAAGTACGCTCCCCCTAAACGGTTGTCGTACCCTCACCTGGAACCTAAACCGTCCCTGTCCCCTAACCCGAGCCCTAGCTGGAAACCTAACCCTAACACTTCCCCGAAGCCTGACCCTCACCCGTCCCCTAATCCTAACCCGTACGATAACACTAACCGGCGCCCTCACACGTACGCTCCACCTAAAGCGCTGTCGTACCCTCATCTGGACCATAAACCGTCCCCGTCCCCTAACCCTAATCCTAGCCCGAATCCTAACCCTAACCCTTCCCCGAAGCCTGACCCTCACCCGTCCCCTAATCCTAACCCGTACGCTAACACTAACCCGCGCCCTCACACGTACGCTCCCCCTAAAGCATTGTCGTACCCTCCCCTAGACCCGAAACCGTCCCCGTCCCCTAACCCTAACCCTAGCCCGAACCCCAGCCCTAACCCTTCCCCGAAGCCTGACCCTCACCCGTCCCCTAATCCTAACCCTTATGCTAACACTAACCCGCGCCCTCACAAGTACGCTTCCCCTAAAGCGTTGTCGTACCCTCCCCTGGACCCTAAACCGTCCCCGTCCACGAACCCTAACCCTAGCCCGAACGCTAACCCTAACCCTTCCCCGAAGCCTGACCCTCACCCGTCCCCTAATCCTAACCCGTACGCTAACACTAACCCGCGACCTCACACGTACGCTTCCCGTAAAGCGTTGTCGTACCCTGCCCTGGACCCTAAACCGTCCCCGTCCCCTAACCCTAACCCTAGCCCGAACGCTAACCCTAACCCTCCCCCGAAGCCTGATCCTCACCCGTCCCCTAATCCTAACCCGTACGCGAACACTAACCCGCGCCCTCACACGTACGCTCCCCCTTAAGCGTTGTCATACCCTCACCTGGACCCTAAACTTTCCCCGTCCCCTAACCCTAACCCTAGCCCGAACTCTAACCCTAACCCTTCCCCGAATCCTGACCCTCACCCGTCCCCAAATCCTAACCCGTACGCTAACACTAACCCGCACCCTCACACGTACGCTCCCCCTAAATTGATGTCGTACCCTCCCCTGGACACTAAACAGTCCCCGTCCCCTAACCCTAGCCCGAACCCTAACCCTAACCCTTCCCCGAAGCTGACCCTCACCCGTCCCCTAACCCTAACCCGTATGCTAACACTAACCTGCGCCCTCACACGTACGCTCCCCCTAAAGCGTTGTCGTACCCTCACCTGGACCATAAACCGTCGCCCTCCCCTAACCCTAACCCTAGCCCGAACCCTAACCCTAACCCTTCCCCGAAGCCTTCCCCTCTTCCGTCCCCTAATCCTAACCCGTTCGCTAACACAAACCCGTGCCCTCATACGTACGCTCACCTAAACCGTTGTCGTAACCTCACCTGGACCCTAAACCGTCCCTGTCCCCTAACCGTAACCCTAGCCCGAACCCTAAACCTAACACTTCCCCGAAGACTTCTCCTCACCCGTCCCCTAATCCTAACCCGTACCCTAACACTAAAACTTGCCCTCACATGTACGCTCCACCTAAACCGTTGTCGTACCCTCACCTAGACCCTAAACCGTCCCAGTCTCCTAACCCTAACCCGAGCCCGAACCCTAACCCTAACCCTTCCCTGAAGCCTTCCCCTCACCCGTCCCCATCCTAACCCGTACTCTAACACTAACCCGTGCCCTCACATGTACGCTCCCCCTAAACCATTGTCGTACCCTCACCTGGACCCTAAATTTTCCCCGTTCCCTAAACCTAACCCTAGCCCAAACCCTAACCCTAACACTTCCCCGAAGACTTCCCCTCACCCGTCCCCTATTTGTAAGCCGTACGCTAACACTAACCCGCGCCCTCACACGCACGCTCCCCCTAAAGCATTGTCGTACCCTCACCTGGACCCTAAACCGTCCCCGTCCCCTAACCCTAACTCTAGCCCGAACCCTAACCCTAACCCTTCCCCGAAGCCTGACCCTCACACGTCCCCTAATCCTAACCCGTACGCTAACCCGAACAAGCGCCCTCACACGTACGGTCCCCCTAAAGCATTGTCGTACCGTCCCCTGGAACCTACACCGTCCCTGTCCCCTAACCCTAACCCTAGCCCGAACCCTAACCCTAACCCTTCTCCGAAGCCTGACCCTCACCCGTCCCATAATCCTAACCCGTACGCTGACACTAACCGGCGCCCTCACACGTACGCTCCCCCTAAAGCGTTGTCGTACCCTCACCTGGACCCTAAACCGTCCCCGTCCCCTAACCCTAACCCTAGCCCGAACCCTACCCTAACCCTTCCCCGAAGCCTGACCCTCACCCGTCCCCTAATCCTAACCCGTACGCTAACACTAACCCGCTCCCTCACATGAACGCTCCCACTAAAGCATTGTCGTACCCTCACCTGGACCCTAAACCGTCCCCGTCCCCTAACCCTAGCCCGAAACCTAACCCTACCCCTTCCACGAAGCCTGACCCTCACCCGTCCCCTAATCCTAACCCGTACGATAACACTAACCGGCGCCCTCACACGTACGCTCCCCCTAAAGCGCTGTCGTACCCTCATCTGGACCATAAACCGTCCCCGTCCCCTAACCCTAACCCTAGCCCGAACCCCAGCCCTAACCCTTCCCCGAAGCCTGACCCTCACCCGTCCCCGAATCCTAACCCTTATGCTAACACTAACCCGCGCCCTCACAAGTACGCTTCCCCTAAAGCGTTGTCGTACCCTCCCCTGGACCCTAAACCGTCCCCGTCCACGAACCCTAACCCTAGCCCGAACGCTAACCCTAACCCTTCCCCGAAGCTTGACCCTCACCCGTCCCCTAATCCTAACCCGTACGCTAACACTAACCCACGACCTCACACGTACGCTTCCCGTAAAGCGTTGTCGTACCCTCCCCTGGACCCTAAACCGTCCCCGTCCCCTAACCCTAACCCTAGCCCGAACGCTAACCCTAACCCTCCCCCGAAGCCTGACCCTCACCCGTCCCCTAATCCTAACCCGTACGCGAACACTAACCCGCGCCCTCACACGTACGCTCCCCCTTAAGCGTTGTCATACCCTCACCTGGACCCTAAACTTTCCCCGTCCCCTAACCCTAACCCTAGCCCGAACTCTAACCCTAACCCTTCCCCGAATCCTGACCCTCACCCGTCCCCAAATCCTAACCCGTACGCTAACACTAACCCGCACCCTCACACGTACGCTCCCCCTAAAGTGATGTCGTACCCTCCCCTGGACACTAAACAGTCCCCGTCCCCTAACCCTAGCCCGAACCCTAACCCTAACCCTTCCCCGAAGCCTGACCCTCACCCGTCCCCTAACCCTAACCCGTATGCTAACACTAACCCGCGCCCTCACACGTACGCTCCCCCTAAAGCGTTGTCGTACCCTCACCTGGACCATAAACCGTCGCCCTCCCCTAACCCTAACCCTAGCCCGAACCCTAACCCTAACCCTTCCCCGAAGCCTTCCCCTCTTCCGTCCCCTAATCCTAACCCGTTCGCTAACACAAACCCGTGCCCTCATACGTACGCTCACCTAAACCGTTGTCGTAACCTCACCTGGACCCTAAACCGTCCCTGTCCCCTAACCGTAACCCTAGCCCGAACCCTAAACCTAACACTTCCCCGAAGACTTCTCCTCACCCGTCCCCTAATCCTAACCCGTACCCTAACACTAAAACTTGCCCTCACATGTACGCTCCACCTAAACCGTTGTCGTACCCTCACCTAGACCCTAAACCGTCCCAGTCTCCTAACCCTAACCCGAGCCCGAACCCTAACCCTAACCCTTCCCTGAAGCCTTCCCCTCACCCGTCCCCATCCTAACCCGTACTCTAACACTAACCCGTGCCCTCACATGTACGCTCCCCCTAAACCATTGTCGTACCCTCACCTGGACCCTAAACTTTCCCCGTTCCCTAAACCTAACCCTAGCCCAAACCCTAACCCTAACACTTCCCCGAAGACTTCCCCTCACCCGTCCCCTAATCCTAACCCGTACGCTAACACTAACACGCGCCCTCACACGCACGCTCCCCCTAAAGCGTTGCCATACCCTCACCTGGACACTAAACCGTCCCCATCCCCTAACCCTAACCCTAGCCCGAACCCTAACCCTAACCCTTCCCCGAAGCCTGAACCTCACCCGTCCCCTACTCCTAACCCGTACGCTAACACTAACCCGTGCCCTCACACGCACGCTCCCCCTAAAGCGTTGCCGTACCCTCACCTGGACTCTAAACCGTCCCCGTCCCCTAACCCTAACCCTAGCCCGAACCCTAACCCTAACCCTTCCCCGAAGCCTGACCCTCACCCGTCCCCTAATCCTAACCCGTACGCTAACACTAACCCGCGCCCTCACACGCACGCTCCCCCTAAAGCGTTGCCGTACCCTCACCTGGACCCTAAACTGTCCCCGTACCCTAACCCTTACACTAGCCCTAACCCTAACCCTAACCCCTCCCCGAAGCCTGACCCTCACCCGTGCCTTAATCCTAACCCGTACGCTAACACTAACCCGCGCCCTCACACGTACGCTCCCCCTAAAGCGTTGCCGTACCCTCACCTGGACCCTAAACCGTCCCCGTCCCCTAACCCTAACCCTAGCCCGAACCCTAACCCTAACCCTTCCCCGAAGCCTGACCCTCACCCGTCCCCTAATCCTAACCCGTACGCTAACACTAACCCACGCCCTCACACGCACGCTCCCCCTAAAGCGTTGCCGTTCCCTCACCTGGACCCTAAACCGTCCCAGTCCCCTAACCCTAACCGTAGGCCGAACCCTAACCCTAACCCTTCGCCAAAGCCTGACCCTCAACCGTCCCCTAATCCTAACACGTACGCTCACACTAACCCGCGCACTCACACGCACGCTCCCCCTAAAGCGTTGCCGTACCCTCACCTGGACCCTAAACCGTCCCCGTCCCCTAACCCTAACCCTAGCCCAAACCCTAGCCCTAACACCTCCCCGAAGCCTGACCCTCACCCGTCCCCTAATCCTAACCCGTACGCTCACACTAACCCGCGCCCTCACACGCACACTCCCCCTAAAGCGTTGCCGTACCCTCACCTGGACCCTAAACCGTCCCCGTCCCCTAACCCTAACCCTAGCCCGAAACCTAACCCTAACCCTTCCCCGAAGCCTGACCCTCACCCGTCCCCTAATCCTAACCCGTACGCTCAGACTAACCCGCGCCCTCACACACACGCTCCCCCTAAAGCGTTGCCGTACCCTCACCTGGACCCTAAACCGTCCCCGTCCCCTAACCCTAACCCTAGACCGAACCCTAACCCTAACACTTCCCCGAAGCCTGACCCTCACCCGTCCCCTAATCCTAAACCGTACGCTAACACTAACCCGCGCCCTCACACGCACGCTCCCCCTAAAGCGTTGCTGTACCCTCACCTGGACCCTAAGCCGTCCCCGTCCCCTAACCCTAACCCTAGCCTGAACCCTAACCCTGACCCTTCCCCGAAGCCTGACCCTCACCCGTCCCCTAATCGTATCCCGTACGCTAACACTAACCCGCGCCCTCACACGCACGCTCCCCCTAAAGCGTTGCCGTACCCTCACCTGGACCCTAAACCGTCCCGGTCCCCTAACCCTAACCCTAGCCCGAACCCTAACCCTGACCCTTCCCCAAAGCCTGACCCTCACACGTCCCCTAATCCTAACCCGTATGCTAACACTTACCCGCGCCCTCACACGCACGCTCCTCCTAAATCGTTGCCGTACCCTCACCTGGACCCTAAACCGTCCCCGTCCCCTAACCCTAACCCTAGCCCGAACCCTAACCCTGACCCTTCCCCGAAGCCTGACCCTCACACGTCCCCTAATCCTAACCCGTACGCTAACACTAACCCGCGCCCTCACACGCACGCTCCCCCTAAAGCGTTGCCGTAGCCTCACCTGGACCCTAAACCGTCCCCATCCACTAGCCCTAACCCTAGCCCGAACCCTAACCCTAACCCTTTCCCGAAGCCTGACCCTCACCCGTCCCCTAATCCTAACCCGTACGCTAACACTAACCCGCGCCCTCACACGCACGCTCCCCCTAAAGCGTTGCCGTACCCTCAGCTGGACCCTAAACAGTCCCCGTCCCCTAACCCTAACCCTAGCCCGAACCCTAACCCTAACCCTTCCCCGAAGCCTGACCCTCACCCGTCCCCTAATCGTAACCCGTACGCTAACACTAAGCCGCGCCCTCACACGCACGCTCACCCTAAAGCGTTGCCGTACCCTCACCTGGACCCTAAACCGTCCCCGTCCCCTAACCCTAACCCTAGCCCGAACCCTAACCCTAACCCTTCCCGGAAACCTGACCCTCAACCGTCCCCAATCCTAACCTGTACACTCACACTAACCCGCGCCCTCAACGCACGCTCCCCCTAAAGCGTTGCCGTACCCTCACCTGGACCCTAAACCGTCCCCGTCCCCTAACCCTAACCCTAGCCCGAACCCTAACCCTAACCCTTCCCCGAAGCCTGAACCTCACCCGTCCCCTAATCCTAACCCGTACGCTCACACTAACCCGCGCCCTCACACGCACGCTCCCCCTAAAGCGTTGCCGTACCCTCACCTGGACCCTAAACCGTCCCCGTCCCCTAACCCTAACCCTAGACCGAACCCTAACCCTAACCCTTCCCCGAAGCCTGACCCTCACCCGTCCCCTAATCCTAACCCGTACGCTAACACTAACCCGCGCCCTCACACGCACGCTTCCCCTAAAGCGTTGCCGTACCCTCACCTGGGCCCTAAACCGTCCCCGTCCCCTAACCCTAACCCTAGCCCGAACCCTAACCTTCACCCTTCCCCGAAGCCTGACCCTCACCCGTCCCCTAATCCTAACCCGTACGCTAACACTAACCCGCGCCCTCACACGCACGCTCCCCCTAAAGCATTGCCGTACCCTCACCTGGACCCTAAACCGTCCCCGTCCCCTAACCCTAACCCTTCTCCGAACCCTAACCCTAACCCTTCCCCGAAGCCTGACACTCACCCGACACCTAATCCTAACCCGTACGCTAACACTAACCCGCGCCCTCACACGCACGCTCCCCCTAAAGCGTTGCCGTACCCTCACCTGGACCCTGAACCGTCCCCGTCCCCTAACCCTAACTCTAGCCCGAACCCTAACCCTGACCCTTCCCCGAAGCCTGACCCTCACCCGTCCCCTAATCCTATCCCGTACGCTAACACTAACCAGCGCCCTCACACGCACGCTCCCCCTAAAGCGTTGCCGTACCCTCACCTGGACCCTAAACCGTCCCCGTCCCCTAACCCTAACCCTAGCCCGAAACCTAACCCTGACCCTTCCCCAAAGCCTGACCCTCACACGTCCCCTAATCCTAACCCGTACGCTAACACTTACCCGCGCCCTCACACGCACGCTCCTCCTAAATCGTTGCCGTACCCTCACCTGGACCCTAAACCGTCCCCGTCCCCTAACCCTAACCCTAGCCCGAACCCTAACCCTGACCCTTTCCCGAAGCCTGACCCTCACCTGTCCCCTAATACTAACCCGTACGCTAACACTAACCCGCGACCTCACACGCACGCTCCCCCTAAAGCGTTGCCGAACCCTCAGCTGGACCCTAAACCGTCCCCGTCCCTTAACCCTAACCCTAGCCCGAACCCTAACCCTAACCCTTCCCCAAAGCCTGACCCTCACCCGTCCCCTAATCCTAACCCGTACGCTAACACTAACCCGCGCCCTCACACGCACGCTCCCCCTAAAGCGTTGCCGTACCCTCACCTGGACCCTAAACCGTCCCCCTCCCCTAACCCTAACCCTAGCCCGAACCCTAAACCTAACCCTTCCCCGAAGCCTGACCCTCACCCGTCCCCTAATCCTAACCCGTACGCTAACACTAACCCGCGCCCTCACACGCATGCTCCCCCTAAAGCGTTGCTGTACACTCACCTGGACCCTAAACCGTCCCCGTCCCCTATCCCTAACCCTAGCCTGAACCCTAACCCTGACCCTTCCCCGAAGCCTGACCCTCACACGTCCCCTAATCCTAACCCGTACGCTAACACTAACCCGCGCCCTCACACGCACGCTCCCCCTAAAGCGTTGCCGTACCCTCAACTGGACCCTAAACCGTCCCCATCCCCTAACCCTAACCCTAGCCCGAACCCTAACCCTAACACTTTCCCGAAGCCTGACACTCAACCGTCCCCTAATCCTAACCCGTACGCTTACACTAACCCGCGCCCTCACACGCACGCTCCCCCTAAAGCGTTGCCGTACCCTCAGCTGGACCCTAAACCGTCCCCGTCCCCTAACCCTAACCCTAGCCCGAACCCTAACCCTAACCCTTCCCCGAAGCCTGACCCTCACCCGTCCCCAAATCGTAACCCGTACGCTAACACTAACCCGCGCCCTCACACGCACGCTCCCCCTAAAGCGTTGCCGTACCCTCACCTGGACCCTAAACGGTCCCCCTCCCCTAACCCTAACCCTAGCCCGAACCCTAACACTAACCCTTCCCCGAAGCCTGACACTCACCCGTCCCCTAATCCTAACCCGTACGCTAACACTAACCCGCGCCCTCACACGCACGCTCCCCCTAAAGCGTTGCCGTACCCTCACCTGGACCCTAAACCGTCCCCGTCCCCTAACCCTAACCCTAGCGCGAACACTAACCCTAACCGTTTCCCGAAGCCTGACCCTCACTCGTCCCCTAATCCTAAGCCGTACGCTAACACTAACCCGCGCCCTCACACTCACGCGCCTACTAAAGCGTTGCCGTACCCTCACCTGGACCCTAAACCGTCCCCGTCCCCTAACCCTAACCCTAGCCCGAACCCTAACCCTAACCCTTCCCCGAAGCCTGACCCTCACCCGTCCGCTAAATCTAACCCGTACGCTAACACTAACCCGCGCCCTCACACGCACGCTCCCCCTAAAGCATTGCCGTACCCTCACCTGGACCCTAAACCGTCCCCGTCCCCTAACCCTAACCCTAGCCCGAACCCTAACCCTAACCCTTCCCCGAAGCCTGACCCTCACCCGTCCCCTAATCCTAACCCGTACGCTTACACTAACCCGCGCCCTCACACACACGCTCCCCCTAAAGCATTGCCGTACCCTCACCTGGACCCTAAACCGTCCCCGTCCCCTAAGCCTAACCCTAGCTCGAACCCTAACCCTGACCCTTCCCCGAAGCCTGACCCTCACCCGTCCCCTAATCCTAACACTTACGCTAACACTAACCCGCGCCCTCACACGCACGCTCCCCCTAAAGCGTTGCCGTACCCTCACCTGGACCCTAAACCGTCCCCGTCCCCTAACCCTAACCCTAGCCCGAACCCTAACCCTGACCCTTCCCCGAAGCCTGACCCTCACACGTCCCCTAATCCTAACCCGTACACTAACACTAACCCGCGCCCTCACACACACGCTCCCCCTAAATCGTTGCCGTACCCTCAGCTAGACCCTAAACCGTCCCCGTCCCCTAACCCTAACCCTAGCCCGAACCCTAACCCTGACCCTTCCCCGAAGCCTGACCCTCACACGTCCCCTAATCCTAACCCGTACGCTAACACTAACCCGCGCCCTCACACGCACGCTCCCCCTAAAGCGTTGCCGAACCCTCAGCTGGACCCTAATCCGTTCCCGTCCCCTAACCCTAACCGTAGCCCGAACTCTAACACTAACCCTTCCCCGAAGCCTGACCCTCACCCGTCCCCTAATCCTAACCCGTACGCTAACACTAACCCGTGCCCTCACACGCACGCTCCCCCTAAAGCGTTGCCGTACCCTCACCTGGACCCTAAACCGTCCCCGTCCCCTAACCCTAACCGTAGCCCGAACCCTAACCCTAACCCTTCCCCGAAGCCTGACCCTCACACGTCCCCTAATCCTAACCCGTACGCTTACACTAACCCGCGCCCCCACACGCACGCTCCCCCTAAAGCGTTGCCGTACCCTCACCTGGACCCTAAACCGTCCCCGTCCCCTAACCCTAACCCTAGCCCGAACCCTAACCCTAACACTTCCCCGAAGCCTGACCCTCGCCCGTCCCCTAATCCTAACCCATACGCTAACACTAACCCGCACCCTCACACGCACGCTCCCCCTAAAGCGTTGCCGTACACTCACCTGGACCCTAAACCGTCCCCATCCCCTAAACCTAACCCTAGCCCGAACCCTAACCCTAACCCTTCCCCGAAGCCTGACCCTCACCCGTCCCCTAATCCTAAACCGTACGCTTACACTAACCCGCGCCCTCACATGCACGCTCCCCCTAAAGCGTTGACGTACCCTCACCTGGACCCTTAACCGTCCCCATCCCCTAACCCTAACCATAGCCCGAACCCTAACCCTGACCCTTCCCCGAAGCCTGACCCTCACCCGTGCCCTAATCCTAACCCGTACGCTAACACTAACCCGCGCCCTCACACGCACACTCCCCTTAAAGCGTTGCCGTAACCTCACCTGGACCCTAAACCGTCCCCGTCCCCTAACCCTAACCCTAGCCCGAACCCTAACCCTAACCCTTCCCCGAAGCCTGACCCTCACCCGTGCCCTAATCCTAACCCGTACGCTAACACTAAGCCGTGCCCTCACACGCACGCTCAACCTAAAGCGTTGCCGTACCCTCACCTGGACCCTAAACCGTCCCCGTCCCCTAATCGTAACCGTAGCCCGAACCCTAACACTAACACTTCCCCGATGCCTGACCCTCACCCGTCCCCTAATACTAACCCGTACGCTTACACTAACCCGCGCCCCCACACGCACGCTCCTCCTAAAGCGTTGCCATACCCTCACCTGGACCCTAAACCGTCCCCGTCCCCTAACCCTAACCCTAGCCCGAACCCTAACCCTAACACTTCCCCGAAGCCTGACCCTCGCCCGTCCCCTAATCCTAACCCGTACGCTAACACTAACCCGCGCCCTCACACGCACGCTCCCCCTAAAGCGTTGCCGTACCCTCACCTGGACCCTAAACCGTCCCCGTCCCCTAACCCTAACAGTAGCCCGAACCCTAACCCTAACCCTTCCCCGAAGCCTGACCCTCACCCGTGCCCTAATCCTAACCCGTACGCTAACACTAACCCGTGCCCTCACACGCACGCTCCCCGTAAAGCGTTGCCGTACCCTCACCTGGACCCTAAACCGTCCCCGTCCCCTAACCCTAACCGTAGCCCGAACCCTAACCCTAACCCTTCCCCGAAGCCTGACCCTCACCCGTGCCCTAATCCTAACCCGTACGCTAACACTAACCCGTGCCCTCACACGCACGCTCCCCCTAAAGCGTTGCCGTACCCTCACCTGGACCCTAAACCGTCCCCGTCCCCTAACCCTAACCGTAGCCCGAACCCTAACCCTAACCCTTCCCCGAAGCCTGACCCTCACCCGTCCCCTAATCCTAACCCGTACGCTTACACTAACCCGCGCCCCCACACGCACGCTCCCCCTAAAGCGTTGCCGTACCCTCACCTGGACCCTAAACCGTCCCCGTCCCCTAACCCTAACCCTAGCCCGAACCCTAACCCTAACACTTCCCCGAAGCCTGACCCTCGCCCGTCCCCTAATCCTAACCCGTACGCTAACACTAACCCGCGCCCTCACACGCACGCTCCCCCTAAAGCGTTGCCGTACACTCACCTGGACCCTAAACCGTCCCCATCCCCTAAACCTAACCCTAGCCCGAACCCTAACCCTAACCCTTCCCCGAAGCCTGACCCTCACCCTTCCCCTAATCCTAACACGTACGCTTACACTAACCCGCGCCCTCACATGCACGCTCCCCCTAAAGCGTTGACGTACCCTCACCTGGACCCTAAACCGTCCCCATCCCCTAACCCTAACCCTAGCCCGAACCCTAACCCTGACCCTTCCCCGAAGCCTGACCCTCACCCGTGCCCTAATCCTAACCCGTACGCTAACACTAACCCGCGCCCTCACACGCACACTCCCCTTAAAGCGTTGCCGTACCCTCACCTGGACCCTAAACCGTCCCCGTCCCCTAACCCTAACCCTAGCCCGAACCCTAACCCTAACCCTTCCCCGAAGCCTGACCCTCACCCGTGCCCTAATCCTAACCCGTACGCTAACACTAACCCGTGCCCTCACACGCACGCTCAACCTAAAGCGTTGCCGTACCCTCACCTGGACCCTAAACCGTCCCCGTCCCCTAACCCTAACCGTAGCCCGAACCCTAACACTAACCCTTCCCCGAAGCCTGACCCTCACCCGTCCCCTAATCCTAACCCGTACGCTTACACTAACCCGCGCCCCCACACGCACGCTCCCCCTAAAGCGTTGCCGTACCCTCACCTGGACCCTAAACCGTCCCCGTCCCCTAACCCTAACCCTAGCCCGAACCCTAACCCTAACCCTTCCCCTAAGCCTGACCCTCACCCGTCCCCTAATCCTAAGCCGTACGCTAACACTAACCCGCGCCCTCACACGCACGCTCCCCCTAAAGCGTTGCCGTACCCTCACCTGGACCCTAAACCGTCCCCGTCACCTAAGCCTAACCCTAGCCCGAACCCTAACCCTAACCATTCCCCGAAGCCTGACCCTCACCCGTCCCCTAATCCTAAGCCGTACGCTAACACTAACGCGCGCCCTCACACGAACGCTCCCCCTAAAGCGTTGCCGTACCCTCACCTGGACCCGAAACCGTCACCGTCCCCTAACCCTAACCCTAGCCCGAACCCTAAACCTAAGCCTTCCCCGAAGCCTGACCCTCACCCGTCCCGTAATCCTAAGCCGTACGCTAACACTAACGCGCGCCCTCACACGCACGCTCCCCCTAAAGCGTGGCCGTACCCTCACCTGGACCCTAAACCGTCCCCGTCCGCTAACCCTAACCCTAGCCCGAACCCTAACCCTAACCCTTCCCCGAAGCCTGACCCTCACCCGTCCCCTAATCCTAAGCCGTACGCTAACACTAACCCGCGCCCTCACACGCACGCTCCCCCTAAAGCGTTGCCGTACCCTCACCTGGACCCTAAACAGTCCCCATCCCCTAACCCTAACCCTAGCCCGAACCCTAACCCTAACCCTTCCCCGAAGCCTGACCCTCACCCGTCCCCTAATCCTAACCCGGACGCTAACACTAACCCGCGCCCTCACACGCACGCTCCCCCTAAAGCGTTGCCGTACCCTCACCTGGACCCTAAACCGTCCCCGTCCCCTAACCCTAACCCTAGCCCGAACCCTAACCCTAACCCTTCCCCGAAGCCTGACCCTCACCCGTCCCCTAATCTTAACCCGTACGCTAACACTAACCCGCGCCCTCACACGCACGCTCCCCCTAAAGCGTTGCCGTACCCTCACCTGGACCCTAAACCGTCCCCGTCCCCTAACCCTAACCCTAGCCCGAACCCTAACCCTAACCCTTCCCCGAAGCCTGACCCTCACCCGTCCCCTAATCCTAACCCGTATGCTAACACTAACCCACGCCCTCACACGCACGCTCCCCCTAAAGCATTGCCGTACCCTCACCTGGACCCTAAACCGTCCCCGTCCCCTAACCCTAACCCTAGACCGAACCCTAACCCTAACCCTTCCCCGAAGCCTGACCCTCACCCGTCCCCTAATCCTAAGCCGTACGCTAACACTAACCCGCGCCCTCACACGCACGCTCCCCCTAAAGCGTTGCCGTACCCTCACCTGGACCCTAAACCGTCCCCGTCCCCTAACCCTAACCCTAGCCCGAACCCTAACCCTAACCCTTCCCCGAAGCCTGACCCTCACCCGTCCCCTAATCCTAACCCGTACTCTAACACTAACGCGCGCCCTCACACACACGCTCCCCCTAAAGCGTTGCCGTACCCTCACCTGGACCCTAAACCGTCCCCGTCCCCTAACCCTAACCCTAGCCCGAACCCTAACCCTAACCCTTCCCCGAAGCCTGACCCTCACCCGTCCCCTAATCCTAAGCCGTACGCTAACACTAACCCGCGCCCTCACACGCACGCTCCCCCTAAAGCGTTGCCGTACCCTCACCTGGACCCTAAACCGTCCCCGTCCCCTAACCCTAACCGTAGCCCGAACCCTAACCCTAACCCTTCCCCGAAGCCTGACCCTCACACGTCCCCTAATCCTAACCCGTACGCTTACACTAACCCGCGCCCCCACACGCACGCTCCCCCTAAAGCGTTGCCGTACCCTCACCTGGACCCTAAACCGTCCCCGTCCCCTAACCCTAACCCTAGCCCGAACCCTAACCCTAACACTTCCCCGAAGCCTGACCCTCGCCCGTCCCCTAATCCTAACCCATACGCTAACACTAACCCGCACCCTCACACGCACGCTCCCCCTAAAGCGTTGCCGTACACTCACCTGGACCCTAAACCGTCCCCATCCCCTAAACCTAACCCTAGCCCGAACCCTAACCCTAACCCTTCCCCGAAGCCTGACCCTCACCCGTCCCCTAATCCTAAACCATACGCTTACACTAACCCGCGCCCTCACATGCACGCTCCCCCTAAAGCGTTGACGTACCCTCACCTGGACCCTTAACCGTCCCCATCCCCTAACCCTAACCATAGCCCGAACCCTAACCCTGACCCTTCCCCGAAGCCTGACCCTCACCCGTGCCCTAATCCTAACCCGTACGCTAACACTAACCCGCGCCCTCACACGCACACTCCCCTTAAAGCGTTGCCGTAACCTCACCTGGACCCTAAACAGTCCCCGTCCCCTAACCCTAACCTTAGCCCGAACCCTAACCCTAACCCTTCCCCGAAGCCTGACCCTCACCCGTGCCCTAATCCTAACCCGTACGCTAACACTAAGCCGTGCCCTCACACGCACGCTCAACCTAAAGCGTTGCCGTACCCTCACCTGGACCCTAAACCGTCCCCGTCCCCTAACCCTAATCGTAGCCCGAACCCTAACACTAACCCTTCCCCGAAGCCTGACCCTCACCCGTCCCCTAATCCTAACCCGTACGCTTACACTAACCCGCGCCCCCACACGCACGCTCCCCCTAAAGCGTTGCCGTACCCTCACCTGGACCCTAAACCGTCCCCGTCCCCTAACCCTAACCCTAGCCCGAACCCTAACCCTAACACTTCCCCGAAGCCTGACCCTCGCCCGTCCCCTAATCCTAACCCGTACGCTAACACTAACCCGCGCCCTCACACGCACGCTCCCCCTAAAGCGTTGCCGTACCCTCACCTGGACCCTAAACCGTCCCCGTCCCCTAACCCTAACCCTAGCCCGAACCCTAACCCTAACCCTTCCCCGAAGCCTGACCCTCACCCGTCCCCTAATCCTAACCCGTATGCTAACACTAACCCACGCCCTCACACGCACGCTCCCCCTAAAGCATTGCCGTACCCTCACCTGGACCCTAAACCGTCCCCGTCCCCTAACCCTAACCCTAGACCGAACCCTAACCCTAACCCTTCCCCGAAGCCTGACCCTCACCCGTCCCCTAATCCTAAGCCGTACGCTAACACTAACCCGCGCCCTCACACGCACGCTCCCCCTAAAGCGTTGCCGTACCCTCACCTGGACCCTAAACCGTCCCCGTCCCCTAACCCTAACCCTAGCCCGAACCCTAACCCTAACCCTTCCCCGAAGCCTGACCCTCACCCGTCCCCTAATCCTAACCCGTACTCTAACACTAACGCGCGGCCTCACACGCACGCTCCCCCTAAAGCGTTGCCGTACCCTCACCTGGACCCTAAACCGTCCCCGTCCCCTAACCCTAACCCTAGCCCGAACCCTAACCCTAACCCTTCCCCGAAGCCTGACCCTCACCCGTCCCCTAATCCTAAGCCGTACGCTAACACTAACCCGCGCCCTCACACGCACGCTCCCCCTAAAGCGTTGCCGTACCCTCACCTGGACCCTAAACCGTCCCCGTCCCCTAACCCTAACCGTAGCCCGAACCCTAACCCTAACCCTTCCCCGAAGCCTGACCCTCACACGTCCCCTAATCCTAACCCGTACGCTTACACTAACCCGCGCCCCCACACGCACGCTCCCCCTAAAGCGTTGCCGTACCCTCACCTGGACCCTAAACCGTCCCCGTCCCCTAACCCTAACCCTAGCCCGAACCCTAACCCTAACACTTCCCCGAAGCCTGACCCTCGCCCGTCCCCTAATCCTAACCCATACGCTAACACTAACCCGCACCCTCACACGCACGCTCCCCCTAAAGCGTTGCCGTACACTCACCTGGACCCTAAACCGTCCCCATCCCCTAAACCTAACCCTAGCCCGAACCCTAACCCTAACCCTTCCCCGAAGCCTGACCCTCACCCGTCCCCTAATCCTAAACCATACGCTTACACTAACCCGCGCCCTCACATGCACGCTCCCCCTAAAGCGTTGACGTACCCTCACCTGGACCCTTAACCGTCCCCATCCCCTAACCCTAACCATAGCCCGAACCCTAACCCTGACCCTTCCCCGAAGCCTGACCCTCACCCGTGCCCTAATCCTAACCCGTACGCTAACACTAACCCGCGCCCTCACACGCACACTCCCCTTAAAGCGTTGCCGTAACCTCACCTGGACCCTAAACAGTCCCCGTCCCCTAACCCTAACCTTAGCCCGAACCCTAACCCTAACCCTTCCCCGAAGCCTGACCCTCACCCGTGCCCTAATCCTAACCCGTACGCTAACACTAAGCCGTGCCCTCACACGCACGCTCAACCTAAAGCGTTGCCGTACCCTCACCTGGACCCTAAACCGTCCCCGTCCCCTAACCCTAACCGTAGCCCGAACCCTAACACTAACCCTTCCCCGAAGCCTGACCCTCACCCGTCCCCTAATCCTAACCCGTACGCTTACACTAACCCGTGCCCCCACACGCACGCTCCCCCTAAAGCGTTGCCGTACCCTCACCTGGACCCTAAACCGTCCCCGTCCCCTAACCCTAACCCTAGCCCGAACCCTAACCCTAACACTTCCCCGAAGCCTGACCCTCGCCCGTCCCCTAATCCTAACCCGTACGCTAACACTAACCCGCGCCCTCACACGCACGCTCCCCCTAAAGCGTTGCCGTACCCTCACCTGGACCCTAAACCGTCCCCGTCCCCTAACCCTAACAGTAGCCCGAACCCTAACCCTAACCCTTCCCCGAAGCCTGACCCTCACCCGTGCCCTAATCCTAACCCGTACGCTAACACTAACCCGTGCCCTCACACGCACGCTCCCCCTAAAGCGTTGCCGTACCCTCACCTGGACCCTAAACCGTCCCCGTCCCCTAACCCTAACCGTAGCCCGAACCCTAACCCTAACCCTTCCCCGAAGCCTGACCCTCACCCGTGCCCTAATCCTAACCCGTACGCTAACACTAACCCGTGCCCTCACACGCACGCTCCCCCTAAAGCGTTGCCGTACCCTCACCTGGACCCGAAACCGTCCACGTCCCCTAACCCTAACCCTAGCCCGAACCCTAACCCTAACCCTTCCCCGAAGCCTGATCCTCACCCGTCCCCTAATCCTAACCCGTACGCTAACACTAACCCGCGCCCTCACACGCACGCTCCCCCTAAAGCGTTGCCGTACCCTCACCTGGACCCGAAACCGTCCCCGTCCCCTAACCCTAACCCTAGCCCGAACCCTAACCCTAACCCTTCCCCTAAGCCTGACCCTCACCCGTCCCCTAATCCTAAGCCGTACGCTAACACTAACCCGCGCCCTCACACGCACGCTCCCCCTAAAGCGTTGCCGTACCCTCACCTGGACCCTAAACCGTCCCCGTCCCCTAACCCTAACCCTAGCCCGAACCCTAACCCTAACCCTTCCCCGAAGCCTGACCCTCACCCGTCCCCTAATCTTAACCCGTACGCTAACACTAACCCACGCCCTCACACGCACGCTCCCCCTAAAGCGTTGCCGTACCCTCACCTGGACCCTAAACCGTCCCCGTCCCCTAACCCTAACCCTAGCCCGAACCCTAACCCTAACCCTTCCCCGAAGCCTGACCCTCACCCGTCCCCTAATCCTAACCCGTATGCTAACACTAACCCACGCCCTCACACGCACGCTCCCCCTAAAGCATTGCCGTACCCTCACCTGGACCCTAAACCGTCCCCGTCCCCTAACCCTAACCCTAGACCGAACCCTAACCCTAACCCTTCCCCGAAGCCTGACCCTCACCCGTCCCCTAATCCTAAGCCGTACGCTAACACTAACCCGCGCCCTCACACGCACGCTCCCCCTAAAGCGTTGCCGTACCCTCACCTGGACCCTAAACCGTCCCCGTCCCCTAACCCTAACCCTAGCCCGAACCCTAACCCTAACCCTTCCCCGAAGCCTGACCCTCACCCGTCCCCTAATCCTAACCCGTACTCTAACACTAACGCGCGCCCTCACACGCACGCTCCCCCTAAAGCGTTGCCGTACCCTCACCTGGACCCTAAACCGTCCCCGTCCCCTAACCCTAACCCTAGCCCGAACCCTAACCCTAACCCTTCCCCGAAGCCTGACCCTCACCCGTCCCCTAATCCTAAGCCGTACGCTAACACTAACGTGCGCCCTCACACGCACGCTCCCCCTAAAGCGTTGCCGTACCCTCACCTGGACCCGAAACCGTCCCCGTCCCCTAACCCTAACCCTAGCCCGAACCCTAACCCTAACCCTTCCCTGAAGCCTGACCCTCACCCGTCCCCTAATCCTAAGCCGTACGCTAACACAATCCCGCGCCCTCACACGCACGCTCCCCCTAAAACGTTGCCGTACCCTCACCTGGACCCTAAACCGTCCCCGTCCCCTAACCCTAACCCTAGCCCGAACCCTAACCCTAACCCTTCCCCGAAGCCTGACCCTCACCCGTCCCCTAATCCTAAGCCGTACGCTAACACTAACGCGCGCCCTCACACGCACGCTCCCCCTAAAGCGTTGCCGTACACTCACCTGGCCCCTAAACCGTCCCCGTCCCCTAACCCTAACCCTAGCCCGAACCCTAACCCTAACCCTTCCCCGAAGCCTGACCCTCACCCGTCCCCTAATCCTAACCCGTACGCTAACACTAACGCGCGCCCTCACACGCACGCTCCCCCTAAAGCGTTGCCGTACCCTCACCTGGACCCTAAACCGTCCCCATCTGCTAACCCTAACCCTAGCCTGAACCCTAACCCTAAACCTTCCCCGAAGCCTGACCCTCACCCGTCCCCTAATCCTAAGCCGTACGCTAACACTAACCCGCACCCTCACACGCACGCTCCCCCTAAAGCGTTGCCGTACCCTCACCTGGACCCTAAACCGTCCCCGTCCCCTAACCCTAACCCTAGCCCGAACCCTAACCCTAACCCTTCCCCGAAGCCTGACCCTCACCCGTCCCCTAATCCTAACCCGGACGCTAACACTAACCCGCGCCCTCACATGCACGCTCCCCCTAAAACGTTGCCGTACCCTCACCTGGACCCTAAACCGTCCCCGTCCCCTAACCCTAACCCTAGCCCGAACCCTAACCCTAACCCTTCCCCGAAGCCTGACCCTCACCCGTCCCCTAATCCTAAGTCGTACGCTAACACTAACGCGCGCCCTCACACGCACGCTCCCCCTAAAGCGTTGCCGTACCCTCACCTGGACCCTAAACCGTCACCGTCCCCTAACCCTAACCCTAGCCCGAACCCTAACCCTAACCCTTCCCCGAAGCCTGACCCTCACCCGTCCCCTAATCCTAACCCGGACGCTAACACTAACCCGCGCCCTCACACGCACGCTCCCCCTAAAGCGTTGCCGTACCCTCACCTGGACCCTAAACCGTCCCCGTCCCCTAACCCTAACCCTAGCCCGAACCCTAACCCTAACCCTTCCCCGAAGCCTGACCCTCACCCGTCCCCTAATCCTAAGCCGTACGCTAACACTAACGCGCGCCCTCACACGCACGCTCCCCCTAAAGCGTTGCCGTACCCTCACCTGGACCCTAAACCGTCCCCGTCCCCTAACCCTAACGCTAGCCCGAACCCTAACCCTAACCCTTCCCCGAAGCCTGACCCTCACCCGTCCCCTAATCCTAAGCCGTACGCTAACACTAACCCGCGCCCTCACACGCACGCTCCCCCTAAAGCGTTGCCGTACCCTCACCTGGACCCTAAACCGTCCCCGTCCCCTAACCCTAACCCTAGCCCGAACCCTAACCCTAACCCTTCCCCGAAGCCTGACCCTCACCCGTCCCCTAATCCTAACCCGGACGCTAACACTAACCCGCGCCCTCACACGCACGCTCCCCCTAAAGCGTTGCCGTACCCTCACCTGGACCCTAAACCGTCCCCGTCCGTAACCCTAACCCTAGCCCGAACCCTAACCCTAACCCTTCCCCGAAGCCTGACCCTCACCCGTCCCCTAATCTTTACCCGTACGCTAACACTAACCCGTGCCCTCACACGCACGCTCCCCCTAAAGCGTTGCCGTACCCTCACCTGGACCCTAAACCGTCCCCGTCCCCTAACCCTAACCCTAGCCCGAACCCTAACCCTAACCATTCCCCGAAGCCTGACCCTCACCCGTCCCCTAATCCTAACCCGTATGCTAACACTAACCCGCGCCCTCACACGCACGCTCCCCCTAAAGCGTTGCCGTACCCTCACCTGGACCCTAAACCGTCCCCGTCCCCTAAACCTAACCCTAGACCGAACCCTAACCCTAACCCTTCCCCGAAGCCTGACCCTCACCCGTCCCCTAATCCTAAGCCGTACGCTAACACTAACCCACGCCCTCACACGCACGCTCCCCCTAAAGCGTTGCCGTACCCTCACCTGGACCCTAAACCGTCCCCGTCCCCTAACCCTAACCCTAGCCCGAACCCTAACCCTAACCCTTCCCTGAAGCCTGACCCTCACCCGTCCCCTAATCCTAACCCGTACGCTAACACTAACCCGCGTCCTCACACGCACGCTCCCCCTAAAGCGTTGCCGTACCCTCACCTGGACCCTAAACCGTCCCCGTCCCCTAACCCTAACCCTAGCCCGAACCCTAACCCTAACCCTTCCCTGAAGCCTGACCCTCACCCGTCCCCTAATCCTAACCCGTACGCTTACACTAACCCGCGCCCCCACACGCACGCTCCCCCTAAAGCGTTGTCGTACCCTCACCTGGACCCTAAACCGTCCCCGTCCCCTAACCCTAACCCTAGCCCGAACCCTAACCCTAACACTTCCCCGAAGCCTGACCCTCGTCCGTCCCCTAATCCTAACCCGTACGCTAACACTAACCCGCGCCCTCACACGCACGCTCCCCCTAAAGCGTTGCCGTACCCTCACCTGGACCCTAAACCGTCCCCGTCCCCTAACCCTAACAGTAGCCCGAACCCTAACCCTAACCCTTCCCCGAAGCCTGACCCTCACCCGTGCCCTAATCCTAACCCGTACGCTAACACTAACCCGTGCCCTCACACGCACGCTCCCCCTAAAGCGTTGCCGTACCCTCACCTGGACCCTAAACCGTCCCCGTCCCCTAACCCTAACCGTAGCCCGAACCCTAACCCTAACCCTTCCCCGAAGCCTGACCCTCACCCGTGCCCTAATCCTAACCCGTACGCTAACACTAACCCGTGCCCTCACACGCACGCTCCCCCTAAAGCGTTGCCGTACCCTCACCTGGACCCGAAACCGTCCACGTCCCCTAACCCTAACCCTAGCCCGAACCCTAACCCTAACCCTTCCCCGAAGCCTGACCCTCACCCGTCCCCTAATCCTAACCCGTACGCTAACACTAACCCGCGCCCTCACACGCACGCTCCCCCTAAAGCATTGCCGTACCCTCACCTGGACCCTAAACCGTCCCCGTCCCCTAACCCTAACCCTAGCCCGAACCCTAACCCTAACCCTTCCCCTAAGCCTGACCCTCACCCGTCCCCTAATCCTAAGCCGTACGCTAACACTAACCCGCGCCCTCACACGCACGCTCCCCCTAAAGCGTTGCCGTACCCTCACCTGGACCCTAAACCGTCCCCGTCCCCTAACCCTAACCCTAGCCCGAACCCTAACCCTAACCCTTCCCCGAAGCCTGACCCTCACCCGTCCCCTAATCTTAACCCGTACGCTAACACTAACCCACGCCCTCACACGCACGCTCCCCCTAAAGCGTTGCCGTACCCTCACCTGGACCCTAAACCGTCCCCGTCCCCTAACCCTAACCCTAGCCCGAACCCTAACCCTAACCCTTCCCCGAAGCCTGACCCTCACCCGTCCCCTAATCCTAACCCGTACTCTAACACTAACGCGCGCCCTCACACGCACGCTCCCCCTAAAGCGTTGCCGTACCCTCACCTGGACCCTAAACCGTCCCCGTCCCCTAACCCTAACCCTAGCCCGAACCCTAACCCTAACCCTTCCCCGAAGCCTGACCCTCACCCGTCCCCTAATCCTAAGCCGTACGCTAACACTAACGTGCGCCCTCACACGCACGCTCCCCCTAAAGCGTTGCCGTACCCTCACCTGGACCCGAAACCGTCCCCGTCCCCTAACCCTAACCCTAGCCCGAACCCTAACCCTAACCCTTCCCTGAAGCCTGACCCTCACCCGTCCCCTAATCCTAAGCCGTACGCTAACACAATCCCGCGCCCTCACACGCACGCTCCCCCTAAAACGTTGCCGTACCCTCACCTGGACCCTAAACCGTCCCCGTCCCCTAACCCTAACCCTAGCCCGAACCCTAACCCTAACCCTTCCCCGAAGCCTGACCCTCACCCGTCCCCTAATCCTAAGCCGTACGCTAACACTAACGCGCGCCCTCACACGCACGCTCCCCCTAAAGCGTTGCCGTACACTCACCTGGCCCCTAAACCGTCCCCGTCCCCTAAACCTAACCCTAGCCCGAACCCTAACCCTAACCCTTCCCCGAAGCCTGACCCTCACCCGTCCCCTAATCCTAACCCGTACGCTAACACTAACGCGCGCCCTCACACGCACGCTCCCCCTAAAGCGTTGCCGTACCCTCACCTGGACCCTAAACCGTCCCCATCTGCTAACCCTAACCCTAGCCTGAACCCTAACCCTAAACCTTCCCCGAAGCCTGACCCTCACCCGTCCCCTAATCCTAAGCCGTACGCTAACACTAACCCGCACCCTCACACGCACGCTCCCCCTAAAGCGTTGCCGTACCCTCACCTGGACCCTAAACCGTCCCCGTCCCCTAACCCTAACCCTAGCCCGAACCCTAACCCTAACCCTTCCCCGAAGCCTGACCCTCACCCGTCCCCTAATCCTAACCCGGACGCTAACACTAACCCGTGCCCTCACATGCACGCTCCCCCTAAAACGTTGCCGTACCCTCACCTGGACCCTAAACCGTCCCCGTCCCCTAACCCTAACCCTAGCCCGAACCCTAACCCTAACCCTTCCCCGAAGCCTGACCCTCACCCGTCCCCTAATCCTAAGCCGTACGCTAACACTAATGCGCGCCCTCACACGCACGCTCCCCCTAAAGCGTTGCCGTACCCTCACCTGGACCCTAAACCATCACCGTCCCCTAACCCTAACCCTAGCCCGAACCCTAACCCTAACCCTTCCCCGAAGCCTGACCCTCACCCGTCCCCTAATCCTAACCCGGACGCTAACACTAACCCGCGCCCTCACACGCACGCTCCCCCTAAAGCGTTGCCGTACCCTCACCTGGACCCTAAACCGTCCCCGTCCCCTAACCCTAACCCTAGCCCGAACCCTAACCCTAACCCTTCCCCGAAGCCTGACCCTCACCCGTCCCCTAATCCTAAGCCGTACGCTAACACTAACGCGCGCCCTCACACGCACGCTCCCCCTAAAGCGTTGCCGTACCCTCACCTGGACCCTAAACCGTCCCCGTCCCCTAACCCTAACGCTAGCCCGAACCCTAACCCTAACCCTTCCCCGAAGCCTGACCCTCACCCGTCCCCTAATCCTAAGCCGTACGCTAACACTAACCCGCGCCCTCACACGCACGCTCCCCCTAAAGCGTTGCCGTACCCTCACCTGGACCCTAAACCGTCCCCGTCCCCTAACCCTAACCCTAGCCCGAACCCTAACCCTAACCCTTCCCCGAAGCCTGACCCTCACCCGTCCCCTAATCCTAACCCGGACGCTAACACTAACCCGCGCCCTCACACGCACGCTCCCCCTAAAGCGTTGCCGTACCCTCACCTGGACCCTAAACCGTCCCCGTCCGTAACCCTAACCCTAGCCCGAACCCTAACCCTAACACTTCCCCGAAGCCTGACCCTCACCCGTCCCCTAATCTTAACCCGTACGCTAACACTAACCCGCGCCCTCACACGCACGCTCCCCCTAAAGCGTTGCCGTACCCTCACCTGGACCCTAAACCGTCCCCGTCCCCTAACCCTAACCCTAGCCCGAACCCTAACCCTAACCCTTCCCCGAAGCCTGACCCTCACCCGTCCCCTAATCCTAACCCGTATGCTAACACTAACCCGCGCCCTCACACGCACGCTCCCCCTAAAGCGTTGCCGTACCCTCACCTGGACCCTAAACCGTCCCCGTCCCCTAAACCTAACCCTAGACCGAACCCTAACCCTAACCCTTCCCCGAAGCCTGACCCTCACCCGTCCCCTAATCCTAAGCCGTACGCTAACACTAACCCACGCCCTCACACGCACGCTCCCCCTAAAGCGTTGCCGTACCCTCACCTGGACCCTAAACCGTCCCCGTCCCCTAACCCTAACCCTAGCCCGAACCCTAACCCTAACCCTTCCCTGAAGCCTGACCCTCACCCGTCCCCTAATCCTAACCCGTACGCTAACACTAACCCGCGTCCTCACACGCACGCTCCCCCTAAAGCGTTGCCGTACCCTCACCTGGACCCTAAACCGTCCCCGTCCCCTAACCCTAACCCTAGCCCGAACCCTAACCCTAACCCTTCCCCGAAGCCTGACCCTCACCCGTCCCCTAATCCTAACCCGTACGCTAACACTAACCCGCGCCCTCACACGCACGCTCCCCCTAAAGCGTTGCCGTACCCTCACCTGGACCCGAAACCGTCCCCGTCCCCTAACCCTAACCCTAGCCCAACCCTAACCCTAACCCTTCCCCGAAACCTGACCCTCACCTGTCCCCTAATCCTAAGCCGTACGCTAACACTAACCCGCGCCCTCACACGCACGCTCCCCCTAAAGCGTTGCCGTACCCTCACCTGGACCCTAAACCGTCCCCGTCCCCTAACCCTAACCCTAGCCCGAACCCTAACCCTAACCCTTCCCCGAAGCCTGACCCTCACACGTCCCCTAATCTTAACCCGTACGCTAACACTAACCCGCGCCCTCACACGCACGCTCCCCCTAAAGCGTTGCCGTACCCTCACCTGGACCCTAAACCGTCCCCGTCCCCTAACCCTAACCCTAGACCGAACCCTAACCCTAACCCTTCCCCGAAGCCTGACCCTCACCCGTCCCCTAATCCTAAGCCGTACGCTAACACTAACCCGCGCCCTCACACGCACGCTCCCCCTAAAGCGTTGCCGTACCCTCACCTGGACCCTAAACCGTCCCCGTCCCCTAACCCTAACCCTAGCCCGAACCCTAACCCTAACACTTCCCCGAAGCCTGACCCTCACCCGTCCCCTAATCCTAACCCGTACGCTAACACTAACCCGCGCCCTCACACGCACGCTCCCCCTAAAGCGTTGCCGTACCCTCACCTGGACCCTAAACCGTCCCCGTCTCCTAACCCTAACCCTAGACCGAACCCTAACCCTAATCCTTCCCCGAAGCCTGACCATCACCCGTCTCCTAATCCTAAGCCGTACGCTAACACTAACCCGCGCCCTCACACGCACGCTCCCCCTAAAGCGTTGCCGTACCCTCACCTGGACCCGAAACCGTCCCCGTCCCCTAACCCTAACCCTAGCCCGAACCCTAACCCTAACCCTTCCCCGAAGCCTGACCCTCACCCGTCCCCTAATCCTAAGCCGTACGCTAACCCTAACCCGCGCCCTCACACGCACGCTCCCCCTAAAACGTTGCCGTACCCTCACCTGGACCCTAAACCGTCCCCGTCCCCTAACCCTAACCCTAGCCCGAACCCTAACCCTAACCCTTCCCCGAAGCCTGACCCTCACCCGTCCCCTAATCATAAGCCGTACGCTAACACTAACCCGCGCCCTCACACGCACGCTCCCCCTAAAGCGTTGCCGTACCCTCACCTGGACCCTAAACCGTCCCCGTCCCCTAACCCTAACCCTAGCCCGAACCCTAATCCTAACCCTTCCCCGAAGCCTGACCCTCACCCGTCACCTAATCCTAAGCCGTACGCTAACACTAACCCGCGCCCTCACACGCACGCTCCCCCTAAAGCGTTGCCGTACCCTCACCTGGACCCTAAACCGTCCCCGTCCCCTAACCCTAACCCTAGCCCGATCCCTAACCCTAATCCTTCCCCGAAGCCTGACCCTCACCCGTCCCCTAATCCTAAGCCGTACGCTAACACTAACCCGCGCCCTCACACGCACGCTCCCCCTAAAGCGTTGCCGTACACTCACCTGGACCCTAAACCGTCCCCGTCCCCTAACCCTAACCCTAGCCCGAACCCTAACCCTAACCCTTCCCCGAAGCCTGACCCTCACCCGTCCCCTAATCCTAACCCGGACGCTAACACTAACCCGCGCCCTCACACGCACGCTCCCCCTAAAGCGTTGCCGTACCCTCACCTGGACCCTAAACCGTCCCCGTCCCCTAACCCTAACCCTAGCCCGAACCCTAACCCTAACCCTTCCCCGAAGCCTGAACCTCACCCGTCCCCTAATCTTAACCCGTACGCTAACACTAACCCGCGCCCTAACACGCACGCTCCCCCTAAAGCGTTGCCGTACCCTCACCTGGACCCTAAACCGTCCCCGTCCCCTAACACTAACCCTAGCCCGAACCCTAACCCTAACCCTTCCCCGAAGCCTGACCCTCACCCGTCCCCTAATCCTAACCCGTACGCTACACTAACCCGCGCCCTCACACGCACGCTCCCCCTAAAGCGTTGCCGTACCCTCACCTGGACCCTAAACCGTCCCCGTCCCCTAACCCTAACCCTAGCCCGAACCCTAACCCTAACCCCTCCCCGAAGCCTGACACTCACCCTTCCCCTAATCCTAACCCGTACGCTAACACTAACCCGCGCCCTCACACGCACGCTCCCCCTAAAGCGTTGCCGTACCCTCACCTGGACCCTAAACCGTCCCCGTCCCCTAACCCTAACCCTAGCCCGAACCCTAACCCTAACCCTTCCCCGAAGCCTGACCCTCACCCGTCCCCTAATCCTAAGCCGTACGCTAACACTAACCCGCGCCCGCACACGCACGCTCCCCCTAAAGCGTTGCCGTACCCTCACCTGGACCCTAAACCGTCCCCGTCCCCTAACCCTAACCCTAGCCCGAACCCTAACCCTAACCCTTCCCCGAAGCCTGACCCTCACCCGTCCCCTAATACTAACTCGTACGCTAACACTAACCCGCGCCCTCACACGCACGCTCCCCCTAAAGTGTTGCCGTACTCTCACCTGGACCCTAAACCGTCCCCGTCCCCTAACCTTAACCGTAGCCCGAACCCTAACCCTAACCCTTCCCCGAAGCCTGACCCTCACCCGTCCCCTGATCCTAACCCGTACGCTAACACTAAACCGCGCCCTCACACGCACGATCCCCCTAAAGCGTTGCCGTACCCTCACCTGGACCCTAAACCGTCCCCGTCCCCTAACCCTAACCCTAGCCCGAACCCTAACCCTAACCCTTCCCCGAAGCCTGACTCTCACCCGTCCCCTAATCCTAACCTGTAGGCTAACACTAACCCGCGCCCTCACACGCACGCTCCCCCTAAAGCGTTCCCGTACCCTCACCTGGACCCGAAATCGTACCCGTCCCCTAACCCTAACCCTAGCCCGAACCCTAACCCTAACCCTTCCCCGAAGCCTGACCCTCACCCGTACCCTAATCCTAACCCGTACGCTAACACTAACCCGCGCCCTCACACGCACGCTCCCCCTAAAGCGTTACCGTACCCTCACATGGACCCTAAACCGTCCCCGTCCCCTAACCCTAACCCTAGCCCGAACCCTAACCCTAACCCTTCCCCGAAGCCTGACCCGCACCCGTCCCCTAATCCTAAGCCGTACGCTAACACTAACCCGCGCCCTCACACGCACGCTCCCCCTAAAGCGTTGCCGTACCCTCACCTGGACCCTAAACCGTCCCCGTCCCCTAACCCTAACCCTAGCCCGAACCCTAACCCTAACCCTTCCCCGAAGCCTGACCCTCACCCGTCCCTTAATCCTAACCCGTACACTAACACTAACCCGCGCCCTCACACGCACGCTCCCCTAAAGGGTTGCCGTACACTCACCTGGACCCTAAACCGTCCCCGTCCCCTAACCCTAACCCTAGCCCGAACCCTAACCCTAACCCTTCCCCGAAGCCTGACCCTCACCCGTCCCCTAATCCTAACCCGTACGCTAACACTACCCCGCGCCCTCACACGCACGCTCCCCCTAAAGCGTTTCCGTACCCTCACCTGAACCCTAAACCGTCCCCGTCCCCGTACCCTAACCCTAACCCTAACCCGAACCCTAACCCTAACCCTTCCCCGAAGCCTGATCCTCACCCGTCCCCTAATCCTAACCCGTACGCTAACACTAACCCGCGCCCTCACACGCACGCTCCCCCTAAAGCGTTGCCGTACCCTCCCCTGGACCCTAAACCGTCCCCGTCCCCTAACCCTAACCCTAGCCCGAACCCTAACCCTAACCCTTCCCCGAAGCCTGACCCTCACACGTCCCCTAATCCTAAGCCGTACGCTAACACTAACCCGAGCCCTCACACGCACGCTCCCCCTAAAGCGTTGCCGTACCCTCACCTGGACCCTGAACCGTCTCCGTCCCCTAACCCTAACCCTAGCCCGAACCCTAACCCTAACCCTTCCCCGAAGCCTGACCCTCACCCGTCCCCTAATCCTAACCCGGACGCTAACACTAACCCGCGCCCTCACACGCACGCTCCCCCTAAAGCGTTGCCGTACCCTCACCTGGACCCTAAACCGTCCCCGTCCCCTAACCCTAACCCTAGCCCGAACCCTAACCCTAACCCTTCCCCGAAGCCTGACCCTCACCCGTCCCCTAATCTTAACCCGTACGCTAACACTAACCCGCGCCCTCACACGCACGCTCCCCCTAAAGCGTTGCCGTACTCTCACCTGGACCCTAAACCGTCCCCGTCCCCTAACCCTAACCCTAGACCGAACCCTAACCCTAACCCTTCCCCGAAGCCTGACCCTCACCCGTCCCCTAATCCTAAGCCGTACGCTAACACTAACCCGCGCCCTCACACGCACCCTCCCCCTAAAGCGTTGCCGTACCCTCACCTGGACCCTAAACCGTCCCCGTCCCCTAACCCTAACCCTAGCCCGAACCCTAACCCTAACCCTTCCCCGAAGCCTGACCCTAACCCGTCCCCTAATCCTAACCCGTACGCTAACACTAACCCGCGCCCTCACACGCACGCTCCCCCTAAAGCGTTGCCGTACCCTCACCTGGACCCTAAACCGTCCCCGTCCCCTAACCCTAACCCTAGCCCGAACCCTAACCCTAACCCTTCCCCGAAGCCTGACCCTCACCCGTCCCCTAATCCTAACCCGTACGCTAACACTAACCCGCGTCCTCACACGCACGCTCCCCCTAAAGCGTTGCCGTACCCTCACCTGGACCCGAAACCGTCCCCGTCCCCTAACCCTAACCCTAGCCCGAACCCTAACCCTAACCCTTCCCCGAAGCCTGACCCTCACCCGTCCCCTAATCCTAAGCCGTACGCTAACACTAACCCGCGCCCTCACACGCACGCTCCCCCTAAAACGTTGCCGTACCCTCACCTGGACCCTAAACCGTCCCCGTCCCCTAACCCTAACCCTAGCCCGAACCCTAACCCTAACCCTTCCCCGAAGCCTGACCCTCACCCGTCCCCTAATCATAAGCCGTACGCTAACACTAACCCGCGCCTTCACACGCACGCTCCCCCTAAAGCGTTGCCGTACCCTCACCTGGACCCTAAACCGTCCCCGTCCCCTAACCCTAACCCTAGCCCGAACCCTAATCCTAACACTTCCCCGAAGCCTGACCCTCACCCGTCACCTAATCCTAAGCCGTACGCTAACACTAACGCGCGCTCTCACACGCACGCTCCCCCTAAAGCGTTGCCGTACCCTCACCTGGACCCTAAACCGTCCCCGTCCGCTAACCCTAACCCTAGCCCGAACCCTAACCCTAACCCTTCCCCGAAGCCTGACCCTCACCCGTCCCCTAATCCTAACCCGGACGCTAACACTAACCCGCGCCGTCACACGCACGCTCCCCCTAAAGCGTTGCCGTACCCTCACCTGGACCCTAAACCGTCCCCGTCCCCTAACCCTAACCCTAGCCCGAACCCTAAACCTAACCCTTCCCCGAAGCCTGACCCTCACCCGTCCCCTAATCCTAAGCCGTACGCTAACACTAACCCGCGCCCTCACACGCACGCTCCCCCTAAAGCGTTGCCGTACACTCACCTGGACCCTAAACCGTCCCCGTCCCCTAACCCTAACCCTAGCCCGAACCCTAACCCTAACCCTTCCCCGAAGCCTGACCCTCACCCGTCCCCAAATCCTAACCCGTACGCTAACACTAACCCGCGCCCTCACACGCACGCTCCCCCTAAAGCGTTGCCGTACCCTCACCTGGACCCTAAACCGTCCCCGTCCCCTAACCCTAACCCTAGCCCGAACCCTAACCCTAACCCTTCCCCGAAGCCTGACCCTCACCCGTCCCCTAATCCTAACCCGTACGCTAACACTAACCCGCGCCCTCACACGCACGCTCCCCCTAAAGCGTTGCCGTACCCTCACCTGGACCCGAAACCGTCCCCGTCCCCTAACCCTAACCCTAGCCCGAACCCTAACCCTAAGCTTTCCCCGAAGCCTGACCCTCACCCGTCCCCTAATCCTAAGCCGTACGCTAACACTAACGTGCGCCCTCACACGCACGCTCCCCCTAAAGCGTTGCCGTACCCTCACCTGGACCCTAAACCGTCCCCGTCCCCTAACCCTAACCCTAGCCCGAACCCTAACCCTAACCCTTCCCCGAAGCCTGACCCTCACCCGTCCCCTAATCCTAAGCCGTACGCTAACACTAACGCGCGCCCTCACACGCACGCTCCCCCTAAAGCGTTGCCATACCCTCACCTGGACCCTAAACCCTCCCCGTCCCCTAACCCTAACCCTAGCCCGAACCCTAACCCTAACCCTTCCCCGAAGCCTGACCCTCACCCGTCCCCTAATCCTAACCCGTACGCTAACACTAACCCGGGCCCTCACACGCACGCTCCCCCTAAAGCGTTGCCGTACCCTCACCTGGACCCTAAACCGTCCCCGTCCCCTAACCCTAACCCTAGCCCGAACCCTAACCCTAACCCTTCCCCGAAGCCTGACCCTCACCCGTCCCCTAATCCTAACCCGTACGCTAACACTAACCCGCGCCCTCACAGGCACGCTCCCCCTAAAGTGTTGCCGTACCCTCACCTGGACCCTAAACCGTCCCCGTCCCCTAACCCTAACCCTAGCCCGAACCCTAACCCTAACCCTTCCCCGAAGCCTGACCCTCACCCGTCCCCTAATCCTAACCCGTACGCTAACACTAACCCGCGCCCTCACACGCACGCTCCCCCTAAAACGTTGCCGTACCCTCACCTGGACCCTAAACCGTCCCCGTCCCCTAACCCTAACCCTAGCCCGAACCCTAACCCTAACCCTTCCCCGAAGCCTGACCCTCACCCGTCCCCTAATCCTAACCCGTACGCTAACACTTACCCGCGCCCTCACATGCACGCTCCCCCTAAAGCGTTGCCGTACCCTCACCTGGTCCCTAAACCGTCCCCGTCCCCTAACCCTAACCCTAGCCTGAACCCTAACCCTAACCCTTCTCCGAAGCCTGACCCTCACCCGTCCCCTAATCCTAACCCGTACGCTAACACTAACCCGCGCCCTCACACGCACGCTCCCCCTAAAGCGTTGCCGTACCCTCACCTGGACCCTAAACCGTCCCTATCCCCTAACCCTAACCCTAGCCCGAACCCTAACCCTAACCCTTTCCCGAAGCCTGACCCTCACCCGTCCCCTAATCCTAAGCCGTACGCTAACACTAACGCGTGCCCTCACACGCACGCTCCCCCTAAAGCGTTGCCGTACCCTCACCTGGACCCTAAACCGTCCCCGTCCCCTAACCCTAACCCTAGCCCGAACCCTAAACCTAACCCTTCCCCGAAGCCTGACCCTCACCCGTCCCCTAATCCTAAGCCGTAAGCTAACACTAACGCGCGCCCTCACACGCACGCTCCCCCTAAAGTGTTGCCGTACCCTCACCTGGACCCTAAACCGTCCCCGTCCCCTAACCCTAACCCTAGCCCGAACCCTAAACCTAACCCTTCCCCGAAGCCTGACCCTCACCCGTCCCCTAATCCTAAGCTGTACGCTAACACTAACGTGCGCCCTCACACGCACGCTCCCCCTAAAGCGTTGCCGTACCCTCACCTGGACCCTAAACCCTCCCCGTCCGCTAACCCTAACCCTAGCCCGAACCCTAACCCTAACCCTTCCCCGAAGCCTGACCCTCACCCGTCACCTAATCCTAACCCGTACGCTAACACTAACCCGGGCGCTCACACGCACGCTCCCTCTAAAGCATTGCCGTACCCTCACCTGGACCCTAAACCGTCCCCGTCCCCTAACCCTAACCCTAGCCCGAACCCTAACCCTAACCCTTCCCCGAAGCCTGACCCTCACCCGTCCCCTAATCCTAACCCGTACGCTAACACTAACCCGCGCCCTCACAGGCACGCTCCCCCTAAAGTGTTGCCGTACCCTCACCTGGACCCTAAACCGTCCCCAACCCTAACCCTAACCCTAGCCCGAACCCTAACCCTAACCCTTCCCCGAAGCCTGACCCTCACCCGTCCCCTAATCCTAACCCGTACGCTAACACTAACCCGTGCCGTCACACGCACGCTCCCCCTAAAACGTTGCCGTACCCTCACCTGGACCCTAAACCGTCCCCGTCCCCTAACCCTAACCCTAGCCCGAACCCTAACCCTAACCCTTCCCCGAAGCCTGACCCTCACCCGTCCCCTAATCCTAACCCGTACGCTAACACTAACCCGCGCCCTCACACGCACGCTCCCCCTAAAGCGTTGCCGTACCCTCACCTGGTCCCTAAACCGTCCCCGTCCCCTAACCCTAACCCTAGCCCGAACCCTAACCCTAACCCTTCCCCGAAGCCTGACCCTCACCCGTCCCCTAATCCTAACCCGTACGCTAACACTAACCCGTGCCCTCACAGGCACGCTCCCCCTAAAGTGTTGCCGTACCCTCACCTGGACCCTAAACCGTCCCCGTCCCCTAACCCTAACCCTAGCCCGAACCCTAACCCTAACCCTTCCCCGAAGCCTGACCCTCACCCGTCCCCTAATCCTAACCCGTACGCTAACACTAACCCGTGCCCTCACACGCACGCTCCCCCTAAAACGTTGCCGTACCCTCACCTGGAACCTAAACCGTCCCCGTCCCCTAACCCTAACCCTAGCCCGAACCCTAACCCTAACCCTTCCCCGAAGCCTGACCCTCACCCGTCCCCTAATCCTAACCCGTACGCTAACACTAACCCGCGCCCTCACACGCACGCTCCCCCTAAAGCGTTGCCGTACCCTCACCTGGTCCCTAAACCGTCCCCGTCCCCTAACCCTAACCCTAGCCCTAACCCTAACCCTAACCCTTCCCCGAAGCCTGACCCTCACCGTCCCCTAATCCTAACCCGTACGCTAACACTAACCCGCGCCCTCACACGCACGCTCCCCCTAAAGCGTTGCCGTACCCTCACCTGGACCCTAAACCGTCCCCATCCCCTAACCCTAACCCTAGCCCGAACCCTAACCCTAACCCTTTCCCGAAGCCTGACCCTCACCCGTCCCCTAATCCTAAGCCGTACGCTAACACTAACGCGTGCCCTCACACGCACGCTCCCCCTAAAGCGTTGCCGTACCCTCACCTGGACCCTAAACCGTCCCCGTCCCCTAACCCTAACCCTAGCCCGAACCCTAACCCTAACCCTTCCCCGAAGCCTGACCCTCACCTGTCCCCTAATCCTAAGCCATACTCTAACACTAACGCGCGCCCTCACACGCACGCTCCCCCTAAAGCGTTGCCGTACCCTCACCTGGACCCTAAACCGTCCCCGTCCCCTAACCCTAACCCTAGCCCGAACCCTAACCCTAACCCTTCCCCGAAGCCTGACTCTCACCCATCCCCTAATCCTAACCCGTACGCTAACACTAACCCGCGCCCTCACACGCACGCTCCCCCTAAAGCGTTGCCGTACCCTCACCTGGACCCGAAACCGTCCCCGTCCCCTAATACTAACCCTAGCCCGAACCCTAACCCTAACCCTTCCCCGAAGCCTGACCCTCATCCGTCCCCTAATCCTAACCCGTACGCTAACACTAACCCGCGCCCTCACACGCACGCTCCCCCTAAAGCATTGCCGTACCCTCACCTGGACCCTAAACCGTCCCCGTCCCCTAACCCTAACCCTAGCCCGAACCCTAACCCTAACCCTTCCCCGAAGCCTGACCCTCACCCGTCCCCTAATCCTAACCCGTACGCTAACACTAACCCGCGCCCTCACATGCACGCTCCCCCTAAAGCGTTGCCGTACCCTCACCTGGACCCTAAACCGTCCCCGTCCCCTAACCCTAACCCTAGCCCGAACCCTAACCCTAACCCTTCCCCGAAGCCTGACCCTCACCCGTCCCCTAATCCTAAGCCGTACGCTAACACTAACCCGCGCCCTCACACGCACGCTCCCCCTAAAACGTTGCCGTACCCTCACCTGGACCCTAAACCGTCCCCGTCCCCTAACCCTAACCCTAGCGCGAACCCTAACCCTAACCCTTCCCCGAAGCCTGACCCTCACCCGTCCCCTAATCCTAACCCGTACGCTAACACTAACCCGCGCCCTCACACGCACGCTCCCCCTAAAGCGTTGCCGTACCCTCACCTGGACTCTAAACCGTCCCCGTCCCCTAACCCTAACCCTAGCCCGAACCCTAACCCTAACCCTTCTCCGAAGCCTGACCCTCACCCGTCCCCTAATCCTAACCCGTACGCTAACACTAACCCGCGCCCTCAGACGCACGCTCCCCCTAAAGCGTTGCAGTACCCTCACCTGGACCCTAAACAGTCCCCGTCCCCTAACCCTAAACCTAGCCCGAACCCTAACCCTAACCCTTCCCCGAAGCCTGACCCTCACCCATCCCCTAATCCTAACCCGTACGCTAACACTAACCCGCGCCCTCACACACATGCTCCCCCTAAAGCGTTGCCGTACCCTCACCTGGACCCTAAACCGTCCCCGTCCCCTAACCCTAACCCTAGCCCGAACCCTAACCCTAACCCTTCCCCGAAGCCTGACCCTCACCCGTCCCTTAATCCTAACCCGTACGCTAACACTAACCCACGCCCTCACACGCACGCTCCCCCTAAAGCGCTGCCGTACCCTCACCTGGACCCTAAACCGTCCCCGTCCCCTAACCCTAACCCTAGCCCGAACCCTAACCCTAACCCTTCCCCGAAGCCTGACCCTCACCCGTCCCCTAATCCTAACCCGTACGCTAACACTAACGCGCGCCCTCACACGCACGCTCCCCCTAAAGCGTTGCCGTACCCTCACCTGGACCCTAAACCGTCCCCGTCCCCTAACCCTAACCCTAGCCCGAACCCTAACCCTAACCCTTCCCCGAAGCCTGACCCTCACCCGTCCCATAATCCTAACCCGTACGCTAACACTAACGCGCGCCCTCACACGCACGCTCCCCCTAAAGCGTTGCCGTACCCTCACCTGGACCCTAAACCGTCCCCGTCCCCTAACCCTAGCCCGAACCCTAACCCTAACCCTTCCCCGAAGCCTGACCCTCACCCGTCCCCTAATCCTAACCCGTACGCTAACACTAACCCGCGCCCTCACACGCACGGTCCCCCTAAAACGTTGCCGTACCCTCACCTGGACCCTAAACCGTCCCTGTCCCCTAACCCTAACCCTAGCCCGAACCCTAACCCTAACCCTTCCCCGAAGCCTGACCCTCATCCGTCCCCTAATCGTAACACGTACGCTAACACTAACCCGCGCCCTCACACGCACGCTCCCCCTAAAGCGTTGCCGTACCCTCACCTGGACCCTAAACCGTCCCCGTCCCCTAACCCTAACCCTAGCCCGAACCCTACCCTAACCCTTCCCCGAAGCCTGACCCTCACCCGTCCCCTAATCCTAACCCGTACGCTAACACTAACCCGCGCCCTCACACGCACGCTCCCCCTAAAGCGTTGCCGTACCCTCACCTGGGCCCTAAACAGTCCCCATCCCCTAACCCTAACCCTAGCCCGAACCCTAACCCTAACCCTTTCCCGAAGCCTGACCCTCACCCGTCCCCTAATCCTAAGCCGTACGCTAACAATAACGCACGCCCTCACACGCACGCTCCCCCTAAAGCGTTGCCGTACCCTCACCTGGACCCTAAACTGTCCCCGTCCCCTAACCCTAACCCTAGCCCGAACCCTAACCCTAACCCTTCCCCGAAGCCTGACCCTCACCCGTCCCCTAATCCTAAGCCGTACGCTAACACTAACCTGCGCCCTCACACGCACGGTCCCCCTAAAGCGTTGCCGTACCCTCACCTGGACCCTAAACCGTCCCCGTCCCCTAACCCTAACCCTAGCCCGAACCCTAACCCTAACCCTTCCCCGAAGCCTGACCCTCAACCGTCCCCTAATCCTAACCCGTACGCTAACACTAACCCGCGCCCTCACACGCACGCTCCCCCTAAAGCGTTGCCGTACCCTCACCTGGACCCTAAACCGTCCCCGTCCCCTAACCCTAACCCTAGCCCGAACCCTAACCCTAACCCTTCCCCGAAGCCTGACTCTCACCCGTCCCCTAATCCTAACCCGTACGCTAACACTAACCCGCGCCCTCATACGCACGGTCCCCCTAAAACGTTGCCGTACCCTCACCTGGACCCTAAACCGTCCCCGTCCCCTAACCCTAACCCTAGCCCGAACCCTAACCCTAACCGTTCCCCGAAGCCTGACCCTCACCCGTCCCCTAATCCTAACCCGTACGCTAACACTAACCCACGTCCTCACACGCACGCTCCCCCTAAAGCGTTGCCGTACCCTCACCTGGACCCGAAACCGTCCCCGTCCCCTAACCCTAACCCTAGCCCGAACCCTAACCCTAACCCTTCCCCGAAGCCTGACCCTCACCCGTCCCCTAATCCTAAGCCGTACGCTAACACTAACCCGCGCCCTCACACGCACGCTCCCCCTAAAACGTTGCCGTACCCTCACCTGGACCCTAAACCGTCCCCGTCCCCTAACCCTAACCCTAGCCCGAACCCTAACCCTAACCCTTCCCCGAAGCCTGACCCTCACCCGTCCCCTAATCATAAGCCGTACGCTAACACTAACCCGCGCCCTCACACGCACGCTCCCCCTAAAGCGTTGCCGTACCCTCACCTGGACCCTAAACCGTCCCCGTCCCCTAACCCTAACCCTAGCCCGAACCCTAACCCTAACCCTTCCCCGAAGCCTGACCCTCACCCGTCCCCTAATCCTAACCCGTACGCTAACACTAACCCGCGCCCTCACACGCACGCTCCCCCTAAAACGTTGCCGTACCCTCACCTGGACCCTAAACCGTCCCCGTCCCCTAACCCTAACCCTAGCGCGAACCCTAACCCTAACCCTTCCCCGAAGCCTGACCCTCACCCGTCCCCTAATCCTAACCCGTACGCTAACACTAACCCGCGTCCTCACACGCACGCTCCCCCTAAAGCGTTGCCGTACCCTCACCTGGGCCCTAAACAGTCCCCATCCCCTAACCCTAACCCTAGCCCGAACCCTAACCCTAACCCTTTCCCGAAGCCTGACCCTCACCCGTCCCCTAATCCTAAGCCGTACGCTAACAATAACGCACGCCCTCACACGCACGCTCCCCCTAAAGCGTTGCCGTACCCTCACCTGGACCCTAAACCGTCCCCGTCCCCTAACCCTAACCCTAGCCCGAACCCTAACCCTAACCCTTCCCCGAAGCCTGACCCTCACCCGTCCCCTAATCCTAAGCCGTACGCTAACACTAACCTGCGCCCTCACACGCACGGTCCCCCTAAAGCGTTGCCGTACCCTCACCTGGACCCTAAACCGTCCCCGTCCCCTAACCCTAACCCTAGCCCGAACCCTAACCCTAACCCTTCCCCGAAGCCTGACCCTCACCCGTCCCCTAATCCTAACCCGTACGCTAACACTAACCCGCGCCCTCACACGCACGCTCCCCCTAAAGCGTTGCCGTACCCTCACCTGGACCCTAAACCGTCCCCGTCCCCTAACCCTAACCCTAGCCCGAACCCTAACCCTAACCCTTCCCCGAAGCCTGACTCTCACCCGTCCCCTAATCCTAACCCGTACGCTAACACTAACCCGCGCCCTCATACGCACGGTCCCCCTAAAACGTTGCCGTACCCTCACCTGGACCCTAAACCGTCCCCGTCCCCTAACCCTAACCCTAGCGCGAACCCTAACCCTAACCCTTCCCCGAAGCCTGACCCTCACCCGTCCCCTAATCCTAACCCGTACGCTAACACTAACCCACGTCCTCACACGCACGCTCCCCCTAAAGCGTTGCCGTACCCTCACCTGGACCCGAAACCGTCCCCGTCCCCTAACCCTAACCCTAGCCCGAACCCTAACCCTAACCCTTCCCCGAAGCCTGACCCTCACCCGTCCCCTAATCCTAAGCCGTACGCTAACACTAACCCGCGCCCTCACACGCACGCTCCCCCTAAAACGTTGCCGTACCCTCACCTGGACCCTAAACCGTCCCCGTCCCCTAACCCTAACCCTAGCCCGAACCCTAACCCTAACCCTTCCCCGAAGCCTGACCCTCACCCGTCCCCTAATCATAAGCCGTACGCTAACACTAACCCGCGCCCTCACACGCATGCTCCCCCTAAAGCGTTGCCGTACCCTCACCTGGACCCTAAACCGTCCCCGTCCCCTAACCCTAACCCTAGCCCGAACCCTAACCCTAACCCTTCCCCGAAGCCTGACCCTCACCCGTCCCCTAATCCTAACCCGTACGCTAACACTAACCCGCGCCCTCACACGCACGCTCCCCCTAAAACGTTGCCGTACCCTCACCTGGACCCTAAACCGTCCCCGTCCCCTAACCCTAACCCTAGCGCGAACCCTAACCCTAACCCTTCCCCGAAGCCTGACCCTCACCCGTCCCCTAATCCTAACCCGTACGCTAACACTAACCCGCGTCCTCACACGCACGCTCCCCCTAAAGCGTTGCCGTACCCTCACCTGGACCCGAAACCGTCCCCGTCCCCTAACCCTAACCCTAGCCCGAACCCTAACCCTAACCCTTCCCCGAAGCCTGACCCTCACCCGTCCCCTAATCCTAACCCGTACGCTAACACTAACCCGCGCCCTCACACGCACGCTCCCCCTAAAGCGTTGCCGTACCCTCACCTGGACCCTAAACCGTCCCCGTACCCTAACCCTAACCCTAGCCCGAACCCTAACCCTAACCCTTCCCCGAAGCCTGACCCTCACCCGTCCCCTAATCCTAACCCGTACGCTAACACTAACCCGCGCCCTCACACGCACGCTCCCCCTAAAACGTTGCCGTACCCTCACCTGGACCCTAAACCGTCCCCGTCCCCTAACCCTAACCCTAGCGCGAACCCTAACCCTAACCCTTCCCCGAAGCCTGACCCTCACCCGTCCCCTAATCCTAACCCGTACGCTAACACTAACCCGCGTCCTCACACGCACGCTCCCCCTAAAGCGTTGCCGTACCCTCACCTGGACCCGAAACCGTCCCCGTCCCCTAACCCTAACCCTAGCCCGAACCCTAACCCTAACCCTTCCCCGAAGCCTGACCCTCACCCGTCCCCTAATCCTAACCCGTACGCTAACACTAACCCGCGCCCTCACACGCACGCTCCCCCTAAAGCGTTGCCGTACCCTCACCTGGACCCTAAAGCGTCCCCGTCCCCTAACCCTAACCCTAGCCCGAACCCTAACCCTAACCCTTCCCCGAAGCCTGACCCTCACCCGTCCCCTAATCCTAACCCGTACGCTAACACTAACCCGCGCCCTCACACGCACGGTCCCCCTAAAGCGTTGCCGTACCCTCACCTGGACCCTAAACCGTCCCCGTCCCCTAACCCTAACCCTAGCCCGAACCCTAACCCTAACCCTTCCCCGAAGCCTGACCCTCACCCGTCCCCTAATCCTAACCCGTACGCTAACACTAACCCGCGCCCTCACACGCACGCTCCCCCTAAAGCGTTGCCGTACCCTCACCTGGACCCGAAACCGTCCCCGTCCCCTAACCCTAACCCTAGCCCGAACCCTAACCCTAAGCTTTCCCCGAAGCCTGACCCTCACCCGTCCCCTAATCCTAAGCCGTACGCTAACACTAACGCGCGCCCTCACACGCACGCTCCCCCTAAAGCGTTACCGTACCCTCACCTGGACCCTAAACCGTCCCCGTCCCCTAAACCTAACCCTAGCCCGAACCCTAACCATAACCCTTCCCCGAAGCCTGACCCTCACCCGTCCCCTAATCCTAAGCCGTACGCTAACACTAACGCGCGCCCTCACACGCACGCTCCCCCTAAAGCGTTGCCGTACCCTCACCTGGACCCTAAACCCTCCCCTTCCGCAAACCCTAACCCTAGCCCGAACCCTAACCCTAACCCTTCCCCGAAGCCTGACCCTCACCCGTCCCCTAATCCTAACCCGTACGCTAACACTAACCCGGGCCCTCACACGCACGCTCCCCCTAAAGCGTTGCCGTACCCTCACCTGGACCCTAAACCGTCCCCGTCCCCTAACCCTAACCCTAGCCCGAACCCTAACCCTAACCCTTCCCCGAAGCCTGACCCTCACCCGTCCCCTAATCCTAACCCGTACGCTAACACTAACCCGCGCCCTCACAGGCACGCTCCCCCTAAAGTGTTGCCGTACCCTCACTTGGACCCTAAACCGTCCCTATCCCCTAACCCTAACCCTAGCCCGAACCCTAACCCTAACCCTTTCCCGAAGCCTGACCCTCACCCGTCCCCTAATCCTAAGCCGTACGCTAACACTAACGCGTGCCCTCACACGCACGCTCCCCCTAAAGCGTTGCCGTACCCTCACCTGGACCCTAAACCGTCCCCGTCCCCTAACCCTAACCCTAGCCCGAACCCTAAACCTAACCCTTCCCCGAAGCCTGACCCTCACCCGTCCCCTAATCCTAAGCCGTACGCTAACACTAACGCGCGCCCTCACACGCACGCTCCCCCTAAAGTGTTGCCGTACCCTCACCTGGACCCTAAACCGTCCCCGTCCCTTAACCCTAACCCTAGCCCGAACCCTAACCCTAACCCTTCCCCGAAGCCTGACCCTCACCCGTCCGCTAATCCTAAGCTGTACGCTAACACTAACGTGCGCCCTCACACGCACGCTCCCCCTAAAGCGTTGCCGTACCCTCACCTGGACCCTAAACCGTCCCCGTCCGCTAACCCTAACCCTAGCCCGAACCCTAACCCTAACCCTTCCCCGAAGCCTGACCCTCACCCGTCACCTAATCCTAACCCGTACGCTAACACTAACCCGGGCCCTCACACGCACGCTCCCCCTAAAGCATTGCCGTACCCTCACCTGGACCCTAAACCGTCCCCGTCCCCTAACCCTAACCCTAGCCCGAACCCTAACCCTAACCCTTCCCCGAAGCCTGACCCTCACCCGTCCCCTAATCCTAACCCGTACGCTAACACTAACCCGCGCCCTCACAGGCACGCTCCCCCTAAAGTGTTGCCGTACCCTCACCTGGACCCTAAACCGTCCCCAACCCTAACCCTAACCCTAGCCCGAACCCTAACCCTACCCCTTCCCCGAAGCCTGACCCTCACCCGTCCCCTAATCCTAACCCGTACGCTAACACTAACCCGTGCCCTCACACGCACGCTCCCCCTAAAACGTTGCCGTACCCTCACCTGGACCCTAAACCGTCCCCGTCCCCTAACCCTAACCCTAGCCCGAACCCTAACCCTAACCCTTCCCCGAAGCCTGACCCTCACCCGTCCCCTAATCCTAACCCGTACGCTAACACTAACCCGCGCCCTCACACGCACGCTCCCCCTAAAGCGTTGCCGTACCCTCACCTGGTCCCTAAACCGTCCCCGTCCCCTAACCCTAACCCTAGCCCGAACCCTAACCCTAACCCTTCCCCAAAGCCTGACCCTCACCCGTCCCCTAATCCTAACCCGTACGCTAACACTAACCCGGGCCCTCACACGCACGCTCCCCCTAAAGCGTTGCCGTACCCTCACCTGGACCCTAAACCGTCCCCGTCCCCTAACCCTAACCCTAGCCCGAACCCTAACCCTAACCCTTCCCCGAAGCCTGACCCTCACCCGTCCCCTAATCCTAACCCGTACTCTAACACTAACGCGCGCCCTCACACGCACGCTCCCCCTAAAGCGTTGCCGTACCCTCACCTGGACCCTAAACCGTCCCCGTCCCCTAACCCTAACCCTAGCCCGAACCCTAACCCTAACCCTTCCCCGAAGCCTGACCCTCACCCGTCCCCTAATCCTAAGCCGTACGCTAACACTAACGTGCGCCCTCACACGCACGCTCCCCCTAAAGCGTTGCCGTACCCTCACCTGGACCCGAAACCGTCCCCGTCCCCTAACCCTAACCCTAGCCCGAACCCTAACCCTAACCCTTCCCTGAAGCCTGACCCTCACCCGTCCCCTAATCCTAAGCCGTACACTAACACAATCCCGCGCCCTCACACGCACGCTCCCCCTAAAACGTTGCCGTACCCTCACCTGGACCCTAAACCGTCCCCGTCCCCTAACCCTAACCCTAGCCCGAACCCTAACCCTAACCCTTCCCCGAAGCCTGACCCTCACCCGTCCCCTAATCCTAAGCCGTACGCTAACACTAACGCGCGCCCTCACACGCACGCTCCCCCTAAAGCGTTGCCGTACACTCACCTGGCCCCTAAACCGTCCCCGTCCCCTAACCCTAACCCTAGCCCGAACCCTAACCCTAACCCTTCCCCGAAGCCTGACCCTCACCCGTCCCCTAATCCTAACCCGTACGCTAACACTAACGCGCGCCCTCACACGCACGCTCCCCCTAAAGCGTTGCCGTACCCTCACCTGGACCCTAAACCGTCCCCATCTGCTAACCCTAACCCTAGCCTGAACCCTAACCCTAAACCTTCCCCGAAGCCTGACCCTCACCCGTCCCCTAATCCTAAGCCGTACGCTAACACTAACCCGCACCCTCACACGCACGCTCCCCCTAAAGCGTTGCCGTACCCTCACCTGGACCCTAAACCGTCCCCGTCCCCTAACCCTAACCCTAGCCCGAACCCTAACCCTAACCCTTCCCCGAAGCCTGACCCTCACCCGTCCCCTAATCCTAACCCGGACGCTAACACTAACCCGCGCCCTCACATGCACGCTCCCCCTAAAACGTTGCCGTACCCTCACCTGGACCCTAAACCGTCCCCGTCCCCTAACCCTAACCCTAGCCCGAACCCTAACCCTAACCCTTCCCCGAAGCCTGACCCTCACCCGTCCCCTAATCCTAAGCCGTACGCTAACACTAACGCGCGCCCTCACACGCACGCTCCCCCTAAAGCGTTGCCGTACCCTCACCTGGACCCTAAACCGTCACCGTCCCCTAACCCTAACCCTAGCCCGAACCCTAACCCTAACCCTTCCCCGAAGCCTGACCCTCACCCGTCCCCTAATCCTAACCCGGACGCTAACACTAACCCGCGCCCTCACACGCACGCTCCCCCTAAAGCGTTGCCGTACCCTCACCTGGACCCTAAACCGTCCCCGTCCCCTAACCCTAACCCTAGCCCGAACCCTAACCCTAACCCTTCCCCGAAGCCTGACCCTCACCCGTCCCCTAATCCTAAGCCGTACGCTAACACTAACGCGCGCCCTCACACGCACGCTCCCCCTAAAGCGTTGCCGTACCCTCACCTGGACCCTAAACCGTCCCCGTCCCCTAACCCTAACGCTAGCCCGAACCCTAACCCTAACCCTTCCCCGAAGCCTGACCCTCACCCGTCCCCTAATCCTAAGCCGTACGCTAACACTAACCCGCGCCCTCACACGCACGCTCCCCCTAAAGCGTTGCCGTACCCTCACCTGGACCCTAAACCGTCCCCGTCCCCTAACCCTAACCCTAGCCCGAACCCTAACCCTAACCCTTCCCCGAAGCCTGACCCTCACCCGTCCCCTAATCCTAACCCGGACGCTAACACTAACCCGCGCCCTCACACGCACGCTCCCCCTAAAGCGTTGCCGTACCCTCACCTGGACCCTAAACCGTCCCCGTCCGTAACCCTAACCCTAGCCCGAACCCTAACCCTAACCCTTCCCCGAAGCCTGACCCTCACCCGTCCCCTAATCTTAACCCGTACGCTAACACTAACCCGCGCCCTCACACGCACGCTCCCCCTAAAGCGTTGCCGTACCCTCACCTGGACCCTAAACCGTCCCCGTCCCCTAACCCTAACCCTAGCCCGAACCCTAACCCTAACCATTCCCCGAAGCCTGACCCTCACCCGTCCCCTAATCCTAACCCGTATGCTAACACTAACCCGCGCCCTCACACGCACGCTCCCCCTAAAGCGTTGCCGTACCCTCACCTGGACCCTAAACCGTCCCCGTCCCCTAAACCTAACCCTAGACCGAACCCTAACCCTAACCCTTCCCCGAAGCCTGACCCTCACCCGTCCCCTAATCCTAAGCCGTACGCTAACACTAACCCACGCCCTCACACGCACGCTCCCCCTAAAGCGTTGCCGTACCCTCACCTGGACCCTAAACCGTCCCCGTCCCCTAACCCTAACCCTAGCCCGAACCCTAACCCTAACCCTTCCCTGAAGCCTGACCCTCACCCGTCCCCTAATCCTAACCCGTACGCTAACACTAACCCGCGTCCTCACACGCACGCTCCCCCTAAAGCGTTGCCGTACCCTCACCTGGACCCTAAACCGTCCCCGTCCCCTAACCCTAACCCTAGCCCGAACCCTAACCCTAACCCTTCCCTGAAGCCTGACCCTCACCCGTCCCCTAATCCTAACCCGTACGCTTACACTAACCCGCGCCCCCACACGCACTCTCCCCCTAAAGCGTTGCCGTACCCTCACCTGGACCCTAAACCGTCCCCGTCCCCTAACCCTAACCCTAGCCCGAACCCTAACCCTAACACTTCCCCGAAGCCTGACCCTCGCCCGTCCCCTAATCCTAACCCGTACGCTAACACTAACCCGCGCCCTCACACGCACGCTCCCCCTAAAGCGTTGCCGTACCCTCACCTGGACCCTAAACCGTCCCCGTCCCCTAACCCTAACAGTAGCCCGAACCCTAACCCTAACCCTTCCCCGAAGCCTGACCCTCACCCGTGCCCTAATCCTAACCCGTACGCTAACACTAACCCGTGCCCTCACACGCACGCTCCCCCTAAAGCGTTGCCGTACCCTCACCTGGACCCTAAACCGTCCCCGTCCCCTAACCCTAACCGTAGCCCGAACCCTAACCCTAACCCTTCCCCGAAGCCTGACCCTCACCCGTGCCCTAATCCTAACCCGTACGCTAACACTAACCCGTGCCCTCACACGCACGCTCCCCCTAAAGCGTTGCCGTACCCTCACCTGGACCCGAAACCGTCCACGTCCCCTAACCCTAACCCTAGCCCGAACCCTAACCCTAACCCTTCCCCGAAGCCTGACCCTCACCCGTCCCCTAATCCTAACCCGTACGCTAACACTAACCCGCGCCCTCACACGCACGCTCCCCCTAAAGCGTTGCCGTACCCTCACCTGGACCCTAAACCGTCCCCGTCCCCTAACCCTAACCCTAGCCCGAACCCTAACCCTAACCCTTCCCCTAAGCCTGACCCTCACCCGTCCCCTAATCCTAAGCCGTACGCTAACACTAACCCGCGCCCTCACACGCACGCTCCCCCTAAAGCGTTGCCGTACCCTCACCTGGACCCTAAACCGTCCCCGTCCCCTAACCCTAACCCTAGCCCGAACCCTAACCCTAACCCTTCCCCGAAGCCTGACCCTCACCCGTCCCCTAATCTTAACCCGTACGCTAACACTAACCCACGCCCTCACACGCACGCTCCCCCTAAAGCGTTGCCGTACCCTCACCTGGACCCTAAACCGTCCCCGTCCCCTAACCCTAACCCTAGCCCGAACCCTAACCCTAACCCTTCCCCGAAGCCTGACCCTCACCCGTCCCCTAATCCTAACCCGTACTCTAACACTAACGCGCGCCCTCACACGCACGCTCCCCCTAAAGCGTTGCCGTACCCTCACCTGGACCCTAAACCGTCCCCGTCCCCTAACCCTAACCCTAGCCCGAACCCTAACCCTAACCCTTCCCCGAAGCCTGACCCTCACCCGTCCCCTAATCCTAAGCCGTACGCTAACACTAACGCGCGCCCTCACACGCACGCTCCCCCTAAAGCGTTGCCGTACACTCACCTGGCCCCTAAACCGTCCCCGTCCCCTAAACCTAACCCTAGCCCGAACCCTAACCCTAACCCTTCCCCGAAGCCTGACCCTCACCCGTCCCCTAATCCTAACCCGTACGCTAACACTAACGCGCGCCCTCACACGCACGCTCCCCCTAAAGCGTTGCCGTACCCTCACCTGGACCCTAAACCGTCCCCATCTGCTAACCCTAACCCTAGCCTGAACCCTAACCCTAAACCTTCCCCGAAGCCTGACCCTCACCCGTCCCCTAATCCTAAGCCGTACGCTAACACTAACCCGCACCCTCACACGCACGCTCCCCCTAAAGCGTTGCCGTACCCTCACCTGGACCCTAAACCGTCCCCGTCCCCTAACCCTAACCCTAGCCCGAACCCTAACCCTAACCCTTCCCCGAAGCCTGACCCTCACCCGTCCCCTAATCCTAACCCGGACGCTAACACTAACCCGCGCCCTCACATGCACGCTCCCCCTAAAACGTTGCCGTACCCTCACCTGGACCCTAAACCGTCCCCGTCCCCTAACCCTAACCCTAGCCCGAACCCTAACCCTAACCCTTCCCCGAAGCCTGACCCTCACCCGTCCCCTAATCCTAAGCCGTACGCTAACACTAACGCGCGCCCTCACACGCACGCTCCCCCTAAAGCGTTGCCGTACCCTCACCTGGACCCTAAACCATCACCGTCCCCTAACCCTAACCCTAGCCCGAACCCTAACCCTAACCCTTCCCCGAAGCCTGACCCTCACCCGTCCCCTAATCCTAACCCGGACGCTAACACTAACCCGCGCCCTCACACGCACGCTCCCCCTAAAGCGTTGCCGTACCCTCACCTGGACCCTAAACCGTCCCCGTCCCCTAACCCTAACCCTAGCCCGAACCCTAACCCTAACCCTTCCCCGAAGCCTGACCCTCACCCGTCCCCTAATCCTAAGCCGTACGCTAACACTAACGCGCGCCCTCACACGCACGCTCCCCCTAAAGCGTTGCCGTACCCTCACCTGGACCCTAAACCGTCCCCGTCCCCTAACCCTAACGCTAGCCCGAACCCTAACCCTAACCCTTCCCCGAAGCCTGACCCTCACCCGTCCCCTAATCCTAAGCCGTACGCTAACACTAACCCGCGCCCTCACACGCACGCTCCCCCTAAAGCGTTGCCGTACCCTCACCTGGACCCTAAACCGTCCCCGTCCCCTAACCCTAACCCTAGCCCGAACCCTAACCCTAACCCTTCCCCGAAGCCTGACCCTCACCCGTCCCCTAATCCTAACCCGGACGCTAACACTAACCCGCGCCCTCACACGCACGCTCCCCCTAAAGCGTTGCCGTACCCTCACCTGGACCCTAAACCGTCCCCGTCCGTAACCCTAACCCTAGCCCGAACCCTAACCCTAACCCTTCCCCGAAGCCTGACCCTCACCCGTCCCCTAATCTTAACCCGTACGCTAACACTAACCCGCGCCCTCACACGCACGCTCCCCCTAAAGCGTTGCCGTACCCTCACCTGGACCCTAAACCGTCCCCGTCCCCTAACCCTAACCCTAGCCCGAACCCTAACCCTAACCCTTCCCCGAAGCCTGACCCTCACCCGTCCCCTAATCCTAACCCGTATGCTAACACTAACCCGCGCCCTCACACGCACGCTCCCCCTAAAGCGTTGCCGTACCCTCACCTGGACCCTAAACCGTCCCCGTCCCCTAAACCTAACCCTAGACCGAACCCTAACCCTAACCCTTCCCCGAAGCCTGACCCTCACCCGTCCCCTAATCCTAAGCCGTACGCTAACACTAACCCACGCCCTCACACGCACGCTCCCCCTAAAGCGTTGCCGTACCCTCACCTGGACCCTAAACCGTCCCCGTCCCCTAACCCTAACCCTAGCCCGAACCCTAACCCTAACCCTTCCCTGAAGCCTGACCCTCACCCGTCCCCTAATCCTAACCCGTACGCTAACACTAACCCGCGTCCTCACACGCACGCTCCCCCTAAAGCGTTGCCGTACCCTCACCTGGACCCTAAACCGTCCCCGTCCCCTAACCCTAACCCTAGCCCGAACCCTAACCCTAACCCTTCCCCGAAGCCTGACCCTCACCCGTCCCCTAATCCTAACCCGTACGCTAACACTAACCCGCGCCCTCACACGCACGCTCCCCCTAAAGCGTTGCCGTACCCTCACCTGGACCCGAAACCGTCCCCGTCCCCTAACCCTAACCCTAGCCCAACCCTAACCCTAACCCTTCCCCGAAACCTGACCCTCACCTGTCCCCTAATCCTAAGCCGTACGCTAACACTAACCCGCGCCCTCACACGCACGCTCCCCCTAAAGCGTTGCCGTACCCTCACCTGGACCCTAAACCGTCCCCGTCCCCTAACCCTAACCCTAGCCCGAACCCTAACCCTAACCCTTCCCCGAAGCCTGACCCTCACCCGTCCCCTAATCTTAACCCGTACGCTAACACTAACCCGCGCCCTCACACGCACGCTCCCCCTAAAGCGTTGCCGTACCCTCACCTGGACCCTAAACCGTCCCCGTCCCCTAACCCTAACCCTAGACCGAACCCTAACCCTAACCCTTCCCCGAAGCCTGACCCTCACCCGTCCCCTAATCCTAAGCCGTACGCTAACACTAACCCGCGCCCTCACACGCACGCTCCCCCTAAAGCGTTGCCGTACCCTCACCTGGACCCTAAACCGTCCCCGTCCCCTAACCCTAACCCTAGCCCGAACCCTAACCCTAACACTTCCCCGAAGCCTGACCCTCACCCGTCCCCTAATCCTAACCCGTACGCTAACACTAAACCGCGCCCTCACACGCACGCTCCCCCTAAAGCGTTGCCGTACCCTCACCTGGACCCTAAACCGTCCCCGTCTCCTAACCCTAACCCTAGACCGAACCCTAACCCTAACCCTTCCCCGAAGCCTGACCATCACCCGTCTCCTAATCCTAAGCCGTACGCTAACACTAACCCGCGCCCTCACACGCACGCTCCCCCTAAAGCGTTGCCGTACCCTCACCTGGACCCGAAACCGTCCCCGTCCCCTAACCCTAACCCTAGCCCGAACCCTAACCCTAACCCTTCCCCGAAGCCTGACCCTCACCCGTCCCCTAATCCTAAGCCGTACGCTAACCCTAACCCGCGCCCTCACACGCACGCTCCCCCTAAAACGTTGCCGTACCCTCACCTGGACCCTAAACCGTCCCCGTCCCCTAACCCTAACCCTAGCCCGAACCCTAACCCTAACCCTTCCCCGAAGCCTGACCCTCACCCGTCCCCTAATCATAAGCCGTACGCTAACACTAACCCGCGCCCTCACACGCACGCTCCCCCTAAAGCGTTGCCGTACCCTCACCTGGACCCTAAACCGTCCCCGTCCCCTAACCCTAACCCTAGCCCGAACCCTAATCCTAACCCTTCACCGAAGCCTGACCCTCACCCGTCACCTAATCCTAAGCCGTACGCTAACACTAACCCGCGCCCTCACACGCACGCTCCCCCTAAAGCGTTGCCGTACCCTCACCTGGACCCTAAACCGTCCCCGTCCCCTAACCCTAACCCTAGCCCGATCCCTAACCCTAATCCTTCCCCGAAGCCTGACCCTCACCCGTCCCCTAATCCTAAGCCGTACGCTAACACTAACCCGCGCCCTCACACGCACGCTCCCCCTAAAGCGTTGCCGTACACTCACCTGGACCCTAAACCGTCCCCGTCCCCTAACCCTAACCCTAGCCCGAACCCTAACCCTAACCCTTCCCCGAAGCCTGACCCTCACCCGTCCCCTAATCCTAACCCGGACGCTAACACTAACCCGCGCCCTCACACGCACGCTCCCCCTAAAGCGTTGCCGTACCCTCACCTGGACCCTAAACCGTCCCCGTCCCCTAACCCTAACCCTAGCCCGAACCCTAACCCTAACCCTTCCCCGAAGCCTGAACCTCACCCGTCCCCTAATCTTAACCCGTACGCTAACACTAACCCGCGCCCTAACACGCACGCTCCCCCTAAAGCGTTGCCGTACCCTCACCTGGACCCTAAACCGTCCCCGTCCCCTAACACTAACCCTAGCCCGAACCCTAACCCTAACCCTTCCCCGAAGCCTGACCCTCACCCGTCCCCTAATCCTAACCCGTACGCTACACTAACCCGCGCCCTCACACGCACGCTCCCCCTAAAGCGTTGCCGTACCCTCACCTGGACCCTAAACCGTCCCCGTCCCCTAACCCTAACCCTAGCCCGAACCCTAACCCTAACCCCTCCCCGAAGCCTGACACTCACCCTTCCCCTAATCCTAACCCGTACGCTAACACTAACCCGCGCCCTCACACGCACGCTCCCCCTAAAGCGTTGCCGTACCCTCACCTGGACCCTAAACCGTCCCCGTCCCCTAACCCTAACCCTAGCCCGAACCCTAACCCTAACCCTTCCCCGAAGCCTGACCCTCACCCGTCCCCTAATCCTAAGCCGTACGCTAACACTAACCCGCGCCCGCACACGCACGCTCCCCCTAAAGCGTTGCCGTACCCTCACCTGGACCCTAAACCGTCCCCGTCCCCTAACCCTAACCCTAGCCCGAACCCTAACCCTAACCCTTCCCCGAAGCCTGACCCTCACCCGTCCCCTAATACTAACTCGTACGCTAACACTAACCCGCGCCCTCACACGCACGCTCCCCCTAAAGTGTTGCCGTACTCTCACCTGGACCCTAAACCGTCCCCGTCCCCTAACCTTAACCGTAGCCCGAACCCTAACCCTAACCCTTCCCCGAAGCCTGACCCTCACCCGTCCCCTGATCCTAACCCGTACGCTAACACTAAACCGCGCCCTCACACGCACGATCCCCCTAAAGCGTTGCCGTACCCTCACCTGGACCCTAAACCGTCCCCGTCCCCTAACCCTAACCCTAGCCCGAACCCTAACCCTAACCCTTCCCCGAAGCCTGACTCTCACCCGTCCCCTAATCCTAACCTGTAGGCTAACACTAACCCGCGCCCTCACACGCACGCTCCCCCTAAAGCGTTCCCGTACCCTCACCTGGACCCGAAATCGTACCCGTCCCCTAACCCTAACCCTAGCCCGAACCCTAACCCTAACCCTTCCCCGAAGCCTGACCCTCACCCGTACCCTAATCCTAACCCGTACGCTAACACTAACCCGCGCCCTCACACGCACGCTCCCCCTAAAGCGTTACCGTACCCTCACATGGACCCTAAACCGTCCCCGTCCCCTAACCCTAACCCTAGCCCGAACCCTAACCCTAACCCTTCCCCGAAGCCTGACCCGCACCCGTCCCCTAATCCTAAGCCGTACGCTAACACTAACCCGCGCCCTCACACGCACGCTCCCCCTAAAGCGTTGCCGTACCCTCACCTGGACCCTAAACCGTCCCCGTCCCCTAACCCTAACCCTAGCCCGAACCCTAACCCTAACCCTTCCCCGAAGCCTGACCCTCACCCGTCCCTTAATCCTAACCCGTACACTAACACTAACCCGCGCCCTCACACGCACGCTCCCCTAAAGGGTTGCCGTACACTCACCTGGACCCTAAACCGTCCCCGTCCCCTAACCCTAACCCTAGCCCGAACCCTAACCCTAACCCTTCCCCGAAGCCTGACCCTCACCCGTCCCCTAATCCTAACCCGTACGCTAACACTACCCCGCGCCCTCACACGCACGCTCCCCCTAAAGCGTTTCCGTACCCTCACCTGGACCCTAAACCGTCCCCGTCCCCGTACCCTAACCCTAACCCTAACCCGAACCCTAACCCTAACCCTTCCCCGAAGCCTGATCCTCACCCGTCCCCTAATCCTAACCCGTACGCTAACACTAACCCGCGCCCTCACACGCACGCTCCCCCTAAAGCGTTGCCGTACCCTCCCCTGGACCCTAAACCGTCCCCGTCCCCTAACCCTAACCCTAGCCCGAACCCTAACCCTAACCCTTCCCCGAAGCCTGACCCTCACACGTCCCCTAATCCTAAGCCGTACGCTAACACTAACCCGAGCCCTCACACGCACGCTCCCCCTAAAGCGTTGCCGTACCCTCACCTGGACCCTGAACCGTCTCCGTCCCCTAACCCTAACCCTAGCCCGAACCCTAACCCTAACCCTTCCCCGAAGCCTGACCCTCACCCGTCCCCTAATCCTAACCCGGACGCTAACACTAACCCGCGCCCTCACACGCACGCTCCCCCTAAAGCGTTGCCGTACCCTCACCTGGACCCTAAACCGTCCCCGTCCCCTAACCCTAACCCTAGCCCGAACCCTAACCCTAACCCTTCCCCGAAGCCTGACCCTCACCCGTCCCCTAATCTTAACCCGTACGCTAACACTAACCCGCGCCCTCACACGCACGCTCCCCCTAAAGCGTTGCCGTACTCTCACCTGGACCCTAAACCGTCCCCGTCCCCTAACCCTAACCCTAGACTGAACCCTAACCCTAACCCTTCCCCGAAGCCTGACCCTCACCCGTCCCCTAATCCTAAGCCGTACGCTAACACTAACCCGCGCCCTCACACGCACCCTCCCCCTAAAGCGTTGCCGTACCCTCACCTGGACCCTAAACCGTCCCCGTCCCCTAACCCTAACCCTAGCCCGAACCCTAACCCTAACCCTTCCCCGAAGCCTGACCCTAACCCGTCCCCTAATCCTAACCCGTACGCTAACACTAACCCGCGCCTTCACACGCACGCTCCCCCTAAAGCGTTGCCGTACCCTCACCTGGACCCTAAACCGTCCCCGTCCCCTAACCCTAACCCTAGCCCGAACCCTAACCCTAACCCTTCCCCGAAGCCTGACCCTCACCCGTCCCCTAATCCTAACCCGTACGCTAACACTAACCCGCGTCCTCACACGCACGCTCCCCCTAAAGCGTTGCCGTACCCTCACCTGGACCCGAAACCGTCCCCGTCCCCTAACCCTAACCCTAGCCCGAACCCTAACCCTAACCCTTCCCCGAAGCCTGACCCTCACCCGTCCCCTAATCCTAAGCCGTACGCTAACACTAACCCGCGCCCTCACACGCACGCTCCCCCTAAAACGTTGCCGTACCCTCACCTGGACCCTAAACCGTCCCCGTCCCCTAACCCTAACCCTAGCCCGAACCCTAACCCTAACCCTTCCCCGAAGCCTGACCCTCACCCGTCCCCTAATCATAAGCCGTACGCTAACACTAACCCGCGCCTTCACACGCACGCTCCCCCTAAAGCGTTGCCGTACCCTCACCTGGACCCTAAACCGTCCCCGTCCCCTAACCCTAACCCTAGCCCGAACCCTAATCCTAACACTTCCCCGAAGCCTGACCCTCACCCGTCACCTAATCCTAAGCCGTACGCTAACACTAACGCGCGCTCTCACACGCACGCTCCCCCTAAAGCGTTGCCGTACCCTCACCTGGACCCTAAACCGTCCCCGTCCGCTAACCCTAACCCTAGCCCGAACCCTAACCCTAACCCTTCCCCGAAGCCTGACCCTCACCCGTCCCCTAATCCTAACCCGGACGCTAACACTAACCCGCGCCGTCACACGCACGCTCCCCCTAAAGCGTTGCCGTACCCTCACCTGGACCCTAAACCGTCCCCGTCCCCTAACCCTAACCCTAGCCCGAACCCTAAACCTAACCCTTCCCCGAAGCCTGACCCTCACCCGTCCCCTAATCCTAAGCCGTACGCTAACACTAACCCGCGCCCTCACACGCACGCTCCCCCTAAAGCGTTGCCGTACACTCACCTGGACCCTAAACCGTCCCCGTCCCCTAACCCTAACCCTAGCCCGAACCCTAACCCTAACCCTTCCCCGAAGCCTGACCCTCACCCGTCCCCAAATCCTAACCCGTACGCTAACACTAACCCGCGCCCTCACACGCACGCTCCCCCTAAAGCGTTGCCGTACCCTCACCTGGACCCTAAACCGTCCCCGTCCCCTAACCCTAACCCTAGCCCGAACCCTAACCCTAACCCTTCCCCGAAGCCTGACCCTCACCCGTCCCCTAATCCTAACCCGTACGCTAACACTAACCCGCGCCCTCACACGCACGCTCCCCCTAAAGCGTTGCCGTACCCTCACCTGGACCCGAAACCGTCCCCGTCCCCTAACCCTAACCCTAGCCCGAACCCTAACCCTAAGCTTTCCCCGAAGCCTGACCCTCACCCGTCCCCTAATCCTAAGCCGTACGCTAACACTAACGTGCGCCCTCACACGCACGCTCCCCCTAAAGCGTTGCCGTACCCTCACCTGGACCCTAAACCGTCCCCGTCCCCTAACCCTAACCCTAGCCCGAACCCTAACCCTAACCCTTCCCCGAAGCCTGACCCTCACCCGTCCCCTAATCCTAAGCCGTACGCTAACACTAACGCGCGCCCTCACACGCACGCTCCCCCTAAAGCGTTGCCGTACCCTCACCTGGACCCTAAACCCTCCCCGTCCCCTAACCCTAACCCTAGCCCGAACCCTAACCCTAACCCTTCCCCGAAGCCTGACCCTCACCCGTCCCCTAATCCTAACCCGTACGCTAACACTAACCCGGGCCCTCACACGCACGCTCCCCCTAAAGCGTTGCCGTACCCTCACCTGGACCCTAAACCGTCCCCGTCCCCTAACCCTAACCCTAGCCCGAACCCTAACCCTAACCCTTCCCCGAAGCCTGACCCTCACCCGTCCCCTAATCCTAACCCGTACGCTAACACTAACCCGCGCCCTCACAGGCACGCTCCCCCTAAAGTGTTGCCGTACCCTCACCTGGACCCTAAACCGTCCCCGTCCCCTAACCCTAACCCTAGCCCGAACCCTAACCCTAACCCTTCCCCGAAGCCTGACCCTCACCCGTCCCCTAATCCTAACCCGTACGCTAACACTAACCCGCGCCCTCACACGCACGCTCCCCCTAAAACGTTGCCGTACCCTCACCTGGACCCTAAACCGTCCCCGTCCCCTAACCCTAACCCTAGCCCGAACCCTAACCCTAACCCTTCCCCGAAGCCTGACCCTCACCCGTCCCCTAATCCTAACCCGTACGCTAACACTTACCCGCGCCCTCACATGCACGCTCCCCCTAAAGCGTTGCCGTACCCTCACCTGGTCCCTAAACCGTCCCCGTCCCCTAACCCTAACCCTAGCCTGAACCCTAACCCTAACCCTTCTCCGAAGCCTGACCCTCACCCGTCCCCTAATCCTAACCCGTACGCTAACACTAACCCGCGCCCTCACACGCACGCTCCCCCTAAAGCGTTGCCGTACCCTCACCTGGACCCTAAACCGTCCCTATCCCCTAACCCTAACCCTAGCCCGAACCCTAACCCTAACCCTTTCCCGAAGCCTGACCCTCACCCGTCCCCTAATCCTAAGCCGTACGCTAACACTAACGCGTGCCCTCACACGCACGCTCCCCCTAAAGCGTTGCCGTACCCTCACCTGGACCCTAAACCGTCCCCGTCCCCTAACCCTAACCCTAGCCCGAACCCTAAACCTAACCCTTCCCCGAAGCCTGACCCTCACCCGTCCCCTAATCCTAAGCCGTAAGCTAACACTAACGCGCGCCCTCACACGCACGCTCCCCCTAAAGTGTTGCCGTACCCTCACCTGGACCCTAAACCGTCCCCGTCCCCTAACCCTAACCCTAGCCCGAACCCTAAACCTAACCCTTCCCCGAAGCCTGACCCTCACCCGTCCCCTAATCCTAAGCTGTACGCTAACACTAACGTGCGCCCTCACACGCACGCTCCCCCTAAAGCGTTGCCGTACCCTCACCTGGACCCTAAACCCTCCCCGTCCGCTAACCCTAACCCTAGCCCGAACCCTAACCCTAACCCTTCCCCGAAGCCTGACCCTCACCCGTCACCTAATCCTAACCCGTACGCTAACACTAACCCGGGCGCTCACACGCACGCTCCCTCTAAAGCATTGCCGTACCCTCACCTGGACCCTAAACCGTCCCCGTCCCCTAACCCTAACCCTAGCCCGAACCCTAACCCTAACCCTTCCCCGAAGCCTGACCCTCACCCGTCCCCTAATCCTAACCCGTACGCTAACACTAACCCGCGCCCTCACAGGCACGCTCCCCCTAAAGTGTTGCCGTACCCTCACCTGGACCCTAAACCGTCCCCAACCCTAACCCTAACCCTAGCCCGAACCCTAACCCTAACCCTTCCCCGAAGCCTGACCCTCACCCGTCCCCTAATCCTAACCCGTACGCTAACAGTAACCCGTGCCGTCACACGCACGCTCCCCCTAAAACGTTGCCGTACCCTCACCTGGACCCTAAACCGTCCCCGTCCCCTAACCCTAACCCTAGCCCGAACCCTAACCCTAACCCTTCCCCGAAGCCTGACCCTCACCCGTCCCCTAATCCTAACCCGTACGCTAACACTAACCCGCGCCCTCACACGCACGCTCCCCCTAAAGCGTTGCCGTACCCTCACCTGGTCCCTAAACCGTCCCCGTCCCCTAACCCTAACCCTAGCCCGAACCCTAACCCTAACCCTTCCCCGAAGCCTGACCCTCACCCGTCCCCTAATCCTAACCCGTACGCTAACACTAACCCGTGCCCTCACAGGCACGCTCCCCCTAAAGTGTTGCCGTACCCTCACCTGGACCCTAAACCGTCCCCGTCCCCTAACCCTAACCCTAGCCCGAACCCTAACCCTAACCCTTCCCCGAAGCCTGACCCTCACCCGTCCCCTAATCCTAACCCGTACGCTAACACTAACCCGTGCCCTCACACGCACGCTCCCCCTAAAACGTTGCCGTACCCTCACCTGGAACCTAAACCGTCCCCGTCCCCTAACCCTAACCCTAGCCCGAACCCTAACCCTAACCCTTCCCCGAAGCCTGACCCTCACCCGTCCCCTAATCCTAACCCGTACGCTAACACTAACCCGCGCCCTCACACGCACGCTCCCCCTAAAGCGTTGCCGTACCCTCACCTGGTCCCTAAACCGTCCCCGTCCCCTAACCCTAACCCTAGCCCTAACCCTAACCCTAACCCTTCCCCGAAGCCTGACCCTCACCGTCCCCTAATCCTAACCCGTACGCTAACACTAACCCGCGCCCTCACACGCACGCTCCCCCTAAAGCGTTGCCGTACCCTCACCTGGACCCTAAACCGTCCCCATCCCCTAACCCTAACCCTAGCCCGAACCCTAACCCTAACCCTTTCCCGAAGCCTGACCCTCACCCGTCCCCTAATCCTAAGCCGTACGCTAACACTAACGCGTGCCCTCACACGCACGCTCCCCCTAAAGCGTTGCCGTACCCTCACCTGGACCCTAAACCGTCCCCGTCCCCTAACCCTAACCCTAGCCCGAACCCTAACCCTAACCCTTCCCCGAAGCCTGACCCTCACCTGTCCCCTAATCCTAAGCCATACTCTAACACTAACGCGCGCCCTCACACGCACGCTCCCCCTAAAGCGTTGCCGTACCCTCACCTGGACCCTAAACCGTCCCCGTCCCCTAACCCTAACCCTAGCCCGAACCCTAACCCTAACCCTTCCCCGAAGCCTGACTCTCACCCATCCCCTAATCCTAACCCGTACGCTAACACTAACCCGCGCCCTCACACGCACGCTCCCCCTAAAGCGTTGCCGTACCCTCACCTGGACCCGAAACCGTCCCCGTCCCCTAATACTAACCCTAGCCCGAACCCTAACCCTAACCCTTCCCCGAAGCCTGACCCTCATCCGTCCCCTAATCCTAACCCGTACGCTAACACTAACCCGCGCCCTCACACGCACGCTCCCCCTAAAGCATTGCCGTACCCTCACCTGGACCCTAAACCGTCCCCGTCCCCTAACCCTAACCCTAGCCCGAACCCTAACCCTAACCCTTCCCCGAAGCCTGACCCTCACCCGTCCCCTAATCCTAACCCGTACGCTAACACTAACCCGCGCCCTCACATGCACGCTCCCCCTAAAGCGTTGCCGTACCCTCACCTGGACCCTAAACCGTCCCCGTCCCCTAACCCTAACCCTAGCCCGAACCCTAACCCTAACCCTTCCCCGAAGCCTGACCCTCACCCGTCCCCTAATCCTAAGCCGTACGCTAACACTAACCCGCGCCCTCACACGCACGCTCCCCCTAAAACGTTGCCGTACCCTCACCTGGACCCTAAACCGTCCCCGTCCCCTAACCCTAACCCTAGCGCGAACCCTAACCCTAACCCTTCCCCGAAGCCTGACACTCACCCGTCCCCTAATCCTAACCCGTACGCTAACACTAACCCGCGCCCTCACACGCACGCTCCCCCTAAAGCGTTGCCGTACCCTCACCTGGACTCTAAACCGTCCCCGTCCCCTAACCCTAACCCTAGCCCGAACCCTAACCCTAACCCTTCTCCGAAGCCTGACCCTCACCCGTCCCCTAATCCTAACCCGTACGCTAACACTAACCCGCGCCCTCAGACGCACGCTCCCCCTAAAGCGTTGCAGTACCCTCACCTGGACCCTAAACAGTCCCCGTCCCCTAACCCTAAACCTAGCCCGAACCCTAACCCTAACCCTTCCCCGAAGCCTGACCCTCACCCATCCCCTAATCCTAACCCGTACGCTAACACTAACCCGCGCCCTCACACACATGCTCCCCCTAAAGCGTTGCCGTACCCTCACCTGGACCCTAAACCGTCCCCGTCCCCTAACCCTAACCCTAGCCCGAACCCTAACCCTAACCCTTCCCCGAAGCCTGACCCTCACCCGTCCCTTAATCCTAACCCGTACGCTAACACTAACCCACGCCCTCACACGCACGCTCCCCCTAAAGCGCTGCCGTACCCTCACCTGGACCCTAAACCGTCCCCGTCCCCTAACCCTAACCCTAGCCCGAACCCTAACCCTAACCCTTCCCCGAAGCCTGACCCTCACCCGTCCCCTAATCCTAACCCGTACGCTAACACTAACGCGCGCCCTCACACGCACGCTCCCCCTAAAGCGTTGCCGTACCCTCACCTGGACCCTAAACCGTCCCCGTCCCCTAACCCTAACCCTAGCCCGAACCCTAACCCTAACCCTTCCCCGAAGCCTGACCCTCACCCGTCCCATAATCCTAACCCGTACGCTAACACTAACCCGCGCCCTCACACGCACGCTCCCCCTAAAGCGTTGCCGTACCCTCACCTGGACCCTAAACCGTCCCCGTCCCCTAACCCTAACCCTAGCCCGAACCCTAACCCTAACCCTTCCCCGAAGCCTGACCCTCACCCGTCCCCTAATCCTAACCCGTACGCTAACACTAACCCGCGCCCTCACACGCACGGTCCCCCTAAAACGTTGCCGTACCCTCACCTGGACCCTAAACCGTCCCTGTCCCCTAACCCTAACCCTAGCCCGAACCCTAACCCTAACCCTTCCCCGAAGCCTGACCCTCATCCGTCCCCTAATCGTAACACGTACGCTAACACTAACCCGCGCCCTCACACGCACGCTCCCCCTAAAGCGTTGCCGTACCCTCACCTGGACCCTAAACCGTCCCCGTCCCCTAACCCTAACCCTAGCCCGAACCCTACCCTAACCCTTCCCCGAAGCCTGACCCTCACCCGTCCCCTAATCCTAACCCGTACGCTAACACTAACCCGCGCCCTCACACGCACGCTCCCCCTAAAGCGTTGCCGTACCCTCACCTGGGCCCTAAACAGTCCCCATCCCCTAACCCTAACCCTAGCCCGAACCCTAACCCTAACCCTTTCCCGAAGCCTGACCCTCACCCGTCCCCTAATCCTAAGCCGTACGCTAACAATAACGCACGCCCTCACACGCACGCTCCCCCTAAAGCGTTGCCGTACCCTCACCTGGACCCTAAACTGTCCCCGTCCCCTAACCCTAACCCTAGCCCGAACCCTAACCCTAACCCTTCCCCGAAGCCTGACCCTCACCCGTCCCCTAATCCTAAGCCGTACGCTAACACTAACCTGCGCCCTCACACGCACGCTCCCCCTAAAGCGTTGCCGTACCCTCACCTGGACCCTAAACCGTCCCCGTCCCCTAACCCTAACCCTAGCCCGAACCCTAACCCTAACCCTTCCCCGAAGCCTGACCCTCAACCGTCCCCTAATCCTAACCCGTACGCTAACACTAACCCGCGCCCTCACACGCACGCTCCCCCTAAAGCGTTGCCGTACCCTCACCTGGACCCTAAACCGTCCCCGTCCCCTAACCCTAACCCTAGCCCGAACCCTAACCCTAACCCTTCCCCGAAGCCTGACTCTCACCCGTCCCCTAATCCTAACCCGTACGCTAACACTAACCCGCGCCCTCATACGCACGGTCCCCCTAAAACGTTGCCGTACCCTCACCTGGACCCTAAACCGTCCCCGTCCCCTAACCCTAACCCTAGCCCGAACCCTAACCCTAACCGTTCCCCGAAGCCTGACCCTCACCCGTCCCCTAATCCTAACCCGTACGCTAACACTAACCCACGTCCTCACACGCACGCTCCCCCTAAAGCGTTGCCGTACCCTCACCTGGACCCGAAACCGTCCCCGTCCCCTAACCCTAACCCTAGCCCGAACCCTAACCCTAACCCTTCCCCGAAGCCTGACCCTCACCCGTCCCCTAATCCTAAGCCGTACGCTAACACTAACCCGCGCCCTCACACGCACGCTCCCCCTAAAACGTTGCCGTACCCTCACCTGGACCCTAAACCGTCCCCGTCCCCTAACCCTAACCCTAGCCCGAACCCTAACCCTAACCCTTCCCCGAAGCCTGACCCTCACCCGTCCCCTAATCATAAGCCGTACGCTAACACTAACCCGCGCCCTCACACGCACGCTCCCCCTAAAGCGTTGCCGTACCCTCACCTGGACCCTAAACCGTCCCCGTCCCCTAACCCTAACCCTAGCCCGAACCCTAACCCTAACCCTTCCCCGAAGCCTGACCCTCACCCGTCCCCTAATCCTAACCCGTACGCTAACACTAACCCGCGCCCTCACACGCACGCTCCCCCTAAAACGTTGCCGTACCCTCACCTGGACCCTAAACCGTCCCCGTCCCCTAACCCTAACCCTAGCGCGAACCCTAACCCTAACCCTTCCCCGAAGCCTGACCCTCACCCGTCCCCTAATCCTAACCCGTACGCTAACACTAACCCGCGTCCTCACACGCACGCTCCCCCTAAAGCGTTGCCGTACCCTCACCTGGGCCCTAAACAGTCCCCATCCCCTAACCCTAACCCTAGCCCGAACCCTAACCCTAACCCTTTCCCGAAGCCTGACCCTCACCCGTCCCCTAATCCTAAGCCGTACGCTAACAATAACGCACGCCCTCACACGCACGCTCCCCCTAAAGCGTTGCCGTACCCTCACCTGGACCCTAAACCATCCCCGTCCCCTAACCCTAACCCTAGCCCGAACCCTAACCCTAACCCTTCCCCGAAGCCTGACCCTCACCCGTCCCCTAATCCTAAGCCGTACGCTAACACTAACCTGCGCCCTCACACGCACGGTCCCCCTAAAGCGTTGCCGTACCCTCACCTGGACCCTAAACCGTCCCCGTCCCCTAACCCTAACCCTAGCCCGAACCCTAACCCTAACCCTTCCCCGAAGCCTGACCCTCACCCGTCCCCTAATCCTAACCCGTACGCTAACACTAACCCGCGCCCTCACACGCACGCTCCCCCTAAAGCGTTGCCGTACCCTCACCTGGACCCTAAACCGTCCCCGTCCCCTAACCCTAACCCTAGCCCGAACCCTAACCCTAACCCTTCCCCGAAGCCTGACTCTCACCCGTCCCCTAATCCTAACCCGTACGCTAACACTAACCCGCGCCCTCATACGCACGGTCCCCCTAAAACGTTGCCGTACCCTCACCTGGACCCTAAACCGTCCCCGTCCCCTAACCCTAACCCTAGCGCGAACCCTAACCCTAACCCTTCCCCGAAGCCTGACCCTCACCCGTCCCCTAATCCTAACCCGTACGCTAACACTAACCCACGTCCTCACACGCACGCTCCCCCTAAAGCGTTGCCGTACCCTCACCTGGACCCGAAACCGTCCCCGTCCCCTAACCCTAACCCTAGCCCGAACCCTAACCCTAACCCTTCCCCGAAGCCTGACCCTCACCCGTCCCCTAATCCTAAGCCGTACGCTAACACTAACCCGCGCCCTCACACGCACGCTCCCCCTAAAACGTTGCCGTACCCTCACCTGGACCCTAAACCGTCCCCGTCCCCTAACCCTAACCCTAGCCCGAACCCTAACCCTAACCCTTCCCCGAAGCCTGACCCTCACCCGTCCCCTAATCATAAGCCGTACGCTAACACTAACCCGCGCCCTCACACGCATGCTCCCCCTAAAGCGTTGCCGTACCCTCACCTGGACCCTAAACCGTCCCCGTCCCCTAACCCTAACCCTAGCCCGAACCCTAACCCTAACCCTTCCCCGAAGCCTGACCCTCACCCGTCCCCTAATCCTAACCCGTACGCTAACACTAACCCGCGCCCTCACACGCACGCTCCCCCTAAAACGTTGCCGTACCCTCACCTGGACCCTAAACCGTCCCCGTCCCCTAACCCTAACCCTAGCGCGAACCCTAACCCTAACCCTTCCCCGAAGCCTGACCCTCACCCGTCCCCTAATCCTAACCCGTACGCTAACACTAACCCGCGTCCTCACACGCACGCTCCCCCTAAAGCGTTGCCGTACCCTCACCTGGACCCGAAACCGTCCCCGTCCCCTAACCCTAACCCTAGCCCGAACCCTAACCCTAACCCTTCCCCGAAGCCTGACCCTCACCCGTCCCCTAATCCTAACCCGTACGCTAACACTAACCCGCGCCCTCACACGCACGCTCCCCCTAAAGCGTTGCCGTACCCTCACCTGGACCCTAAACCGTCCCCGTCCCCTAACCCTAACCCTAGCCCGAACCCTAACCCTAACCCTTCCCCGAAGCCTGACCCTCACCCGTCCCCTAATCCTAACCCGTACGCTAACACTAACCCGCGCCCTCACACGCACGCTCCCCCTAAAGCGTTGCCGTACCCTCACCTGGACCCTAAACCGTCCCCGTCCCCTAACCCTAACCCTAGCGCGAACCCTAACCCTAACCCTTCCCCGAAGCCTGACCCTCACCCGTCCCCTAATCCTAACCCGTACGCTAACACTAACCCGCGTCCTCACACGCACGCTCCCCCTAAAGCGTTGCCGTACCCTCACCTGGACCCGAAACCGTCCCCGTCCCCTAACCCTAACCCTAGCCCGAACCCTAACCCTAACCCTTCCCCGAAGCCTGACCCTCACCCGTCCCCTAATCCTAACCCGTACGCTAACACTAACCCGCGCCCTCACACGCACGCTCCCCCTAAAGCGTTGCCGTACCCTCACCTGGACCCTAAAGCGTCCCCGTCCCCTAACCCTAACCCTAGCCCGAACCCTAACCCTAACCCTTCCCCGAAGCCTGACCCTCACCCGTCCCCTAATCCTAACCCGTACGCTAACACTAACCCGCGCCCTCACACGCACGGTCCCCCTAAAGCGTTGCCGTACCCTCACCTGGACCCTAAACCGTCCCCGTCCCCTAACCCTAACCCTAGCCCGAACCCTAACCCTAACCCTTCCCCGAAGCCTGACCCTCACCCGTCCCCTAATCCTAACCCGTACGCTAACACTAACCCGCGCCCTCACACGCACGCTCCCCCTAAAGCGTTGCCGTACCCTCACCTGGACCCGAAACCGTCCCCGTCCCCTAACCCTAACCCTAGCCCGAACCCTAACCCTAAGCTTTCCCCGAAGCCTGACCCTCACCCGTCCCCTAATCCTAAGCCGTACGCTAACACTAACGCGCGCCCTCACACGCACGCTCCCCCTAAAGCGTTACCGTACCCTCACCTGGACCCTAAACCGTCCCCGTCCCCTAAACCTAACCCTAGCCCGAACCCTAACCATAACCCTTCCCCGAAGCCTGACCCTCACCCGTCCCCTAATCCTAAGCCGTACGCTAACACTAACGCGCGCCCTCACACGCACGCTCCCCCTAAAGCGTTGCCGTACCCTCACCTGGACCCTAAACCCTCCCCTTCCGCAAACCCTAACCCTAGCCCGAACCCTAACCCTAACCCTTCCCCGAAGCCTGACCCTCACCCGTCCCCTAATCCTAACCCGTACGCTAACACTAACCCGGGCCCTCACACGCACGCTCCCCCTAAAGCGTTGCCGTACCCTCACCTGGACCCTAAACCGTCCCCGTCCCCTAACCCTAACCCTAGCCCGAACCCTAACCCTAACCCTTCCCCGAAGCCTGACCCTCACCCGTCCCCTAATCCTAACCCGTACGCTAACACTAACCCGCGCCCTCACAGGCACGCTCCCCCTAAAGTGTTGCCGTACCCTCACTTGGACCCTAAACCGTCCCTATCCCCTAACCCTAACCCTAGCCCGAACCCTAACCCTAACCCTTTCCCGAAGCCTGACCCTCACCCGTCCCTTAATCCTAAGCCGTACGCTAACACTAACGCGTGCCCTCACACGCACGCTCCCCCTAAAGCGTTGCCGTACCCTCACCTGGACCCTAAACCGTCCCCGTCCCCTAACCCTAACCCTAGCCCGAACCCTAAACCTAACCCTTCCCCGAAGCCTGACCCTCACCCGTCCCCTAATCCTAAGCCGTACGCTAACACTAACGCGCGCCCTCACACGCACGCTCCCCCTAAAGTGTTGCCGTACCCTCACCTGGACCCTAAACCGTCCCCGTCCCTTAACCCTAACCCTAGCCCGAACCCTAACCCTAACCCTTCCCCGAAGCCTGACCCTCACCCGTCCGCTAATCCTAAGCTGTACGCTAACACTAACGTGCGCCCTCACACGCACGCTCCCCCTAAAGCGTTGCCGTACCCTCACCTGGACCCTAAACCGTCCCCGTCCGCTAACCCTAACCCTAGCCCGAACCCTAACCCTAACCCTTCCCCGAAGCCTGACCCTCACCCGTCACCTAATCCTAACCCGTACGCTAACACTAACCCGGGCCCTCACACGCACGCTCCCCCTAAAGCATTGCCGTACCCTCACCTGGACCCTAAACCGTCCCCGTCCCCTAACCCTAACCCTAGCCCGAACCCTAACCCTAACCCTTCCCCGAAGCCTGACCCTCACCCGTCCCCTAATCCTAACCCGTACGCTAACACTAACCCGCGCCCTCACAGGCACGCTCCCCCTAAAGTGTTGCCGTACCCTCACCTGGACCCTAAACCGTCCCCAACCCTAACCCTAACCCTAGCCCGAACCCTAACCCTACCCCTTCCCCGAAGCCTGACCCTCACCCGTCCCCTAATCCTAACCCGTACGCTAACACTAACCCGTGCCCTCACACGCACGCTCCCCCTAAAACGTTGCCGTACCCTCACCTGGACCCTAAACCGTCCCCGTCCCCTAACCCTAACCCTAGCCCGAACCCTAACCCTAACCCTTCCCCGAAGCCTGACCCTCACCCGTCCCCTAATCCTAACCCGTACGCTAACACTAACCCGCGCCCTCACACGCACGCTCCCCCTAAAGCGTTGCCGTACCCTCACCTGGTCCCTAAACCGTCCCCGTCCCCTAACCCTAACCCTAGCCCGAACCCTAACCCTAACCCTTCCCCAAAGCCTGACCCTCACCCGTCCCCTAATCCTAACCCGTACGCTAACACTAACCCGTGCCCTCACAGGCACGCTCCCCCTAAAGTGTTGCCGTACCCTCACCTGGACCCTAAACCGTCCCCGTCCCCTAACCCTAACCCTAGCCCGAACCCTAACCCTAACCCTTCCCCGAAGCCTGACCCTCACCCGTCCCCTAATCCTAACCCGTACGCTAACACTAACCCGTGCCCTCACACGCACGCTCCCCCTAAAACGTTGCCGTACCCTCACCTGGACCCTAAACCGTCCCCGTCCCCTAACCCTAACCCTAGCCCGAACCCTAACCCTAACCCTTCCCTGAAGCCTGACCCTCACCCGTCCCCTAATCCTAACCCGTACGCTAACACTAACCCGCGCCCTCACACGCACGCTCCCCCTAAAGCGTTGCCGTACCCTCACCTGGTCCCTAAACCGTCCCCGTCCCCTAACCCTAACCCTAGCCCGAACCCTAACCCTAACCCTTCCCCGAAGCCTGACCCTCACCCGTCCTCTAATCCTAACCCGTACGCTAACACTAACCCGCGCCCTCACAGGCACGCTCCCCCTAAAGCGTTGCCGTACCCTCACCTGGACCCTAAACCGTCCCCATCCCCTAACCCTAACCCTAGCCCGAACCCTAACCCTAACACTTTCCCGAAGCCTGACCCTCACCCGTCCCCTAATCCTAAGCCATACGCTAACACTAACGCGTGCCCTGACACGCACGCTCCCCCTAAAGCGTTGCCGTACCCTCACCTGGACCCTAAACCGTCCCCGTCCCCTAACCCTAACCCTAGCCCGAACCCTAACCCTAACCCTTCCCCGAAGCCTGACCCTCACCTGTCCCCTAATCCTAAGCCATACACTAACACTAACGCGCGCCCTCACACGCACGCTCCCCCTAAAGCGTTGCCGTACCCTCACCTGGATCCTAAACCGTCCCCGTCCCTTAACCCTAACCCTAGCCCGAACCCTAACCCTAACCCTTCCCCGAAGCCTGACCCTCACCCGTCCCCTAATCCTAAGCCGTACGCTAACACTAACCCGCGACCTCACACGCACGCTCCCCCTAAAGCGTTGCCGTACCCTCACCTGGACCCTAAACCGTCCCCGTCCCCTAACCCTAACCCTAGCCCGAACCCTAACCCTAACCCTTCCCCGAAGCCTGACCCTCACCCGTCCCCTAATCCTAACCCGTACGCTAACACTAACCCGCGCCCTCACACGCACGCTCCCCCTAAAGCGTTGCCGTACCCTCACCTGGACCCTAAACCGTCCCCGTCCCCTAACCCTAACCCTAGCCCGAACCCTAACCCTAACCCTTCCCCGAAGCCTGACCCTCACCCGTCCCCTAATCCTAACCCGTACGCTAACACTAACCCGCGCCCTCACACGCACGCTCCCCCTAAAGCGTTGCCGTACACTCACCTGGACCCTAAACCGTCCCCGTCCCCTAACCCTAATCCTAGACCGAACCCTAACCCTAACCCTTCCCCGAAGCCTGACCCTCACCCGTCCCCTAATCCTAACCCGTACGCTAACACTAACCCGCGCCCTCACACGCTCGCTCCCCCTAAAGCGTTGCCGTACCCTCAACTGGACCCGAAACCGTCCCCGACCCCTAACCCTAACCCTAGCCCGAACCCTAACCCTAACCGTTCCCCGAAGCCTGACCCTCACCCGTCCCCTAATCCTAACCCGTACGCTAACACTAACCCACACCCTCACACGCACGCTCCCCCTAAAGCGTTGCCGTACCCTCACCTGGACCCTAAACCGTCCCCGTCCCCTAACCCTAACCCTAGCCCGAACCCTAACCCTAACCCTTCCCCGAAGCCTGACCCTCACCCGTCCCCTAATCCTAACCCGTACGCTAACACTAACCCGCGCCCTCACACGCACGCTCCCCCTAAAGCGTTGCCGTACCCTCACCTGGACCCTAAACCGTCCCCGTCCCCTAACCCTAACCCTAGCCCGAACCCTAATCCTAACCCTTCCCCGAAGCCTGACCCTCACCCGTCCCCTAATCCTAACCCGTACGCTAACACTAACCCGCGCCCTCACACGCACGGTCCCCCTAAAACGTTGCCGTACCTCACCTGGACCCTAAACCGTCCCTGTCCCCTAACCCTAACCCTAGCCCGAACCCTAACCCTAACCCTTCCCCGAAGCCTGACCCTCATCCGTCTCCTAATCGTAACACGTACGCTAACACTAACCCGCGCACTCACACGCACGCTCCCCCTAAAGCGTTGCCGTACCCTCACCTGGACCCTAAACCGTCCCCGTCCCCTAACACTAACCCTAGCCCGAACCCTAACCCTAACCCTTCCCCGAAGCCTGACCCTCACCCGTCCCCTAATCCTAACCCGTACGCTAACACTAACCCGCGCCCTCACACACACGCTCCCCCTAAAGCGTTGCCGTACCCTCACCTGGGCCCTAAACAGTCCCCATCCCCTAACCCTAACCCTAGCCCGAACCCTAACCCTAACCCTTTCCCGAAGCCTGACCCTCACCCGTCACCTAATCCTAAGCCGTACGCTAACAATAACGCGCGCCCTCACACGCACGCTCCCCCTAAAGCGTTGCCGTACCCTCACCTGGACCCTAAACCGTCCCCGTCCCCTAACCCTAACCCTAGCCCGAACCCTAATCCTAACCCTTCCCCGAAGCCTAACCCTCACCCGTCCCCTAATCCTAAGCCATACACTAACACTAACGCGCTCCCTCACACGCACGCTCCCCCTAAAGCGTTGCCGTACCCTCACCTGGACCCTAAACCGTCCCCGTCCCCTAACCCTAACCCTAGCCCGAACCCTAACCCTAACCCTTCCCCGAAGCCTGACCCTCACCCGTCCCCTAATCCTAACCCGGACGCTAACACTAACCCACGCCCTCACACGCACGCTCCCCCTAAAGCGTTGCCGTACCCTCACCTGGACCCTAAACCGTCCCCGTCCCCTAACCCTAACCCTAGCCCGAACCCTAACCCTAACCCTTCCCCGAAGCCTGACCCTCACCCGTCCCCTAATTCTAACCCGTACGCTAACACTAACCCGCGCCCTCACACGCACGCTCCCCCTAAAGCGTTGCCGTACACTCACCTGGACCCTAAACCGTCCCCGTCCCCTAACCCTAACCCTAGCCCGAACCCTAACCCTAACCCTTCCCCGAAGCCTGACCCTCACCCGTCCCCTAATCCTAACCCGTACGCTAACACTAACCTGCGCCCTCACACGCACGCTCCCCCTAAAGCGTTGCCGTACGCTCACCTGGACCCTAAACCGTCCCCGTCCCCTAACCCTAACCCTAGCCCGAACCCTAACGCTAACCCTTCCCCGAAGCCTGACCCACACCCGTCCCCTAATCCTAAGACGTACGCTAACACTAACCCGCGCCCTCACACGCACGCTCCCCCTAAAGCGTTGCCGTACCCTCACCTGGACCCTAAACCGTCCCCGTCCCCTAACCCTAGCCCGAACCCTAACCCTAACCCTTCCCCGAAGCCTGACTCTCACCCATCCCCTAATCCTAACCCGTACGATAACACTAACCCGCGCCCTCACACGCACGCTCCCCCTAAAGCGTTGCCGTACACTCACCTGGACCCGAAACCGTCCCCGTCCCCTAATCCTAACCCTAGCCCGAACCCTAACCCTAACGCTTCCCCGAAGCCTGACCCTCATCCGTCCCCTAATCCTAACCCGTACGCTAACACTAACCCGCGCCCTCACACGCACGCTCCCCCTAAAGCATTGCCGTACCCTCACCTGGACCCTAAACCGTCCCCGTCCCCTAACCCTAACCCTAGCCCGAACCCTAACCCTAACCCTTCCCCGAAGCCTGACCCTCACCCGTCCCCTAATCCTAACCCGTACGCTAACACTAACCCGCGCCCTCACATGCACGCTCCCCCTAAAGCGTTGCCGTACCCTCACCTGGACCCTAAACCGTCCCCGTCCCCTAACCCTAACCCTAGCCCGAACCCTAACCCTAACCCTTACCCTTCCCCGAAGCCTGACCCTCACCCGTCCCCTAATCCTAACCCGTACGCTAACACTAACCCGCGCCCTCACACGCACGCTCCCCCTAAAACGTTGCCGTACCCTCACCTGGACCCTAAACCGTCCCCGTCCCCTAACCCTAACCCTAGCGCGAACCCTAACCCTAACCCTTCCCCGAAGCTTGACCCTCACCCGTCCCGTAATCCTAACCCGTACGCTAACACTAACCCGCGCCCTCACACGAACGCTCCCCCTAAAGTGTTGCCGTACCCTCACCTGGACTCTAAACCGTCCCCGTCCCCTAACCCTAAGCCTAGCCCGAACCCTAACCCTAACCCTTCTCCGAAGCCTGACCCTCACCCGTCCCCTAATCCTAACCCGTACGGTAACACTAACCCGCGCCCTCAGACGCACGCTCCCCCTAAAGCGTTGCTGTACCCTCACCTGGACCCTAAACCGTCCCCGTCCCCTAACCCTAAACCTAGCCCGAACCCTAACCCTAAAACTTCCCCGAAGCCTGACCCTCACCCATCCCCTAATCCTAACCCGTACGCTAACACTAACCCGCGCCCTCACACACATGCTCCCCCTAAAGCGTTGCCGTACCCTCACCTGGACCCTAAACCGTCCCCGTCCCCTAACCCTAACCCTAGCCCGAACTCTAACCCTAACCCTTCCCCGAAGCCTGACCCTCACCCGTCCCCTAATCCTAACCCGTACGCTAACACTAACCCGCGCCCTCACACGCACGCTCCCCCTAATGCGCTGCCGTACCCTCACCTGGACCCTAAACCGTCCCCGTCCCCTAACCCTAACCCTAGCCCGAACCCTAACCCTAACCCTTCCCCGAAGCCTGACCCTCACCCGTCCCCTAATCCTAACCCGTACGCTAACACTAACGCGCGCCCTCACACGCACGCTGCCCCTAAAGCGTTGCCGTACCCTCACCTGGACCCTAAACCGTCCCCGTCCCCTAACCCTAACCCTAGCCCGAACCCTAACCCTAACCCTTCCCCGAAGCCTGACCCTCACCCGTCCACTAATCCTAACCCGTACGCTAACACTAACCCGCGCCCTAACACGCACGCTCCCCCTAAAGCGTTGCCGTACCCTCACCTGGACCCTAAACCGTCCCCGTCCCCTAACCCTAACCCTAGCCCGAACCCTAACCCTAACCCTTCCCCGAAGCCTGACCCTCACCCGTCCCCTAATCCTAACCCGTACGCTAACACTAACCCGCGCCCTCACACGCACGCTCCCCCTAAAGCGTTGCCGTACCCTCACCTGGACCCTAAACCGTCCCTGTCCCCTAACCCTAACCCTAGCCCGAACCCTAACCCTAACCCTTCCCCGAAGCCTGACCCTCATCCGTCCCCTAATCGTAACACGTACGCTAACACTAACCCGCGCCCTCACACGCACGCTCCCCCTAAAGCGTTGCCGTACCCTCACCTGGACCCTAAACCGTCCCCCTCCCCTAACCCTAACCCTAGCCCGAACCCTAAACCTAACCCTTCCCCGAAGCCTGACCCTCACCCGTCCCCTAATCCTAACCCGTACGCTAACACTAACCCGCGCCCTCACACGCACGCTCCCCCTAAAGCGTTGCCGTACCCTCACCTGGGCCCTAAACAGTCCCCATCCCCTAACCCTAAGCCTAGCCCGAACCCTAACCCTAACCCTTCTCCGAAGCCTGACCCTCACCCGTCCCCTAATCCTAACCCGTAAGCTAACACTAACCCGCGCCCTCAGACGCACGCTCCCCCTAAAGCGTTGCTGTACCCTCACCTGGACCCTAAACCGTCCCCGTCCCCTAACCCTAAACCTAGCCCGAACCCTAACCCTAACACTTCCCCGAAGCCTGACCCTCACCCATCCCCTAATCCTAACCCGTACGCTAACACTAACCCGCGCCCTCACACACATGCTCCCCCTAAAGCGTTGCCGTACCCTCACCTGGACCCTAAACCGTCCCCGTCCCCTAACCCTAACCCTAGCCCGAACCCTAACCCTAACCCTTCCCCGAAGCCTGACCCTCACCCGTCCCCTAATCCTAACCCGTACGCTAACACTAACCCGCGCCCTCACACGCACGCTCCCCCTAAAGCGCTGCCGTACCCTCACCTGGACCCTAAACCGTCCCCGTCCCCTAACCCTAACCCTAGCCCGAACCCTAACCCTAACCCTTCCCCGAAGCCTGACCCTCACCCGTCCCCTAATCCTAACCCGTACGCTAACACTAACGCGCGCCCTCACACGCACGCTGCCCCTAAAGCGTTGCCGTACCCTCACCTGGACCCTAAACCGTCCCCGTCCCCTAACCCTAACCCTAGCCCGAACCCTAACCCTAACCCTTCCCCGAAGCCTGACCCTCACCCGTCCACTAATCCTAACCCGTACGCTAACACTAAACCGCGCCCTAACACGCACGCTCCCCCTAAAGCGTTGCCGTACCCTCACCTGGACCCTAAACCATCCCCGTCCCCTAACCCTAACCCTAGCCCGAACCCTAACCCTAACCCTTCCCCGAAGCCTGACCCTCACCCGTCCCCTAATCCTAACCCGTACGCTAACACTAACCCGCGCCCTCACACGCACGGTCCCCCTAAAACGTTGCCGTACCCTCACCTGGACCCTAAACCGTCCCTGTCCCCTAACCCTAACCCTAGCCCGAACCCTAACCCTAACCCTTCCCCGAAGCCTGACCCTCATCCGTCCCCTAATCGTAACACGTACGCTAACACTAACCCGCGCCCTCACACGCACGCTCCCCCTAAAGTGTTGCCGTACCCTCACCTGGACCCTAAACCGTCCCCGTCCCCTAACCCTAACCCTAGCCCGAACCCTAACCCTAAACCTTCCCCGAAGCCTGACCCTCACCCGTCCCCTAATCCTAAGCCGTACGCTAACACTAACCTGCGCCCTCACACGCACGCTCCCCCTAAAGCGTTGCCGTACCCTCACCTGGACCCTAAACCGTCCCCGTCCCCTAACCCTAACCCTAGCCCGAACCCTAACCCTAACCCTTCCCAGAAGCCTGACCCTCACCCGTCCCCTAATTCTAACCCGTACGCTAACACTAACCCGCGCCCTCACACGCACGCTCCCCCTAAAGCGTTGCCGTACACTCACCTGGACCCTAAACCGTCCCCGTCCCCTAACCCTAATCCTAGACCGAACCCTAACCCTAACCCTTCCCCGAAGCCTGACCCTCACCCGTCCCCTAATCCTAACCCGTACGCTAACACTAACCCGCGCCCTCACACGCTCGCTCCCCCTAAAGCGTTGCCGTACCCTCAACTGGACCCGAAACCATCCCCGACCCCTAACCCTAACCCTAGCCCGAACCCTAACCCTAACCCTTCCCCGAAGCCTGACCCTCACCCGTCCCCTAATCCTAACCCGTACGCTAACACTAACCCGCGCCCTCACACGCTCGCTCCCCCTAAAGCGTTGCCGTACCCTCAACTGGACCCGAAACCGTCCCCGACCCCTAACCCTAACCCTAGCCCGAACCCTAACCCTAACCCTTCCCCGAAGCCTGACCCTCTCCCGTCCCCTAATCCTAACCCGTACGCTAACACTAACCCGCGCCCTCACACGCTCGCTCCCCCTGAAGCGTTGCCGTACCCTCAACTGGACCCGAAACCATCCCCGACCCCTAACCCTAATCCTAGCCCGAACCCTAACCCTAACCCTTCCCCGAAGCCTGACCCTCACCCGTCCCCTAATCCTAACCCGTACGCTAACACTAACCTGCGCCCTCACACGCACGCTCCGCCTAAAGCGTTGCCGTACCCTCACCTGGACTCTAAACTGTCCCCGTCCCCTAACCCTAAGCCTAGCCCGAACCCTAACCCTAACCCTTCTCCGAAGCCTGACCCTCACCCGTCCCCTAATCCTAACCCATACGCTAACACTAACCCTCGCCCTCAGACGCACGCTCCCCCTAAAGCGTTGCTGTACCCTCACCTGGACCCTAAACCGTCCCCGTCCCCTAACCCTAAACCTAGCCCGAACCCTAACCCTAACACTTCCCCGAAGCCTGACCTTCACCCATCCCCTAATCCTAACCCGTACGCTAACACTAACCCGCGCCCTCACACACATGCTCCCCCTAAAGCGTTGCCGTACCCTCACCTGGACCCTAAACCGTCCCCGTCCCCTAACCCTAACCCTAGCCCGAACCCTAACCCTAACCCTTCCCCGAAGCCTGACACTCACCCGTCCCCTAATCATAACCCGTACGCTAACACTAACCCGCGCCCTCACACGCACGTTCCCCCTAAAGCGCTGCCGTACCCTCACCTGGACCCTAAACCGTCCCCGTCCCCTAACCCTAACCCTAGCCCGAACCCTAACCCTAACCCTTCCCCGAAGCCTGACCCTCACCCGTCCCCTAATTCTAACCCGTACGCTAACACTAACGTGCGCCCTCACATGCACGCTGCCCCTAAAGCGTTGCCGTACCCTCACCTGGACCCTAAACCGTCCCCGTCCCCTAACCCTAACCCTAGCCCGAACCCTAATCCTAACCCTTCCCCGAAGCCTAACCCTCACCCGTCCCCTAATCCTAAGCCGTACACTAACACTAACGCGCGCCCTCACACGCACGCTCCCCCTAAAGCGTTGCCGTACCCTCACCTGGACCCTAAACCGTCCCCGTCCCCTAACCCTAACCCTAGCCCGAACCCTAACCCTAAACCTTCCCCGAAGCCTGACCCTCACCCGTCCCCTAATCCTAAGCCGTACGCTAACACTAACCCGCGCCCTCACACGCACGCTCCCCCTAAAGCGTTGCCGTACCCTCACCTGGACCCTAAACCGTCCCCGTCCCCTAACCCTAACCCTAGCCCGAACCCTAACCCTAACCCTTCCCAGAAGCCTGACCCTCACCCGTCCCCTAATTCTAACCCGTACGCTAACACTAACCCGCGCCCTCACACGCACGCTCCCCCTAAAGCGTTGCCGTACACTCACCTGGACCCTAAACCGTCCCCGTCCCCTAACCCTAATCCTAGACCGAACCCTAACCCTAACCCTTCCCCGAAGCCTGACCCTCACCCGTCCCCTAATCCTAACCCGTACGCTAACACTAACCCGCGCCCTCACACGCTCGCTCCCCCTAAAGCGTTGCCATACCCTCAACTGGACCCGAAACAGTCCCCGACCCCTAACCCTAACCCTAGCCCGAACCCTAACCCTAACATTTCCCCGAAGCCTGACCCTCACCCGTCCCCTAATCCTAACCCGTACGCTAACACTAACCCACACCCTCACACGCACGCTCCCCCTAAAGCGTTGCCGTACCCTCACCTGGACCCTAAACCGTCCCCGTCCCCTAACCCTAACCCTAGCCTGAACCCTAACCCTAACCCTTCCCCGAAGCCTGACCCTCACCCGTCCCCTAATCCTAACCCGTACGCTAACACTAACACACGCCCTCACACGCACGCTCCCCCTAAAGCGTTGCCATACCCTCACCTGGACCCGAAACCGTCCCCGTCCCCTAACCCTAACCCTAGCCCGAACCCTAACCCTAACCCTTCCCCGAAGCCTGACCCTCACCCGTCCCCTAATCCTAACCCGTACGCTAACACTAACCCGCGCCCTCACACGCACGCTCCCCCTAAAGCGTTGCCGTACCCTCACCTGGACCCTAAACCGTCCCCGTCCCCTAACCCTAACCCTAGCCCGAACCCTAACCCTAACCCTTCCCCGAAGCCTGACCCTCACCCGTCGCCTAATCCTAACCCGTACGCTAACACTAATCCGCGCCCTCACACGCACGCTCCCCCTAAAGCGTTGCCGTACCCTCACCTGGACCCTAAACCGTCCCCGTCCCCTAACCCTAACCCTAGCCCGAACCCTAACCCTAACCCTTCCCCGAAGCCTGACCCTCACCCGTCCCCTAATCCTAACCCGTACGCTAACACTAACCCGCGCCCTTACACGCACGCTCCCCCTAAAGCGTTGCCGTACCCTCACCTGGACCCTAAACCGTCCCCGTCCCCTAACCCTAACCCTAGCCCGAACCCTAACCCTAACCCTTCCCCGAAGCCTGACCCTCACCCGTCCCATAATCCTAACCCGTACGCTAACACTAACCCGCGCCCTCACACGCACGCTCCCCCTAAAGCGTTGCCGTACCCTCAGCTGGACCCTAAACCCTCCCCGTCCGCTAACCCTAACCCTAGCCCGAACCCTAACCCTAACCCTTCCCCGAAGCCTGACCCTCACCCGTCCCCTAATCCTAACCCGTACGCTAACACTAACCCGCGCCCTCACACGTAAGCTCCCCCTAAAACGTTGCCGTACCCTCACCTGGACCCTAAACCGTCCCCATCCCCTAACCCTAACCCTAGCCCGAACCCTAACCCTAACACTTCCCCGAAGCCTGACCCTCACCCGTCCCCTAATCCTAACCCGTACGCTAACTCTAACCCGCGCCCTCACACGCACACTCCCCCTAAAGCGCTGCCGTACCCTCACCTGGACCCTAAACCGTCCCCGTCCCCTAACCCTAACCCTAGCCCGAACCCTAACCCTAACCCTTCCCCGAAGCCTGACCCTCACCCATCCCCTAATCCTAACCCGTACGCTAACACTAACCCGCGCCCTCACACGCACGCTCCCCCTAAAGCGTTGCCGTACCCTCACCTGGACCCTAAACCGTCCCCGTCCCCTAACCCTAACCCTAGCTCGAACCCTAACCCTAACCCTTCCCCGAAGCCTGACCCTCACCCGTCCCCTAATCCTAACCCGTACGCTAACACTAACCCGCGCCCTCACACGCACGCTCCCCCTAAAGCATTGCCGTACCCTCACCTGGACCCTAAACAGTCCCCATCCCCTAACCCTAACCCTAGCCCGAACCCTAACCCTAACCCTTTCCCGAAGCCTGACCCTCACCCGTCCCCTAATCCTAAGCCGTACGCTAACAATAACGCGCGCCCTCACACGCACGCTCCCCCTAAAGCGTTGCCGTACCCTCACCTGGACCCTAAACCGTCCCCGTCCCCTAACCCTAACCCTAGCCCGAACCCTAATCCTAACCCTTCCCCGAAGCCTAACCCTCACCCGTCCCCTAATCCTAAGCCGTACACTAACACTAACCCGCGCCCTCACACGCACGCTCCCCCTAAAGCGTTGCCGTACCCTCACCTGGACCCTAAACCGTCCCCGTCCCCTAACCCTAACCCTAGCCCGAACCCTAACCCTAACCCTTCCCCGAAGCCTGACCCTCACCCGTCCCCTAATCCTAAGCCGTACGCTAACACTAACCCGCGCCCTCACACGCACGCTCCCCCTAAAGCGTTGCCGTACCCTCACCTGGACCCTAAACCGTCCCCGTCCCCTAACCCTAACCCTAGCCCGAACCCTAACCCTAACCCTTCCCCGAAGCCTGACCCTCACCCGTCCCCTAATCCTAACCCGTACGCTAACACTAACCCGCGCCCTCACACGCACACTCCCCCTAAAGCGTTGCCATACTCTCACCTGGACCCTAAACCGTCCCCGTCCCCTAACCCTAACCCTAGCCCGAACCCTAACCCTAACCCATCCCCGAAGCCTGACCCACACCCGTCCCCTAATCCTAACCCGTACGCTAACACTAACCCGCGCCATCACACGCACGCTCCCCCTAAAGCGTTGCCGTACCCTCACCTGGACCCTAAACCGTCCCCGTCCCCTAACCCTAACCCTAGACCGAACCCTAACCCTAACCCTTCCCCGAAGCCTGACCCTCACCCGTCCCCTAATCCTAACCCGTACGCTAACACTAACCCGCGCCCTCACACGCACGCTCCCCCTAAAGCGTTGCCGTACCCTCACCTGGACCCGAAACCGTCCCCAACCCCTAACCCTAACTCTAGCCCGAACCCTAACCCTAACCCTTCCCCGAAGCCTGACCCTCACCCGTCCCCTAATCCTAACCCGTACGCTAACAGTAACCCACACCCTCACACGCACGCTCCCCATAAGCGTTGCCGTACCCTCACCTGGACCCTAAACCGTCCCCGTCCCCTAACCCTAACCCTAGCCCGAACCCTAACCCTAACCCTTCCCCAAAGCCTGACGCTCACCAGTCCCCTAATCCTAACCCGTACGCTAACACTAACCCGCGCCCTCACTCGCATGCTCCCCCTAAAGCGTTGCCGTACCCTCACCTGGACCCGAAACCGTCCCCGTCCCCTAACCCTAACACTAGCCCGAACCCTAACCCTAACCCTTCCCCGAAGCCTGACCCTCACCTGTCCCCTAATCCTAACCCGTACGCTAACACTAACCCGCGCCCTCACACGCACGCTCCCCCTAAAGCGTTGCCGTACCCTCACCTGGACCCTAAACCGTCCCCGTCACCTAACCCTAACCCTAGCCCGAACCCTAACCCTAACCCTTCCCCGAAGCCTGACCCTCACCCGTCCCCTAATCCTAAGCCGTACGCTAACACTAACCCGCGCCCTCACACGCACGCTCCCCCTAAAGCGTTGCCGTACCCTCACCTGGACCCTAAACCGTCCCCGTCCCCTAACCCTAACCCTAGCCCGAACCCTAACCCTAACCCTTCCCCGAAGCCTGACCCTCACCCGTCCCCTAATCCTAACTCGTACGCTAACACTAACCCGCGCCCTCACACGCACGCTCCCCCTAAAGTGTTGCCGTACCCTCACCTGGACCCTAAACCGTCCCCGTCCCCTAACCCTAACCCTAGCCCGAACCCTAACCCTAAACCTTCCCCGAAGCCTGACCCTCACGCGTCCCCTGATCCTAACCCGTACGCTAACACTAACCCGCGCCCTCACACGCACGCTCCCCCTAAAGCGTTGCCGTACCCTCACCTGGACCCTAAACCGTCCCCGTCCCCTAACCCTAACCCTAGCCCGAACCCTAACCGTAACCCTTCCCCGAAGCCTGACTCTCACCCGTCCCCTAATCCTAACCCGTAGGCTAACACTAACCCGCGCCCTCACACGCACGCTCCCCCTAAAGCGTTGCCGTACCCTCACCTGGACCCGAAATCGTACCCGTCCCCTAACCCTAACCCTAGCCCGAACCCTAACCCTAACCCTTCCCCGAAGCCTGACCCTCACCCGTCACCTAATCCTAACCCGTACGCTAACACTAACCCGCGCCCTCACACGCACGCTCTCCCTAAAGCGTTGCGCTACCCTCACCTGGACCCTAAACCGTCCCCGTCCCCTAACTCTAACCCTAGCCCGAACCCTAACCCTAACCCTTCCCCGAAGCCTGACCCGCACCCGTCCCCTAATCCTAACCCGTACGCTAACACTAACCCGCGCCCTCACACGCACGCTCCCCCTAAAGCGTTGCCGTACCCTCACCTGGACCCTAAACCGTCCCCGTCCCCGTACCCTAACCCTAACCCTAGCCCGAACCCTAACCCTAACCCTTCCCCGAAGCCTGATCCTCACCCGTCCCCTAATCCTAACCCGTACGCTAACACTAACCCGCGCCCTCACACGCACGCTCCCCCTAAAGCGTTGCCGTACCCTCCCCTGGACCCTAAACCGTCCCCGTCCCCTAACCCTAAACCTAGCCCGAACCCTAACCCTAACCCTTCCCCGAAGCCTGACCCTCACCCGTCCCCTAATCCTAAGCCGTACGCTAACACTAACGCGCTCCCTCACACGCACGCTCCCCCTAAAGCGTTGCCCTACCCTCAGCTGGACACTAAACCGTCCCCGTCCCCTAACCCTAACCCTAGCCCGAACCCTAACCCTAACCCTTCCCCGAAGCCTGACTCTCACCCGTCCCCTAATCCTAACCCGTACGCTAACACTAACCCGCGCCCTCACACGCACGCTCCCCCTAAAGCGTTGCCGTACCCTCACCTGAACCCTAAACCGTCCCCGTCCCCTAACCCTAACCCTAGCCCGAACCCTAACCCTAACCCTTCCCCGAAGCCTGACCCTCACCCGTCCCCTAATCCTAACCCGTACGCTAACACTAACCCGCGCCCTCACACGCACGCTCCCCCTAAAGCGTTGCAATACCCTCACCTGGACCCTAAACCGTCCCCGTCCCCTAACCCTAACCCTAGCCCGAACCCTAACCCTAACCCTTCCCCGAAGCCTGACCCTCACCCGTCCCCTAATCCTAACCCGTACGCTAACACTAACCCGCGCCCTAACAAGCACGCTCCCCCTAAAGCGTTGCCGTACCCTCACCTGGACCCTAAACCGTCCCCGTTCCTTAACCCTAACCCTAGCCAGAACCCTAACCCTAACCCTTCCCCGAAGCCTGACCCTCACCCGTCCCCTAATCCTAACCCGTACGCTAACACTAACCCGCGCCCTCACACGCATTCTCCCCCTAAAGTGTTGCCGTACCCTCACCTGGACCCTAAACCGTCCCCGTCCCCTAACCCTAACCCTAGCCCGAACCCTAACCCTAACCCTTCCCCGAAGCCTGACCCTCACCCATCCCCTAATCCTAACCCGTACGCTAACACTAAACTGCGCCCTCACACGCACGCTGCCCCTAAAGCGTTGCCATACCCTCACCTGGACCCTAAACCTTCCCCGTCCCCTAACCCTAACCCTAGCCCGAACCCTAACCCTAACCCTTCCCCGAAGCCTGACCCTCACACGTCCCCTAATCCTAAGCCGTACGCTAACACTAACCCGCGCCCTCACACGCACGCTCCCCCTAAAGCGTTGCCGTACCCTCACCTGGACCCTAAACCGTCCCCGTCCCCGTACCCTAACCCTAACCCTAACCCGAAGCCTAACCCTAACCCTTCCCCGAAGCCTGATCCTCACCCGTCCCCTAATCCTAACCCGTACGCTAACACTAACCCGCGCCCTCACACGCACGCTCCCCCTAAAGCGTTGCCGTACCCTCCCCTGGACCCTAAACCGTCCCCGTCCCCTAACCCTAAACCTAGCCCGAACCCTAACCCTAAAGCTTCCCCGAAGCCTGACCCTCACACGTCCCCTAATCCTAAGCCGTACGCTAACACTAACCCGAGCCCTCACACGCACGCTCCCCCTAAAGCGTTGCCGTACCCTCACCTGGACCCTGAACCGTCTCCGTCCCCTAACCCTAACCCTAGCCCGAACCCTAACCCTAACCCTTCCCCGAAGCCTGACCCTCACCCGTCCCCTAATCCTTAGCCGTACGCTAACACTAACGCGCGCCCTCACACGCACGCTACCCCTAAAGCGTTGCCCTACCCTCAGCTGGACCCTAAACCGTCCCCGTCCCCTAATCCTAACCCTAGCCCGAACCCTAACCCTAACCCTTCCCCGAAGCCTGACCGTCACCCGTCCCCTAATCCTAACCCGTACGCTAACACTAACCCACGCCCTCACACGCACGCTCCCCCTAAAACGTTGCCGTAGACTCACCTGGACCATAAACCATCCCCGTTCCCTAACCCTAACCCTAGCCCGAACCCTAACCCTAACCCTTCCCCGAAGCCTGACCCTCACCCGTCCCCTAATCCTAACCCGTACGCTAACACTAACCCTCCCCCTCACACGCACGCTCCCCCTAAAGCGTTGCCGTACCCTCACCTGGACCCTAAACCGTCCCCGTCCCCTAACCCTAACCCTAGCCCGAACCCTAACCCTAACCCTTCCCCGAAGCCTGACCCTCACCCGTCCCCTAATCCTAACCCGTACGCTAACACTAACCCGCGCCCTCACACGCACGCTCCCCCTAAAGCGTTGCAATACCCTCACCTGGACCCTAAACCGTCCCCGTCCCCTAACCCTAACCCTAGCCCGAACCCTAACCCTAACCCTTCCCCGAAGCCTGACCCTCACCCGTCCCCTAATCCTAACCCGTACGCTAACACTAACCCGCGCCCTCACAAGCACGCTCCCCCTAAAGCGTTGCCGTACCCTCACCTGGACCCTAAACCGTCCCCGTTCCTTAACCCTAACCCTAGCCAGAACCCTAACCCTAACCCTTCCCCGAAGCCTGACCCTCACCCGTCCCCTAATCCTAACCCGTACGCTAACACTAACCCGCGCCCTCACACGCATTCTCCCCCTAAAGTGTTGCCATACCCTCACCTGGACCCTAAACCGTCCCCGTCCCCTAACCCTAACCCTAGCCCGAACCCTAACCCTAACCCTTCCCCGAAGCCTGACCCTCACCCATCCCCTAATCCTAACCCGTACGCTAACACTAACCTGCGCCCTCACACGCACGCTCCCCCTAAAGCGTTGCCATACCCTCACCTGGACCCTAAACCTTCCCCGTCCCCTAACCCTAACCCTAGCCCGAACCCTAACCCTAACCCTTCCCCGAAGCCTGACCCTCACACGTCCCCTAATCCTAAGCCGTACGCTAACACTAACCCGCGCCCTCACACGCACGCTCCCCCTAAAGCGTTGCCGTACCCTCACCTGGACCCTAAACCGTCCCCGTCCCCGTACCCTAACCCTAACCCTAACCCGAAGCCTAACCCTAACCCTTCCCCGAAGCCTGATCCTCACCCGTCCCCTAATCCTAACCCGTACGCTAACACTAACCCGCGCCCTCACACGCACGCTCCCCCTAAAGCGTTGCCGTACCCTCCCCTGGACCCTAAACCGTCCCCGTCCCCTAACCCTAAACCTAGCCCGAACCCTAACCCTAAAGCTTCCCCGAAGCCTGACCCTCACACGTCCCCTAATCCTAAGCCGTACGCTAACACTAACCCGAGCCCTCACACGCACGCTCCCCCTAAAGCGTTGCCGTACCCTCACCTGGACCCTGAACCGTCTCCGTCCCCTAACCCTAACCCTAGCCCGAACCCTAACCCTAACCCTTCCCCGAAGCCTGACCCTCACCCGTCCCCTAATCCTTAGCCGTACGCTAACACTAACGCGCGCCCTCACACGCACGCTCCCCCTAAAGCGTTGCCCTACCCTCAGCTGGACCCTAAACCGTCCCCGTCCCCTAATCCTAACCCTAGCCCGAACCCTAACCCTAACCCTTCCCCGAAGCCTGACCGTCACCCGTCCCCTAATCCTAACCCGTACGCTAACACTAACCCACGCCCTCACACGCACGCTCCCCCTAAAACGTTGCCGTAGACTCACCTGGACCATAAACCATCCCCGTTCCCTAACCCTAACCCTAGCCCGAACCCTAACCCTAACCCTTCCCCGAAGCCTGACCCTCACCCGTCCCCTAATCCTAACCCGTACGCTAACACTAACCCTCCCCCTCACACGCACGCTCCCCCTAAAGCGTTGCCGTACCCTCACCTGGACCCTAAACCGTCCCCGTCCCCTAACCCTAACCCTAGCCCGAACCCTAACCCTAACCCTTCCCCGAAGCCTGACCCTCACCCGTCCCCTAATGTTAACCCGTACGTTAACACTAACCCGCGCCCTCACACGCACGCTCCCCCTAAAGCGTTGCAGTACCCTCACCTGGACCCTAAACCGTCCCCGTCCCCTAACCCTAACCCTAGCCCGAACCCTAACCCTAACCCTTCCCCGAAGCCTGACCCTCACCCGTCCCCTAATCCTAACCCGTACGCTAACACTAACCCGCGCCCTCACACGCACGCTCCCCCTAAAGCGTTGCCGTACCCTCACCTGGACCCTAAACCGTCCCTGTCCCGTAACCCTAACCCTAGCCCGAACCCTAACCCTAACCCTTCCCCGAAGCCTGACCCTCAACCGTCCCCTAATCCTAACCCCTACGCTAACACTAACCCGCGCCCTCACACGCACGCTCCCCCTAAAGCGTTGCAGTACCCTCACCTAGACCCTAAACCGTCCCCGTCCCCTAACCCTAACCCTAGCCCGAACCCTAACCATAACACTTTCCCGAAGCCTGACCCTCACCCGTCCCCTAATCCTAACCCGTACGCTAACACTAACCCGCGCCCTCACAAGCACGCTCCCCCTAAAGCGTTGCCGTACCCTCACCTGGACCCTAAACCGTCCCTGTCCCGTAACCCTAACCCTAGCCCGAACCCTAACCCTAACCCTTCCCCGAAGCCTGACTCTCACCCATCCCCTAATCCTAACCCGTACGCTAACACTAACCTGCGCCCTCACACGCACGCACCCCCTAAAGCGTTGCCGTACCCTCACCTGGACCCTAAACCTTCCCCGTCCCCTAACCCTAACCCTAACCCGAACCCTAACCCTAACCCTTCCCCGAAGCCTGACCCTCACCCGTCCCCTAATCCTAAGCCGTACGTTAACACTAACCCGCGCCCTCACACGCACGCTCCCCCTAAAGCGTTGCCGTACCCTCACCTGGACCCTAAAGCATCCCCGTCCCCTAACCCTAACCCTAGCCCGAACCCTAACCCTAACCCTTCCCCGAAGCCTGACCCTCAACCGTCCCCTAATCCTAACCCGTACGCTAACACCTACCCGCACCCTCACATGCACGCTCCCCCTAAAGCGTTGCCGTACCCTCACCTGGACCCTAAACCGTCCCCATCCTGTAACCCTAACCCTAGCCCGAACCCTAACCCTAACCCTTCCCCGAAGCCTGACCCTCAACCGTCCCCTAATCCTAACCCGTACGCTAACACTAACCCGCGCCCACACACGCACGCTCCCCCTAAAGCGTTGCCGTACCCTCACCTGGACCCTAAACCGTCCCCGTCCCTTAACCCTAACCCTAGACCGAACCCTAACCCTAACCCTTCCCCGAAGCCTGACCCTCACCCGTCCCGTAATCCTAACAAGTACGCTAACACTAACCCTCGCCCTCACACGCACGCTCCCCCTAAAGCGTTGCTGTACTCTTACCTGGACCCTAAACCGTCCCCATCCCTTAACCCTAACCCTAGCCCGAACCCTAACTCTAACCCTTCCCCGAAGCCTGACCCTCAACCGTCCCCTAATCCTAACCCGTACGCTAACACTAACCCGCGCCCTCACACGCACGCTCCCCCTAAAGCGTTGCTGTTCCCTCACCAGGACCCTAATCCGTCCCTGTCCCGTAACCCTAACCCTAGCCCGAACCCTAACCCTAACACTTCCCCGAAGCCTGACCCTCACCCGTCCCCTAATCCTAACCCGCACGCTAACACTAACCTGCGCCCTCACACGCACGCTCCCCCTAAAGCGTTGCCGTACCCTCACCTGGACCCTAAACCGTCCTCGTCCCCTAACACTAACCCTAGCCCGAACCCTAACCCTAACCCTTCCCCGAAGCCTGACCCTCACCCGTCCCCTAATCCTAACCCGTACGCTAACACTACCCCGCGCCCTCACATGCACGCTCCCCCTAAAGCGTTGCCGTACCCTCACCTGGACCCTAAACCGTCCCCGTCACCTAACCCTAACCCTAGCCCGAACCCTAACCCTAAACCTTCTCCGAAGCATGACCCTCACCCATCCCCTAATCCTAAGCCATATGCTAACACTAACCCGCGCCCTCACACGCACGCTCCCCCTAAAGCGTTGCAGTACCCTCACCTGGACCCTAAACCGTCCCCGTCCCCTAACCCTAACCCTAGCCCGAACCCTAACCCTAACCCTTCCCCGAAGCCTGACCCTCACCCGTCCCCTAATCCTAACCCGTACGCTAACACTAACCCGCGCCCTCACAAGCACGCTCCCCCTAAAGCGTTGCCGTACCCTCACCTGGACCCTAAACCGTCCCTGTCCCGTAACCCTAACCCTAGCCCGAACCCTAACCCTAACCCTTCCCCGAAGCCTGACCCTCACCCGTCCCCTAATCCTAACCCGTACGCTAACACTAACCCGCGCCCTCACACGCATTCTCCCCCTAAAGTGTTGCCGTACCCTCACCTGGAACCTAAACCGTCCCCGTCCCCTAACCCTAACCCTAGCCCGAACCCTAACCCTAACCCTTCCCTGAAGCCTGACCCTCACCCATCCCCTAATCCTAACCCGTACGCTAACACTAACCTGCGCCCTCACACGCACGCTCCCCCTAAAGCGTTGCCGTACCCTCACCTGGACCCTAAACCGTCCCCGTCCCCTAACCCTAACCCTAGCCCGAACCCTAACCCTAACCCTTCCCCGAAGCCTGACCCTCACCCGTCCCCTAATCCTAAGCCGTACGCTAACACTAACCCACGCCCTCACACGCACGCTCCCCCTAAAACTTTGCCGTACCCTCACCTGGACGCTAAACCGTCCCCGTCCCCTAACCCTAACCCTAGCCCGAACCCTAACCCTAACCCTTCCCCGAAGCCTGACCCTAACCCGTCCCCTAATCCTAACACGTACGCTAATACTAACCCGCGCCCTCACACGCACGCTCCCCCTAAAGCGTTGCCGTACCCTCACCTGGACCGTAAACCATCCCCGTCCCCTAACCCTAACCCTAGCCCGAACCCTAAACCTAACCCTTCCCCGAAGCCTGACCCTCACCCGTCTCCTAATCCTAACCCGTACGCTAACACTAACCCACACCCTCACATGCACGCTCCCCCAAAAGCGTTGCCTTACCCTCACCTGGACCCTAAACCGTCCCCGTCCCCTAACCCTAACCCTAGCCCGAACCCTAACCCTAACTCTTCCCCGAAGCCTGACCCTCACCCGTCCCCTAATCCTAACCCGTACGCTAACACTAACCCGCGCCCTCACACGCACGCTCCCCCTAAAGCATTGCCATACCCTCACCTGGACCCTAAACCGTCCCCGTCCCCTAACCCTAACCCTAGAGCGAACCCTAACCCTAACCCTTCCCCGAAGCCTGACCCTCACCCGTCCCCTAATCCTAACCCGTACGCTAACACTAACCCGCACCCTCACATGCACGCTCCCCCTAAAGCGTTGCCGTACCCTCACCTGGACCCTAAACCGTCCCCGTCCCCTAACCCTAACCCTAGCCCGAACCCTAACCCTAACCCTTCCCCGAAGCCTGACCCTCACCCGTCCCCTAATCCTAACCCGTACGCTAACACTAACCCGCGCCCTCACACGCACGCTCCCCCTAAAGCGTTGCCATACCCTCACCTGGACCCTAAACCGTCCCCATCCCTTAACCCTAACCCTAGCCCGAACCCTAACCCTAACCCTTCCCCGAAGCCTGACCCTCACCCGTCCCGTAATCCTAACACGTACGCTAACACTAACCCTCGCCCTCACACGCACGCTCCCCCTAAAGTGTTGCTGTACTCTTACCTGGACCCTAAACCGTCCCCATCCCCTAACCCTAACACTAGCCCGAACCCTAACCCTAACCCTTCCCCGAAGCCTGACCCTCAACCGTCCCCTAATCCTAACCCGTACGCTAACACTAACCCGCGCCCTCACACGCACGCTCCCCCTAAAGCGTTGCTATACCCTCAACAGGACCCTAAACCGTCCCTGTCCCGTAACCCTAACCCTAGCCCGAACCCTAACCCTAACCCTTCCCCGAAGCCTGACCCTCACCCGTCCCCTAATCCTAAATCGCACGCTAACACTAACCCGCGCCCTCACACGCACGCTCCCCCTAAAGCGTTGCCGTACCCTCACCTGGACCCTAAACCGTCCCCGTCCCCTAACCCTAAACCTAGCCCGAACCCTAACCCTAACCCTTCCCCGAAGCCTGACCCTCACCCGTCCCCTAATCCTAACCCGTACGCTAACACTACCCCGCGCCCTCACATGCACGCTCCCCCTAAAGCGTTGCCGTACCCTCACCTGGACCCTAAACCGTCCCCGTCACCTAACCCTAACCCTAGCCCGAACCCTAACCCTAAATCTTCTCCGAAGCATGACCCTCACCCATCCCCTAATCCTAAGCCATACGCTAACACTAACCCGCGCCCTCACACGCACGCTCCCCCTAAAGCGTTGCAGTACCCTCACCTGGACCCTAAACCGTCCCCGTCCCCTAACCCTAACCCTAGCCCGAACCCTAACCCTAACCCTTCCCCGAAGCCTAACCCTCACCCGTCCCCTAATCCTAACCCGTACGCTAACACTAACCCGCGCCCTCACACGCACGCTCCCCCTAAAGCGTTGCCGTACCCTCACCTGGACCCTAAACCGTCCCTGTCCCGTAACCCTAACCCTAGCCCGAACCCTAACCCTAACCCTTCCCCGAAGCCTGACCCTCAACCGTCCCCTAATCCTAACCCCTACGCTAACACTAACCCGCGCCCTCACACGCACGCTCCCCCTAAAGCGTAGCAGTACCCTCACCTAGACCCTAAACCGTCCCCGTCCCCTAACCCTAACCCTAGCCCGAACCCTAACCCTAACACTTCCCCGAAGCCTGACCCTCACCCGTCCCTTAATCCTAAGCCGTACGCTAACACTAACCCGCGCCCTCACACTCACGCGCCTACTAAAGCGTTGCCGTACCCTCACCTGGACCCTAAACCGTCCCCGTCCCCTAACCCTAACCCTAGCCCGAACCCTAACCCTAACCCTTCCCCGAAGCCTGTCCCTCACCCGTCCCCTAATCCTAAGCCGTACGCTAACACTAACCCGCGCCCTCACACGCACGCTCCCCCTAAAGCGTTGCCGTACCCTCACCTGGACCCTAAACCGTCCCCGTCCCCTAACCCTAACCCTAGCCCGAACCCTAACCCTAACCCTTCCCCAAAGCCTGACCCTCACCCGTCCCCTAATCCTAAGCCGTACGCTAACACTAACGCGCGCCCTCACACGCACGCTCCCCCTAAAGCGTTGCCGTACCCTCACCTGGACCCTAAACCGTCCCCGTCCCCTAACCCTAACCCTAGCCCGAACCCTAACCCTAACCCTTCCCCGAAGCCTGACCCTCACCCGTCCCCTAATCCTAACCCGTAGGCTAACACTAACCCGCGCCCTCACACGCACGCTCCCCCTAAAGCGTTGCCGTACCCTCACCTGGACCCTAAACCGTCCCCGTCCCCTAACCCTAACCCTAGCCCGAGCCCTAACCCTAACCCTTCCCCGAAGCCTGACCCTCACCCGTCCCCTAATCCTAACCCGTACGCTAACACTAACCCGCGCCCTCACACGCACGCTCCCCCTAAAGCGTTGCCGTACCCTCACCTGGACCCGAAACCGTCCCCGTCCCCTAACCCTAACCCTAGCCCGAACCCTAACCCTAACCCTTCCCCGAAGCCTGACCCTCACCCGTCCCCTAATCCTAACCCGTACGCTAACACTAACCCGCGCCCTCACACGCACGCTCCCCCTAAAGCGTTGCCGTACCCTCACCTGGACCCTAAACCTTCCCCGTCCCCTAACCCTAACCCTAGCCCGAACCCTAAACCTAACCCTTCCCCGAAGCCTGACGCTCACCCGTCCCCTAATCCTAAGCCGTACGCTAACACTAACCCGCGCCCTCACACTCACGCGCCTACTAAAGCGTTGCCGTACCCTCACCTGGACCCTAAACCGTCCCCGTCCCCTAACCCTAACCCTAGCCCGAACCCTAACCCTAACCCTTCCCCGAAGCCTGACCCTCACCCGTCCCCTAATCCTAAGCCGTACGCTAACACTAACCCGCGCCCTCACACGCACGCTCCCCCTAAAGCGTTGCCGTACCCTCACCTGGACCCTAAACCGTCCCCGTACCCTAACCCTAACCCTAGCCCGAACCCTAACCCTAACCCTTCCCCGAAGCCTGACCCTCACCCGTCCCCTAATCCTAACCCGTACGCTAACACTAACCCGCGCCCTCACACGCACGCTCCCCCTAAAGCGTTGCCGTACCCTCACCTGGACCCGAAACCGTCCCCGTCCCCTAACCCTAACCCTAGCCCGAACCCTAACCCTAACCCTTCCCCGAAGCCTGACCCTCACCCGTCCCCTAATCCTAACCCGTACGCTAACACTAACCCGCGCCCTCACACGCACGCTCCCCCTAAAGCGTTGCCGTACCCTCACCTGGACCCTAAACCGTCCCCGTCCCCTAACCCTAACCCTAGCCCGAACCCTAACCCTAACCCTTCCCCGAAGCCTGACCCTCACCCGTCCCATAATCCTAACCCGTACGCTAACAGTAACGCGCGCCCTCACACGCACGCTCCCCCTAAAGCGTTGCCGTACCCTCACCTGGACCCTAAACCGTCCCCGTCCCCTAACCCTAACCCTAGCCCGAACCCTAACCCTAACCCTTCCCCGAAGCCTGACCCTCACCCGTCACCTAATCCTAACCCGTACGCTAACACTAACCCGCGACCTCACACGCACGCTCCCCCTAAAGCGTTGCCGTACCCTCACCTGGACCCGAAACCGTCCCCGTCCCTTAACCCTTACCCTAGCCCGAACCCTAACCCTAACCCTTCCCCGAAGCCTGACCCTCACCCGTCCCCTAATCCTAACCCGTACGCTAACACTAACCCGCGCCCTCACACGCACGCTCCCCCTAAAGCGTTGCCGTACCCTCACCTGGACCCTAAACCGTCCCCGTCCCCTAACCCTAACCCTAGCCCGAACCCTAACCCTAACCCTTCCCCGAAGCCTGACCCTCACTCGTCCCCTAATCCTAACCCGTACGCTAACACTAACCCGCGCCCTCACACGCACGCTCCGCCTAAAGCGTTGCCGTACCCTCATCTGGACCCGAAACCGTCCCCGTCCCCTAACCCTAACCCTAGCCCGAACCCTAACCCTAACCCTTCCCCGAAGCCTGACCCTCACCCATCCCCTAATCCTAAACCGTACGCTAACACTAACCCGCGCCCTCACACGCACGCTCCCCCTAAAGCGTTGCCGTACCCTCACCTGGACCCTAAACCGTCCCCGTCCCCTAACCCTAACCCTAGCCCGAACCCTAACCCTAACCCTTCCCCGAAGCCTGACCCTCACCCGTCCCCTAATCCTAACCCGTACGCTAACACTAACCCGCGCCCTCACACGCACGCTCCCCCTAAAGCGTTGCCGTACCCTCACCTGGACCCTAAACCGTCCCCGTCCCCTAACCCTAACCCTAGCCCGAACCCTAACCCTAACCCTTCCCCGAAGCCTGACCCTCACCCGTCCCCTAATCCTAACCCGTACGCTAACACTAACCCGCGCCCTCACACGCACGCTCCCCCTAAAGCGTTGCCGTACCCTCACCTGGACCCGAAACCGACCCCGTCCCCTAACCCTAACCCTAGCCCGAACCCTAACCCTAACCCTTCCCCGAAGCCTGACCCTCACCCGTCCCCTAATCCTAACCCGTACGCTAACACTAACCCGCGCCCTCACACGCACGCTCCCCCTAAAGCGTTGCCGTACCCTCACCTGGACCCTAAACCGTCCCCGTCCCCTAACCCTAACCCTAGCCCGAACCCTAACCCTAACCCTTCCCCGAAGCCTGACCCTCACCCGTCCCCTAATCCTAACCCGTACGCTAACACTAACCCGCGCCCTCACACGCACGCTCCCCCTGAAGCGTTGCCGTACCCTCACCTGGACCCGAAACCGTCCCCCTCCCTTAACCTTACCCATGCCCGAACCATAACCCTAACCCTTCCCCGAAGCCTGACCCTCACCCGTCCCCTAATCCTAACCCGTACGCTAACACTAACCCGCGCCCTCACACGCACGCTCCCCCTAAAGCGTTGCCGTACCCTCACCTGGACCCTAAACCGTCCCCGTCCCCTAACCCTAACCCTAGCCCGAACCCTAACCCTAACCCTTCCCCGAAGCCTGACCCTCACCCGTCCCCTAATCCTAACCCGTACGCTAACACTAACCCGCGCCCTCACACGCACGCTCCCCCTAAAGCGTTGCCGTACCCTCACCTGGACCCGAAACCGTCCCCGTCCCCTAACCCTAACCCTAGCCCGAACCCTAACCCTAACACTTCCCCGAAGCCTGACCCTCACCCATCCCCTAATCCTAACCCGTACGCTAACACTAACCCGCGCCCTCACACGCACGCTCCCCCTAAAGCGTTGCCGTACCCTCACCTGGACCCTAAACCGTCCCCGTCCCCTAACCCTAACCCTAGCCCGAACCCTAATCCTAACCCTTCCCCGAAGCCTGACCCTCACCCGTCCCCTAATCCTAACCCGTACGCTAACACTAACCCGCGCCCTCACACGCACGCTCCCCCTAAAGCGTTGCCGTACCCTCACCTGGACCCTAAACCGTCCCCGTCCCCTAAGCCTAACCCTAGCCCGAACCCTAACCCTAACCCTTCCCCGAAGCCTGACCCTCACCCGTCCCCTAATCCTAACCCGTACGCTAACACTAACCCGCGCCCTCACACGCACGCTCCCCCTAAAGCGTTGCCGTACCCTCACCTGGACCCTAAACCTTCCCCGTCCCCTAACGCTAACCCTAGCCCGAACCCTAACCCTAACCCTTCCCCGAAGCCTGACCCTCACCCGTCCCCTAATCCTAAGCCGTACGCTAACACTAACCCGCGCCCTCACACTCACGCGCCTACTAAAGCGTTGCCGTACCCTCACCTGGACCCTAAACCGTCCCCGTCCCCTAACCCTAACCCTAGCCCGAACCCTAACCCTAACCCTTCCCCGAAGCCTGACCCTCACCCGTCCCCTAATCCTAAGCCGTACGCTAACACTGACCCGCGCCTTCACACGCACGCTCCCCCTAAAGCGTTGCCGTACCCTCACCTGGACCCTAAACCGTCCCCGTCCCCTAACCCTAACCCTAGCCCGAACCCTAACCCTAACCCTTCCCCGAAGCCTGACCCTCACCCGTCCCCTAATCCTAAGCCGTACGCTAACACTAACGCGCGCCCTCACACGCACGCTCCCCCTAAAGCGTTGCCGTACCCTCACCTGGACCCTAAACCGTCCCCGTCCCCTAACCCTAACCCTAGCCCGAACCCTAACCCTAACCCTTCCCCGAAGCCTGACCCTCATCCGTCCCCTAATCCTAAGCCGTACGCTATCACTAACGCGCGCCCTCACACGCACGCTCCCCCTAAAGCGTTGCCGTACCCTCACCTGGACCCTAAACCGTCCCCGTCCCCTAACCCTAACCCTAGCCCGAACCCTAACCCTAACCCTTCCCCGAAGCCTGACCCTCACCCGTCCCCTAATCCTAACCCGTACGCTAACACTAACCCGCGCCCTCACACGCACGCTCCCCCTAAAGCGTTGCCGTACCCTCACCTGGACCCGAAACCGTCCCCGTCCCCTAACCCTAACCCTAGCCCGAACCCTAACCCTAACCCTTCCCCGAAGCCTGACCCTCACCCGTCCCCTAATCCTAACCCGTACGCTAACACTAACCCGCGCCCTCACACGCACGCTCCCCCTAAAGCGTTGCCGTACCCTCACCTGGACCCTAAACCGTCCCCGTCCCCTAACCCTAACCCTAGCCCGAACCCTAACCCTAACCCTTCCCCGAAGCCTGACCCTCACCCGTCCCATAATCCTAACCCGTACGCTAACAGTAACGCGCGCCCTCACACGCACGCTCGCCCTAAAGCGTTGCCGTACCCTCACCTGGACCCTAAACCATCCCCGTCCCCTAACCCTAACCCTAGCCCGAACCCTAACCCTAACCCTTCCCCGAAGCCTGACCCTCACCCGTCCCGTAATCCTAACCCGTACGCTAACACTAACCCGCGACCTCACACGCACGCTCCCCCTAAAGCGTTGCCGTACCCTCACCTGGACCCGAAACCGTCCCCGTCCCTTAACCCTTACCCTAGCCCGAACCCTAACCCTAACCCTTCCCCGAAGCCTGACCCTCACCCGTCCCCTAATCCTAACCCGTACGCTAACACTAACCCGCGCCCTCACACGCACGCTCCCCCTAAAGCGTTGCCGTACCCTCACCTGGACCCTAAACCGTCCCCGTCCCCTAAGCCTAACCCTAGCCCGAACCCTAACCCTAACCCTTCCCCGAAGCCTGACCCTCACCCGTCCCCTAATCCTAACCCGTACGCTAACACTAACCCGCGCCCTCACACGCACGCTCCCCCTAAAGCGTTGCCGTACCCTCACCTGGACCCTAAACCTTCCCCGTCCCCTAACCCTAACCCTAGCCCGAACCCTAAACCTAACCCTTCCCCGAAGCCTGACCCTCACCCGTCCCCTAATCCTAAGCCGTACGCTAACACTAACCCGCGCCCTCACACTCACGCGCCTACTAAAGCGTTGCCATACCCTCACCTGGACCCTAAACCGTCCCCGTCCCCTAACCCTAACCCTAGCCCGAACCCTAACCCTAACCCTTCCCCGAAGCCTGACCCTCACCCGTCACCTAATCCTAAGCCGTACGCTAACACTAACCCGCGCCCTCACACGCACGCTCCCCCTAAAGCGTTGCCGTACCCTCACCTGGACCCTAAACCGTCCCCGTCCCCTAAACCTAACCCTAGCCCGAACCCTAACCCTAACCCTTCCCCGAAGCCTGACCCTCACCCGTCCCCTAATCCTAAGCCGTACGCTAACACTAACGCGCGCCCTCACACGCACGCTCCCCCTAAAGCGTTGCCGTACCCTCACCTGGACCCTAAACCGTCCCCGTCCCCTAACCCTAACCCTAGCCCGAACCCTAACCCTAACCCTTCCCCGAAGCCTGACCCTCACCCGTCCCCTAATCCTAACCCGTAGGCTAACACTAACCCGCGCCCTCACACGCACGCTCCCCCTAAAGCGTTGCCGTACCCTCACCTGGACCCTAAACCGACCCCGTCCCCTAACCCTAACCCTAGCCCGAACCCTAACCCTAACCCTTCCCCGAAGCCTGACCCTCACCCGTCCCCTAATCCTAACCCGTACGCTAACACTAACCCGCGCCCTCACACGCACGCTCCCCCTAAAGCGTTGCCGTACCCTCACCTGGACCCTAAACCGTCCCCGTCCCCTAACCCTAACCCTAGCCCGAACCCTAACCCTAACCCTTCCCCGAAGCCTGACCCTCACCCGTCCCCTAATCCTAACCCGTACGCTAACACTAACCCGCGCCCTCACACGCACGCTCCCCCTAAAGCGTTGCCGTACCCTCACCTGGACCCGAAACCGTCCCCCTCCCTTAACCTTACCCAAGCCCGAACCCTAACCCTAACCCTTCCCCGAAGCCTGACCCTCACCCGTCCCCTAATCCTAACCCGTACGCTAACACTAACCCGCGCCCTCACACGCACGCTCCCCCTAAAGCGTTGCCGTACCCTCACCTGGACCCTAAACCGTCCCCGTCCCCTAACCCTAACCCTAGCCCGAACCCTAACCCTAACCCTTCCCCGAAGCCTGACCCTCACCCGTCCCCTAATCCTAACCCGTACGCTAACACTAACCCGCGCCCTCACACGCACGCTCCCCCTAAAGCGTTGCCGTACCCTCACCTGGACCCGAAACCGTCCCCGTCCCCTAACCCTAACCCTAGCCCGAACCCTAACCCTAACACTTCCCCGAAGCCTGACCCTCACCCATCCCCTAATCCTAACCCGTACGCTAACACTAACCCGCGCCCTCACACGCACGCTCCCCCTAAAGCGTTGCCGTACCCTCACCTGGACCCTAAACCGTCCCCGTCCCCTAACCCTAACCCTAGCCCGAACCCTAATCCTAACCCTTCCCCGAAGCCTGACCCTCACCCGTCCCCTAATCCTAACCCGTACGCTAACACTAACCCGCGCCCTCACACGCACGCTCCCCCTAAAGCGTTGCCGTACCCTCACCTGGACCCTAAACCGTCCCCGTCCCCTAAGCCTAACCCTAGCCCGAACCCTAACCCTAACCCTTCCCCGAAGCCTGACCCTCACCCGTCCCCTAATCCTAACCCGTACGCTAACACTAACCCGCGCCCTCACACGCACGCTCCCCCTAAAGCGTTGCCGTACCCTCACCTGGACCCTAAACCTTCCCCGTCCCCTAACGCTAACCCTAGCCCGAACCCTAACCCTAACCCTTCCCCGAAGCCTGACCCTCACCCGTCCCCTAATCCTAAGCCGTACGCTAACACTAACCCGCGCCCTCACACTCACGCGCCTACTAAAGCGTTGCCGTACCCTCACCTGGACCCTAAACCGTCCCCGTCCCCTAACCCTAACCCTAGCCCGAACCCTAACCCTAACCCTTCCCCGAAGCCTGACCCTCACCCGTCCCCTAATCCTAAGCCGTACGCTAACACTGACCCGCGCCTTCACACGCACGCTCCCCCTAAAGCGTTGCCGTACCCTCACCTGGACCCTAAACCGTCCCCGTCCCCTAACCCTAACCCTAGCCCGAACCCTAACCCTAAACCTTCCCCGAAGCCTGACCCTCACCCGTCCCCTAATCCTAAGCCGTACGCTAACACTAACGCGCGCCCTCACACGCACGCTCCCCCTAAAGCGTTGCCGTACCCTCACCTGGACCCTAAACCGTCCCCGTCCCCTAACCCTAACCCTAGCCCGAACCCTAACCCTAACCCTTCCCCGAAGCCTGACCCTCACCCGTCCCCTAATCCTAACCCGTAGGCTAACACTAACCCGCGCCCTCACACGCACGCTCCCCCTAAAGCGTTGCCGTACCCTCACCTGGACCCTAAACCGTCCCCGTCCCCTAACCCTAACCCTAGCCCGAACCCTAACCCTAACCCTTCCCCGAAGCCTGACCCTCACCCGTCCCCTAATCCTAACCCGTACGCTAACACTAACCCGCGCCCTCACACGCACGCTCCCCCTAAAGCGTTGTCGTACCCTCACCTGGACCCGAAACCGTCCCCGTCCCCTAACCCTAACCCTAGCCCGAACCCTAACCCTAACCCTTCCCCGAAGCCTGACCCTCACCCGTCCCCTAATCCTAACCCGTACGCTAACACTAACCCGCGTCCTCACACGCATGCTCCCCCTAAAGCGTTGCCGTACCCTCACCTGGACCCTAAACCGTCCCCGTCCCCTAACCCTAACCCTAGCCCGAACCCTAACCCTAACCCTCCCCGAAGCCTGACCCTCACCCGTCCCCTAATCCTAACACGTACGCTAACACTAACCCTCGCCCTCACACGCACGCTCCCCCTAAAGCGTTGCTGTACTCTTACCTGGACCCGAAACCGTCCCCATCCCCTAACCCTAACCCTAGCCCGAACCCTAACCCTAACCCTTCCCCGAAGCCTGACCCTCAACCGTCCTCTAATCCTAACCAGTACGCTAACACTACCCCGCGCCCTCACATGCTCGCTCCCCCTAAAGCGTTGCCGTACCCTCACCTGGACCCTAAACCGTCCCCGTCACCTAACCCTAACCCTAGCCCGAACCCTAACCCTAACCCTTCCCCGAAGCATGACCCTCACCCATCCCCTAATCCTAAGCCATACGCTAACACTAACCCGCGCCCTCACACACACGCTCCCCCTAAAGCGTTGCCGTACCCTCACCTGGACCCTAAACCGTCCCCGTCCCCGTCCCCTAACCCTAGCCCGAACCCTAACCCTAACCCTTCCCCGAAGCCTGACCCTCACCCGTCCCCTAATCCTAACCAGGACGCTAACACTAACGCGCGCCCTCACATGCACGCTCCCCCTAAAGCGTTGCCGTACCCTCACCTGGACCCTAAACCGTCCCCGTCACCTAACCCTAACCCTAGCCCGAACCCTAACCCTAACCCTTCCCCGAAGCCTGACCCTCAACCGTCTCCTAATCCTAAGCCGTACGCTAACACTAACCCACGCGCTCACACGCACGCTCCCCCTCAAGCGTTGCCGTACCCTCACCTGGACCCTAAACCTTCCCCGTCCCCTAACCCTAACCCTAGCCCGAACCCTAACCCTAACCCTTCCCCGAAGCCTGACCCTCACCCGTCCCCTAATCCTAACCCGTACGCTAACACTAACCCGCGCCCTCACACGCACGCTCCCCCTAAAGCGTTGCCGTACCCTCACCTGGACCCGAAACCGTCCCCGTCCCCTAACCCTAACCCTAGCCCGAACCCTAACCCTAACCCTTCCCCGAAGCCTGACCGTCACCCGTCCCCTAATCCTAACCCGTACGCTAACACTAACCCGCGCCCTCACACGCACGCTCCCCCTAAAGCGTTGCCGTACCCTCACCTGGACCAAGAACCGTCCCCGTCCCCTAACCCTAACCCTAGCCCGAACCCTAACCCTAACCCTTCCCCGAAGCCTGACCCTCACCCGTCCCCTAATCCTAACCCGTACGCTAACACTAACCCGCGCCCTCACACGCACGCTCCCCCTAAAGCGTTGCCGTACCCTCACCTGGACCCTAAACCGTCCCCGTCCCCTAACCCTAACCCTAGCCCGAACCCTAACCCTAACCCTTCTCCGAAGCCTGACCCTCACCCGTCCCATAATCCTAACCCGTACGCTAACACTAACCCGCGCCCCCTCACGCACGCTCCCCCTAAAGCGTTGCCGTACCCTCACCTGGACCCGAAACCGTCCCCGTCCCTTAACCCTTACGTTAGCCCGAACCCTAACCCTAACCCTTCCCCGAAGCCTGACCCTCACCCGTCCCCTAATCCTAACCCGTACGCTAACACTAACCTGCGCCCTCACACGCACGCTCCCCCTAAAGCGTTGCCGTACCCTCACCTGGACCCTAAACCGTCCCCGTCCCCTAACCCTAACCCTAGCCCGAACCCTAACCCTAACCCTTCCCCGAAGCCTGACCCTCACCCGTCCCCTAATCCTAACCCGTACGCTAACACTAACCCGCGCCCTCACACGCACGGTCCCCCTAAAGCGTTGCCGTACCCTCACCTGGACCCTACACCGTCCCCGTCCCCTAACCCTAACCCTAGCCCGAATCCTAACCCTAACCCTTCCCCGAAGCCTGACCCTCACCCGTCCCCTAATCCTAACCCGTACGCTAACACTAACCCGCGCCCTCACACGCACGCTCCCCCTAAAGCGTTGCCGTACCCTCACCTGGACCCTAAACCGTCCCCGTCCCCTAACCCTAACCCTAGCCCGAACCCTAACCCTAGCCCTTCCCCGAAGCCTGACCCTCACCCATCCCTTAATCCTAACCCGTACGCTAACACTAACCCGCGCCCTCACACGCACGCTCCCCCTAAAGCGTTGTCGTACCCTCACCTGGACCCTAAACCGTCCCCGTCCCCTAACCCTAACCCTAGCCCGAACCCTAACCCTAACCCTTCCCCGAAGCCTGACCCTCACCCGTCCCCTAATCCTAACCCGTACGCTAACACTAACCCGCGCCCTCACACGCACGCTCCCCCTAAAGCGTTGCCGTACCCTCACCTGGACCCTGAACCGTCCCCGTCCCCTAACCCTAACCCTAGCCCGAACCCTAACCCTAACCCTTCCCAGAAGCCTGACCCTCACCCGTCGCCTAATCCTAACCCGTACGCTAACACTAACCCGCGCCCTCACACGTACGCTCCCCCTAAAGCGTTGCCGTACCCTCACCTGGACCCTAAACCGTCCCCGTCCCCTAACCCTAACCCTAGCCCAAACCCTAACCTTAACCCTTCCCCGAAGCCTGACCCTCACCCGTCCCCTAATCCTAACCAGTACGCTAACACTAACCCGCGTCCTCACACGCATGCTCCCCCTAAAGCGTTGCCGTACCCTCACCTGGACCCGAAACCGTCCCCGTCCCTTAACCCTTACCCTAGCACGAACCCTAACCCTAACCCTTCCCCGAAGCCTGACCCTCACCCGTCCCCTAATCCTAACCCGTAAGCTAACACTAACCCGCGCCCTCACATGCACGCTCCCCCTAAAACGTTGCCGTACCCTCACCTGGACCCTAAACCGTCCCCGTCCCCTAACCCTAACCCTAGCCCGAACCCTAACCCTAACCCTTCCCAGAAGCCTGACCCTCACCCGTCCCCTAATCCTAACCCGTACGCTAACACTAACCCGCGCCCTCACACGCACTCTCCCCCTAAAGCGTTGCCGTACCCTCACCTGGACCCTAAACCGTCCCCGTCCCCTAACCCTAAACCTAGCCCGAACCCTAACCCTAACCCTTCCCCGAAGCCTGACCCTCACCCGTCCCCTAATCCTAACCCGTACGCTATCACTAACCCGCGCCCTCACACGCACGCTCCCCCTAAAACGTTGCCGTACCCTCACCTGGACCCGAAACCGTCCCCGTCCCCTAACCCTAACCCTAGCCCGAACCCTAACACTAACCCTTCCCCGAAGCCTGACCCTCACCCGTCCCCTAATCCTAAGCCGTACGCTAACACTAACGCGCGCCCTCACACGCACGCTCCACCTAAAGCGTTGCCGTACCCTCACCTGGACCCTAAACCGTCCCCGTCCCCTAACCCTAACCCTAGCCCGAACCCTAACCCTAACCCTTCCCCGAAGCCTGACCCTCACCCGTCCCCTAATCCTAACCCGTACGCTAACACTAACCCGCGCCCTCACACGCACGCTCCCCCTAAAGCGTTGCCGTACCCTCACCTGGACCCTAAACCGTCCCCGTCCCCTAACCCTAACCCTAGCCCGAACCCTAACCCTAACCCTTCCCCGAAGCCTGACCCTCACCCGTCCCCTAATCCTAACCCGTACGCTAACACTAACCCGCGCCCTCACACGCACGCTCCCCCTAAAGCGTTGCCGTTCCCTCACCTGGACCCTAAACCGTGCCCGTCCCCTAACCCTAACCCTAGCCCGAACCCTAACCCTAACCCTTCCCCAAAGCCTGACCCTCACCCGTCTCCTAATCCTAACCCGTACGCTAACACTAACCCGCGCCCTCACACGCACGCTCCCCCTAAAGCGTTGCCGTACCCTCACTTGGACCCTAAACCGTCCCCGTCCCCTAACCCTAACCCTAGCCCGAACCTTAACCCTAACCCTTCCCCGATGCCTGACACTCACCCGTCCCCTAATCCTAACCCGTACGCTAACACTAACCCGCGCCCTCACACGCACGCTCCCCCTAAAGCGTTGCCGTACCCTCACCTGGACCCTAAACCGTCCCCGTCCCCTAACCCTAACCCTAGCCCGTACCCTAACCCTAACCCTTCCACGAAGCCTGACCCTCACCCGTCCCCTAATCCTAACCCGTACGCTAACACTAACCCGCGCCCTCACACGCACGCTCCCCCTAAAGCGTTGCCGTTCCCTCACCTGGACCCTAAACCGTGCCCGTCCCCTAACCCTAACCCTAGCCCGAACCCTAACCCTAACCCTTCCCCAAAGCCTGACCCTCACCCGTCCCCTAATCCTAACCCGTATGCTAACACTAACCCGCGCCCTCACACGCACGCTCCCCCTAAAGCGTTCCCGTACCCTCACTTGGACTCTAAACCGTCCCCGTCCCCTAACCCTAACCCTAGCCCGAACCCTAAGCCTAACACTTCCCCGAAGCCTGACCGTCACCCGTCCCCTAATCCTAACCCGTACGCTAACACTAACCCGCACCCTCACACGCACGCTCCCCCTAAAGCGTTGCCGTACCCTCACCTGGACCCTAAACCGTCCCCATCCCCTAACCCTAACCCTAGCCCGAACCCTAACCCTAACCCTTCCCCGAAGCCTGACCCTCACCCGTCCCCTAATCCTAACCCGTACGCTAACTCTAACCCGCGCCCTCACACGCACGCTCCCCCTAAAGCGTTGCCGTACCCTCACCTTGACCCTAAACCGTGCCCGTCCCCTAACCCTAACCCTAGCCCGAACCCTAACCCTAACCCTTCCCCGAAGCCTGACCCTCACCCGTCCCCTAATCCTAACCCGTACGCTAACACTAACCCGTGCCCTCACACGCACGCTCCTACTAAAGCGTTGCCGTACCCTCACCTGGACCCTAAACCGTCCCCGTCCCCTAACCCTAACCCTAGCCCGAACCCTAACCCTAACCCTTCCCCGAAGCCTGACCCTCACCCGTCCCCTAATCCTAAGCCGTACGCTAACACTAACCCGCGCCCTCACACGCACGCTCCCCCTAAAGCGTTGCCGTACCCTCACCTGGACCCTAAACCGTCCCCGTCCCCTAACCCTAACCCTAGCCCAAACCCTTACCCTAACCCTTCCCCGAAGCCTGACCCTACCCGTCCCCTAATCCTAACCCGTACGCTAACACTAACCCGCGCCCTCACACGCACGCTCCCCCTAAAGGGTTGCCGTACCCTCACCTGGACCCTAAACCGACCCCGTCCCCTAACCCTAACCCTAGCCCGAACTTTAACCCTAACCCTTCCCCGAAGCCTGACCCTCACCCGTCCCCTAATCCTAACCCGTACGCTAACGCTATCGCGCGCCCTCACACGCACACTCCCCCTAAAGCGTTGCCGTACCCTCACCTGGACCCTAAACCGTCCCCGTCCCCTAACCCTAACCCTAGCCCGAACCCTAACCCTAACCCTTCCCCGAAGCCTGACCCTCACCCGTCCCCTAATCCTAACCCGTTTGCTAACACTAACCCGCGCCCTCACATGCACGCTCCCCCTAAAGCGTTGCCGTACCCTCACCTGGACCCTAAATCTTCCCCATCCCCTAACCCTAACTCTAGCCCGAACCCTAACCCTAACCCTTACCCGAAGCCTGACCCTCACCCGTCCCCTAATCCTAACCCGTACGCTAACACTAACCCGCGCCCTCACACGCACGCTCCCCCTAAAGTGTTGCCGTACCCTCACCTGGACCCTAAACCGTCCCCGTCCCCTAACCCTAACCCTAGCCCGAACCCTAACCCTAACCCTTCCCCGAAGCCTGACCCTCACCCGTCCCCTAATCCTAACCCGTACGCTAACACTAACACGCGCTCTCACACGCACGCTCCCCCTAAAGCGTTGCCGTACCCTCACCTGGACCCTAAACCGTCCCCGTCCCCTAACCCTAACCCTAGCCCGAACCCTAACCCTAACCCTTCCCCGAAGCCTGACCCTCACCCGTCCCCTAATCCTAACCCGTACGCTAACACTAACCCGCGCCCTCACACGCACGCTCCCCCTAAAACGTTGCCGAACCCTCACCTGGACCCTAAACCGTCCCCGTCCCCTAACCCTAACCCTAGCCCGAACCCTAACCCTAACCCTTCCCAGAAGCCTGAACCTCACCGGTCCCCTAATCCTAACCCGTACGCTAACACTAACCCGCGCCCTCACACGCACGCTCCCCCTAAAGCGTTGCCGTACCCTCACCTGGACCCTAAACCGTCCCTGTCCCCTAACCCTAACCCTAGCCCGAACCCTAACGCTAACCCTTCCCCGAAGCCTGACCCTCACCCGTCCCCTAATCCTAACCCGTACGCTATCACTAACCCGCGCCCTCACACGCAGGCTCCCCCTAAAACGTTGCCGTACCCTCACCTGGACCCGAAACCGTCCCCGTCCCCTAACCCTAACCCTAGCCCGAACCCTAACACTAACACTTCCCCGAAGCCTGACCCTCACCCGTCCCCTAATCCTAACCGTACGCTAACACTAACCCGCGCCCTCACACGCACGCTCCCCCTAAAGCGTTGCCGTACCCTCACCTGGACCCTAAACCGTCCCCGTCCCCTAACCCTAAACCTAGCCCGAACCCTAACCCTAACCCTTCCCCGAAGCCTGACCCTCACCCGTCCCCTAATCCTAACCCGTACGCTAACACTAACCCGCGCCCTCACACGCACGCTCCCCCTAAAGCGTTGCCGTACCCTCACCTTGACCCTAAACCGTGCCCGTCCCCTAACCCTAACCCTAGCCCGAACCCTAACCCTAACCCTTCCCCGAAGCCTGACCCTCACCCGTCCCCTAATCCTAACCCGTACGCTAACACTAACCCGTGCCCTCACACGCACGCTCCTACTAAAGCGTTGCCGTACCCTCACCTGGACCCTAAACCGTCCCCGTCCCCTAACCCTAACCCTAGCCCGAACCCTAACCCTAACCCTTCCCCGAAGCCTGACCCTCACCCGTCCCCTAATCCTAAGCCGTACGCTAAAACTAACCCACGCCCTCACACGCACGCTCCCCCTAAAGCGTTGCCGTACCCTCACCTGGACCCTAAACCGTCCCCGTCCCCTAACCCTAACCCTAGCCCAAACCCTAACCCTAACCCTTCCCCGAAGCCTGACCCTACCCGTCCCCTAATCCTAACTCGTACGCTAACACTAACCCGCGCCCTCACACGCACGCTCCCCCTAAAGGGTTGCCGTACCCTCACCTGGACCCTAAACCGACCCCGTCCCCTAACCCTAACCCTAGCCCGAACTTTAACCCTAACCATTCCCCGAAGCCTGACCCTCACCCGTCCCCTAATCCTAACCCGTACGCTAACGCTATCGCGCGCCCTCACACGCACACTCCCCCTAAAGCGTTGCCGTACCCTCACCTGGACCCTAAACCGTCCCCGTCCCCTAACCCTAACCCTAGCCCGAACCCTAACCCTAACCCTTCCCCGAAGCCTGACCCTCACCCGTCCCCTAATCCTAACCCGTTCGCTAACACTAACCCGCGCCCTCACATGCACGCTCCCCCTAAAGCGTTGCCGTACCCTCACCTGGACCCTAAACCTTCCCCATCCCCTAACCCTAACCCTAGCCCGAACCCTAACCCTAACCCTTACCCGAAGCCTGACCCTCACCCGTCCCCTAATCCTAACCCGTACGCTAACACTAACCCGCGCCCTCACACGCACGCTCCCCCTAAAGTGTTGCCGTACCCTCACCTGGACCCTAAACCGTCCCCGTCCCCTAACCCTAACCCTAGCCCGAACCCTAACCCTAACCCTTCCCCGAAGCCTGACCCTCACCCGTCCCCTAATCCTAACCCGTACGCTAACACTAACACGCGCCCTCACACGCAAGCTCCCCCTAAAGCGTTGCCGTACCCTCACCTGGACCCTAAACCGTCCCCGTCCCCTAACCCTAACCCTAGCCCGAACCCTAACCCTAACCCTTCCCCGAAGCCTGACCCTCACCCGTCCCCTAATCCTAACCCGTAAGCTAACACTAACCCGCGCCCTCACACGCACGCTCCCACTAAAACGTTGCCGTACCCTCACCTGACCCTAAACCGTCCCCGTCCCCTAACCCTAACCCTAGCCCGAACCCTAACCCTAACCCTTCCCCGAAGCCTGACCCTCACCCGTCCCCTAATCCTAACCCGTACGCTAACACTAACGCGCGCCCTCACACGCACGCTCCCCCTAAAGCGTTGCCGTACCCTCACCTGGACCCTAAACCGTCCCCGTCCCCTAACCCTAACCCTAGCCCGAACCCTAACCCTAACCCTTCCCCTAAGCCTGACCCTCACCCGTCCCCTAATCCTAAGCCGTACGCTAACACTAACGCGCGCCCTCACACGCACGCTCCCCCTAAAGCGTTGCCGTACCCTCACCTGGACCCTAAACCGTCCCAGTCCCCTAACCCTAACCCTAGCCCGAACCCTAACCCTAACCCTTCCCCGAAGCCTGACCCTCACCCGTCCCCTAATCCTAACCCGTACGCTAACACTAACCCGCGCCCTCACACGCACGCTCCCCCTAAAGCGTTGCCGTACCCTCACCTGGACCCTAAACCGTCCCCATCCCCTAACCCTAACCCTAGCCCGAACCCTAACCCTAACCCTTCCCCGAAGCCTGACCCTCACCCGTCCCCTAATCCTAACCCGTACGCTAACACTAACCCGCGCCCTCACACGCACGCTCCCCCTAAAGCGTTGCTGTACCCTCACCTGGACCCTAAACCGTCCCCGTCCCCTAACCCTAACCCTAGCCCGAACCTTAACCCTAACCCTTCCCCGATGCCTGACCCTCACCCGTCCCCTAATCCTAACCCGTACGCTAACACTAACCCGCGCCCTCACACGCACGCTCCCCCTAAAGCGTTGCCGTACCCTCACCTGGACCCTAAACCGTCCCCGTCCCCTAACCCTAACCCTAGCCCGAACCCTAACCCTAACCCTTCCCCGAAGCCTGACCCTCACCCGTCCCCTAATCCTAACCCGTAGGCTAACACTAACCCGCGCCCTCACACGCACGCTCCCCCTAAAGCGTTGCCGTTCCCTCACCTGGACCCTAAACCGTGCCCGTCCCCTAACCCTAACCCTAGCCCGAACCCTAACCCTAACCCTTCCCCAAAGCCTGACCCTCACCCGTCCCCTAATCCTAACCCGTACGCTAACACTAACCCGTGCCCTCACACGCACGCTCCCCCTAAAGCGTTGCCGTACCCTCACTTGGACCCTAAACCGTCCCCGTCCCCTAACCCTAACCCTAGCCCGAACCTTAACCCTAACCCTTCCCCGATGCCTGACCCTCACCCGTCCCCTAATCCTAACCCGTACGCTAACACTAACCCGCGCCCTCACACGCACGCTCCCCCTAAAGCGTTGCCGTTCCCTCACCTGGACCCTAACCCGTCCCCGTCCCCTAACCCTAACCCTAGCCCAAACCCTAACCCTAACCCTTCCCCGAAGCCTGACCCTACCCGTCCCCTAATCCTAACCCGTACGCTAACACTAACCCGCGCCCTCACACGCACGCTCCCCCTAAAGGGTTGCCGTACCCTCACCGGGACCCTAAACCGACCCCGTCCCCTAACCCTAACCCTAGCCAGAACCCTAACCCTAACCCTTCCCCGAAGCCTGACCCTCACCCGTCCCCTAATCCTAACTCGTACGCTAACACTAACCCGCGCCCTCACACGCACGCTCCCCCTAAAGTGTTGCCGTACCCTCACCTGGACCCTAAACCGTCCCCGTCCCCTAACCCTAACCCTAGCCCGAACCCTCACCCTAACATTTCCCCGAAGCCTGACCCTCACCCGTCCCCTGATCCTAACCCGTACGCTAACACTAACCCGCGCCCTCACACGCACGCTCCCCCTAAAGCGTTGCCGTACCCTCACCTGGACCCGAAATCGTACCCGTCCCCTAACCCTAACCCTAGCCCGAACATTAACCCTAACCCTTCCCCGAAGCCTGACCCTCACCCGTCCCCTATTCCTAACCCGTACGCTAACACTAACCCGCGCCCTCACACGCACGCTCCCCCTAAAGCGTTGCGCTACCCTCACCTGGACCCTAAACCGTCCCCGTCCCCTAACCCTAACCCTAGCCCGAACCCTAACCCTAACCCTTCCCCGAAGCCTGACCCGCACCCGTCCCCTAATCCTAAGCCGTACGCTAACACTAACACGCGCCCTCACACGCACGCTCCCCCTAAAGTGTTGCCGTACCCTCACCTGGACCCTAAACCGTCCCCGTCCCCTAACACTAACCCTAGCCCGAACCCTAACCCTAACTCTTCCCCGAAGCCTGACCCTCACCCGTCCCTTAATCCTAACCCGTACACTAACACTAACCCGCGCCCTCACACGCTCGCTCCCCCTAAAGGGTTGCCGTACACTCACCTGGACCCTAAACCGTCCCCGTCCCCTAACCCTAACCCTAGCCCGAACCCTAACCCTAACCCTTCCCCGAAGCCTGACCCTCACCCGTCCCCTAATCCTAACCCGTACGCTAACACTACCCCGCGCCCTCACACGCACGCTCCCCCTAAAGCGTTTCCGTACCCTCACCTGGAAACTAAACGGTCCCCGTCACCTAACCCTAACCCTAGTCCGAACCCTAACCCTAACCCTTCCCCGAAGCATGACCCTCAACCGTCCCCTAATCCTAACCCGTACGCTAACACTAACCCGCACCGTCACACGCACGCTCCCCCTAAAGCGTTGCCGTACCCTCACCTGGACCCTAAACCGTCCCCGTCCCCGTACCCTAACCCTAAACCTAACCCGAACCCTAACCCTAACCCTTCCCCGAAGCCTGATCCTCACCCGTCCCCTAATCCTAACCCGTACGCTAACACTAACCCGCGCCCTCACACGCACGCTCCCCCTAAAGCGTTGCCGTACCCTCCCTTGGACCCTAAACCGTCCCCGTCCCCTAACCCTAAACCTAGCCCGAACCCTAACCCTAACCCTTCCCCGAAGCCTGACCCTCACACGTCCCCTAATCCTAAGCCGTACGCTAACACTAACCCGAGCCCTCACACGCACGCTCCCCCTAAAGCGTTGCCGTACCCTCACCTGGACCCTGAACCGTCTCCGTCCCCTAACACTAACCCTAGCCCGAACCCTAACCCTAACCCTTCCCCGAAGCCTGACCCTCACCCGTCCCCTAATCCTAAGCCGTACGCTAACACTAACGCGCGCCCTCACACGCACGCTCCCCCTAAAGCGTTGCCCTACCCTCAGCTGGACCCTAAACCGTCCCCGTCCCCTAATCCTAACCCTAGCCCGAACCCTAACCCTAACCCTTCCCCGAAGCCTGACCCTCACCCGTCCCGTAATCCTAACACGTACGCTAACACTAACCTCGCCCTCACACGCACGCTCCCCCTAAAGCGTTGCTGTACTCTTACCTGGACCCTAAACCGTCCCCATCCCCTAACCCTAACCCTAGCCCGAACCCTAACCCTAACCCTTCCCCGAAGCCTGACCCTCAACCGTCCCCTAATCCTAACCCGTACACTAACACTAACCCACGCCCTCACACGCACGCTCCCCCTAAAGCGTTGCTGTACCCTCACCAGGACCCTAAACCGTCCCTGTCCCGTAACCCTAACCCTAGCCCGAACCCTAACCCTAACCCTTCCCCGAAGCCTGACCCTCACCCGTCCCCTAATCCTAATCCGTACGCTAACACTAACCCGCGCCCTCACACGCACGCTCCCCCTAAAGCGTTGCCGTACCCTCACCTGGACCCTAAACCGTCCCCGTCCCTTAACCCTAACCCTAGCCACAACCCTAACCCTAACCCTTCCCCGAAGCCTGACCCTCACCCGTCCCCTAATCCTAACACGTACGCTAACACTAACCCTCGCCCTCACACGCACGCTCCCCCTAAAGCGTTGCTGTACTCTTACCTGCACCCTAAACCGTCCCCATCCCCTAACCCTAACCCTAGCCCGAACCCTAACCCTAACCCTTCCCCGAAGCCTGACCCTCAACCGTCCCCTAATCCTAACCAGTACGCTAACACTACCCCGCGCCCTCACATGCTCGCTCCCCCTAAAGCGTTGCCGTACCCTCACCTGGACCCTAAACCGTCCCCGTCACCTAACCCTAACCCTAGCCCGAACCCTAACCCTAACCCTTCCCCGAAGCATGACCCTCACCCATCCCCTAATCCTAAGCCATACGCTAACACTAACCCGCGCCCTCACACACACGCTCCCCCTAAAGCGTTTCCGTACCCACACCTCGACCCTAAACCGTCCCCGTCCCCTAACCCTAACCCTAGCCCGAACCCTAACCCTAACCCTTCCCCGAAGCCTGACCCTCACCCGTCCCCTAATCCTAACCCGTACGCTAACACTAACCCGCGCCCTCACATGCACGCTCCCCCTAAAGCGTTGCCGTACCCTCACCTGGACCCGAAACCGTCCCCGTCCCCTAACCCTAACCCTAGCCCGAACCCTAACCCTAACCCTTCCCCGAAGCCTGACCCTCACCCGTCCCCTAATCCTAACCCGTACGCTAACACTAACCCGCGCCCTCACACGCACGCTCCCCCTAAAGCGTTGCCGTACCCTCACCTGGACCCTAAACCGTCCCCGTGCCCTAACCCTAACCCTAGCCCGAACCCTAACCCTAACCCTTCCCCGAAGCCTGACCCTCACCCGTCCCCTAATCCTAACCCGTACGCTAACACTAACCCGCGCCCTCACACGCACGCTCCCCCTAAAGCGTTGCCGTACCCTCACCTGGACCCTAAACCGTCCCCGTCCCCTAACCCTAACCCTAGCCCGAACCCTAACCCTAACGCTTCCCCGAAGCCTGACCCTCACCCGTCCCCTAATCCTAACCCGTACGCTAACACTAACCCGCGCCCTCACACGCACGCTCCCCCTAAAGCGTTGCCGTACCCTCACCTGGACCCGAAACCGTCCCCGTCCCTTAACCCTTACCCTAGCCCGAACCCTAACCCTAACCCTTCCCCGAAGCCTGAAACTCACCTGTCCCCTAATCCTAACCCGTACGCTAACACTAACCCGCGCCCTCACACGCACGCTCCCCCTAAAGCGTTGCCGTACCCTCACCTGGACCCTAAACCGTCCCCGGCCCCTAACCCTAACCCTAGCCCGAACCCTAACCCTAACCCTTCCCCGAAGCCTGACCCGCACCCGTCCCCTAATCCTAGCCCGTACGCTAACACTAACCCGCGCCCTCACACGCACGCTCCCCCTAAAGCGTTGCCATACCCTCACCTGGACCCTAAACCGTCCCCGTCCCCTAACCCTAACCCTAGCCCGAACCCTAACCCTAACCCTTCCCCGAAGCCTGACCCTCACCCGTCCCCTAATCCTAACCCGTACGCGAACACTATCCCGCGCCCTCACACGCATGCTCCCCCTAAAGCGTTGCCGTACCCTCACCTGGACCCTAAACCGTCCCCGTCCCCTAACCCTAACCCTAGCCTGAACCCTAACCCTAACCCTTCCCCAAAGCCTGACCCTCACCCGTCCCCTAATCCTAACCCGTACGCTAACACTAACCCGCGCCCTCACACGCACGCTCCCCCTGAAGCTTTGCCGTACCCTCACCTGGACTCTAAACCGTCCCCTTCCCCTAACACTAACCCTAGCCCGAACCCTAACCCTAACCCTTCCCCGAAGCCTGACCCTCACCCGTCCCCAATCCTAACACGTACGCTAACACTAACCCGCGCCCTCACACGCACGCTCCCCCTAAAGCGTTGCCGTACCCTCACCTGGACCCTAAACCATCCCATGTCCCCTAACCCTAACCCTAGCCCGAACCCTAACCCTAACCCTTCCCCGAAGCCTGACCCTCACCCGTCCCCTAATACTAACCCGTACGCTAACACTAACCCGCGCCCTCACACGCACGCTCCCCCTAAAGCGTTGCCGTACCCTCACCTGGACCCTAAACCGTCCCCGTCCCTTAACCCTAACCCTAGCCAGAACCCTAACCCTAACCCTTCCCTGAAGCCTGACCCTCACCCGTCCCCTAATCCTAACACGTACGCTAACACTAACCCTCGCCCTCACACGCACGCTCCCCCTAAAGCGTTGCTGTACTCTTACCTGCACCCTAAACCGTCCCCATCCCCTAACCCTAGCCCGAACCCTAACCCTAACCCTTGCCCAAAGCCTGACCCTCAACCGTCCTCTAATCCTAACCAGTACGCTAACACTACCCCGCGCCCTCACATGCTCGCTCCCCCTAAAGCGTTGCCGTACCCTCACCTGGACCCTAAACCGTCCCCGTCACCTAACCCTAACCCTAGCCCGAACCCTAACCCTAACCCTTCCCTGAAGCCTGACCCTCACCCGTCCCCTAATCCTAACACGTACGCTAACACTAACCCTCGCCCTCACACGCACGCTCCCCCTAAAGCGTTGCTGTACTCTTACATGCACCCTAAACCGTCCAAATCCCCTAACCCTAACCCTAGCCCGAACCCTAACCCTAACACTTCCCCGAAGCCTGACCCTCACCCGTCCCCTAATCCTAACCCGTACGCTAACACTAACCCGCGCCCTCACACGCACGCTCCCCCTAAAGTGTTGCCGTACCCTCACCTGGACCCTAAACCGGCCCCGTCCCCTAACCCTAACCCTAGCCCGAACCCTAACCCTAACCCTTCCCCGAAGCCTGACCCTCACCCGTCCCCTAATCCTAACCCGTACGCTAACACTAACCCGCGCCCTCACACGCACGCTCCCCCTAAAGCGTTGCCGTACCCTCACCTGGACCCTAAACCGTCCCCGTCCCCTAACCCTAACCCTAGCCCGAACCCTAACCCTAACGCTTCCCCGAAGCCTGACCCTCACCCGTCCCCTAATCCTAACCCTTACGCTAACACTAACCCGCGCCCTCACACGCACGCTCCCCCTAAAGCGTTGCCGTACCCTCACCTGGACCCTAAACCGTCCCTGTCCCGTAACCCTAACCCTAGCCCGAACCCTAACCCTAACCCTTCCCCGAAGCCTGACCCTCAACCGTCCCCTAATCCTAACCCCTACGCTAACACTAACCCGCGCCCTCACACGCACGCTCCCCCTAAAGCGTTGCAGTACCCTCACCTAGACCCTAAACCGTCCCCGTCCCCTAACCCTAACCCTAGCCCGAACCCTAACCCTAAACCTTCCCCGAAGCCTGACACTCACCCGTCCCCTAATCCTAACCCGTACGCTAACACTAACCCGCACCCTCACATGCACGCTCCCCCTAAAGCGTTGCCGTACCCTCACCTGGACCCTAAACCGTCCCCGTCCCCTAACCCTAACCCTAGCCCAAACCCTAACCTTAACCCTTCCCCGAAGCCTGACCCTCACCCGTCCCCTAATCCTAACCAGTACGCTAACACTAACCCGCGTCCTCACACGCATGCTCCCCCTAAAGCGTTGCCGTACCCTCACCTGGACCCGAAACCGTCCCCGTTCCTTAACCCTTACCCTAGCACGAACCCTAACCCTAACCCTTCCCCGAAGCCTGACCCTCACCCGTCCCCTAATCCTAACCCGTAAGCTAACACTAACCCGCGCCCTCACATGCACGCTCCCCCTAAAACGTTGCCGTACCCTCACCTGGACCCTAAACCGTCCCCGTCCCCTAACCCTAACCCTAGCCCGAACCCTAACCCTAACCCTTCCCAGAAGCCTGACCCTCACCCGTCCCCTAATCCTAACCCGTACGCTAACACTAACCCGCGCCCTCACACGCACTCTCCCCCTAAAGCGTTGCCGTACCCTCACCTGGACCCTAAACCGTCCCCGTCCCCTAACCCTAACCCTAGCCCGAACCCTAACCCTAACCCTTCCCCGAAGCCTGACCCTCACCCGTCCCCTAATCCTAACCCGTACGCTATCACTAACCCGCGCCCTCACACGCACGCTCCCCCTAAAACGTTGCCGTACCCTCACCTGGACCCGAAACCGTCCCCGTCCCCTAACCCTAACCCTAGCCCGAACCCTAACACTAACCCTTCCCCGAAGCCTGACCCTCACCCGTCCCCTAATCCTAAGCCGTACGCTAACACTAACCCGCGCCCTCACACGCACTCTCCCCCTAAAGCGTTGCTGTACCCTCACCTGGACCCTAAACCGTCCCCGTCCCCTAACCCTAAACCTAGCCCTAACCTTAATCCTAACCCTTCCCCGATGCCTGACCCTCACCCGTCCCCTAATCCTAACCCGTACGCTAACACTAACCCGCGCCCTCACACGCACGCTCCCCCTAAAGCGTTGCCGTACCCTCACCTGGACCCTAAACCGTCCCCGTCCCCTAACCCTAACCCTAGCCCGAACCCTAACCCTAACCCTTCCCCGAAGCCTGACCCTCACCCGTCCCCTAATCCTAACCCGTACGCTAACACTAACCCGCGCCCTCACACGCACGCTCCCCCTAAAGCGTTGCCGTACCCTCACCTGGACCCTAAACCGTCCCCGTCCCCTAACCCTAACCCTAGCCCGAACCCTAACCCTAACCCTTCCCCGAAGCCTGACCCTCACCCGTCCCCTAATCCTAACCCGTACGCTAACACTAACCCGCGCCCTCACACGCACGCTCCCCCTAAAGCGTTGCCGTACCCTCACCTGGACCCTAAACCGTCCCCGTCCCCTAACCCTAACCCAAGCCCGAACCCTAACCCTAGACCTTCCCCGAAGCCTGACCCTCACCCATCCCCTAATCCTAACCCGTACGCTATAACTAACCCGCGCCCTCACACGCACGCTCCCCCTAAAGCGTTGTCGTACCCTCACCTGGACCCTAAACCGTCCCCGTCCCCTAACCCTAACCCTAGCCCGAACCCTAACCCTAACCCTTCCCCGAAGCCTGACCCTCACCCGTCCCCTAATCCTAACCCGTACGCTAACACTAACCCGCGCCCTCACACGCACGCTCCCCCTAATGCGTTGCCGTTCCCTCACCTGGACCCTAAACCGTGCCCGTCCCCTAACCCTAACCCTAGCCCGAACCCTAACCCTAACCCTTCCCCAAAGCCTGACCCTCACCCGTCCCCTAATCCTAACCCGTACGCTAACACTAACCCGCGCCCTCACACGCACGCTCCCCCTAAAGCGTTGCCGTACCCTCACTTGGACCCTAAACCGTCCCCGTCCCCTAACCCTAACCCTAGCCCGAACCTTAACCCTAACCCTTCCCCGATGCCTGACCCTCACCCGTCCCCTAATCCTAACCCGTACGCTAACACTAACCCGCGCCCTCACACGCACGCTCCCCCTAAAGCGTTGCCGTACCCTCACCTGGACCCTAAACCGTCCCCGTCCCCTAACCCTAACCCTAGCCCGAACCCTAACCCTAACCCTTCCACGAAGCCTGACCCTCACCCGTCCCCTAATCCTAACCCGTACGCTAACACTAACCCGCGCCCTCACACGCACGCTCCCCCTAAAGCGTTGCCGTTCCCTCACCTGGACCCTAAACCGTGCCCGTCCCCTAACCCTAACCCTAGCCCGAACCCTAACCCTAACCCTTCCCCAAAGCCTGACCCTCACCCGTCCCCTAATCCTAACCCGTACGTTAACACTAACCCGCGCCCTCACACGCACGCTCCCCCTAAAGCGTTGCCGTACCCTCACTTGGACTCTAAACCGTCCCCGTCCCCTAACCCTAACCCTAGCCCGAACCCTAAGCCTAACACTTCCCCGAAGCCTGACCGTCACCCGTCCCCTAATCCTAACCCGAACGCTAACACTAACCCGCACCCTCACACGCACGCGCCCCCTAAAGCGTTGCCGTACCCTCACCTGGACCCTAAACCGTCCCCATCCCCTAACCCTAACCCTAGCCCGAACCCTAACCCTAACCCTTCCCCGAAGCCTGACCCTCACCCGTCCCCTAATCCTAACCCGTACGCTAACACTAACCCGCGCCCTCACACGCACGCTCCCCCTAAAGCGTTGCCGTACCCTCACCTGGACCCTAAACCGTCCCCGTCCCCTAACCCTAACCCTAGCCCAAACCCTAACCCTAACCCTTCCCCGAAGCCTGACCCTACCCGTCCCCTAATCCTAACCCGTACGCTAACACTAACCCGCGCCCTCACACGCACGCTCCCCCTAAAGGGTTGCCGTACCCTCACCTGGACCCTAAACCGACCCCGTCCCCTAACCCTAACCCTAGCCCGAACTTTAACCCTAACCCTTCCCCGAAGCCTGACCCTCACCCGTCCCCTAATCCTAACCCGTACGCTAACGCTATCGCGCGCCCTCACACGCACACTCCCCCTAAAGCGTTGCCGTACCCTCACCTGGACCCTAAACCGTCCCCGTCCCCTAACCCTAACCCTAGCCCGAACCCTAACCCTAACCCTTCCCCGAAGCCTGACCCTCACCCGTCCCCTAATCCTAACCCGTACGCTAACACTACCCCGCGCCCTCACACGCACGCTCCCCCTAAAGCGTTTCCGTACCCTCACCTGGAAACTAAACGGTCCCCGTCACCTAACCCTAACCCTAGTCCGAACCCTAACCCTAACCCTTCCCCGAAGCATGACCCTCACCCGTCCCCTAATCCTAACCCGTACGCTAACACTAACCCGCACCCTCACACGCACGCTCCCCCTAAAGCGTTGCCGTACCCTCACCTGGACCCTAAACCGTCCCCGTCCCCGTACCCTAACCCTAACCCTAACCCGAACCCTAACCCTAACCCTTCCCCGAAGCCTGATCCTCACCCGTCCCCTAATCCTAACCCGTACGCTAACACTAACCCGCGCCCTCACACGCACGCTCCCCCTAAAGCGTTGCCGTACCCTCCCTTGGACCCTAAACCGTCCCCGTCCCCTAACCCTAAACCTAGCCCGAACCCTAACCCTAACCCTTCCCCGAAGCCTGACCCTCACACGTCCCCTAATCCTAAGCCGTACGCTAACACTAACCCGAGCCCTCACACGCACGCTCCCCCTAAAGCGTTGCCGTACCCTCACCTGGACCCTGAACCGTCTCCGTCCCCTAACACTAACCCTAGCCCGAACCCTAACCCTAACCCTTCCCCGAAGCCTGACCCTCACCCGTCCCCTAATCCTAAGCCGTACGCTAACACTAACGCGCGCCCTCACACGCACGCTCCCCCTAAAGCGTTGCCCTACCCTCAGCTGGACCCTAAACCGTCCCCGTCCCCTAATCCTAACCCTAGCCCGAACCCTAACCCTAACCCTTCCCCGAAGCCTGACCCTCACCCGTCCCGTAATCCTAACATGTACGCTAACACTAACCTCGCCCTCACACGCACGCTCCCCCTAAAGGGTTGCTGTACTCTTACCTGGACCCTAAACCGTCCCCATCCCCTAACCCTAACCCTAGCCCGAACCCTAACCCTAACCCTTCCCCGAAGCCTGACCCTCAACCGTCCCCTAATCCTAACCCGTACGCTAACACTAACCCACGCCCTCACACGCACGCTCCCCCTAAAGCGTTGCTGTACCCTCACCAGGACCCTAAACCGTCCCTGTCCCGTAACCCTAACCCTAGCCCGAACCCTAACCCTAACCCTTCCCCGAAGCCTGACCCTCACCCGTCCCCTAATCCTAATCCGTACGTTAACACTAACCCGCGCCCTCACACGCACGCTCCCCCTAAAGCGTTGCCGTACCCTCACCTGGACCCTAAACCGTCCCCGTCCCTTAACCCTAACCCTAGCCACAACCCTAACCCTAACCCTTCCCCGAAGCCTGACCCTCACCCGTCCCCTAATCCTAACACGTACGCTAACACTAACCCTCGCCCTCACACGCACGCTCCCCCTAAAGCGTTGCTGTACTCTTACCTGCACCCTAAACCGTCCCCATCCCCTAACCCTAACCCTAGCCCGAACCCTAACCCTAACCCTTCCCCGAAGCCTGACCCTCAACCGTCCCCTAATCCTAACCAGTACGCTAACACTACCCCGCGCCCTCACATGCTCGCTCCCCCTAAAGCGTTGCCGTACCCTCACCTGGACCCTAAACCGTCCCCGTCACCTAACCCTAACCCTAGCCCGAACCCTAACCCTAACCCTTCCCCGAAGCATGACCCTCACCCATCCCCTAATCCTAAGCCATACGCTAACACTAACCCGCGCCCTCACACACACGCTCCCCCTAAAGCGTTGCCGTACCCACACCTCGACCCTAAACCGTCCCCGTCCCCTAACCCTAACCCTAGCCCGAACCCTAACCCTAACCCTTCCCCGAAGCCTGACCCTCACCCGTCCCCTAATCCTAACCCGTACGCTAACACTAACCCGCGCCCTCACACGCACGCTCCCCCTAAAGCGTTGCCGTACCCTCACCTGGACCCGAAACCGTCCCCGTCCCCTAACCCTAACCCTAGCCCGAACCCTAACCCTAACCCTTCCCCGAAGCCTGACCCTCACCCGTCCCCTAATCCTAACCCGTACGCTAACACTAACCCGCGCCCTCACACGCACGCTCCCCCTAAAGCGTTGCCGTACCCTCACCTGGACCCTAAACCGTCCCCGTCCCCTAACCCTAACCCTAGCCCGAACCCTAACCCTAACCCTTCCCCGAAGCCTGACCCTCACCCGTCCCCTAATCCTAACCCGTACGCTAACACTAACCCGCGCCCTCACACGCACGCTCCCCCTAAAGCGTTGCCGTACCCTCACCTGGACACTAAACCGTCCCCGTCCCCTAACCCTAACCCTAGCCCGAACCCTAACCCTAACGCTTCCCCGAAGCCTGACCCTCACCCATCCCCTAATCCTAACCCGTACGCTAACACTAACCCGCGCCCTCACACGCACGCTCCCCCTAAAGCGTTGCCGTACCCTCACCTGGACCCGAAACCGTCCCCGTCCCTTAACCCTTACCCTAGCCCGAACCCTAACCCTAACCCTTCCCCGAAGCCTGACCCTCACCCGTCCCCTAATCCTAACCCGTACGCTAACACTAACCCGCGCCCTCACACGCACGCTCCCCCTAAAGCGTTGCCGTACCCTCACCTGGACCCTAAACCGTCCCCGGCCCCTAACCCTAACCCTAGCCCGAACCCTAACCCTAACCCTTCCCCGAAGCCTGACCCTCACCCGTCCCCTAATCCTAGCCCGTACGCTAACACTAACCCGCGCCCTCACACGCACGCTCCCCCTAAAGCGTTGCCATACCCTCAGCTGGACCCTAAACCGTCCCCGTCCCCTAATCCTAACCCTAGCCCGAACCCTAACCCTAACCCTTCCCCGAAGCCTGACCCTCACCCGTCCCGTAATCCTAACATGTACGCTAACACTAACCTCGCCCTCACACGCACGCTCCCCCTAAAGGGTTGCTGTACTCTTACCTGGACCCTAAACCGTCCCCATCCCCTAACCCTAACCCTAGCCCGAACCCTAACCCTAACCCTTCCCCGAAGCCTGACCCTCAACCGTCCCCTAATCCTAACCCGTACGCTAACACTAACCCACGCCCTCACACGCACGCTCCCCCTAAAGCGTTGCTGTACCCTCACCAGGACCCTAAACCGTCCCTGTCCCGTAACCCTAACCCTAGCCCGAACCCTAACCCTAACCCTTCCCCGAAGCCTGACCCTCACCCGTCCCCTAATCCTAATCCGTACGTTAACACTAACCCGCGCCCTCACACGCACGCTCCCCCTAAAGCGTTGCCGTACCCTCACCTGGACCCTAAACCGTCCCCGTCCCTTAACCCTAACCCTAGCCACAACACTAACCCTAACCCTTCCCCGAAGCCTGACCCTCACCCGTCCCCTAATCCTAACACGTACGCTAACACTAACCCTCGCCCTCACACGCACGCTCCCCCTAAAGCGTTGCTGTACTCTTACCTGCACCCTAAACCGTCCCCATCCCCTAACCCTAACCCTAGCCCGAACCCTAACCCTAACCCTTCCCCGAAGCCTGACCCTCAACCGTCCCCTAATCCTAACCAGTACGCTAACACTACCCCGCGCCCTCACATGCTCGCTCCCCCTAAAGCGTTGCCGTACCCTCACCTGGACCCTAAACCGTCCCCGTCACCTAACCCTAACCCTAGCCCGAACCCTAACCCTAACCCTTCCCCGAAGCATGACCCTCACCCATCCCCTAATCCTAAGCCATACGCTAACACTAACCCGCGCCCTCACACACACGCTCCCCCTAAAGCGTTGCCGTACCCACACCTCGACCCTAAACCGTCCCCGTCCCCTAACCCTAACCCTAGCCCGAACCCTAACCCTAACCCTTCCCCGAAGCCTGACCCTCACCCGTCCCCTAATCCTAACCCGTACGCTAACACTAACCCGCGCCCTCACACGCACGCTCCCCCTAAAGCGTTGCCGTACCCTCACCTGGACCCGAAACCGTCCCCGTCCCCTAACCCTAACCCTAGCCCGAACCCTAACCCTAACCCTTCCCCGAAGCCTGACCCTCACCCGTCCCCTAATCCTAACCCGTACGCTAACACTAACCCGCGCCCTCACACGCACGCTCCCCCTAAAGCGTTGCCGTACCCTCACCTGGACCCTAAACCGTCCCCGTCCCCTAACCCTAACCCTAGCCCGAACCCTAACCCTAACCCTTCCCCGAAGCCTGACCCTCACCCGTCCCCTAATCCTAACCCGTACGCTAACACTAACCCGCGCCCTCACACGCACGCTCCCCCTAAAGCGTTGCCGTACCCTCACCTGGACCCTAAACCGTCCCCGTCCCCTAACCCTAACCCTAGCCCGAACCCTAACCCTAACGCTTCCCCGAAGCCTGACCCTCACCCATCCCCTAATCCTAACCCGTACGCTAACACTAACCCGCGCCCTCACACGCACGCTCCCCCTAAAGCGTTGCCGTACCCTCACCTGGACCCGAAACCGTCCCCGTCCCTTAACCCTTACCCTAGCCCGAACCCTAACCCTAACCCTTCCCCGAAGCCTGACCCTCACCCGTCCCCTAATCCTAACCCGTACGCTAACACTAACCCGCGCCCTCACACGCACGCTCCCCCTAAAGCGTTGCCGTACCCTCACCTGGACCCTAAACCGTCCCCGGCCCCTAACCCTAACCCTAGCCCGAACCCTAACCCTAACCCTTCCCCGAAGCCTGACCCTCACCCGTCCCCTAATCCTAGCCCGTACGCTAACACTAACCCGCGCCCTCACACGCACGCTCCCCCTAAAGCGTTGCCATACCCTCACCTGGACCCTAAACCGTCCCCGTCCCCTAACCCTAACCCTAGCCCGAACCCTAACCCTAACCCTTCCCCGAAGCCTGAACCTCACCCGTCCCCTAATCCTAACCCGTACGCGAACACTATCCCGCGCCCTCACACGCATGCTCCCCCTAAAGCGTTGCCGTACCCTCACCTGGACCCTAAACCGTCCCCGTCCCCTAACCCTAACCCTAGCCCGAACCCTAACCCTAACCCTTCCCCAAAGCCTGACCCTCACCCGTCCCCTAATCCTAACCCGTACGCTAACACTAACCCGCGCCCTCACACGCACGCTCCCCCTGAAGCTTTGCCGTACCCTCACCTGGACTCTAAACCGTCCCCTTCCCCTAACACTAACCCTAGCCCGAACCCTAACCCTAACCCTTCCCCGAAGCCTGACCCTCACCCGTCCCCAATCCTAACACGTACGCTAACACTAACCCGCGCCCTCACATGCACGCTCCCCCTAAAGCGTTGCCGTACCCTCACCTGGACCCTAAACCATCCCGTGTCCCCTAACCCTAACCCTAGCCCGAACCCTAACCCTAACCCTTCCCCGAAGCCTGACCCTCACCCGTCCCCTAATACTAACCCGTACGCTAACACTAACCCGCGCCCTCACACGCACGCTCCCCCTAAAGCGTTGCCGTACCCTCACCTGGACCCTAAACCGTCCCCGTCCCTTAACCCTAACCCTAGCCAGAACCCTAACCCTAACCCTTCCCTGAAGCCTGACCCTCACCCGTCCCCTAATCCTAACACGTACGCTAACACTAACCCGCGCCCTCACACGCACGCTCCCCCTAAAGCGTTGCTGTACTCTTACCTGCACCCTAAACCGTCCCCATCCCCTAACCCTAACCCTAGCCCGAACCCTAACCCTAACCCTTCCCCAAAGCCTGACCCTCAACCGTCCTCTAATCCTAACCAGTACGCTAACACTACCCCGCGCCCTCACATGCTCGCTCCCCCTAAAGCGTTGCCGTACCCTCACCTGGACCCTAAACCGTCCCCGTCCCCTAACCCTAACCCTAGCCCGAACCCTAACCCTAACGCTTCCCCGAAGCCTGACCCTCACCCGTCCCCTAATCCTAACCCGTACGCTAACACTAACCCGCGCCCTCACACGCACGCTCCCCCTAAAGCGTTGCCGTACCCTCACCTGGACCCGAAACCGTCCCCGTCCCTTAACCCTTACCCTAGCCCGAACCCTAACCCTAACCCTTCCCCGAAGCCTGACCCTCACCCGTCCCCTAATCCTAACCCGTACGCTAACACTAACCCACGCCCTCACACGCACGCTCCCCCTAAAGCGTTGCCGTACCCTCACCTGGACCCTAAACCGTCCCCGGCCCCTAACCCTAACCCTAGCCCGAACCCTAACCCTAACCCTTCCCCGAAGCCTGACCCTCACCCGTCCCCTAATCCTAGCCCGTACGCTAACACTAACTCGCGACCTCACACGCACGCTCCCCCTAAAGCGTTGCCATACCCTCACCTGGACCCTAAACCGTCCCCGTCCCCTAACCCTAACCCTAGCCCGAACCCTAACCCTAACCCTTCCCCGAAGCCTGAACCTCACCCGTCCCCTAATCCTAACCCGTACGCGAACACTATCCCGCGCCCTCACATGCATGCTCCCCCTAAAGCGTTGCCGTACCCTCACCTGGACCCTAAACCGTCCCCGTCCCCTAACCCTAACCCTAGCCCGAACCCTAACCCTAACCCTTCCCCAAAGCCTGACCCTCACCCGTCCCATAATCCTAACCCGTACGCTAACACTAACCCGCGCCCTCACACGCACGCTCCCCCTGAAGCTTTGCCGTACCCTCACCTGGACTCTAAACCGTCCCCTTCCCCTAACACTAACCCTAGCCCGAACCCTAACCCTAACCCTTCCCCGAAGCCTGACCCTCACCCGTCCCCAATCCTAACACGTACGCTAACACTAACCCGCGCCCTCACACGCACGCTCCCCCTAAAGCGTTGCCGTACCCTCACCTGGACCCTAAACCATCCCATGTCCCCTAACCCTAACCCTAGCCCGAACCCTAACCCTAACCCTTCCCCGAAACCTGACCCTCACCCGTCCCCTAATACTAACCCGTACGCTAACACTAACCCGCGCCCTCACACGCACGCTCCCCCTAAAGCGTTGCCGTACCCTCACCTGGACCCTAAACCGTCCCCGTCCCTTAACCCTAACCCTAGCCAGAACCCTAACCCTAACCCTTCCCTGAAGCCTGACCCTCACCCGTCCCCTAATCCTAACACGTACGCTAACACTAACCCTCGCCCTCACACGCACGCTCCCTAAAGCGTTGCTGTACTCTTACCTGCACCCTAAACCGTCCCCATCCCCTAACCCTAACCCTAGCCCGAACCCTAACCCTAACCCTTCCCCAAAGCCTGACCCTCAACCGTCCTCTAATCCTAACCAGTACGCTAACACTACCCCGCGCCCTCACATGCTCGCTCCCCCTAAAGCGTTGCCGTACCCTCACCTGGACCCTAAACCGTCCCCGTCACCTAACCCTAACCCTAGCCCGAACCCTAACCCTAACCCTTCCCTGAAGCCTGACCCTCACCCGTCCCCTAATCCTAACACGTACGCTAACACTAACCCTCGCCCTCACACGCACGCTCCCCCTAAAGCGTTGCTGTACTCTTACATGCACCCTAAACCGTCCCCATCCCCTAACCCTAACCCTAGCCCGAACCCTAACCCTAACCCTTCCCCGAAGCCTGACCCTCACCCGTCCCCTAATCCTAACCCGTACGCTAACACTAACCCGCGCCCTCACACGCACGCTCCCCCTAAAGCGTTGCCGTACCCTCACCTGGACCCTAAACCGTCCCCGTCCCCTAACCCTAACCCTAGCCCGAACCCTAACCCTAACCCTTCCCCGAAGCCTGACCCTCACCCGTCCCCTAATCCTAACCCGTACGCTAACACTAACCCGCGCCCTCACACGCACGCTCCCCCTAAAGCGTTGCCGTACCCTCACCTGGAACCTAAACCGTCCCCGTCCCCTAACCCTAACCCTAGCCCGAACCCTAACCCTAACGCTTCCCCGAAGCCTGACCCTCACCCGTCCCCTAATCCTAACCCGTACGCTAACACTAACCCGCGCCCTCACACGCACGCTCCCCCTAAAGCGTTGCCGTACCCTCACCTGGACCCTAAACCGTCCCTGTCCCGTAACCCTAACCCTAGCCCGAACCCTAACCCTAACCCTTCCCCGAAGCCTGACCCTCAACCGTCCCCTAATCCTAACCCCTACGCTAACACTAACCCGCGCCCTCACACGCACGCTCCCCCTAAAGCGTTGCAGTACCCTCACCTAGACCCTAAACCGTCCCCGTCCCCTAACCCTAACCCTAGCCCGAACCCTAACCCTAAACCTTCCCCGAAGCCTGACACTCACCCGTCCCCTAATCCTAACCCGTACGCTAACACTAACCCGCACCCTCACATGCACGCTCCCCCTAAAGCGTTGCCGTACCCTCACCTGGACCCTAAACCGTCCCCGTCCCCTAACCCTAACCCTAGCCCGAACCCTAACCCTAATCCTTCCCCGAAGCCTGACCCTCACCCGTCCCCTAATCCTAACCCGGACGCTAACACTAACCAGCGCCCTCACACGCACGCTACCCCTAAAGCGTTGCCGTACCCTCACCTGGACCCTAAACCGTCCCCGTCCCCTAACCCTAACCCTAGCCCGAACCCTAACCCTAACTCTTCCCCGAAGCCTGACCCTCACACGTCCCCTAATCCTAACCCGTACGCTAACACTAACCCGCGCCCTCACACGCACGCTCCCCCTAAAGCGTTGCCGTACCCTCACCTGGACCCTAAATCGTCCCCGTCCCCTAACCCTAACTCTAGCCCGAACCCTAACCCTAACCCTTCCCCGAAACCTGACCCTCACCCGTCCCCTAATCCTAACCCGTACGCTAACACTAACCCGCGCCCTCACACGCACGCTCCACCTAAAGCATTGCCGTACCCTCACCTGGACCCTAAACCGTCCCCGTCCCCTAAGCCTAACCCTAGCCCGAACACTAACCCTAACCGTTCCCCGAAGCCTGACCCTCACCCGTCCCCTAATCCTAACACGTACGCTAACACTAACCCGCGCCCTCACACGCACGCTCCCCCTAAAGCGTTGCCGTACCCTCACCTGGACCCTAAACCTTCCCCGTCCCCTAACCCTAACCCTAGCCCGAACCCTAACCCTAACCCTTCCCCGAAGCCTGACCCTCACCCGTCCCCTAATCCTAAGCCGTACGCTAACACTAACCCACGCCCTCACACGCACGCTCCCCCTAAAGCGTTGCCGTACCCTCACCTGGACCCTAAACCGTCCCCGTCCCCTAACCCTAACCCTAGCCCGAACCCTAACCCTAACCCTTCCCCGAAGCCTGACCCTCACCCGTCCCCTAATCCTAACTCGTAGGCTAACACTAACCCACGCCCTCACACGCACGCTCCCCCTAAAGCGTTGCCGTACCCTCACCTGGACCCTAAACCGTCCCCGTCCCCTAACCCTAACCCTAGCCCGAACCCTAACCCTAACCCTTCCCCGAAGCCTGACCCTCACCCGTCCCCTAATCCTAACCCGTACGCTAACACTAACCCGCGCCCTCACACGCACGCTCCCCCTAAAGCGTTGCCGTACCCTCACCTGGACCCGAAACCGTCCCCGTCCCCTAACCCTAACCCTAGCCCGAACCCTAACCCTAACCCTTCCCCGAAGCCTGACCCTCACCCATCCCCTAATCCTAACCCGTACGCTAACACTAACCCGCGCCCTCACACGCACGCGCCTACTAAAGCGTTGCCGTACCCTCACCTGGACCCTAAACCGTCCCCGTCCCCTAACCCTAACCCTAGCCCGAACCCTAACCCTAACCCTTCCCCGAAGCCTGACCCTCACCCGTCCCCTAATCCTAACCCGTACGCTAACACTAACCCGCGCCCTCACACGCACGCTCCCCCTAAAGCGTTGCCGTAACCTCACCTGGACCCTAAACCGTCCCCGTCCCCTAACCCTAACCCTAGCCCGAACCCTAACCCTAACCCTTCCCCGAAGCCTGACCCTCACCCGTCCCCTAATCCTAACCCGTACGCTAACACTAACCCGCGCCCTCACACGCACGCTCCCCCTAAAGCGTTGCCGTACCCTCACCTGGACCCTAAACCGTCCCCGTCCCCTAACCCTAACCCTAGCCCGAACCCTAACCCTAACCCTTCCCCGAAGCCTGACCCTCACCCGTCCCCTAATCCTAACCCGTACGCTAACACTAACCCGCGCCCTCACACGCACGCTCCCCCTAAAGCGTTGCCGTACCCTCACCTGGACCCTAAACCGTCCCCGTCCCCTAACCCTAACCCTAGCCCGAACCCTAACCCTAACCCTTCCCCGAAGCCTGACCCTCACCCGTCCCCTAATCCTAACCCGTACGCTAACACTAACACGCGCCCTCACACGCACGCTCCCCCTAAAGCGTTGCCGTACCCTCACCTGGACCCTAAACCGTCCCCGTCCCCTAACCCTAACCCTAGCCCGAACCCTAACCCTAACCCTAACCCTTCCCCGAAGCCTGAACCTCACACGTCCCCTAATCCTAACCCGTACGCTAACACTAACCCGCGCCCTCACACACACGCTCCCCCTAAAGCGTTGCCGTACCCTCACCTGGACCCTAAACCGTCCCCGTCCCCTAACCCTAACCCTAGCCCGAACCCTAACCCTAACCCTTCCCCGAAGCCTGACCCTCACCCGTCCCCTAATCCTAACCCGTACGCTAACACTAACCCGCGCCCTCACACGCACGCTCCCCCTAAAGCGTTGCCGTACCCTCACCTGGACCCTAAACCGTCCCCGTCCCCTAACCCTAACCCTAGCCCGAACCCTAACCCTAACCCTTCCCCGAAGCCTGACCATCACCCGTCCCCTAATCCTAACCCGTACGCTAACACTAACCCGCGCCCTCACACGCACGCTCCCCCTAAAGCGTTGCCGTACCCTCACCTGGACCCTAAACCGTCCCCGTCCCCTAACCCTAACCCTAGCCCGAACCCTAACCCTAACCCTTCCCCAAAGCCTGACCCTCAACCGTCCCCTAATCCTAACCCGTACGCTAACACTAACCCGCGCCCTCACACGCACGCTCCCCCTAAAGCGTTGCCGTACCATCACCTGGACCCGAAACTGTCCCCGTCCCCTAACCCTAACCCTAGCCCGAACCCTAACCCTAACCCTTCCCCGAAGCCTGACCCTCACCCGTCCCCTAATCCTAACCCGTACGCTAACACTAACCCGCGCCCTCACACGCACGGTCCCCCTAAAGCGTTGCCGTACCCTCACCTGGACCCTAAACCATCCCCGTCCCCTAACCCTAACCCTAGCCCGAACCCTAACCCTAACCCTTCCCCGAAGCCTGACACTCACCCGATCCCTAATCCTAACCCGTACGCTAACACTAACCCGCGCCCTCACACGCACGCTCCCCCTAAAGCGTTGTCGTACCCTCACCTGGACCCTAAACCGTCCCCGTCCCCTAAACCTAACCCTAGCCCGAACCCTAACCCTAACCCTTCCCCGAAGCCTGACCCTCACCCGTACCCTAATCCTAACCCGTACGCTAACAATAACCCGCGCCCTCACACGCACGCTCCCCCTAAAGCGTTGCCGTACCCTCACCTGGACCCGAAACCGTCCCCGTCCCTTAACCCTTACCCTAGCCCGAACCCTAACCCTAACCCTTCCCCGAAGCCTGACCCTCACCCGTCCCCTAATCCTAACCCGTACGCTAACACTAACACGCGCCCTCACACGCACGCTCCCCCTAAAGCGTTGCCGTACCCTCACCTGGACCCTAAACCGTCCCCGTCCCCTAACCCTAACCCTAGCCCGAACCCTAACCCTAACCCTTCCCCGAAGCCTGACCCTCACCCGTCCCCTAATCCTAACCCGTACGCTATCATTAACCCGCGCCCTCACACGCACGCTCCCCCTGAAACGTTGCCGTACCCTCACCTGGACCCGAAACCGTCCCCGTCCCCTAACCCTAACCCTAGCCCGAACCCTAACCCTAACCCTTCCCCGAAGCCTGACCCTCACCCGTCCCCTAATCCTAACCGTACGCTAACACTAACCCACGCCCTCACACGCACGCTCCCCCTAAAGCGTTGCCGTACCCTCACCTGGACCCTAAACCGTCCCCGTCCCCTAACCCTAACCCTAGCCCGAACCCTAACCCTAACGCTTCCCCGAAGCCTGACCCTCACCCGTCCCATAATCCTAAGCCGTACGCTAACACTAACCCGCGCCCTCACACGCACGCTCCCCCTAAAGCGTTGCCGTACCCTCACCTGGACTCTAAACCGTCTCAGTCCCCTAACCCTAGCCCGAACCCTAACCCTAACCCTTCCCCGAAGCCTGACCCTCACCCGTCCCCTAATCCTAACCCGTACGCTAACACTAACCCGCGCCCTCACACGCACGCTCCCCCTAAAGCGTTGCCGTACCCTCACCTGGACCCTAAACCATCCCCGTCCCCTAACCCTAACCCTAGCCCGAACCCTAACCCTAACCCTTCCCCGAAGCCTGACCCTCACCCGTCCCCTAATCCTAACCCGTACGCTAACACTAACCCACGCCCTCACATGCACGCTCCCCGTAAAGCGTTGCCGTACCCTCAGCTGGACCCGAAACCGTCCCCGTCCCCTAACCCTAACCCTAGCCCGAACCCTAACCCTAACCCTTCCCCGAAGCCTGACCCTCACCCGTCCCCTAATCCTAACCCGTACGCTAACACTAACCCGCGCCCTCACACGCACGCTCCCCCTAAAGCGTTGCCGTACCCTCACCTGGACCCTGAACCGTCCCCGTCCCCTAACCCTCACCCTAGCCCGAACCCTAACCCTAACCCTTCCCCGAAGCCTGACCCTCACCCGTCCCCTAATCCTAAGCCGTACGCTAACACTAACCCGCGCCCTCACACGCACGCTCCCCCTAAAGCGTTGCCGTACCCTCACCTGAACCCTAAACCGTAACCGTCCCCTAACCCTAACCCTAGCCCGAACCCTAACCCTAACCCTTCCCCGAAGCCTCACCCTCACACGTCCCCTAATCCTAACCCGTACTCTAACACTAGCCCGCGCCCTCACACGCACGCTCCCCCTAAAGCGTTGCCGTACCCTCACCTGGACCCGAAACCGTCCCCGTCCCCTAACCCTAACCCTAGCCCGAACCCTAACCCTAACCCTTTCCCGAAGCCTGACCCTCACCCGTCCCCTAATCCTAACCCGTACGCTAACACTAACCCGCGCCCTCACACGCATGCTCCCCCTAAAGCGTTGCCGTACCCTCACCTGGACCCTAAACCGTCCCCGTCCCCTAACCCTAACCCTAGCCCGAACCCTAACCCTAACCCTTCCCCGAAGCCTGACCCTCACCCGTCCCCTAATCCTAACCCGTACGCTAACACTAACCCGTGCCCTCACACGCACGCTCCCCCTAAAGCGTTGCCGTACCCTCACCTGGACCCTAAACCTTCCCCGTCCCCTAACCCTAACCCTAGCCCGAACCCTAACCCTAACCCTTCCCCGAAGCCTGACCCTCACCCGTCCCCTAATCCTAAGCCGTACGCTAACACTAACCCGCGCCCTCACACGCACGCTCCCCCTAAAGCGTTGCCGTATCCTCACCTGAACCCTAAACCGTCCCCGTCCCCTAACCCTATCCCTAGCCCGAACCCTAACACTAACCCTTCCCCGAAGCCTGACCCTCACCCGTCCCCTAATCCTAACCCGTATGCTAACACTAACCCGCGCCCTCACACGCACGCTCCCCCTAAAGCGTTGCCGTACCCTCACCTGGACCCTAAACCGTCCCCGTCCCCTAACCCTAACCCTAGCCCGAACCCTAACCCTAACGCTTCCCCGAAGCCTGACACTCACCCGTCCCCTAATCCTAACCCGTACGCTAACACTAACCCGCGCCCTCACACGCACGCTCCGCCTAAAACGTTGCCGTACCCTCACCTGGACCCTAAACCGTCCCCATCCCCTAACCCTAACCCTAGACCCAACACTAACCCTAACCCTTCCCCGAAGCCTGACCCTCACCCGTCCCCTAATCCTAACCCGTACGCTAACACTAACCCGCGCCCTCACACGCACGCTCCCCCTAAAGCGTTGCCGTACCCTCACCTGGACCCTGAACCGTCCCCGTCCCCTAACCCTAACCCTAGCCCGAACCCTAACCCTAACCCATCCCCGAAGCCTGACCCTCACCCGTCCCATAATCCTAACCCGTACGCTAACACTAACCCGCGCCCTCACACGCACGCTCCCCCTAAAGCGTTGCCGTACCCTCACCTGGACCCTAACCGTCCCCGTCCCCTAAACCTAACCCTAGCCCGAACCCTAACCCTAACCCTTCCCCGAAGCCTGACCCTCACCCGTACCCTAATCCTAACCCGTACGCTAACACTAACCCGCACCCTCACACGCACGCTCCCCCTAAAGCGTTGCCGTACCCTCACCTGGACCCGAAACCGTCCCCGTCCCTTAACCCTTACCCTAGCCCGAACCCTAACCCTAAACCTTCCCCGAAGCCTGACCCTCACCCGTCCCCTAATCCTAACCCGTACGCTAACACTAACCCGCGCCCTCACACGCACGCTCCCCCTAAAGCGTTGCCGTACCCTCACCTGGACCCTAAACCGTCCCCGTCCCCTAACCCTAACCCTAGCCCGAACTCTAACCCTAACCCTTCCCCGAAGCCTGACCCTCACCCGTCCCCTAATCCTAACCCGTACGCTAACACTAACCCGCGCCCTCACACGCACGCTCCCCCTAAAGCGTTGCCGTACCCTCACCTGGACCCTAAACCGTCCCCGTCCCCTAACCCTAACCCTAGCCCGAACCCTAACCCTAACCCTTCCCCGAAGCCTGACCCTCACCCGTCCCCTAATCCTAACCCGTACGCTAACACTAACCCGCGCCCTCACACGCACGCTCCCCCTAAAGCGTTGCCGTACCCTCACCTGGACCCTAAACCGTCCCCGTCCCCTAACCCTAACCCTAGCCCGAACCCTAACCCTAAACCTTCCCCGAAGCCTGACCCTCACCCGTCCCCTAATCCTAACCCTTACGCTAACACTAACCCGCGCCCTCACACGCACGCTCCCCCTAAAGCGTTGCCGTACCCTCACCTGGACCCTAAACCGTCCCCGTCCCCTAACCCTAACCCTAGCCCGAACCCTAACCCTAACCCTTCCCCGAAGCCTGACCCTCACCCGTCCCCTAATCCTAACCCGTACGCTAACACTAACCCGCGCCCTCACACGCACGCTCCCCCTAAAGCGTTGCCGTACCCTCACCTGGACCCTAAACCGTCCCCGTCCCCTAACCCTAACCCTAGCCCGAACCCTAACCCTAACCCTTCCCCTAAGCCTGACCCTCACCCGTCCCCTAATCCTAACCCGTACGCTAACACTAACCCGCGCCCTCACACGCACGCTCCCCCTAAAGCGTTGCCGTACCCTCACCTGGACCCGAAACCGTCCCCGTCCCCTAACCCTAACCCTAGCCCGAACCCTAACCCTAACCCTTCCCCGAAGCCTGACCCTCACCCGTCCCCTAATCCTAACCCGTACGCTAACACTAACCCGCGCCCTCACACGCACGCTCCCCCTAAAGCGTTGCCGTACCCTCACCTGGACCCTAAACCGTCTCCGTCCCCTAACCCTAACCCTAGCCCGAACCCTAACCCTAACCCTTCCCTGAAGCCTGACCCTCACCCGTCCCCTAATCCTAACCCGTACGCTAACACTAACCCGCGCCCTCACACGCACGCTCCCCCTAAAGCGTTGCCGTACCCTCACCTGGACCCTAAACCGTCCCCGTCCCCTAACCCTAACCCTAGCCCGAACCCTAACCCTAACCCTTCCCCGAAGCCTGACCCTCACCCGTCCCCTAATCCTAACCCGTACGTTAACACTAACCCGCGCCCTCACACGCACGCTCCCCCTAAAGCGTTGCCGTACCCTCACCTGGACCCTAAACCGTCCCCGTCCCCTAACCCTAACCCTAGCCCGAACCCTAACCCTAACCCTTCCCCGAAGCCTGACCCTCACCCGTCCCCTAATCCTAACCCGTACGCTAACACTAACCCGCGCCCTCACACGCACGCTCCCCCTAAAGCGTTGCCGTACCCTCACCTGGACCCTAAACCGTCCCCGTCCCCTAACCCTAACCCTAGCCCGAACCCTAACCCTAACCCTTCCCCGAAGCCTGACCCTCACCCGTCCCCTAATCCTAACCCGTACGCTAACACTAACCCGCGCCCTCACACGCACGCTCCCCCTAAAGCGTTGCCGTACCCTCACCTGGACCCTAAACCGTCCCCGTCCCCTAACCCTAACCCTAGCCCGAACCCTAACCCTAACCCTTCCCCGAAGCCTGACCCTCACCCGTCCCCTAATCCTAACCCGTACGCTAACACTAACCCGTGCCCTCACACGCACGCTCCCCCTAAAGCGTTGCCGTACCCTCACCTGGACCCTAAACCTTCCCCGTCCCCTAACCCTAACCCTAGCCCGAACCCTAACCCTAACCCTTCCCCGAAGCCTGACCCTCACCCGTCCCCTAATCCTAAGCCGTACGCTAACACTAACCCGCGCCCTCACACGCACGCTCCCCCTAAAGCGTTGCCGTATCCTCACCTGAACCCTAAACCGTCCCCGTCCCCTAACCCTATCCCTAGCCCGAACCCTAACCCTAACCCTTCCCCGAAGCCTGACCCTCACCCGTCCCCTAATCCTAACCCGTATGCTAACACTAACCCGCGCCCTCACACGCACGCTCCCCCTAAAGCGTTGCCGTACCCTCACCTGGACCCTAAACCGTCCCCGTCCCCTAACCCTAACCCTAGCCCGAACCCTAACCCTAACGCTTCCCCGAAGCCTGACCCTCACCCGTCCCCTAATCCTAACCCGTACGCTAACACTAACCCGCGCCCTCACACGCACGCTCCGCCTAAAACGTTGCCGTACCCTCACCTGGACCCTAAACCGTCCCCATCCCCTAACCCTAACCCTAGACCCAACACTAACCCTAACCCTTCCCCGAAGCCTGACCCTCACCCGTCCCCTAATCCTAACCCGTACGCTAACACTAACCCGCGCCCTCACACGCACGCTCCCCCTAAAGCGTTGCCGTACCCTCACCTGGACCCTGAACCGTCCCCGTCCCCTAACCCTAACCCTAGCCCGAACCCTAACCCTAACCCATCCCCGAAGCCTGACCCTCACCCGTCCCATAATCCTAACCCGTACGCTAACACTAACCCGCGCCCTCACACGCACGCTCCCCCTAAAGCGTTGCCGTACCCTCACCTGGACCCTAAACCGTCCCCGTCCCCTAAACCTAACCCTAGCCCGAACCCTAACCCTAACACTTCCCCGAAGCCTGACCCTCACCCGTACCCTAATCCTAACCCGTACGCTAACACTAACCCGCACCCTCACACGCACGCTCCCCCTAAAGCGTTGCCGTACCCTCACCTGGACCCGAAACCGTCCCCGTCCCTTAACCCTTACCCTAGCCCGAACCCTAACCCTAAACCTTCCCCGAAGCCTGACCCTCACCCGTCCCCTAATCCTAACCCGTACGCTAACACTAACCCGCGCCCTCACACGCACGCTCCCCCTAAAGCGTTGCCGTACCCTCACCTGGACCCTAAACCGTCCCCGTCCCCTAACCCTAACCCTAGCCCGAACCCTAACCCTAACCCTTCCCCGAAGCCTGACCCTCACCCGTCCCCTAATCCTAACCCGTACGCTAACACTAACCCGCGCCCTCACACGCACGCTCCCCCTAAAGCGTTGCCGTACCCTCACCTGGACCCTAAACCGTCCCCGTCCCCTAACCCTAACCCTAGCCCGAACCCTAACCCTAACCCTTCCCCGAAGCCTGACCCTCACCCGTCCCCTAATCCTAACCCGTACGCTAACACTAACCCGCGCCCTCACACGCACGCTCCCCCTAAAGCGTTGCCGTACCCTCACCTGGACCCTAAACCGTCCCCGTCCCCTAACCCTAACCCTAGCCCGAACCCTAACCCTAAACCTTCCCCGAAGCCTGACCCTCACCCGTCCCCTAATCCTAACCCGTACGCTAACACTAACCCGCGCCCTCACACGCACGCTCCCCCTAAAGCGTTGCCGTACCCTCACCTGGACCCTAAACCGTCCCCGTCCCCTAACCCTAACCCTAGCCCGAACCCTAACCCTAACCCTTCCCCGAAGCCTGACCCTCACCCGTCCCCTAATCCTAACCCGTACGCTAACACTAACCCGCGCCCTCACACGCACGCTCCCCCTAAAGCGTTGCCGTACCCTCACCTGGACCCTAAACCGTCCCCGTCCCCTAACCCTAACCCTAGCCCGAACCCTAACCCTAACCCTTCCCCTAAGCCTGACCCTCACCCGTCCCCTAATCCTAACCCGTACGCTAACACTAACCCGCGCCCTCACACGCACGCTCCCCCTAAAGCGTTGCCGTACCCTCACCTGGACCCGAAACCGTCCCCGTCCCCTAACCCTAACCCTAGCCCGAACCCTAACCCTAACCCTTCCCCGAAGCCTGACCCTCACCCGTCCCCTAATCCTAACCCGTACGCTAACACTAACCCGCGCCCTCACACGCACGCTCCCCCTAAAGCGTTGCCGTATCCTCACCTGGACCCTAAACCGTCCCCGTCCCCTAACCCTAACCCTAGCCCGAACCCTAACCCTAACCCTTCCCCGAAGCCTGACCCTCACCCGTCCCCTAATCCTAACCCGTACGCTAACACTAACCCGCGCCCTCACACGCACGCTCCCCCTAAAGCGTTGCCGTACCCTCACCTGGACCCTAAACCGTCCCCGTCCCCTAACCCTAACCCTAGCCCGAACCCTAACCCTAACCCTTCCCCGAAGCCTGACCCTCACCCGTCCCCTAATCCTAACCCGTACGCTAACACTAACCCGCGCCCTCACACGCACGCTACCCCTAAAGCGTTGCCGTACCCTCACCTGGACCCTAAACCGTCCCCGTCCCCTAACCCTAACCCTAGCCCGAACCCTAACCCTAACCCTTCCCCGAAGCCTGACCCTCACCCGTCCCCTAATCCTAACCCGTACGCTAACACTAACCCGCGCCCTCACACGCACGCTCCCCCTAAAGCGTTGCCGTACTCTCACCTGGACCTGAAACCGTCCCCGTCCCCTAACCCTAACCCTAGCCCGAACCCTAACCCTAACACTTCCCCGAAGCCTGACCCTCACCCGTCCCCTAATCCTAACCCGTACGCTAACACTAACCCGCGCCCTCACACGCTCACTCCCCCTAAAGGGTTGCCGTACCCTCACCTGGACCCTGAACCGTCCCCGTCCCCTAACCCTAACCCTAGCCCGAACCCTAACCCTAACCCTTCCCCGAAGCCTGACCCTCACCCGTCCCCTAATCCTAACCCGTACACTAACACTAACACGCGCTCTCACACGTACGCTCCCCCTAAAGCGTTGCCGTACCCTCACCTGGACCCTAAACCGTCCCCGTCCCCTAACCCTAACCCTAGCCCGAACCCTAAACCTAACCCTTCCCCGAAGCCTGACCCTCACCCGTCCCCTAATCCTAACCCGTACGCTAACACTAACCCGCGTCCTCACACGCACGCTCCCCCTAAAGCGTTGCCGTACCCTCACCTGGACCCTAAACCTTCCCCGTCCCCTAACCCTAACCCTAGCCCGAACCCTAACCCTAACCCTTCCCCGAAGCCTGACACTCACCCGTCCCCTAATCCTAACCCGTACGCTAACACTAACCCGCGCCCTCACACGCACGCTCCCCCTAAAGCGTTGCCGTACCCTCACCTGGACCCTAAACCGTCCCCGTCCCCTAACCCTAACCCTAGCCCGAACCCTAACCCTAACCCTTCCACGAAGCCTGACCCTCACCCGTCCCCTAATCCTAACCCGTACGCTAACACTAACACGCGCCCTCACACGCACGCTCCCCCTAAAGCGTTGCCGTACCCTCACCTGGACCCTAAACCGTCCCCGTCCCCTAACCCTAACCCTAGCCCGAACCCTAACACTAACCCTAACCCTTCCCCGAAGCCTGAACCTCACACGTCCCCTAATCCTAACCCGTACGCTAACACTAACCCGCGCCCTCACACACACGCTCCCCCAAAGCGTTGCCGTACCCTCACCTGGACCCTAAACCGTCCCCGTCCCCTAACCCTAACCCTAGCCCGAACCCTAACCCTAACCCTTCCCCGAAGCCTGACCCTCACCCGTCCCCTAATCCTAAGCCGTACGCTAACACTAACCCGCGCCCTCACACGCACGCTCCCCCTAAAGCGTTGCCGTACCCTCACCTGGACCCTAAACCGTCCCCGTCCCCTAACCCTAACCCTAGCCCGAACCCTAACCCTAACCCTTCCCCGAAGCCTGACCATCACCCGTCCCCTAATCCTAACCCGTACGCTAACACTAACCCGCGCCCTCACACGCACGCTCCCCCTAAAGCGTTGCCGTACCCTCACCTGGACCCTAAACCGTCCCCGTCCCCTAACCCTAACCCTAGCCCGAACCCTAACCCTAACACTTCCCCAAAGCCTGACCCTCACCCGTCCCCTAATCCTAACCCGTACGCTAACACTAACCCGCGCCCTCACACGCACGCTCCCCCTAAAGCGTTGCCGTACCCTCACCTGGACCCTAAACCGTCCCCGTCCCCTAACCCTAACCCTAGCCCGAACCCTAACCCTAACCCTTCCCCGAAGCCTGACCCTCACCCGTCCCCTAATCCTAACCCGTACGCTAACACTAACCCGCGCCCTCACACACACGCTCCCCCTAAAGCGTTGCCGTACCCTCACCTGGACCCTAAACCGTCCCCGTCCCCTAACCCTAACCCTACCCCGAACCCTAACCCTAAACCTTCCCCGAAGCCTGACACTCACCCGATCCCTAATCCTAACCCGTACGCTAACACTAACCCGCGCCCTCACACGCACGCTCCCCCTAAAGCGTTGTCGTACCCTCACCTGGACCCTAAACCGTCCCCGTCCCCTAAACCTAACCCTAGCCCGAACCCTAACCCTAACCCTTCCCCGAAGCCTGACCCTCACCCGTACCCTAATCCTAACCCGTACGCTAACACTAACCCGCGCCCTCACACGCACGCTCCCCCTAAAGCGTTGCCGTACCCTCACCTGGACCCGAAACCGTCCCCGTCCCTTAACCCTTACCCTAGCCCGAACCCTAACCCTAACCCTTCCCCGAAGCCTGACCCTCACCCGTCCCCTAATCCTAACCCGTACGCTAACACTAACCCGCGCCCTCACACGCACGCTCCCCCTAAAGCGTTGCCGTACCCTCACCTGGACCCTAAACCTTCCCCATCCCCTAACCCTAACCCTAGCCCGAACCCTAACCCTAACCCTTCCCCGAAGCCTGACCCTCACCCGTCCCCTAATCCTAACCCGTACGCTAACACTAACACGCGCCCTCACACGCACGCTCCCCCTAAAGTGTTGCCGTACCCTCACCTGGACCCTAAACCGTCCCCGTCCCCTAACCCTAACCCTAGCCCGAACCCTAACCCTAACCCTTCCCCGAAGCCTGACCCTCACCCGTCCCCTAATCCTAACCCGTACGCTATCATTAACCCGCGCCCTCACACGCACGCTCCCCCTGAAATGTTGCCGTACCCTCACCTGGACCCGAAACCGTCCCCGTCCCCTAACCCTAACCCTAGCCCGAACCCTAACCCTAACCCTTCCCCGAAGCCTGACCCTCACCCGTCCCCTAATCCTAACCGTACGCTAACACTAACCCACGCCCTCACACGCACGCTCCCCCTAAAGCGTTGCCGTACCCTCACCTGGACCCTAAACCGTCCCCGTCCCCTAACCCTAACCCTAGCCCGAATCCTAACCCTAACCCTTCCCCGAAGCCTGACCCTCACCCGTCCCCTAATCCTAAGCCGTACGCTAACACTAACCCGCGCCCTCACACGCACGCTCCCCCTAAAGCGTTGCCGTACCCTCACCTGGACTCTAAACCGTCCCCGTCCCCTAACCCTAACCCTAGCCCGAACCCTAACCCTAACCCTTCCCCGAAGCCTGACCCTCACCCGTCCCCTAATCCTAACCCGTACGCTAACACTAAGCCGCGCCCTCACACGCACGCTCCCCCTAAAGCGTTGCCGTACCCTCACCTGGACCCTAAACCGTCCCCGTCCCCTAACCCTAACCCTAGCCCGAACCCTAACCCTAACCCTTCCCCGAAGCCTGACCCTCACCCGTCCCCTAATCCTAACCCGTACGCTAACACTAACCCACGCCCTCACATGCACGTTCCCCGTAAAGCGTTGCCGTACCCTCAGCTGGACCCGAAACCGTCCCCGTCCCCTAACCCTAACCCTAGCCCGAACCCTAACCCTAACCCTTCCCCGAAGCCTGACCCTCACCCGTCCCCTAATCCTAACCCGTACGCTAACACTAACCCGCGCCCTCACACGCACGCTCCCCCTAAAGCGTTGCCGTACCCTCACCTGGACCCTGAACCGTCCCCGTCCCCTAACCCTCACCCTAGCCCGAACCCTAACCCTAACCCTTCCCCGAAGCCTGACCCTCACCCGTCCCCTAATCCTAAGCCGTACGCTAACACTAACCCGCGCCCTCACACGCACGCTCCCCCTAAAGCGTTGCCGTACCCTCACCTGAACCCTAAACCGTAACCGTCCCCTAACCCTAACCCTAGCCCGAACCCTAACCCTAACCCTTCCCCGAAGCCTGACCCTCACACGTCCCCTAATCCTAACCCGTACTCTAACACTAGCCCGCGCCCTCACACGCACGCTCCCCCTAAAGCGTTGCCGTACCCTCACCTGGACCCGAAACCGTCCCCGTCCCCTAACCCTAACCCTAGCCCGAACCCTAACCCTAACCCTTCCCCGAAGCCTGACCCTCACCCGTCCCCTAATCCTAACCCGTACGCTAACACTAACGCGCGCCCTCACACGCACGCTCCCCCTAAAGCGTTGCCGTACCCTCACCTGGACCCTAAACCGTCCCCGTCCCCTAACCCTAACCCTAGCCCGAACCCTAACCCTAACCCTTCCCCGAAGCCTGACCCTCACCCGTCCCCTAATCCTAACCCGTACGCTAACACTAACCCGTGCCCTCACACGCACGCTCCCCCTAAAGCGTTGCCGTACCCTCACCTGGACCCTAAACCTTCCCCGTCCCCTAACCCTAACCCTAGCCCGAACCCTAACCCTAACACTTCCCCGAAGCCTGACCCTCACCCGTCCCCTAATCCTAAGCCGTACGCTAACACTAACCCGCGCCCTCACATGCACGCTCCCCCTAAAGCGTTGCCGTATCCTCACCTGAACCCTAAACCGTCCCCGTCCCCTAACCCTATCCCTAGCCCGAACCTTAACCCTAACCCTTCCCCGAAGCCTGACCCTCACCCGTTCCCTAATCCTAACCCGTATGCTAACACTAACCCGCGCCCTCACACGCACGCTCCCCCTAAAGCGTTGCCGTACCCTCACCTGGACCCTAAACCGTCCCCGTCCCCTAACCCTAACCCTAGCCCGAACCCTAACCCTAACGCTTCCCCGAAGCCTGACCCTCACCCGTCCCCTAATCCTAACCCGTACGCTAACACTAACCCGCGCCCTCACACGCACGCTCCCCCTAAAACGTTGCCGTACCCTCACCTGGACCCTAAACCGTCCCCGTCCCCTAACCCTAACCCTAGCCCGAACCCTAACCCTAACCCTTCCCAGAAGCCTGACCCTCACCCGTCCCCTAATCCTAAACCGTACGCTAACACTAACCCGCGCCCTCACACGCACGCTCCCCCTAAAGCGTTGCCGTACCCTCACCTGGACCCTAAACCGTCCCCGTCCCCTAACCCTAACCCTAGCCCGAACCCTAACCCTAACCCTTCCCCGAAGCCTGACCCTCACCCGTCCCCTAATCCTAAGCCGCACGCTAACACTAACCCGCGCCCTCACACGCACGCTCCCCCTAAAGCGTTGCCGTACCCTCACTTGGACTCTAAACCGTCCCCGTCCCCTAACACTAACCCTAGCCCGAACCCTAACCCTAACCCTTCCCCGAAGCCTGACCCTCACCCGTCCCCTAATCCTAAGCCGTACGATAACACTAACGCGCGCCCTCACACGCACGCTCCCCCTAAAGCGTTGCCGTACCCTCTCCTGGACCCTAAACCGTCCCCGTACCCTAACCCTAACCCTAGCCCGAACCCTAACCCTAACCCTTCCCCGAAGCCTGACCCTCACCCGTCCCCTAATCCTAACCCGTACGCTAACACTAACCCGCGCCCTCACACGTACGCTCCCCCTAAAGCGTTGCCGTACCCTCACCTGGACCCTAAACCGTCCCCGTCCCCTAACCCTAACCCTAGCCCGAACCCTAACCCTAACCCTTCCCCGATGCCTGACCCTCACCCGTCCCCTAATCCTAACCCGTACGCTAACACTAACCCGCGTCCTCACACGCACGCTCCCCCTAAAGCGTTGCCGTACCCTCACCTGGATCGGAAACCGTCCCCGTCCCCTAACCCTAACCCTAGCCCGAACCCTAACCCTAACCCTTCCCCGAAGCCTGACCCTCACCCGTCCCCTAATCCTAACCCGTACGCTATCATTAACCCGCGCCCTCACACGTACGCTCCCCCTAAAGCGTTGCCGTACCCTCACCTGGACCCTAAACCGTCCCCGTCCCCTAACCCTAACCCTAGCCCGAACCCTAACCCTAACCCTTCCCCGATGCCTGACCCTCACCCGTCCCCTAATCCTAACCCGTACGCTAACACTAACCCGCGTCCTCACACGCACGCTCCCCCTAAAGCGTTGCCGTACCCTCACCTGGACCCTAAACCGTCCCCGTCCCTTAACCCTAACCCTAGCCCGAACCCTAACCCTAAACCTTCCCCGAAGCCTGACCCTCACCCGTCCCCTAATCCTAACCCGTATGCTAACACTAACCCGCGCCCTCACACGCACGCTCCCCCTAAAGCGTTGCCGTACCCTCACCTGGACCCTAAACCTTCCCCATCCCCTAACCCTAACCCTAGCCCGAACCCTAACCCTAACCCTTCCCCGAAGCCTGACCCTCACTCGTCCCCTAATCCTAACCCGTACGCTAACACTAACACGCGCCCTCACACGCACGCTCCCCCTAAAGCGTTGCCGTACCCTCACCTGGACCCTAAACCGTCCCCGTCCCCTAACCCTAACCCTAGCCCGAACCCTAACCCTAACCCTTCCCCGAAGCCTGACCCTCACCCGTCCCCTAATCCTAACCCGTACGCTAACACTAACCCGCGCCCTCACACGCACGCTCCCCCTAAAACGTTGCCGTACCCTCACCTGGACCCTAAACCGTCCCCTTCCCGTAACCCTAACCCTAGCCCAAACCCTAACCCTAACCCTTCCCCGAAGCCTGACCCTCACCCGTCCCCTAATCCTAAGCCGTACGCTAACACTAACCCGCGCCCTCACTTGCACGCTCCACCTAAAGCGTTGCCGTACCCTCACCTGGACCCTAAACCGTCCCCGTCCCCTAACCCTAACCCTAGCCCGAACCCTAACCCTAACCCTTCCCCGTAGCCTGACCCTCACCCGTCCCCTAATCCTAAGCCGCACGCTAACACTAACGCGCGCCCTCACACGCACGCTCCCCCTAAAGCGTTGCCGTACCCTCACTTGGACTCTAAACCGTCCCCGTCCCCTAACCCTAACCCTAGCCCGAACCCTAACCCTAACCCTTCCCCGAAGCCTGACCCTCACCCGTCCCCTAATCCTAAGCCGTACGATAACACTAACGCGCGCCCTCACACGCACGCTCCCCCTAAAGCGTTGCCGTACCCTCTCCTGGACCCTAAACCGTCCCCGTACCCTAACCCTAACCCTAGCCCGAACCCTAACCCTAACCCTTCCCCGATGCCTGACCCTCACCCGTCCCCTAATCCTAACCCGTACGCTAACACTAACCCGCGTCCTCACACGCATGCTCCCCCTAAAGCGTTGCCGTACCCTCACCTGGACCCTAAACCGTCCCCGTCCCTTAACCCCTACCCTAGCCCGAACCCTAACCCTAACCCTTCCCCGAAGCCTGACCCTCACCCGTCCCCTAATCCTAACCCGTACGCTAACACTAACCCGCGCCCTCACACGCACGCTCCCCCTAAAGCGTTGCCGTACCCTCACCTGGACCCTAAACCTTCCCCATCCCCTAACCCTAACCCTAGCCCGAACCCTAACCCTAACCCTTCCCCGAAGCCTGACCCTCACCCGTCCCCTAATCCTAACCCGTACGCTAACACTAACCCGCGCCCTCACACGCACGCTCCCCCTAAAGCGTTGCCGTACCCTCACCTGGACCCTAAACCGTCCCCGTCCCCTAACCCTAACCCTAGCCCGAACCCTAACCCTAACCCTTCCCCGAAGCCTGACCCTCACCCGTCCCCTAATCCTAAGCCGTACGCTAACACTAACCCACGCCCTCACACGCACGCTCCTCCTAAAGCGTTGCCGTACCCTCACCTGGACCCTAAACCGTCCCCGTCCCCTAACCCTAACCCTAGCCCGAACCCTAACCCTAACCCTTCCCCGAAGCCTGACCCTCACCCGTCCCCTAATCCTAAGCCGTACGCTAACACTAACCCACGCCCTCACACGCACGCTCCCCCTAAAGCGTTGCCGTACCCTCACCTGGACCCTAAACCGTCCCCGTCCCCTAACCCTAACCCTAGCCCGAACCCTAACCCTAACCCTTCCCCGAAGCCTGACCCTCACCCGTCCCCTAATCCTAAGCCGCACGCTAACACTAACGCGCGCCCTCACACGCACGCTCCCCCTAAAGCGTTGCCGTACCCTCACTTGGACCCTAAACCGTCCCCGTCCCCTAACCCTAACCCTAGCCCGAACCCTAACCCTAACCCTTCCCCGAAGCCTGACCCTCACCCGTCCCCTAATCCTAACCCGTACGCTAACACTAACCCGGGCCCTCACCCGCACGCTCCCCCTAAAGCGTTGACGTACCCTCACCTGGACCCTAAACCGTCCCCGTCCCCTAACCCTAACCCTAGCCCGAACCCTAACCCTAACCCTTCCCCGAAGCCTGACCCTCACCCGTCCCCTAATCCTAACCCGTACGCTAACACTAACGCGTGCCCTCACACGCACGCTCCCCCTAAAGCGTTGCCGTACCCTCACCTGGACCCGAAACCGTCCCCGTCCCCTAACCCTAACCCTAGCCCGAACCCTAACCCTAACCCTTCCCCGAAGCCTGACCCTCACCCGTCCCCTAATCCTAACCCGTACGCTAACACTAACCCGCGCCCTCACACGCACGCTCCCCCTAAAGCGTTGCCGTACCCTCACCTGGACCCTAAACCGTCCCCGTCCCCTAACCCTAACCCTAGCCCGAACCCTAACCCTAACCCTTCCCCGAAGCCTGACCCTCACCCGTCCCCTAATCCTAACCCGTACGCTAACACTAACCCGCGCCCTCACACGCACGCTCCCCCTAAAGCGTTGCCGTACCCTCACCTGGACCCTAAACCTTCCCCGTCCCCTAACCCTAACCGTAGCCCGAACCCTAACCCTAACCCTTCCCCGAAGCCTGACCCTCACCCGTCCCCTAATCCTAAGCCGTACGCTAACACTAACCCGCGCCCTCACACGCACGCTCCCCCTAAAGCGTTGCCGTACCCTCACCTGAACCCTAAACCGTAACCGTCCCCTAACCTTAACCCTAGCCCGAACCCTAACCCTAACCGTTCCCCGAAGCCTGACCCTCACCCGTCACCTAATCCTAACCCGTACGCTAACACTAACCCGCGCCCTCACACGCTCGCTCCCCCTAAAGCGTTGCCGTACCCTCACCTGGACCCTAAACCGTCCCCGTCCCCTAACCCTAACCCTAGCCCGAACCCTAACCCTAACCCTTCCCCGAAGCCTGACCCTCACCCATCCCCTAATCCTAACCCGTACGCTAACACTAACCCGTGCCCTCACACGCACGCTCCCCCTAAAGCGTTGCCGTACCCTCACCTGGACCCTAAACCGTCCCCGTCCCCTAACCCTAACCCTAGCCCGAACCCTAACCCTAACCCTTCCCAGAAGCCTGACCCTCACCCGTCCCCTAATCCTAACCCGTACGCTAACACTAACCCGCGCCCTCACACGTACGCTCCCCCTAAAGCGTTGCCGTACCCTCACCTAGACCCTAAACCGTCCCCGTCCCCTAACCCTAACACTAGCCCGAACCCTAACCCTAACCCTTCCCCGATGCCTGACCCTCACCCGTCCCTTAATCCTAACCCGTACGCTAACACTAACCCGCACCCTCACACGCACGCTCCCCCTAAAGCGTTGCCGTACCCTCACCTGGACCCTAAACCGTCCCCGTCCCCTAACCCTAACCCTAGCCCGAACCCTAACCCTAACACTTCCCCGAAGCCTGACCCTCACCCGTCCCCTAATCCTAACCCGTACGCTAACACTAACCCGCGCCCTCACACGCACGCTCCCCCTAAAGCGTTGCCGTACCCTCACCTGGACCCTAAACCGTCCCCGTCCCCTAACCCTAAACCTAGCCCAAACCCTAACCCTAACCCTTCCCCGAAGCCTGACCCTCACCCGTCCCCTAATCCTAAGCCGTACGCTAACACTAACCCGCGCCCTCACACGCACGCTCCCCCTAAAGCGTTGCCGTACCCTCACCTGGACCCTAAACCGTCCCCGTCCCCTAACCCTAACCCTAGCCCGAACCCTAACCCTAACCCTTCCCCGAAGCCTGACCCTCACCCGTCCCCTAATCCTAAGCCGCACGCTAACACTAACGCGCGCCCTCACACGCACGCTCCCCCTAAAGCGTTGCCGTACCCTCACTTGGACCCTAAACCGTCCCCGTCCCCTAACCCTAACCCTAGCCCGAACCCTAACCCTAACCCTTCGCCGAAGCCTGACCCTCACCCGTCCCCTAATCCTAAGCCGTACGCTAACACTAACGCGCGCCCTCACACGCACGCTCCCCCTAAAGCGTTGCCGTACCCTCTCCTGGACCCTAAACCGTCCCCGTACCCTAACCCTAACCCTAGCCCGAACCCTAAACCTAACCCTTCCCCAAAGCCTGACCCTCACCCGTCCCCTAATCCTAACCCGTACGCTAACACTAACGCGTGCCCTCACACGCACGCTCCCCCTAAAGCGTTGCCGTACCCTCACCTGGACCCGAAACCGTCCCCGTCCCCTAACCCTAACCCTAGCCCGAACCCTAACCCTAACCCTTCCCCGAAGCCTGACCCTCACCCGTCCCCTATTCCTAACCCGTACGCTAACACTAACCCGCGCCCTCACACGCACGCTCCCCCTAAAGCGTTGCCGTACGCTCACCTGGACCCTAAACCGTCCCCGTCCCCTAACCCTAACCCTAGCCCGAACCCTAACCCTAACCCTTCCCCGAAGCCTGACCCTCACCCGTCCCCTAATCCTAACCCGTACGCTAACACTAACCCGCGCCCTCACACGCACGCTCCCCCTAAAGCGTAGCCGTACCCTCACCTGGACCCTAAACCTTCCCCGTCCCCTAACCCTAACCGTAGCCCGAACCCTAACCTTAACCCTTCCCCGAAGCCTGACCCTCACCCGTCCCCTAATCCTAAGCCGTACGCTAACACTAACCCACGCCCTCACACGCACGCTCCCCCTAAAGCGTTGCCGTACCCTCACCTGAACCCTAAACCGTAACCGTCCCCTAACCCTAACCCTAGCCCGAACCCTAACCCTAACCCTTCCCCGAAGCCTGACCCTCACGGTCCCCTAATCCTAACCCGTACGCTAACACTAACCCGCGCCCTCACACGCACGCTCCCCCTAAAGCGTTGCCGTACCCTCACCTGGATCCGAAACCGTCCCCGTCCCCTAACCCTAACCCTAGCCCGAACCCTAACCCTATCCCTTCCCCGAAGCCTGACCCTCACCCGTCCCCTAATCCTAACCCGTACGCTAACACTAACCCGCGCCCTCACACGCACGCTCCCCATAAAGCGTTGCCGTACCCTCACCTGGACCCTAAACCGTCCCCGTCCCCTAACCCTAACCCTAGCCCGAACCCTAACCCTAACCCTTCCCCGAAGCCTGACCCTCACCCGTCCCCTAATCCTAACCCGTACGCTAACACTAACCCGTGCCCTCACACGCACGCTCCCCCTAAAGCGTTGCCGTACCCTCACCTGGACCCTAAACCTTCCCCGTCCCCTAACCCTAACCGTAGCCCGAACCCTAACCCTAACCCTTCCCCGAAGCCTGACCCTCACCCGTCCCCTAATCCTAAGCCGTACGCTAACACTAACCCGCGCCCTCACACGCACGCTCCCCCTAAAGCGTTGCCGTACCCTCACCTGAACCCTAAACCGTCCCCGTGCCCTAACCCTATCCCTAGCCCGAACCCTAACCCTAACCCTTCCCCGAAGCCTGACCCTCACCCGTCCCCTAATCCTAACCCGTACGCTAACACTAACCCGCGCCCTCACATGCACGCTCCCCCTAAAGCGTTGCCGTACCCTCACCTGGACCCTAAACCGTCCCCGTCCCCTAACCCTAACCCTAGGCCGAACCCTAACCCTAACCCTTCCCCGAAGCCTGACCCTCACCCGTCCCCTAATCCTAACCCGTACGCTAACACTAACCCACGCCCTCACACGCACGCTCCCCCTAAAGCGTTGCCGTACCCTCACCTGGACCCTAAACCTTCCCCATCCCCTAACCCTAACCCTAGCCCGAACCCTAACTCTAACACTTCCCCGAAGCCTGACCCTCACCCGTCCCCTAATCCTAACCCGTACGCTAACACTAACCCGCGCCCTCACACGCACGCTCCCCCTAAAGCGTTGCCGTACCCTCACCTGGACCCTAAACCGTCCCCGTCCCCTAACCCTAACCCTAGCCCGAACCCTAACCCTAAACCTTCCCCGAAGCCTGACCCTCACCCATCCCCTAATCCTAACCCGTACGCTAACACTAACACGCGCCCTCACACGCACGCTCCCCCTAAAGCGTTGCCGTACCCTCACCTGGACCCTAAACCGTCCCCGTCCCCTAACCCTAACCCTAGCCCGAACCCTAACCCTAACCCTTCCCCGAAGCCTGACCCTCACCCGTCCCCTAATCCTAAGCCGTACGCTAACACTAACCCACGCCCTCACACGCATGCTCCCCCTAAAGCGTTGCCGTACCCTCACCTGGACCCTAAACCGTCCCAGTCCCCTAACCCTAACCCTAGCCCGAACCCTAACCCTAACCCTTCCCCGAAGACTGACCCTCACCCGTCCCCTAATCCTAAGCCGTACGCTAACACTAACCCACGCCCTCACACGCACGCTCCCCCTAAAGCGTTGCCGTACCCTCACCTGGACCCTAAACCGTCCCCGTCCCCTAACCCTAACCCTAGCCCGAACCCTAACCCTAACCCTTCCCCGAAGCCTGACCCTCACCCGTCCCCTAATCCTAAGCCGCACGCTAACACTAACGCGCGCCCTCATACGCACGCTCCCCCTAAAGCGTTGCCGTACCCTCACTTGGACCCTAAACCGTCCCCGTCCCCTAACCCTAACCCTAGCCCGAACCCTAACCCTAACCCTTCCCCGAAGCCTGACCCTCACCCGTCCCCTAATCCTAACCCGTACGCTAACACTAACCCGGGCCCTCACCCGCACGCTCCCCCTAAAGCGTTGACGTACCCTCACCTGGACCCTAAACCGTCCCCGTCCCCTAACCCTAACCCTAGCCCGAACCCTAACCCTAACCCTTCCCCGAAGCCTGACCCTCACCCGTCCCCTAATCCTAACCCGTACGCTAACACTAACGCGTGCCCTCACACGCACGCTCCCCCTAAAGCGTTTCCGTACCCTCACCTGGACCCGAAACCGTCCCCGTCCCCTAACCCTAACCCTAGCCCGAACCCTAACCCTAACCCTTCCCCGAAGCCTGACCCTCACCCGTCCCCTAATCCTAACCCGTACGCTAACACTAACCCGCGCCCTCACACGCACGCTCCCCCTAAAGCGTTGCCGTACCCTCACCTGGACCCTAAACCGTCCCCGTCCCCTAACCCTAACCCTAGCCCGAACCCTAACCCTAACCCTTCCCCGAAGCCTGACCCTCACCCGTCCCCTAATCCTAACCCGTACGCTAACACTAACCCGCGCCCTCACACGCACGCTCCCCCTAAAGCGTTGCCGTACCCTCACCTGGACCCTAAACCTTCCCCGTCCCCTAACCCTAACCGTAGCCCGAACCCTAACCCTAACCCTTCCCCGAAGCCTGACCCTCACCCGTCCCCTAATCCTAAGCCGTACGCTAACACTAATCCGCGCCCTCACACGCACGCTCCCCCTAAAGCGTTGCCGTACCCTCACCTGAACCCTAAACCGTAACCGTCCCCTAACCTTAACCCTAGCCCGAACCCTAACCCTAACCCTTCCCCGAAGCCTGACCCTCACCCGTCCCCTAATCCTAACCCGTACGCTAACACTAACCCGCGCCCTCACACGCTCGCTCCCCCTAAAGCGTTGCCGTACCCTTACCTGGACCCTAAACCGTCCCCGTCCCCTAACCCTAACCCTAGCCCGAACCCTAACCCTAACCCTTCCCCGAAGCCTGACCCTCACCCATCCCCTAATCCTAACCCGTACGCTAACACTAACCCGTGCCCTCACACGCACGCTCCCCCTAAAGCGTTGCCGTACCCTCACCTGGACCCTAAACCATCCCCGTCCCCTAACCCTAACCCTAGCCCGAACCCTAACCCTAACCCTTCCCAGAAGCCTGACCCTCACCCGTCCCCTAATCCTAACCCGTACGCTAACACTAACCCGCGCCCTCACACGTACGCTCCCCCTAAAGCGTTGCCGTACCCTCACCTAGACCCTAAACCGTCCCCGTCCCCTAACCCTAACACTAGCCCGAACCCTAACCCTAACCCTTCCCCGATGCCTGACCCTCACCCGTCCCCTAATCCTAACCCGTACGCTAACACTAACCCGCGTCCTCACACGCACGCTCCCCCTAAAGCGTTGCCGTACCCTCACCTGGACCCTAAACCGTCCCCATCCCTTAACCCTTACCCTAGCCCGAACCCTAAACCTAAACCTTCCCCGAAGCCTGACCCTCACCCGTCCCCTAATCCTAACGCGTACGCTAACACTAACACGCGCCCTCACACGCACGCTCCCCCTAAAGCGTTGCCGTACCCTCACCTGGACCCTAAACCGTCCCCATCCCCTAACCCTAACCCTAGCCCGAACCCTAACCCTAACCCTTCCCCGAAGCCTGACCCTCACCCGTCCCCTAATCCTAACCCGTACGCTAACACTAACCCGCGCCCTCACACGCACGCTCCCCCTAAAGCGTTGCCGTACCCTCACCTGGACCCTAAACCGTCCCCGTCCCCTAACCCTAACCCTAGCCCAAACCCTAACCCTAACCCTTCCCCGAAGCCTGACCCTCACCCGTCCCCTAATCCTAAGCCGTACGCTAACACTAACCCGCGCCCTCACACGCACGCTCCCCCTAAAGCGTTGCCGTACCCTCACCTGGACCCTAAACCGTCCCCGTCCCCTAACCCTAACCCTAGCCCGAACCCTAACCCTAACCCTTCCCCGAAGCCTGACCCTCACCCGTCCCCTAATCCTAAGCCGCACGCTAACACTAACGCGCGCCCTCACACGCACGCTCCCCCTAAAGCGTTGCCGTACCCTCACTTGGACCCTAAACCTTCCCCGTCCCCTAACCCTAACCGTAGCCCGAACCCTAACCCTAACCCTTCCCCGAAGCCTGACCCTCACCCGTCCCCTAATCCTAAGCCGTACGCTAACACTAACCCGCGCCCTCACACGCACGCTCCCCCTAAAGCGTTGCCGTACCCTCACCTGAACCCTAAACCGTAACCGTCCCCTAACCTTAACCCTAGCCCGAACCCTAACCCTAACCGTTCCCCGAAGCCTGACCCTCACCCGTCACCTAATCCTAACCCGTACGCTAACACTAACCCGCGCCCTCACACGCTCGCTCCCCCTAAAGCGTTGCCGTACCCTCACCTGGACCCTAAACCGTCCCCGTCCCCTAACCCTAACCCTAGCCCGAACCCTAACCCTAACCCTTCCCCGAAGCCTGACCCTCACCCATCCCCTAATCCTAACCCGTACGCTAACACTAACCCGTGCCCTCACACGCACGCTCCCCCTAAAGCGTTGCCGTACCCTCACCTGGACCCTAAACCGTCCCCGTCCCCTAACCCTAACCCTAGCCCGAACCCTAACCCTAACCCTTCCCAGAAGCCTGACCCTCACCCGTCCCCTAATCCTAACCCGTACGCTAACACTAACCCGCGCCCTCACACGTACGCTCCCCCTAAAGCGTTGCCGTACCCTCACCTAGACCCTAAACCGTCCCCGTCCCCTAACCCTAACACTAGCCCGAACCCTAACCCTAACCCTTCCCCGATGCCTGACCCTCACCCGTCCCTTAATCCTAACCCGTACGCTAACACTAACCCGCACCCTCACACGCACGCTCCCCCTAAAGCGTTGCCGTACCCTCACCTGGACCCTAAACCGTCCCCGTCCCCTAACCCTAACCCTAGCCCGAACCCTAACCCTAACACTTCCCCGAAGCCTGACCCTCACCCGTCCCCTAATCCTAACCCGTACGCTAACACTAACCCGCGCCCTCACACGCACGCTCCCCCTAAAGCGTTGCCGTACCCTCACCTGGACCCTAAACCGTCCCCGTCCCCTAACCCTAAACCTAGCCCAAACCCTAACCCTAACCCTTCCCCGAAGCCTGACCCTCACCCGTCCCCTAATCCTAAGCCGTACGCTAACACTAACCCGCGCCCTCACACGCACGCTCCCCCTAAAGCGTTGCCGTACCCTCACCTGGACCCTAAACCGTCCCCGTCCCCTAACCCTAACCCTAGCCCGAACCCTAACCCTAACCCTTCCCCGAAGCCTGACCCTCACCCGTCCCCTAATCCTAAGCCGCACGCTAACACTAACGCGCGCCCTCACACGCACGCTCCCCCTAAAGCGTTGCCGTACCCTCACTTGGACCCTAAACCGTCCCCGTCCCCTAACCCTAACCCTAGCCCGAACCCTAACCCTAACCCTTCGCCGAAGCCTGACCCTCACCCGTCCCCTAATCCTAAGCCGTACGCTAACACTAACGCGCGCCCTCACACGCACGCTCCCCCTAAAGCGTTGCCGTACCCTCTCCTGGACCCTAAACCGTCCCCGTACCCTAACCCTAACCCTAGCCCGAACCCTAAACCTAACCCTTCCCCAAAGCCTGACCCTCACCCGTCCCCTAATCCTAACCCGTACGCTAACACTAACGCGTGCCCTCACACGCACGCTCCCCCTAAAGCGTTGCCGTACCCTCACCTGGACCCGAAACCGTCCCCGTCCCCTAACCCTAACCCTAGCCCGAACCCTAACCCTAACCCTTCCCCGAAGCCTGACCCTCACCCGTCCCCTATTCCTAACCCGTACGCTAACACTAACCCGCGCCCTCACACGCACGCTCCCCCTAAAGCGTTGCCGTACGCTCACCTGGACCCTAAACCGTCCCCGTCCCCTAACCCTAACCCTAGCCCGAACCCTAACCCTAACCCTTCCCCGAAGCCTGACCCTCACCCGTCCCCTAATCCTAACCCGTACGCTAACACTAACCCGCGCCCTCACACGCACGCTCCCCCTAAAGCGTAGCCGTACCCTCACCTGGACCCTAAACCTTCCCCGTCCCCTAACCCTAACCGTAGCCCGAACCCTAACCTTAACCCTTCCCCGAAGCCTGACCCTCACCCGTCCCCTAATCCTAAGCCGTACGCTAACACTAACCCACGCCCTCACACGCACGCTCCCCCTAAAGCGTTGCCGTACCCTCACCTGAACCCTAAACCGTAACCGTCCCCTAACCCTAACCCTAGCCCGAACCCTAACCCTAACCCTTCCCCGAAGCCTGACCCTCACGGTCCCCTAATCCTAACCCGTACGCTAACACTAACCCGCGCCCTCACACGCACGCTCCCCCTAAAGCGTTGCCGTACCCTCACCTGGATCCGAAACCGTCCCCGTCCCCTAACCCTAACCCTAGCCCGAACCCTAACCCTATCCCTTCCCCGAAGCCTGACCCTCACCCGTCCCCTAATCCTAACCCGTACGCTAACACTAACCCGCGCCCTCACACGCACGCTCCCCATAAAGCGTTGCCGTACCCTCACCTGGACCCTAAACCGTCCCCGTCCCCTAACCCTAACCCTAGCCCGAACCCTAACCCTAACCCTTCCCCGAAGCCTGACCCTCACCCGTCCCCTAATCCTAACCCGTACGCTAACACTAACCCGTGCCCTCACACGCACGCTCCCCCTAAAGCGTTGCCGTACCCTCACCTGGACCCTAAACCTTCCCCGTCCCCTAACCCTAACCGTAGCCCGAACCCTAACCCTAACCCTTCCCCGAAGCCTGACCCTCACCCGTCCCCTAATCCTAAGCCGTACGCTAACACTAACCCGCGCCCTCACACGCACGCTCCCCCTAAAGCGTTGCCGTACCCTCACCTGAACCCTAAACCGTCCCCGTGCCCTAACCCTATCCCTAGCCCGAACCCTAACCCTAACCCTTCCCCGAAGCCTGACCCTCACCCGTCCCCTAATCCTAACCCGTACGCTAACACTAACCCGCGCCCTCACATGCACGCTCCCCCTAAAGCGTTGCCGTACCCTCACCTGGACCCTAAACCGTCCCCGTCCCCTAACCCTAACCCTAGGCCGAACCCTAACCCTAACCCTTCCCCGAAGCCTGACCCTCACCCGTCCCCTAATCCTAACCCGTACGCTAACACTAACCCACGCCCTCACACGCACGCTCCCCCTAAAGCGTTGCCGTACCCTCACCTGGACCCTAAACCTTCCCCATCCCCTAACCCTAACCCTAGCCCGAACCCTAACTCTAACACTTCCCCGAAGCCTGACCCTCACCCGTCCCCTAATCCTAACCCGTACGCTAACACTAACCCGCGCCCTCACACGCACGCTCCCCCTAAAGCGTTGCCGTACCCTCACCTGGACCCTAAACCGTCCCCGTCCCCTAACCCTAACCCTAGCCCGAACCCTAACCCTAAACCTTCCCCGAAGCCTGACCCTCACCCATCCCCTAATCCTAACCCGTACGCTAACACTAACACGCGCCCTCACACGCACGCTCCCCCTAAAGCGTTGCCGTACCCTCACCTGGACCCTAAACCGTCCCCGTCCCCTAACCCTAACCCTAGCCCGAACCCTAACCCTAACCCTTCCCCGAAGCCTGACCCTCACCCGTCCCCTAATCCTAAGCCGTACGCTAACACTAACCCACGCCCTCACACGCATGCTCCCCCTAAAGCGTTGCCGTACCCTCACCTGGACCCTAAACCGTCCCAGTCCCCTAACCCTAACCCTAGCCCGAACCCTAACCCTAACCCTTCCCCGAAGACTGACCCTCACCCGTCCCCTAATCCTAAGCCGTACGCTAACACTAACCCACGCCCTCACACGCACGCTCCCCCTAAAGCGTTGCCGTACCCTCACCTGGACCCTAAACCGTCCCCGTCCCCTAACCCTAACCCTAGCCCGAACCCTAACCCTAACCCTTCCCCGAAGCCTGACCCTCACCCGTCCCCTAATCCTAAGCCGCACGCTAACACTAACGCGCGCCCTCATACGCACGCTCCCCCTAAAGCGTTGCCGTACCCTCACTTGGACCCTAAACCGTCCCCGTCCCCTAACCCTAACCCTAGCCCGAACCCTAACCCTAACCCTTCCCCGAAGCCTGACCCTCACCCGTCCCCTAATCCTAACCCGTACGCTAACACTAACCCGGGCCCTCACCCGCACGCTCCCCCTAAAGCGTTGACGTACCCTCACCTGGACCCTAAACCGTCCCCGTCCCCTAACCCTAACCCTAGCCCGAACCCTAACCCTAACCCTTCCCCGAAGCCTGACCCTCACCCGTCCCCTAATCCTAACCCGTACGCTAACACTAACGCGTGCCCTCACACGCACGCTCCCCCTAAAGCGTTTCCGTACCCTCACCTGGACCCGAAACCGTCCCCGTCCCCTAACCCTAACCCTAGCCCGAACCCTAACCCTAACCCTTCCCCGAAGCCTGACCCTCACCCGTCCCCTAATCCTAACCCGTACGCTAACACTAACCCGCGCCCTCACACGCACGCTCCCCCTAAAGCGTTGCCGTACCCTCACCTGGACCCTAAACCGTCCCCGTCCCCTAACCCTAACCCTAGCCCGAACCCTAACCCTAACCCTTCCCCGAAGCCTGACCCTCACCCGTCCCCTAATCCTAACCCGTACGCTAACACTAACCCGCGCCCTCACACGCACGCTCCCCCTAAAGCGTTGCCGTACCCTCACCTGGACCCTAAACCTTCCCCGTCCCCTAACCCTAACCGTAGCCCGAACCCTAACCCTAACCCTTCCCCGAAGCCTGACCCTCACCCGTCCCCTAATCCTAAGCCGTACGCTAACACTAATCCGCGCCCTCACACGCACGCTCCCCCTAAAGCGTTGCCGTACCCTCACCTGAACCCTAAACCGTAACCGTCCCCTAACCTTAACCCTAGCCCGAACCCTAACCCTAACCCTTCCCCGAAGCCTGACCCTCACCCGTCCCCTAATCCTAACCCGTACGCTAACACTAACCCGCGCCCTCACACGCTCGCTCCCCCTAAAGCGTTGCCGTACCCTCACCTGGACCCTAAACCGTCCCCGTCCCCTAACCCTAACCCTAGCCCGAACCCTAACCCTAACCCTTCCCCGAAGCCTGACCCTCACCCATCCCCTAATCCTAACCCGTACGCTAACACTAACCCGTGCCCTCACACGCACGCTCCCCCTAAAGCGTTGCCGTACCCTCACCTGGACCCTAAACCATCCCCGTCCCCTAACCCTAACCCTAGCCCGAACCCTAACCCTAACCCTTCCCAGAAGCCTGACCCTCACCCGTCCCCTAATCCTAACCCGTACGCTAACACTAACCCGCGCCCTCACACGTACGCTCCCCCTAAAGCGTTGCCGTACCCTCACCTAGACCCTAAACCGTCCCCGTCCCCTAACCCTAACACTAGCCCGAACCCTAACCCTAACCCTTCCCCGATGCCTGACCCTCACCCGTCCCCTAATCCTAACCCGTACGCTAACACTAACCCGCGTCCTCACACGCACGCTCCCCCTAAAGCGTTGCCGTACCCTCACCTGGACCCTAAACCGTCCCCATCCCTTAACCCTTACCCTAGCCCGAACCCTAAACCTAAACCTTCCCCGAAGCCTGACCCTCACCCGTCCCCTAATCCTAACGCGTACGCTAACACTAACACGCGCCCTCACACGCACGCTCCCCCTAAAGCGTTGCCGTACCCTCACCTGGACCCTAAACCGTCCCCATCCCCTAACCCTAACCCTAGCCCGAACCCTAACCCTAACCCTTCCCCGAAGCCTGACCCTCACCCGTCCCCTAATCCTAACCCGTACGCTAACACTAACCCGCGCCCTCACACGCACGCTCCCCCTAAAGCGTTGCCGTACCCTCACCTGGACCCTAAACCGTCCCCGTCCCCTAACCCTAACCCTAGCCCAAACCCTAACCCTAACCCTTCCCCGAAGCCTGACCCTCACCCGTCCCCTAATCCTAAGCCGTACGCTAACACTAACCCGCGCCCTCACACGCACGCTCCCCCTAAAGCGTTGCCGTACCCTCACCTGGACCCTAAACCGTCCCCGTCCCCTAACCCTAACCCTAGCCCGAACCCTAACCCTAACCCTTCCCCGAAGCCTGACCCTCACCCGTCCCCTAATCCTAAGCCGCACGCTAACACTAACGCGCGCCCTCACACGCACGCTCCCCCTAAAGCGTTGCCGTACCCTCACTTGGACCCTAAACCGTCCCCGTCCCCTAACCCTAACCCTAGCCCGAACCCTAACCCTAACCCTTCCCCGAAGCCTGACCCTCACCCGTCCCCTAATCCTAAGCCGTACGCTAACACTAACCCGCGCCCTCACACGCACGCTCCCCCTAAAGCATTGCCGTACCCTCACCTGAACCCTAAACCGTAACCGTCCCCTAACCTTAACCCTAGCCCGAACCCTAACCCTAACCCTTCCCCGAAGCCTGACCCTCACCCGTCCCCTAATCCTAACCCGTACGCTAACACTAACCCGCGCCCTCACACGCACGCTCCCCCTAAAGCGTTGCCGTACCCTCACCTGGACCCTAAACCGTCCCCTTCCCCTAACCCTAACCCTAGCCCGAACCCTAACCCTAACCCTTCCCCGAAGCCTGACCCTCACCCATCCCCTAATCCTAACCCGTACGCTAACACTAACCCGTGCCCTCACACGCACGCTCCCCCTAAAGCGTTGCCGTACCCTCACCTGGACCCTAAACCGTCCCCGTCCCCTAACCCTAACCCTAGCCCGAACCCTAACCCTAACCCTTCCCCGAAGCCTGACCCTCACCCGTCCCCTAATCCTAACCCGTACGCTAACACTAACCCGCGCCCTCACACGCACGCTCCACCTAAAGCGTTGCCGTACCCTCACCTGGACCCTAAACCGTCCCCGTCCCCTAACCCTAACCCTAGCCCGAACCCTAACCCTAACCCTTCCCCGAAGCCTGACCCTCACCCGTCCCCTAATCCTAACGCGTACGCTAACACTAACACGCGCCCTCACACGCACGCTCCCCCTAAAGCGTTGCCGTACCCTCACCTGGACCCTAAACCGTCCCCATCCCCTAACCCTAACCCTAGCCCGAACCCTAAACCTAACCCTTCCCCGAAGCCTGACCCTCACCCGTCCCCTAATCCTAACCCGTACGCTAACACTAACCCGCGCCCTCACACGCACGCTCCCCCTAAAGCGTTGCCGTACCCTCACCTGGACCCTAAACCGTCCCCGTCCCCTAACCCTAACCCTAGCCCAAACCCTAACCCTAACCCTTCCCCGAAGCCTGACCCTCACCCGTCCCCTAATCCTAAGCCGTACGCTAACACTAACCCGCGCCCTCACACGCACGCTCCCCCTAAAGCGTTGCCGTACCCTCACCTGGACCCTAAACCGTCCCCGTCCCCTAACCCTAACCCTAGCCCGAACCCTAACCCTAACCCTTCCCCGAAGCCTGACCCTCACCCGTCCCCTAATCCTAAGCCGCACGCTAACACTAACGCGCGCCCTCACACGCACGCTCCCCCTAAAGCGTTGCCGTACCCTCACTTGGACCCTAAACCGTCCCCGTCCCCTAACCCTAACCCTAGCCCGAACCCTAACCCTAACCCTTCCCCGAAGCCTGACCCTCACCCGTCCCCTAATCCTAAGCTGTACGCTAACACTAACGCGCGCCCTCACACGCACGCTCCCCCTAAAGCGTTGCCGTACCCTCTCCTGGACCCTAAACCGTCCCCGTCCCCTAACCCTAACCCTAGCCCGAACCCTAACCCTAACCCTTCCCCGAAGCCTGACCCTCACCCGTCCCCTAATCCTAACCCGTACGCTAACACTAACGCGTGCCCTCACACGCACGCTCCCCCTAAAGCGTTGCCGTACCCTCACCTGGACCCGAAACCGTCCCCGTCCCCTAACCCTAACCCTAGCCCAAACCCTAACCCTAACCCTTCCCAGAAGCCTGACCCTCACCCGTCCCCTAATCCTAACACGTACGCTAACACTAACCCGCGCCCTCACACGCACGCTCCCCCTAAAGCGTTGCCGTACCCTCAAATGGACCCTAAACCGTCCCCGTCCCCTAACCCTAACCCTAGCCCGAACCCTAACCCTAACCCTTCCCCGAAGCCTGACCCTCACCCGTCCCCTAATCCTAACCCGTACGCTAACACTAACCGGCGCCCTCACATGCACGCTCCCCCTAAAGCGTTGCCGTACCCTCACCTGGACCCTAAACCTTCCCCGTCCCCTAACCCTAACCGTAGCCCGAACCCTAACCCTAACCCTTCCCCGAAGCCTGACCCTCACCCGTCCCCTAATCCTAAGCCGTACGCTAACACTAACCCGCGCCCTCACACGCACGCTCCCCCTAAAGCATTGCCGTACCCTCACCTGAACCCTAAACCGTAACCGTCCCCTAACCTTAACCCTAGCCCGAACCCTAACCCTAACCCTTCCCCGAAGCCTGACCCTCACCCGTCCCCTAATCCTAACCCGTACGCTAACACTAACCCGCGCCCTCACACGCACGCTCCCCCTAAAGCGTTGCCGTACCCTCACCTGGACCCTAAACCGTCCCCTTCCCCTAACCCTAACCCTAGCCCGAACCCTAACCCTAACCCTTCCCCGAAGCCTGACCCTCACCCATCCCCTAATCCTAACCCGTACGCTAACACTAACCCGTGCCCTCACACGCACGCTCCCCCTAAAGCGTTGCCGTACCCTCACCTGGACCCTAAACCGTCCCCGTCCCCTAACCCTAACCCTAGCCCGAACCCTAACCCTAACCCTTCCCCGAAGCCTGACCCTCACCCGTCCCCTAATCCTAACCCGTACGCTAACACTAACCCGCGCCCTCACACGCACGCTCCCCCTAAAGCGTTGCCGTACCCTCACCTGGACCCTAAACCTTCCCCGTCCCCTAACCGTAGCCCGAAACCTAACCCTAACCCTTCCCCGAAGCCTGACCCTCACCCGTCCCCTAATCCTAAGCCATACGCTAACACTAACCCGCGCCCTCACACGCACGCTCCCCCTAAAGCGTTGCCGTACCCTCACCTGAACCCTAACCGTCCCTGTCCCCTAACCCTAACCCTAGCCCGAACCCTAACCCTAACCCTTCCCCGAAGCCTGACCCTCACCCGTCCCCTAATCCTAACCCGTACGCTAACACTAACCCGCGCCCTCACACGCACGCTCCCCCTAAAGCGTTGCCGTACCCTCACCTGGACGCTAAACCGTCCCCGTCCCCTAACCCTAACCCTAGCCCGAAACCTAACCCTAACCCTTCCCCGAAGCCTGACCCTCACCCGTCCCCTAATCCTAACCCGTACGCTAACACTAACCCGCGCCCTCACATGCACGCTCCCCCTAAAGCGTTGCCGTACCCTCACCTGGACCCTAAACCGTCCCCGTCCCCTAACCCTAACCCTAGCCCGAACCCTAACCCTAACCCTTCCCAGAAGCCTGACCCTCACCCGTCCCCTAATCCTAACCCGTACGCTAACACTAACCCGCGCCCTCACACGCACGCTCCCCCTAAAGCGTTGCCGTACCCTCACCTGGACCCTAAACCGTCCCCATCCCCTAACTCTAACCCTAGCCCGAACCCTAACCCTAACCCTTCCCCGAAGCCTGACCCTCACCCGTCCCCTAATCCTAACCCGTACGCTAACACTAACCCGCGCCCTCACACGCACGCTCCCCCTAAAGCGTTGCCGTACCCTCACCTGGACCCTAAACCGTCCCCGTCCCCTAACCCTAACCCTAGCCCGAACCCTAACCCTAACCCTTCCCCGAAGCCTGACCCTCACCCGTCCCCTAATCCTAACCCGTACGCTAACACTAACCCGCGCCCTCACACGCACGCTCCCCCTAAAGCGTTGCCGTACCCTCACCTGGACCCTAAACCGTCCCCATCCCCTAACCCTAACCCTAGCCCGAACCCTAACCCTAACCCTTCCCCGAAGCCTGACCCTCACCCGTCCCCTAATCCTAAGCCGCACGCTAACACTAACGCGCGCCCTCACACGCACGCTCCCCCTAAAGCGTTGCCGTACCCTCACGTGGACCCTAAACCGTCCCCGTCCCCTAACCCTAACCCTAGCCCGAACCCTAACCCTAACCCTTCCCCGAAGCCTGACCCTCACCCGTCCCCTAATCCTAACCCGTACGCTAACACTAACGCGTGCCCTCACACGCACGCTCCCCCTAAAGCGTTGCCGTACCCTCACCTGGACCCGAAACCGTCCCCGTCCCCTAACCCTAACCCTAGCCCGAACCCTAACCCTAACCCTTCCCCGAAGCCTGACCCTCACCCGTCCCCTAATCCTAACCCGTACGCTAACACTAACCCGCGCCCTCACACGCACGCTCCCCCTAAAGCGTTGCCGTACCCTCACCTGGACCCTAAACCGTCCCCGTCCCCTAACCCTAACCCTAGCCCAAACCCTAACCCTAACCCTTCCCCGAAGCCTGACCCTCACCCGTCCCCTAATCCTAACCCGTACGCTAACACTAACCCGCGCCCTCACACGCACGCTCCCCCTAAAGCGTTGCCGTACCCTCACCTGAACCCTAAACCGTAACCGTCCCCTAACCTTAACCCTAGCCCGAACCCTAACCCTAACCCTTCCCCGAAGCCTGACCCTCACCCGTCCCCTAATCCTAACCCGTACGCTAACACTAACCCGCGCCCTCACACGCTCACTCCCCCTAAAGCGTTGCCGTACCCTCACCTGGACCCTAAACCGTCCCCGTCCCCTAACTCTAACCCTAGCCCGAACCCTAACCCTAACCCTTCCCCGAAGCCTGACCCTCACCCGTCCCCTAATCCTAACCCGTACGCTAACACTAACCCGCGCCCTCACACGCACGCTCCCCCTAAAGCGTTGCCGTACCCTCACCTGGACCCTAAACCGTCCCCGTCCCCTAACCCTAACCCTAGCCCGAACCCTAACCCTAACCCTTCCCCGAAGCCTGACCCTCACCCGTCCCCTAATCCTAAGCCGTACGCTAACACTAACCCGCGCCCTCACACGCACGCTCCCCCTAAAGCGTTGCCGTACCATCACCTGGACCCTAAACCGTCCCCGTCCCCTAACCCTAACCCTAGCCCGAACCCTAACCCTAACCCTTCCCCGAAGCCTGACCCTCACCCGTCCCCTAATCCTAAGCCGCACGCTAACACTAACGCGCGCCCTCACACGCACGCTCCCCCTAAAGCGTTGCCGTACCCTCACTTGGACCCTAAACCGTCCCCGTCCCCTAACCCTAACCCTAGCCCGAACCCTAACCCTAACCCTTCCCCGAAGCCTGACCCTCACCCATCCCCTAATCCTAACACGTACGCTAACACTAACGCGCGCCCTCACACGCACGCTCCCCCTAAAGCGTTGCCGTACCCTCTCCTGGACCCTAAACCGTCCCCGTCCCCTAACCCTAACCCTAGCCCGAACCCTAACCCTAACCCTTCCCCGAAGCCTGACCCTCACCCGTCCCCTAATCCTAACCCGTACGCTAACACTAACGCGTGCCCTCACACGCACGCTCCCCCTAAAGCGTTGCCGTACCCTCACCTGGACCCGAAACCGTCCCCGTCCCCTAACCCTAGCCCTAGCCCGAACCCTAACCCTAACCCTTCCCCGAAGCCTGACCCTCACCCGTCCCCTAATCCTAACCCGTACGCTAACACTAACCCGCGCCCTCACACGCACGCTCCCCCTAAAGCGTTGCCGTACCCTCACCTGGACCCTAAAACGTCCCCGTCCCCTAACCCTAACCCTAGCCCGAACCCTAACCCTAACCCTTCCCCGAAGCCTGACCCTCACCCGTCCCCTAATCCTAACCCGTACGCTAACACTAACCCGCGCCCTCACACGCACGCTCCCCCTAAAGCGTTGCCGTACCCTCACCTGGACCCTAAACCGTCCCCGTACCCTTACTCTAACCCTAGCCCGAACCCTAACCCTAACCCTTCCCCGAAGCCTGACCCTCACCCGTCCCCTAATCCTAACACGTACGCTAACACTAACCTGCGCCCTCACACGCACGCTCCCCCTAAAGCGTTGCCGTACCCTCACCTGGACCCTAAACCGTCCCCGTCCCCTAACCCTAACCCTAGCCCGAACCCTAACCCTAACCCTTCCCCGAAGCCTGACCCTCACCCGTCCCCTAATCCTAACCCGTACGCTAACACTAACCCACGCCCTCACACGCACGCTCCCCCTAAAGCGTTGCCGTACCCTCACCTGGACCCTAAACCGTCCCCGTCCCCTAACCCTAACCCTAGCCCGAACCCTAACCCTAACCCTTCCCCGAAGCCTGACCCTCACCCGTCCCCTAATCCTAAGCCGTACGCTAACACTAACGCGCGCCCTCACACGCACGCTCCCCCTAAAGCGTTGCCGTACCCTCACCTGGACCCGAAACCTTCCCCGTCCCCTAACCCTAACCCTAGCCCGAACCCTAACCGTAACCCTTCCCCGAAGCCTGACCCTCACCCGTCCCCTAATCCTAACCCGTACGCTAACACTAACCCGCGCCCTCACACGCACGCTCCCCCTAAATCGTTACCGTTCCCTCACCTGGACCCTAAACCTTCCCCATCCCCTAACCCTAACCCTAGCCGGAACCCTAACCCTAACCATTCCCCGAAGCCTGACCCTCACCCGTCCCCTAATCCTAACCCGTACGCTAACACTAACCCGCGCCCTCACACGCACGCTCCCCCTAAAGCGTTGCCGTACCCTCACCTGGACCCTAAACCGTCCCCGTCCCCTAACCCTGACCCTAGCCCGAACCCTAACCGTAACCCTTCCCCGAAGCCTGACCCTCACCCGTCCCCTAATCCTAACCCGTACGCTAACACTAACCCGCGCCCTCACACGCACGCTCCCCCTAAAGCGTTGCCGTACCCTCACCTGGACCCTAAACCGTCCCCGTCCCCTAACCCTAACCCTAGCCCGAACCCTAACCCTAACCCTTCCCAGAAGCCTGACCCTCACCCGTCCCCTAATCCTAACCCGTACGCTAACACTCACGCGCGCCCTCACACGTACGCTCCCCCTAAAGCGTTGCCGTACCCTCACCTGGACCCTAAACCGTCCCCGTCCCCTAACCCTAACCCTAGCCCGAACCCTAACCCTAACCCTTCCCCGAAGCCTGACCCTCACCCGTCCCCTAATCCTAAGCCGAACGCTAACACTAACCCGCGCCCTCACACGCACGCTCCCCCTAAAGCGTTGCTGTACCCTCACCTGGACCCTAAACCGTCCCCGTCCCCTAACCCTAACCCTAGCCCGAACCCTAACCCTAACCCTTCCCCGAAGCCTGACCCTCACCCGTCCCCTAATCCTAAGCCGTTCGCTAACACTAACCCGCACCCTCACACGCACGCTCCCCCTAAAGCGTTGCCGTACCCTCACCTGGACCCTAAACCGTCCCCGTCCCCTAACCCTAACCCTAGCCCGAACCCTAACCCTAACTCTTCCCAGAAGCCTGACCCTCACCCGTCCCCTAATCCTAACCCGTACGCTAACACTAACCCGCGCCCTCACATGCACGCTCCCCCTAAAGCGTTGCCGTACCCTCACCTGGACCCTAAACCGTCCCTGTCCCCTAACCCTAACCCTAGCCCGAACCCTAACCCTAACCCTTTCCCGAAGCCTGACCCTCACCCGTCCCCTAATCCTAAGCCGTATGCTAACACTAACCCGCGCCCTCACACGCACGCTCCCCCTAAAGCGTTGCCGTACCCTCACCTGGACCCTAAACCGTCCCCGTCCCCTAACCCTAACCCTAGCCCGAACCCTAACCCTAACCCTTCCCCGAAGCCTGACCCTCACCCGTCCCCTAATCCTAACCCGTACGCTAACACTAACCCGCGCCCTCACACGCACGCTCCCCCTAAAGCGTTGCCGTACCCTCACCTGGACCCTAAACCGTCCCCGTCCCCTAACCCTAACCCTAGCCCGAACCCTAACCCTAACCCTTCCCAGAAGCCTGACCCTCACCCGTCCCCTAATCCTAACCCGTACGCTAACACTCACGCGCGCCCTCACACGTACGCTCCCCCTAAAGCGTTGCCGTACCCTCACCTGGACCCTAAACCGTCCCCGTCCCCTAACCCTAACCCTAGCCCGAACCCTAACCCTAACCCTTCCCCGAAGCCTGACCCTCACCCGTCCCCTAATCCTAAGCCGAACGCTAACACTAACCCGCGCCCTCACACGCACGCTCCCCCTAAAGCGTTGCTGTACCCTCACCTGGACCCTAAACCGTCCCCGTCCCCTAACCCTAACCCTAGCCCGAACCCTAACCCTAACCCTTCCCCGAAGCCTGACCCTCACCCGTCCCCTAATCCTAAGCCGTTCGCTAACACTAACCCGCACCCTCACACGCACGCTCCCCCTAAAGCGTTGCCGTACCCTCACCTGGACCCTAAACCGTCCCCGTCCCCTAACCCTAACCCTAGCCCGAACCCTAACCCTAACCCTTCCCAGAAGCCTGACCCTCACCCGTCCCCTAATCCTAACCCGTACGCTAACACTAACCCGCGCCCTCACATGCACGCTCCCCCTAAAGCGTTGCCGTACCCTCACCTGGACCCTAAACCGTCCCTGTCCCCTAACCCTAACCCTAGCCCGAACCCTAACCCTAACCCTTTCCCGAAGCCTGACCCTCACCCGTCCCCTAATCCTATGCCGTATGCTAACACTAACCCGCGCCCTCACACGCACGCTCCCCCTAAAGCGTTGCCGTACCCTCACCTGGACCCGAAACCGTCCCCGTCCCCTAACCCTAACCCTAGCCCGAACCCTAACACTAACCCTTCCCCGAAACCTGACCCTCACCCGTCCCCTAATCCTAACCCGTACGCTAACACTAACCCACGCCCTCACACGCACGCTCCCCCTAAAGCGTTGCCGTACCCTCACCTGGACCCTAAACCATCCCCGTCCCCTAACCCTAACCCTAGCCCGAACCGTAACCCTAACCCTTCCCCGAAGCCTGACCCTCACCCGTCCCCTAATCCTAACCCGTACGCTAACACTAACCCGCGCCCTCACACGCACGCTCCCCCTAAAGCGTTGCCGTACCCTCACCTGGACCCGAAACCGTCCCCATCCCCTAACCCTAACCCTAGCCCGAACCCTAACCCTAACCCTTCCCCGAAGCCTGACCCTCACCCGTCCCCTAATCCTAACCCGCACCCTAACACTAACACGCACCCTCACACGCACGCTCCCCCTAAAGCGTTGCCGTACCCTCACCTGGACCCGAAACCGTCCCCATCCCCTAACCCTAAACCTAGCCCGAACCCTAACCCTAACCCTTCCCCGAAGCCTACACTCACCCGTCCCCTAATCCTAACCCGTACGCTAACACTAACCCGCGCCCTCACACGTACGCTCCCCCTAAAGCGTTGACGTACCCTCACCTGGACCCTAAACCGTCCCCGTCCCCTAACCCTAACCCTAGCCCGAACCCTAACCCTAACCCTTCCCCGATGCCTGACCCTCACCCGTCCCCTAATCCTAACCCGTACGCTAACACTAACCCGCGTCCTCACACGCACGCTCCCCCTAAAGCGTTGCCGTACCCTCACCTGGACCCTAAACCGTCCCCGTCCCTTAACCCTTACCCTAGCCCGAACCCTAACCCTAACCCTTCCCCGAAGCCTGACCCTCACCCGTCCCCTAATCCTAACCCGTACGCTAACACTAACCCGCGCCCTCACACGCACGCTCCCCCTAAGGCGTTGCCGTACCCTCACCTGGACCCTAAACCTTCCCCATCCCCTAACCCTAACCCTAGCCCGAACCCTAACCCTAACCCTTCCCCGAAGCCTGACCCTCACCCGTCCCCTAATCCTAACCCGTACGCTAACACTAACCCGCGCCCTCACACGCACGCTCCCCCTAAAGCGTTGCCGTACCCTCACCTGGACCCTAAACCGTCCCCGTCCCCTAACCCTAACCCTAGCCCGAACCCTAACCCTAACCCTTCCCCGAAGCCTGACCCTCACCCGTCCCCTAATCCTAACCCGTACGCTAACACTAACCCGCGCCCTCACACGCACGCTCCCCCTAAAGCGTTGCCGTACCCTCACCTGGACCCGAAACCTTCCCCGTCCCCTAACCCTAACCCTAGCCCGAACCCTAACCCTAACCCTTCCCCGAAGCCTGACCCTCACCCGTCCCCTAATCCTAACCCGTACGCTAACACTAAGCCGCGCCCTCACACGCACGCTCCCCCTAAATCGTTGCCCTTCCCTCACCTGGACCCTAAACCTTCCCCATCCCCTAACCCTAACCCTAGCCGGAACCCTAACCCTAACCATTCCCCGAAGCCTGACCCTCACCCGTCCCCTAATCCTAACCCGTACGCTAACACTAACCCGCGCCCTCACACGCACGCTCCCCCTAAAGCGTTGCCGTACCCTCACCTGGACCCTAAACCGTCCCCGTCCCCTAACCCTGACCCTAGCCCGAACCCTAACCGTAACCCTTCCCCGAAGCCTGACCCTCACCCGTCCCCTAATCCTAAACCGTACGCTAACACTAACCCGCGCCCTCACACGCACGCTCCCCCTAAAGCGTTGCTGTACCCTCACCTGGACCCTAAACCGTCCCCGTCCCCTAACCCTAACCCTAGCCCGAACCCTAACCCTAACCCTTCCCCGAAGCCTGACCCTCACCCGTCCCCTAATCCTAAGCCGTTCGCTAACACTAACCCGCACCCTCACACGCACGCTCCCCCTAAAGCGTTGCCGTACCCTCACCTGGACCCTAAACCGTCCCCGTCCCCTAACCCTAACCCTAGCCCGAACCCTAACCCTAACCCTTCCCAGAAGCCTGACCCTCACCCGTCCCCTAATCCTAACCCGTACGCTAACACTAACCCGCGCCCTCACATGCACGCTCCCCCTAAAGCGTTGCCGTACCCTCACCTGGACCCTAAACCGTCCCTGTCCCCTAACCCTAACCCTAGCCCGAACCCTAACCCTAACCCTTTCCCGAAGCCTGACCCTCACCCGTCCCCTAATCCTATGCCGTATGCTAACACTAACCCGCGCCCTCACACGCACGCTCCCCCTAAAGCGTTGCCGTACCCTCACCTGGACCCGAAACCGTCCCCGTCCCCTAACCCTAACCCTAGCCCGAACCCTAACACTAACCCTTCCCCGAAACCTGACCCTCACCCGTCCCCTAATCCTAACCCGTACGCTAACACTAACCCACGCCCTCACACGCACGCTCCCCCTAAAGCGTTGCCGTACCCTCACCTGGACCCTAAACCATCCCCGTCCCCTAACCCTAACCCTAGCCCGAACCGTAACCCTAACCCTTCCCCGAAGCCTGACCCTCACCCGTCCCCTAATCCTAACCCGTACGCTAACACTAACCCGCGCCCTCACACGCACGCTCCCCCTAAAGCGTTGCCGTACCCTCACCTGGACCCGAAACCGTCCCCATCCCCTAACCCTAACCCTAGCCCGAACCCTAACCCTAACCCTTCCCCGAAGCCTGACCCTCACCCGTCCCCTAATCCTAACCCGCACCCTAACACTAACACGCACCCTCACACGCACGCTCCCCCTAAAGCGTTGCCGTACCCTCACCTGGACCCGAAACCGTCCCCATCCCCTAACCCTAAACCTAGCCCGAACCCTAACCCTAACCCTTCCCCGAAGCCTACACTCACCCGTCCCCTAATCCTAACCCGTACGCTAACACTAACCCGCGCCCTCACACGTACGCTCCCCCTAAAGCGTTGACGTACCCTCACCTGGACCCTAAACCGTCCCCGTCCCCTAACCCTAACCCTAGCCCGAACCCTAACCCTAACCCTTCCCCGATGCCTGACCCTCACCCGTCCCCTAATCCTAACCCGTACGCTAACACTAACCCGCGTCCTCACACGCACGCTCCCCCTAAAGCGTTGCCGTACCCTCACCTGGACCCTAAACCGTCCCCGTCCCTTAACCCTTACCCTAGCCCGAACCCTAACCCTAACCCTTCCCCGAAGCCTGACCCTCACCCGTCCCCTAATCCTAACCCGTACGCTAACACTAACCCGCGCCCTCACACGCACGCTCCCCCTAAGGCGTTGCCGTACCCTCACCTGGACCCTAAACCTTCCCCATCCCCTAACCCTAACCCTAGCCCGAACCCTAACCCTAACCCTTCCCCGAAGCCTGACCCTCACCCGTCCCCTAATCCTAACCCGTACGCTAACACTAACCCGCGCCCTCACACGCACGCTCCCCCTAAAGCGTTGCCGTACCCTCACCTGGACCCTAAACCGTCCCCGTCCCCTAACCCTAACCCTAGCCCGAACCCTAACCCTAACCCTTCCCCGAAGCCTGACCCTCACCCGTCCCCTAATCCTAACCCGTACGCTAACACTAACCCGCGCCCTCACACGCACGCTCCCCCTAAAGCGTTGCCGTACCCTCACCTGGACCCGAAACCTTCCCCGTCCCCTAACCCTAACCCTAGCCCGAACCCTAACCCTAACCCTTCCCCGAAGCCTGACCCTCACCCGTCCCCTAATCCTAACCCGTACGCTAACACTAAGCCGCGCCCTCACACGCACGCTCCCCCTAAATCGTTGCCCTTCCCTCACCTGGACCCTAAACCTTCCCCATCCCCTAACCCTAACCCTAGCCGGAACCCTAACCCTAACCATTCCCCGAAGCCTGACCCTCACCCGTCCCCTAATCCTAACCCGTACGCTAACACTAACCCGCGCCCTCACACGCACGCTCCCCCTAAAGCGTTGCCGTACCCTCACCTGGACCCTAAACCGTCCCCGTCCCCTAACCCTGACCCTAGCCCGAACCCTAACCGTAACCCTTCCCCGAAGCCTGACCCTCACCCGTCCCCTAATCCTAAACCGTACGCTAACACTAACCCGCGCCCTCACACGCACGCTCCCCCTAAAGCGTTGCCGTACCCTCACCTGGACCCTAAACCGTCCCCGTCCCCTAACCCTAACCCTAGCCCGAACCCTAACCCTAACCCTTCCCCGAAGCCTGACCCTCACCCGTCCCCTAATCCTAAGCCGTACGCTAACACTAACCCGCGCCCTCACACGCACGCTCCCCCTAAAGCGTTGCCGTACCCTCACCTGGACCCTAAACCGTCCCCGTCCCCTAACCCTAACCCTAGCCCGAACCCTAACCCTAACCCTTCCCCGAAGCCTGACCCTCACCCGTCCCCTAATCCTAAGCCGTACGCTATCACTAACCCGCGCCCTCACACGCACGCTCCCCCTAAAGCGTTGCTGTACCCTCACCTGGACCCTAAACCGTCCCCGTCCCCTAACCCTAACCCTAGCCCGAACCCTAACCCTAACCCTTCCCCGAAGCCTGACCCTCACACGTCCCCTAATCCTAACCCGTACGCTAACACTAACCCGCGCCCTCACACGCACGCTCCCCCTAAAGCGTTGCCGTACCCTCACCTGGACCCTAAACCGTCCCCGTACCCTTACTCTAACCCTAGCCCGAACCCTAACCCTAACACTTCCCCGAAGCCTGACCCTCACCCGTCCCCTAATCCTAACCCGTACGCTAACACTAATCCGCGCCCTCACACGCACGCTCCCCCTAAAGCGTTGCCGTACCCTCACCTGGACCCGAAACCGTCCCCGTCCCCTAACCCTAACCCTAGCCCGAACCCTAACCCTAACCCTTCCCCGAAGCCGGACCCTCACCCGTCCCCTAATCCTAACCCGTACGCTAACACTAACCCGCGACCTCACACGCACGCTCCCCCTAAAGCGTTGCCGTACCCTCACCTGGACCCTAAACCGTCCCCGTCCCCTAACCCTAACCCTAGCCCGAACCCTAACCCTAACCCTTCCCCGAAGCCTGACCCTCACCCGTCCCCTAATCCTAACCCGTACGCTAACACTAACCCGCGCCCTCACACGCACGCTCCCCCTAAAGCGTTGCCGTACCCTCACCTGGACCCTAAACCGTCCCCGTACCCTTACTCTAACCCTAGCCCGAACCCTAACCCTAACCCTTCCCCGAAGCCTGACCCTCACCCGTCCCCTAATCCTAACCCGTATGCTAACACTAACCCGCGCCCTCACACGCACGCTCCCCCTAAAGCGTTGCCGTACCCTCACCTGGACCCTAAACCGTCCCCGTCCCCTAACCCTAACCCTAGCCCGAACCCTAAACCTAACCCTTCCCCGAAGCCTGACCCTCACCCGTCCCCTAATCCTAACCCGTACGCTAACACTAACCCACGCCCTCACACGCACGCTCCCCCTAAAGCGTTGCCGTACCCTCACCTGGACCCTAAACCGTCCCCGTCCCCTAACCCTAACCCTAGCCCGAACCCTAACCCTAACCCTTCCCCGAAGCCTGACCCTCACCCGTCCCCTAATCCTAACCCGTACGCTAACACTAACCCGCGCCCTCACACGCACGCTCCCCCTAAAGCGTTGCCGTACCCTCACCTGGACCCGAAACCTTCCCCGTCCCCTAACCCTAACCCTAGCCCGAACCCTAACCCTAACCCTTCCCCGAAGCCTGACCCTCACCCGTCCCCTAATCCTAACCCGTACACTAACACTAAGCCGCGCCCTCACACGCACGCTCCCCCTAAATCGTTGCCGTTCCCTCACCTGGACACTAAACCTTCCCCATCCCCTAACCCTAACCCTAGCCGGAACCCTAACCCTAACCATTCCCCGAAGCCTGACCCTCACCCGTCCCCTAATCCTAACCCGTACGCTAACACTAACCCGCGCCCTCACACGCACGCTCCCCCTAAAGCGTTGCCGTACCCTCACCTGGACCCTAAACCGTCCCCGTCCCCTAACCCTGACCCTAGCCCGAACCCTAACCGAAACCCTTCCCCGAAGCCTGACCCTCACCCGTCCCCTAATCCTAACCCGTACGCTAACACTAACCCGCGCCCTCACACGCACGCTCCCCCTAAAGCGTTGCCGTACCCTCACCTGGACCCTAAACCGTCCCCGTCCCCTAACCCTAACCCTAGCCCGAACCCTAACCCTAACCCTTCCCCGAAGCCTGACCCTCACCCGTCCCCTAATCCTAAGCCGTACGCTAACACTAACCCGCGCCCTCACACGCACGCTCCCCCTAAAGCGTTGCCGTACCCTCACCTGGACCCTAAACCGTCCCCGTCCCCTAACCCTAACCCTAGCCCGAACCCTAACCCTAACCCTTCCCCGATGCCTGACCCTCACCCGTCCCCTAATCCTAAGCCGTACGCTAACACTAACGCGCGCCCTCACACGTACGCTCCCCCTAAAGCATTGCCGTACCCTCACCTGGACCCTAAACCGTCCCCGTCCCCTAACCCTAACCCTAGCCCGAACCCTAACCCTAACCCTTCCCCGAAGCCTGACCCTCACCCGTCCCCTAATCCTAAGCCGAACGCTAACACTAACCCGCGCCCTCACACGCACGCTCCCCCTAAAGCGTTGCCGTACCCTCACCTGGACCCTAAACCGTCCCCATCCCCTAACCCTAACCCTAGCCCGAACCCTAACCCTAACCCTTCCCCGAAGCCTGACACTCACCCGTCCCCTAATCCTAAGCCGTTCGCTAACACTAACCCGCACCCTCACACGCACGCTCCCCCTAAAGCGTTGCTGTACCCTCACCTGGACCCTAAACCGTCCCCGTCCCCTAACCCTAACCCTAGCCCGAACCCTAACCCTAATCCTTCCCAGAAGCCTGACCCTCACCCGTCCCCTAATCCTAACCCGTACGCTAACACTAACCCGCGCCCTCACATGCACGCTCCCCCTAAAGCGTTGCCGTACCCTCACCTGGACCCTAAACCGTCCCTGTCCCCTAACCCTAACCCTAGCCCGAACACTAACCCTAACCCTTTCCCGAAGCCTGACCCTCACCCGTCCCCTAATCCTAAGCCGTATGCTAACACTAACCCGCGCCCTCACACGCACGCTCCCCCTAAAGCGTTGCCGTACCCTCACCTGGACCCTAAACCGTCCCCATCCCCTAACCCTAACCCTAGCCCGAACCCTAACCCTAACCCTTCCCCGAAGCCTGACCCTCACCCGTCCCCTAATCCTAACCCGTACGCTAACACTAACCCGCGCCCTCACACGCACGCTCCCCCTAAAGCATTGCCGTACCCTCACCTGGACCCTAAACCATCCCCGTCCCCTAACCCTAACCCTAGCCCGAACCCTAACCTAACCCTTCCCCGAAGCCTGACCCTCACCCGTCCCCTAATCCTAACCCGTACGCTAACACTAACCCGCGCCCTCACACGCACGCTCCCCCTAAAGCGTTGCCGTACCCTCACCTGGACCCTAAACCGTCCCCGTCCCCTAACCCTAACCCTAGCCCGAACCCTAACCCTAACCCTTCCCCGAAGCCTGACCCTCACCCGTCCCCTAATCTTAACCCGTACGCTAACACTAACCCGCGCCCTCACACGCACTCTCCCCCTAAAGCGTTGCCGTACCCTCACCTGGACCCTAAACCGTCCCCGTCCCCTAACCCTAACCCTAGCCCGAACCCTAACCCTAACCCATCCCCGAAGCCTGACCCTCACCCGTCCCCTAATCCTAACCCGTACGCTAACACTAACCCGCGCCCTCACACGCACGCTCCCCCTAAAGCGTTGCCGTACCCTCACCTGGACCCTAAACCGTCCCCGTCCCCTAACCCTAACCCTAGCCCGAACCCTAACCCTAACCCTTCCCCGAAACCTGACCCTCACCCGTCCCCTAATCCTAACCCGTACGCTAACACTAACCCGCGCCCTCACACGCACGCTCCCCCTAAAGCGTTGCCGTACCCTCACCTGGACCCTAAACCATCCCCGTCCCCTAACCCTAACCCTAGCCCGAACCCTAACCCTAACCCTTCCCCGAAGCCTGACCCTCACCCGTCCCCTAATCCTAACCCGTACGCTAACACTAACCCGCGCCCTCACACGCCTGCTCCCCCTAAAGCGTTGCCGTACCCTCACCTGGACCCTAAACCGTCTGCGTCCCCTAACCCTAACCCTAGCCCGAACCCTAACCCTAACCCTTCCCCGAAGCCTGACCCTCACCCGTCCCCTAATCCTAACCCGTACGCTAACACTAACACGCGCCCTCACACGCACGCTCCCCCTAAAGCGTTGCCGTACCCTCACCTGGACCCTAAACCGTCCCCGTACCCTAACCCTAACCCTAGCCCGAAACCTAACCCTAACCCTTCCCCGAAGCCTGACCCTCACCCGTCCCCTAATCCTAACCCGTACGCTATCACTAACCCGCGCCCTCACACGCACGCTCCCCCTAAAACGGTGCCGTACCCTCACCTGGACCCGAAACCGTCCCCGTCCCCTAACCCTAACCCTAGCCCGAACCCTAACCCTAACCCTTCCCCGAAGCCTGACCCTCACCCGTCCCCTAATCCTAACCGTACGCTAACACTAACCCGCGCCCTCACACGCACGCTCCCCCTAAAGCGTTGCCGTACCCTGACCTGGACCCTAAACCGTCCCCGTCCCCTAACCCTAACCCTAGCCCGAACCCTAACCCTAACCCTTCCCCGAAGCCTGACCCTCACCCGTCCCCTAATCCTAACCCGTACGCTAACACTAACCCGCGCCCTCACACACACGCTCCCCCTAAAGCGATGCCGTACCCTCACCTGGACCCTAAACCGTCCCCGTCCCCTAACCCTAACCCTAGCCCGAACCCTAACCCTAACCCTTCCCCGAAGCCTGACCCTCACCCGTCCCCTAATCCTAACCCGTACGCTAACACTAACCCGCGCCCTCACACGCACGGTCCCCCTAAAGCGTTGCCGTACCCTCACCTGGACCCTAAACCGTCCCCGTCCCCTAACCCTAACCCTAGCCCGAACCCTAACCCTAACCCTTCCCCGAAGCCTGACCCTCACCCGTCCCCTAATCCTAACCCGTACGCTAACACTAACCCGTGCCCTCACACGCACGCTCCACCTAAAGCGTTGCCGTACCCTCACCTGGACCCGAAACCGTCCCCGTCCCCTAACCCTAACCCTAGCCCGAACCCTAACCCTAACCCTTCCCCGAAGCCTGACCCTCACCCGTCCCCTAATCCTAACCCGTACGCTAACACTAACCCGCGCCCTCACACGCACGGTCCCCCTAAAGCGTTGCCGTACCCTCACCTGGACCCGAAACCGTCCCCGTCCCCTAACCCTAACCCTAGCCCGAACCCTAACCCTAACCCTTCCCTGAAGCCTGACCCTCACCCGTCCCCTAATTCTAACCCGTACGCTAACACTAACCCGTGCCCTCACACGCACGCTCCCCCTAAAGCGTTGCCGTACCCTCACCTGGACCCGAAACCGTCCCCGTCCCCTAACCCTAACCCTAGCCCGAACCCTAACCCTAACCCTTCCCCGAAGCCTGACCCTCACCCGTCCCCTAATCTTAACCCGTACGCTAACACTAACCCGCGCCCTCACACGCACTCTCCCCCTAACGCGTTGCCGTACCCTCACCTGGACCCTAAACCGTCCCCGTCCCCTAACCCTAACCCTAGCCCGAACCCTAACCCTAACCCATCCCCGAAGCCTGACCCTCACCCGTCCCCTAATCCTAACCCGTACGCTAACACTAACCCACGCCCTCACACGCACGCTCCCCCTAAAGCGTTGCCGTACCCTCACCTGGACCCGAAACCGTCCCCGTCCCCTAACCCTAACCCTAGCCCGAACCCTAACCCTAACCCTTCCCCGAAGCCGGACCCTCACCCGTCCCCTAATCCTAACCCGTACGCTAACACTAACCCGCACACTCACACGCACGCTCCCCCTAAAGCGTTGCCGTACCCTCACCTGGACCCTAAACCGTCCCCGTCCCCTAACCCTAACCCTAGCCCGAACCCTAACCCTAACCATTCCCCGAAGCCTGACCCTCACCCGTCCCCTAATCCTAACCCGTACGCTAACACTAACCCGCGCCCTCACACGCACGCTCCCCCTAAAGCGTTGCCGTACCCTCACCTGGACCCTAAACCGTCCCCGTACCCTTACTCTAACCCTAGCCCGAACCCTAACCCTAACCCTTCCCCGAAGCCTGACCCTCACCCGTCCCCTAATCCTAACCCGTACGCTAACACTAACCCGCGCCCTCACACGCACGCTCCCCCTAAAGCGTTGCCGTACCCTCACCTGGACCCTAAACCGTCCCCGTCCCCTAACCCTAACCCTAGCCCGAACCCTAACCCTAACCCTTCCCCGAAGCCTGACCCTCACCCGTCCCCTAATCCTAACCCGTACGCTAACACTAACCCGCGCCCTCACACGCACGCTCCCCCTAAAGCGTTGCCGTACCCTCACCTGGACCCTAAACCGTCCCCGTCCCCTAAACCTAACCCTAGCCCGAACCCTAACCCTAACCCTTCCCCGAAGCCTGACCCTCACCCGTCCCCTAATCCTAAGCCGTACGCTAACACTAACCCGCGCCCTCACACGCACGCTCCCCCTAAAGCGTTGCCGTACCCTCACCTGGACCCGAAACCGTCCCCGTCCCCTAACCCTAACCCTAGCCCGAACCCTAACCCTAACCCTTCCCCGAAGCCTGACCCTCACCCGTCCCCTAATCCTAACCCGTACGCTAACACTAACCCGCGCCCTCACACGCACGCTCCCCCTAAATCGTTGCCGTTCCCTCACCTGGACCCTAAACCTTCCCCATCCCCTAACCCTAACCCTAGCCGGAACCCTAAACCTAACCATTCCCCGAAGCCTGACCCTCACCCGTCCCGTAATCCTAACCCGTATGCTAACACTAACCCGCGACCTCACACGCACGCTCCCCCTAAAGCGTTGCCGTACCCTCACCTGGACCCTAAACCGTCCCCGTCCCCTAACCCAGACCCTAGCCCAAACCCTAACCCTAACCCTTCCCCGAAGCCTGACCCTCACCCGTCCCCTAATCCTAACCCGTACGCTAACACTAACACGCGCCCTCACACGCACGGTCCCCCTAAAGCGCTGCCGTACCCTCACCTGGACCCGAAACCGTCCCCGTCCCCTAACACTAACCCTAGCCCGAACCCTAACCCTAACCCTTCCCCGAAGCCTGACCCTCACCCGTCCCCTAATCCTAACCCGTACGCTAATACTAACCCGCGCCCTCACACGCCTGCTCCCCCTAAAGCGTTGCCGTACCCTCACCTGGACCCTAAACCGTCTGCGTCCCCTAACCCTAACCCTAGCCCGAACCCTAACCCTAACCCTTCCCCGAAGCCTGACCCTCACCCGTCCCCTAATCCTAACCCGTACGCTAACACTAACACGCGCCCTCACACGCACGCTCCCCCTAAAGCGTTGCCGTACCCGCACCTGGACCCTAAACCGTCCCCGTACCCTAACCCTAACCCTAGCCCGAAACCTAACCCTAACCCTTCCCCGAAGCCTGACCCTCACCCGTCCCCTAATCCTAACCCGTACGCTATCACTAACCCGCGCCCTCACACGCACGCTCCCCCTAAAATGGTGCCGTACCCTCACCTGGACCCGAAACCGTCCCCGTCCCCTAACCCTAACCCTAGCCCGAACCCTAACCCTAACCCTTCCCCGAAGCCTGACCCTCACCCGTCCCCTAATCCTAACCGTACGCTAACACTAACCCGCGCCCTCACACGCACGCTCCCCCTAAAGCGTTGCCGTACCCTGACCTGGACCCTAAACCGTCCCCGTCCCCTAACCCTAACCCTAGCCCGAACCCTAACCCTAACCCTTCCCCGAAGCCTGACCCTCACCCGTCCCCTAATCCTAACCCGTACGCTAACACTAACCCGCGCCCTCACACACACGCTCCCCCTAAAGCGTTGCCGTACCCTCACCTGGACCCTAAACCGTCCCTGTCCCCTAACCCTAACCCTAGCCCGAACCCTAACCCTAACCCTTCCCCGAAGCCTGACCCTCACCCGTCCCCTAATCCTAACCCGTACGCTAACACTAACCCGCGCCCTCACACGCACGGTCCCCCTAAAGCGTTGCCGTACCCTCACCTGGACCCTAAACCGTCCCCGTCCCCTAACCCTAACCCTAGCCCGAACCCTAACCCTAACCCTTCCCCGAAGCCTGACCCTCACCCGTCCCCTAATCCTAACCCGTACGCTAACACTAACCCGTGCCCTCACACGCACGCTCCACCTAAAGCGTTGCCGTACCCTCACCTGGACCCGAAACCGTCCCCGTCCCCTAACCCTAACCCTAGCCCGAACCCTAACCCTAACCCTTCCCCGAAGCCTGACCCTCACCCGTCCCCTAATCCTAACCCGTACGCTAACACTAACCCGCGCCCTCACACGCACGGTCCCCCTAAAGCGTTGCCGTACCCTCACCTGGACCCGAAACCGTCCCCGTCCCCTAACCCTAACCCTAGCCCGAACCCTAACCCTAACCCTTCCCCGAAGCCTGACCCTCACCCGTCCCCTAATTCTAACCCGTACGCTAACACTAACCCGTGCCCTCACACGCACGCTCCACCTAAAGCGTTGCCGTACCCTCACCTGGACCCGAAACCGTCCCCGTCCCCTAACCCTAACCCTAGCCCGAACCCTAACCCTAACCCTTCCCCGAAGCCTGACCCTCACCCGTCCCCTAATCTTAACCCGTACGCTAACACTAACCCGCGCCCTCACACGCACTCTCCCCCTAAAGCGTTGCCGTACCCTCACCTGGACCCTAAACCGTCCCCGTCCCCTAACCCTAACCCTAGCCCGAACCCTAACCCTAACCCATCCCCGAAGCCTGACCCTCACCCGTCCCCTAATCCTAACCCGTACGCTAACACTAACCCGCGCCCTCACACGCACGCTCCCCCTAAAGCGTTGCCGTACCCTCACCTGGACCCGAAACCGTCCCCGTCCCCTAACCCTAACCCTAGCCCGAACCCTAACCCTAACCCTTCCCCGAAGCCGGACCCTCACCCGTCCCCTAATCCTAACCCGTACGCTAACACTAACCCGCACCCTCACACGCACGCTCCCCCTAAAGCGTTGCCGTACCCTCACCTGGACCCTAAACCGTCCCCGTCCCCTAACCCTAACCCTAGCCCGAACCCTAACCCTAACCATTCCCCGAAGCCTGACCCTCACCCGTCCCCTAATCCTAACCCGTACGCTAACACTAACCCGCGCCCTCACACGCACGCTCCCCCTAAAGCGTTGCCGTACCCTCACCTGGACCCTAAACCGTCCCCGTACCCTTACTCTAACCCTAGCCCGAACCCTAACCCTAACCCTTCCCCGAAGCCTGACCCTCACCCGTCCCCTAATCCTAACCCGTACGCTAACACTAACCCGCGCCCTCACACGCACGCTCCCCCTAAAGCGTTGCCGTACCCTCACCTGGACCCTAAACCGTCCCCGTCCCCTAACCCTAACCCTAGCCCGAACCCTAACCCTAACCCTTCCCCGAAGCCTGACCCTCACCCGTCCCCTAATCCTAACCCGTACGCTAACACTAACCCGCGCCCTCACACGCACGCTCCCCCTAAAGCGTTGCCGTACCCTCACCTGGACCCTAAACCGTCCCCGTCCCCTAAACCTAACCCTAGCCCGAACCCTAACCCTAACCCTTCCCCGAAGCCTGACCCTCACCCGTCCCCTAATCCTAAGCCGTACGCTAACACTAACCCGCGCCCTCACACGCACGCTCCCCCTAAAGCGTTGCCGTACCCTCACCTGGACCCGAAACCGTCCCCGTCCCCTAACCCTAACCCTAGCCCGAACCCTAACCCTAACCCTTCCCCGAAGCCTGACCCTCACCCGTCCCCTAATCCTAACCCGTACGCTAACACTAACCCGCGCCCTCACACGCACGCTCCCCCTAAATCGTTGCCGTTCCCTCACCTGGACCCTAAACCTTCCCCATCCCCTAACCCTAACCCTAGCCGGAACCCTAAACCTAACCATTCCCCGAAGCCTGACCCTCACCCGTCCCGTAATCCTAACCCGTACGCTAACACTAACCCGCGACCTCACACGCACGCTCCCCCTAAAGCGTTGCCGTACCCTCACCTGGACCCTAAACCGTCCCCGTCCCCTAACCCAGACCCTAGCCCGAACCCTAACCCTAACCCTTCCCCGAAGCCTGATCCTCACCCGTCCCCTAATCCTAACCCGTACGCTAACACTAACACGCGCCCTCACACGCACGGTCCCCCTAAAGCGTTGCCGTACCCTCACCTGGACCCGAAACCGTCCCCGTCCCCTAACACTAACCCTAGCCCGAACCCTAACCCTAACCCTTCCCCGAAGCCTGACCCTCACCCGTCCCCTAATCCTAACCCGTACGCTAACACTAACCCGCGCCCTCACACGCACGCTCCCCCTAAAGCGTTGCCGTACCCTCACCTGGACCCTAAACCGTCCCCGTCCCCTAACCCTAACCCTAGCCCGAACCCTAACCCTAACCCTTCCCCGAAGCCTGACCCTCACCCGTCCCCTAATCCTAAGCCGTACGCTAACACTAACCCGCGCCCTCACACGCACGCTCCCCCTAAAGCGTTGCCGTACCCTCACCTGGACCCTAAACCGTCCCCGTCCCCTAACCCTAACTCTAGCCCGAACCCTAACCTTAACCCTTCCCCGAAGCCTGACCCTCACCCGTCCCCTAATCCTAACCCGTACGCTAACACTAACCCGCGCCCTCACACGCACGGTCCCCCTAAAGCGTTGCCGTACCCTCACCTGGACCCTAAACCGTCCCCGTCCCCTAACCCTAACCCTAGCCCGAACCCTAACCCTAACCCTTCCCCGAAGCCTGAACCTCACCCGTCCCCTAATCCTAACCCGTACGCTAACACTAACCCGCGCCCTCACACGCACGCTCCACCTAAAGCGTTGCCGTACCCTCACCTGGACCCGAAACCGTCCCCGTCCCCTAACCCTAACCCTAGCCCGAACCCTAACCCTAACCCTTCCCCGAAGCCTGACCCTCACCCGTCCCCTAATCTTAACCCGTACGCTAACACTAACCCACGCCCTCACACGCACGCTCCCCCTAAACCGTTGCCGTACCCTCACCTGGACCCTAAACCGTCCCCGTCCCCTAACCCTAACCCTAGCCCGAACCCTAACCCTAACCCATCCCCGAAGCCTGACCCTCACCCGTCCCATAATCCTAACCCGTACGCTAACACTAACCCGCGCCCTCACACGCACGCTCCCCCTAAAGCGTTGCCGTACCCTCACCTGGACCCTAAACCGTCCCCGTCCCCTAAACCTAACCCTAGCCCGAACCCTAACCCTAACCCTTCCCCGAACCGGACCCTCACCCGTCCCCTAATCCTAACCCGTACGCTAACACTAACCCGCGCCCTCACACGCACGCTCCCCCTAAAGCGTTGCCGTACCCTCACCTGGACCCTAAACCGTCCCCGTCCCCTAACCCTAACCCTAGCCCGAACCCTAACCCTAACCCTTCCCCGAAGCCTGACCCTCACCCGTCCCCTAATCCTAACCCGTACGCTAACACTAACCCGCGCCCTCACATGCACGCTCCTCCTAAAGCGTTGCCGTACCCTCACCTGGACCCTAAACCGTCCCCGTACCCTAACCCTAACCCTAGCCCGAACCCTAACCCTAACCCTTCCCCGAAGCCTGACCCTCACCCGTCCCCTAATCCTAACCCGTACCCTAACACTAACCCGCGCCCTCACACGCACGCTCCCCCTAAAGCGTTGCCGTACCCTCACCTGGACCCGAAACCGTCCCCGTCCCCTAACCCTAACCCTAGCCCGAACCCTAACCCTAACCCTTCCCCGAAGCCTGACCCTCACCCGTCCCCTAATCCTAACCCGTACGCTAACACTAACCCGCGCCCTCACACGCACGGTCCCCCTAAAGCGTTGCCGTACCCTCACCTGGACCCGCAACCGTCCCCGTCCCCTAACCCTAACCCTAGCCCGAACCCTAACCCTAACCCTTCCCCGAAGCCTGACCCTCACCCGTCCCCTAATTCTAACCCGTACGCTAACACTAACCCGTGCCCTCACACGCACGCTCCACCTAAAGCGTTGCCGTACCCTCACCTGGACCCGAAACCGTCCCCGTCCCCTAACCCTAACCCTAGCCCGAACCCTAACCCTAACCCTTCCCCGAAGCCTGACCCTCACCCGTCCCCTAATCTTAACCCGTACGCTAACACTAACCCGCGCCCTCACACGCACTCTCCCCCTAAAGCGTTGCCGTACCCTCACCTGGACCCTAAACCGTCCCCGTCCCCTAACCCTAACCCTAGCCCGAACCCTAACCCTAACCCATCCCCGAAGCCTGACCCTCACCCGTCCCCTAATCCTAACCCGTACGCTAACACTAACCCGCGCCCTCACACGCACGCTCCCCCTAAAGCGTTGCCGTACCCTCACCTGGACCCGAAACCGTCCCCGTCCCCTAACCCTAACCCTAGCCCGAACCCTAACCCTAACCCTTCCCCGAAGCCGGACCCTCACCCGTCCCCTAATCCTAACCCGTACGCTAACACTAACCCGCACCCTCACACGCACGCTCCCCCTAAAGCGTTGCCGTACCCTCACCTGGACCCTAAACCGTCCCCGTCCCCTAACCCTAACCCTAGCCCGAACCCTAACCCTAACCATTCCCCGAAGCCTGACCCTCACCCGTCCCCTAATCCTAACCCGTACGCTAACACTAACCCGCGCCCTCACACGCACGCTCCCCCTAAAGCGTTGCCGTACCCTCACCTGGACCCTAAACCGTCCCCGTACCCTTACTCTAACCCTAGCCCGAACCCTAACCCTAACCCTTCCCCGAAGCCTGACCCTCACCCGTCCCCTAATCCTAACCCGTACGCTAACACTAACCCGCGCCCTCACACGCACGCTCCGCCTAAAGCGTTGCCGTACCCTCACCTGGACCCTAAACCGTCCCCGTCCCCTAACCCTAACCCTAGCCCGAACCCTAACCCTAACCCTTCCCCGAAGCCTGACCCTCACCCGTCCCCTAATCCTAACCCGTACGCTAACACTAACCCGCGCCCTCACACGCACGCTCCCCCTAAAGCGTTGCCGTACCCTCACCTGGACCCTAAACCGTCCCCGTCCCCTAAACCTAACCCTAGCCCGAACCCTAACCCTAACCCTTCCCCGAAGCCTGACCCTCACCCGTCCCCTAATCCTAAGCCGTACGCTAACACTAACCCGCGCCCTCACACGCACGCTCCCCCTAAAGCGTTGCCGTACCCTCACCTGGACCCGAAACCGTCCCCGTCCCCTAACCCTAACCCTAGCCCGAACCCTAACCCTAACCCTTCCCCGAAGCCTGACCCTCACCCGTCCCCTAATCCTAACCCGTACGCTAACACTAACCCGCGCCCTCACACGCACGCTCCCCCTAAATCGTTGCCGTTCCCTCACCTGGACCCTAAACCTTCCCCATCCCCTAACCCTAACCCTAGCCGGAACCCTAAACCTAACCATTCCCCGAAGCCTGACCCTCACCCGTCCCGTAATCCTAACCCATACGCTAACACTAACCCGCGACCTCACACGCACGCTCCCCCTAAAGCGTTGCCGTACCCTCACCTGGACCCTAAACCGTCCCCGTCCCCTAACCCAGACCCTAGCCCGAACCCTAACCCTAACCCTTCCCCGAAGCCTGACCCTCACCCGTCCCCTAATCCTAACCCGTACGCTAACACTAACACGTGCCCTTACACGCACGCTCCCCCTAAAGCGTTGCCGTACCCTCACCTGGACCCGAAACCGTCCCCGTCCCCTAACACTAACCCTAGCCCGAACCCTAACCCTAACCCTTCCCCGAAGCCTGACCCTCACCCGTCCCCTAATCCTAACCCGTACGCTAACACTAACCCGCGCCCTCACACGCACGCTCCCCGTAAAGCGTGCCGTACCCTCACCTGGACCCTAAACCGTCCCCGTCCCCTAACCCTAACCCTAGCCCGAACCCTAACCCTAACCCTTCCCCGAAGCCTGACCCTCACCCGTCCCCTAATCCTAAGCCGTACGCTACCACTAACCCGCGCCCTCACACGCACGCTCCCCCTAAAGCGTTGCCGTACCCTCACCTGGACCCTAAACCGTCCCCGTCCCCTAACCCTAACCCTAGCCCGAACCCTAACCTTAACCCTTCCCCGAAGCCTGACCCTCACCCGTCCCCTAATCCTAACCCGTACGCTAACACTAACCCGCGCCCTCACACGCACGGTCCCCCTAAAGCGTTGCCGTACCCTCACCTGGACCCTAAACCGTCCCCGTCCCCTAACCCTAACCCTAGCCCGAACCCTAACCCTAACCCTTCCCCGAAGCCTGAACCTCACCCGTCCCCTAATCCTAACCCGTACGCTAACACTAACCCGCGCCCTCACACGCACGCTCCACCTAAAGCGTTGCCGTACCCTCACCTGGACCCGAAACCGTCCCCGTCCCCTAAACCTAACCCTAGCCCGAACCCTAACCCTAACCCTTCCCCGAAGCCTGACCCTCACCCGTCCCCTAATCTTAACCCGTACGCTAACACTAACCCACGCCCTCACACGCACGCTCCCCCTAAAGCGTTGCCGTACCCTCACCTGGACCCTAAACCGTCCCCGTCCCCTAACCCTAACCCTAGCCCGAACCCTAACCCTAACCCATCCCCGAAGCCTGACCCTCACCCGTCCCATAATCCTAACCCGTACGCTAACACTAACCCGCGCCCTCACACGCACGCTCCCCCTAAAGCGTTGCCGTACCCTCACCTGGACCCTAAACCGTCCCCGTCCCCTAACCCTAACCCTAGCCCGAACCCTAACCCTAACCCTTCCCCGAACCGGACCCTCACCCGTCCCCTAATCCTAACCCGTACGCTAACACTAACACGCGCCCTCACACGCACGCTCCCCCTAAAGCGTTGCCGTACCCTCACCTGGACCCTAAACCGTCCCCGTCCCCTAACCCTAACCCTAGCCCGAACCCTAACCCTAACCCTTCCCCGAAGCCTGACCCTCACCCGTCCCCTAATCCTAACCCGTACGCTAACACTAACCCGCGCCCTCACATGCACGCTCCTCCTAAAGCGTTGCCGTACCCTCACCTGGACCCGAAACCGTCCCCGTCCCCTAACCCTAACCCTAGCCCGAACCCTAACCCTAACCCTTCCCCGAAGCCTGACCCTCACCCGTCCCCTAATCCTAACCCGTACCCTAACACTAACCCGCGCCCTCACACGCACGGTCCCCCTAAAGCGTTGCCGTACCCTCACCTGGACCCGCAACCGTCCCCGTCCCCTAACCCTAACCCTAGCCCGAACCCTAACCCTAACCCTTCCCCGAAGCCTGACCCTCACCCGTCCCCTAATTCTAACCCGTACGCTAACACTAACCCGTGCCCTCACACGCACGCTCCACCTAAAGCGTTGCCGTACCCTCACCTGGACCCGAAACCGTCCCCGTCCCCTAACCCTAACCCTAGCCCGAACCCTAACCCTAACCCTTCCCCGAAGCCTGACCCTCACCCGTCCCCTAATCTTAACCCGTACGCTAACACTAACCCGCGCCCTCACACGCACTCTCCCCCTAAAGCGTTGCCGTACCCTCACCTGGACCCTAAACCGTCCCCGTCCCCTAACCCTAACCCTAGCCCGAACCCTAACCCTAACCCATCCCCGAAGCCTGACCCTCACCCGTCCCCTAATCCTAACCCGTACGCTAACACTAACCCGCGCCCTCACACGCACGCTCCCCCTAAAGCGTTGCCGTACCCTCACCTGGACCCGAAACCGTCCCCGTCCCCTAACCCTAACCCTAGCCCGAACCCTAACCCTAACCCTTCCCCGAAGCCGGACCCTCACCCGTCCCCTAATCCTAACCCGTACGCTAACACTAACCCGCACCCTCACACGCACGCTCCCCCTAAAGCGTTGCCGTACCCTCACCTGGACCCTAAACCGTCCCCGTCCCCTAACCCTAACCCTAGCCCGAACCCTAACCCTAACCATTCCCCGAAGCCTGACCCTCACCCGTCCCCTAATCCTAACCCGTACGCTAACACTAACCCGCGCCCTCACACGCACGCTCCCCCTAAAGCGTTGCCGTACCCTCACCTGGACCCTAAACCGTCCCCGTACCCTTACTCTAACCCTAGCCCGAACCCTAACCCTAACCCTTCCCCGAAGCCTGACCCTCACCCGTCCCCTAATCCTAACCCGTACGCTAACACTAACCCGCGCCCTCACACGCACGCTCCGCCTAAAGCGTTGCCGTACCCTCACCTGGACCCTAAACCGTCCCCGTCCCCTAACCCTAACCCTAGCCCGAACCCTAACCCTAACCCTTCCCCGAAGCCTGACCCTCACCCGTCCCCTAATCCTAACCCGTACGCTAACACTAACCCGCGCCCTCACACGCACGCTCCCCCTAAAGCGTTGCCGTACCCTCACCTGGACCCTAAACCGTCCCCGTCCCCTAAACCTAACCCTAGCCCGAACCCTAACCCTAACCCTTCCCCGAAGCCTGACCCTCACCCGTCCCCTAATCCTAAGCCGTACGCTAACACTAACCCGCGCCCTCACACGCACGCTCCCCCTAAAGCGTTGCCGTACCCTCACCTGGACCCGAAACCGTCCCCGTCCCCTAACCCTAACCCTAGCCCGAACCCTAACCCTAACCCTTCCCCGAAGCCTGACCCTCACCCGTCCCCTAATCCTAACCCGTACGCTAACACTAACCCGCGCCCTCACACGCACGCTCCCCCTAAATCGTTGCCGTTCCCTCACCTGGACCCTAAACCTTCCCCATCCCCTAACCCTAACCCTAGCCGGAACCCTAAACCTAACCATTCCCCGAAGCCTGACCCTCACCCGTCCCGTAATCCTAACCCGTACGCTAACACTAACCCGCGACCTCACACGCACGCTCCCCCTAAAGCGTTGCCGTACCCTCACCTGGACCCTAAACCGTCCCCGTCCCCTAACCCAGACCCTAGCCCGAACCCTAACCCTAACCCTTCCCCGAAGCCTGACCCTCACCCGTCCCCTAATCCTAACCCGTACGCTAACACTAACACGTGCCCTTACACGCACGCTCCCCCTAAAGCGTTGCCGTACCCTCACCTGGACCCGAAACCGTCCCCGTCCCCTAACACTAACCCTAGCCCGAACCCTAACCCTAACCCTTCCCCGAAGCCTGACCCTCACCCGTCCCCTAATCCTAACCCGTACGCTAACACTAACCCGCGCCCTCACACGCACGCTCCCCGTAAAGCGTGCCGTACCCTCACCTGGACCCTAAACCGTCCCCGTCCCCTAACCCTAACCCTAGCCCGAACCCTAACCCTAACCCTTCCCCGAAGCCTGACCCTCACCCGTCCCCTAATCCTAAGCCGTACGCTACCACTAACCCGCGCCCTCACACGCACGCTCCCCCTAAAGCGTTGCCGTACCCTCACCTGGACCCTAAACCGTCCCCGTCCCCTAACCCTAACCCTAGCCCGAACCCTAACCTTAACCCTTCCCCGAAGCCTGACCCTCACCCGTCCCCTAATCCTAACCCGTACGCTAACACTAACCCGCGCCCTCACACGCACGGTCCCCCTAAAGCGTTGCCGTACCCTCACCTGGACCCTAAACCGTCCCCGTCCCCTAACCCTAACCCTAGCCCGAACCCTAACCCTAACCCTTCCCCGAAGCCTGAACCTCACCCGTCCCCTAATCCTAACCCGTACGCTAACACTAACCCGCGCCCTCACACGCACGCTCCACCTAAAGCGTTGCCGTACCCTCACCTGGACCCGAAACCGTCCCCGTCCCCTAAACCTAACCCTAGCCCGAACCCTAACCCTAACCCTTCCCCGAAGCCTGACCCTCACCCGTCCCCTAATCTTAACCCGTACGCTAACACTAACCCACGCCCTCACACGCACGCTCCCCCTAAAGCGTTGCCGTACCCTCACCTGGACCCTAAACCGTCCCCGTCCCCTAACCCTAACCCTAGCCCGAACCCTAACCCTAACCCATCCCCGAAGCCTGACCCTCACCCGTCCCATAATCCTAACCCGTACGCTAACACTAACCCGCGCCCTCACACGCACGCTCCCCCTAAAGCGTTGCCGTACCCTCACCTGGACCCTAAACCGTCCCCGTCCCCTAACCCTAACCCTAGCCCGAACCCTAACCCTAACCCTTCCCCGAACCGGACCCTCACCCGTCCCCTAATCCTAACCCGTACGCTAACACTAACACGCGCCCTCACACGCACGCTCCCCCTAAAGCGTTGCCGTACCCTCACCTGGACCCTAAACCGTCCCCGTCCCCTAACCCTAACCCTAGCCCGAACCCTAACCCTAACCCTTCCCCGAAGCCTGACCCTCACCCGTCCCCTAATCCTAACCCGTACGCTAACACTAACCCGCGCCCTCACATGCACGCTCCTCCTAAAGCGTTGCCGTACCCTCACCTGGACCCTAAACCGTCCCCGTACCCTAACCCTAACCCTAGCCCGAACCCTAACCCTAACCCTTCCCCGAAGCCTGACCCTCACCCGTCCCCTAATCCTAACCCGTACCCTAACACTAACCCGCGCCCTCACACGCACGCTCCCCCTAAAGCGTTGCCGTACCCTCACCTGGACCCTAAACCGTCCCCGTCCCCTAACCCTAACCCTAGCCCGAACCCTAACCCTAACCCTTCCCCGAAGCCTGACCCTCACCCGTCCCCTAATCCTAACCCGTACGCTAACACTAACCCGCACCCTCACATGCACGCTCCCCCTAAAGCGTTGCCGTACCCTCACCTGGACCCTAAACCGTCCCCGTCCCCTAACCCTAACCCTAGCCCGAACCCTAACCCTAACCCTTCCCAGAAGCCTGACCCTCACCCGTCCCCTAATCCTAACCCGTACGCTAACACTAACCCGCGCCCTCACACGCACGCTCCCCCTAAAGCGTTGCCGTACCCTCACCTGGACCCTAAACCGTCCCCGTCCCCTAACCCTAGCCCGAAACCTAACCCTAACCCTTCCCCGAAGCCTGACCCTCACCCGTCCCCTAATCCTAAGCCGTACGCTACCACTAACCCGCGCCCTCACACGCACGCTCCCCCTAAAGCGTTGCCGTACCCTCACCTGGACCCTAAACCGTCCCCGTCCCCTAACCCTAAACCTAGCCCGAACCCTAACCCTAACCCTTCCCCGAAGCCTGACCCTCACCCGTCTCCTAATCCTAACCCGTACGCTAACACTAACCCGCGCCCTCACACGCACGCTCCCCGTAAAGCGTTGCCGTACCCTCACCTGGACCCTAAACCGTCCCCGTCCCCTAACCCTAACCCTAGCCCGAACCCTAACCCTAACCCTTGCCCGAAGCCTGACCCTCACCCGTCCCCTAATCCTAACCCGTACGCTAACACTAACCCGCGCCCTCACACGCACGCTCCCCCTAAAGCGTTGCCGTACCCTCACCTGGACCCGAAACCGTCCCCGTCCCCTAACCCTAACCCTAGCCCGAACCCTAACCTTAACCCTTCCCCGAAGCCTGACCCTCACCCGTCCCCTAATCCTAACCCGTACGCTAACACTAACCCGCGCCCTCACACGCACGGTCCCCCTAAAGCGTTGCCGTACCCTCACCTGGACCCGAAACCGTCCCCGTCCCCTAACCCTAACCCTAGACCGAACCGTAACCCTAACCCTTCCCCGAAGCCTGACCCTCAACCGTCCCCTAATCCTAACCCGTACGCTAACACTAACCCGTGCCCTCACACGCATGCTCCACCTAAAGCGTTGCCGTACCCTCACCTGGACCCGAAACCGTCCCCGTCCCCTAACCCTAACCCTAGCCCGAACCCTAACCCTAACCCTTCCCCGAAGCCTGACCCTCACCCGTCCCCTAATCTTAACCCGTACGCTAACACTAACCCGCGCCCTCACACGCACTCTCCCCCTAAAGCGTTGCCGTACCCTCACCTGGACCCTAAACCGTCCCCGTCCCCTAACCCTAACCCTAGCCCGAACCCTAACCCTAACCCATCCCCGAAGCCTGACCCTCACCCGTCCCCTAATCCTAACCCGTACGCTAACACTAACCCGCGCCCTCACACGCACGCTCCCCCTAAAGCGTTGCCGTACCCTCACCTGGACCCGAAACCGTCCCCGTCCCCTAACCCTAACCCTAGCCCGAACCCTAACCCTAACCCTTCCCCGAAGCCGGACCCTCACCCGTCCCCTAATCCTAACCCGTACGCTAACACTAACCCGCACCCTCACACGCACGCTCCCCCTAAAGCGTTGCCGTACCCTCACCTGGACCCTAAACCGTCCCCGTCCCCTAACCCTAACCCTAGCCCGAACCCTAACCCTAACCATTCCCCGAAGCCTGACCCTCACCCGTCCCCTAATCCTAACCCGTACGCTAACACTAACCCGCGCCCTCACACGCACGCTCCCCCTAAAGCGTTGCCGTACCCTCACCTGGACCCTAAACCGTCCCCGTACCCTTACTCTAACCCTAGCCCGAACCCTAACCCTAACCCTTCCCCGAAGCCTGACCCTCACCCGTCCCCTAATCCTAACCCGTACGCTAACACTAACCCGCGCCCTCACACGCACGCTCCCCCTAAAGCGTTGCCGTACCCTCACCTGGACCCTAAACCGTCCCCGTCCCCTAACCCTAACCCTAGCCCGAACCCTAACCCTAACCCTTCCCCGAAGCCTGACCCTCACCCGTCCCCTAATCCTAACCCGTACGCTAACACTAACCCACGCCCTCACACGCACGCTCCCCCTAAAGCGTTGCCGTACCCTCACCTGGACCCTAAACCGTCCCCGTCCCCTAAACCTAACCCTAGCCCGAACCCTAACCCTAACCCTTCCCCGAAGCCTGACCCTCACCCGTCCCCTAATCCTAAGCCGTACGCTAACACTAACCCGCGCCCTCACACGCACGCTCCCCCTAAAGCGTTGCCGTACCCTCACCTGGACCCGAAACCGTCCCCGTCCCCTAACCCTAACCCTAGCCCGAACCCTAACCCTAACCCTTCCCCGAAGCCTGACCCTCACCCGTCCCCTAATCCTAACCCGTACGCTAACACTAACCCGCGCCCTCACACGCACGCTCCCCCTAAATCGTTGCCGTTCCCTCACCTGGACCCTAAACCTTCCCCATCCCCTAACCCTAACCCTAGCCGGAACCCTAAACCTAACCATTCCCCGAAGCCTGACCCTCACCCGTCCCGTAATCCTAACCCGTACGCTAACACTAACCCGCGACCTCACACGCACGCTCCCCCTAAAGCGTTGCCGTACCCTCACCTGGACCCGAAACCGTCCCCGTCCCCTAACACTAACCCTAGCCCGAACCCTAACCCTAACCCTTCCCCGAAGCCTGACCCTCACCCGTCCCCTAATCCTAACCCGTACGCTAACACTAACCCGCGCCCTCACACGCACGCTCCCCCTAAAGCGTTGCCGTACCCTCACCTGGACCCTAAACCGTCCCCGTCCCCTAACCCTAACCCTAGCCCGAACCCTAACCCTAACCCTTCCCCGAAGCCTGACCCTCACCCGTCCCCTAATCCTAAGCCGTACGCTACCACTAACCCGCGCCCTCACACGCACGCTCCCCCTAAAGCGTTGCCGTACCCTCACCTGGACCCTAAACCGTCCCCGTCCCCTAACCCTAACCCTAGCCCGAACCCTAACCTTAACCCTTCCCCGAAGCCTGACCCTCACCCGTCCCCTAATCCTAACCCGTACGCTAGCACTAACCCGCGCCCTCACACGCACGGGCCCCCTAAAGCGTTGCCGTACCCTCACCTGGACCCTAAACCGTCCCCGTCCCCTAACCCTAACCCTAGCCCGAACCCTAACCCTAACCCTTCCCCGAAGCCTGAACCTCACCCGTCCCCTAATCCTAACCCGTACGCTAACACTAACCCGCGCCCTCACACGCACGCTCCACCTAAAGCGTTGCCGTACCCTCACCTGGACCCGAAACCGTCCCCGTCCCCTAACCCTAACCCTAGCCCGAACCCTAACCCTAACCCTTCCCCGAAGCCGGACCCTCACCCGTCCCCTAATCTTAACCCGTACGCTAACACTAACCCACGCCCTCACACGCACGCTCCCCCTAAAGCGTTGCCGTACCCTCACCTGGACCCTAAACCGTCCCCGTCCCCTAACCCTAACCCTAGCCCGAACCCTAACCCTAACCCATCCCCGAAGCCTGACCCTCACCCGTCCCATAATCCTAACCCGTACGCTAACACTAACCCGCGCCCTCACACGCACGCTCCCCCTAAAGCGTTGCCGTACCCTCACCTGGACCCTAAACCGTCCCCGTCCCCTAACCCTAACCCTAGCCCGAACCCTAACCCTAACCCTTCCCCGAACCGGACCCTCACCCGTCCCCTAATCCTAACCCGTACGCTAACACTAACCCGCGCCCTCACACGCACGCTCCCCCTAAAGCGTTGCCGTACCCTCACCTGGACCCTAAACCGTCCCCGTCCCCTAACCCTAACCCTAGCCCGAACCCTAACCCTAACCCTTCCCCGAAGCCTGACCCTCACCCGTCCCCTAATCCTAACCCGTACGCTAACACTAACCCGCGCCCTCACATGCACGCTCCTCCTAAAGCGTTGCCGTACCCTCACCTGGACCCTAAACCGTCCCCGTACCCTAACCCTAACCCTAGCCCGAACCCTAACCCTAACCCTTCCCCGAAGCCTGACCCTCACCCGTCCCCTAATCCTAACCCGTACGCTAACACTAACCCGCACCCTCACATGCACGCTCCCCCTAAAGCGTTGCCGTACCCTCACCTGGACCCTAAACCGTCCCCGTCCCCTAACCCTAACCCTAGCCCGAACCCTAACCCTAACCCTTCCCAGAAGCCTGACCCTCACCCGTCCCCTAATCCTAACCCGTACGCTAACACTAACCCGCGCCCTCACACGCACGCTCCCCCTAAAGCGTTGCCGTACCCTCACCTGGACCCTAAACCGTCCCCTAACCCTAACCCTAGCCCGAACCCTAACCCTAACCCTTCCCCGAAGCCTGACCCTCACCCGTCCCCTAATCCTAAGCCGTACGCTACCACTAACCCGCGCCCTCACACGCACGCTCCCCCTAAAGCGTTGCCGTACCCTCACCTGGACCCTAAACCGTCCCCATCCCCTAACCCTAAACCTAGCCCGAACCCTAACCCTAACCCTTCCCCGAAGCCTGACCCTCACCCGTCTCCTAATCCTAACCCGTACGCTAACACTAACCCGCGCCCTCACACGCACGCTCCCCGTAAAGCGTTGCCGTACCCTCACCTGGACCCTAAACCGTCCCCGTCCCCTAACCCTAACCCTAGCCCGAACCCTAACCCTAACCCTTCCCCGAAGCCTGACCCTCACCCGTCCCCTAATCCTAACCCGTACGCTAACACTAACCCGCGCCCTCACACGCACGCTCCCCCTAAAGCGTTGCCGTACCCTCACCTGGACCCTAAACCGTCCCCGTCCCCTAACCCTAACCCTAGCCCGAACCCTAACCCTAACCCTTCCCCGAAGCCTGACCCTCACCCGTCCCCTAATCCTAAGCCGTACGCTAACACTAACCCGCGCCCTCACACGCACTCTCCCCCTAAAGCGTTGCCGTACCCTCACCTGGACCCTAAACCGTCCCCGTCCCCTAACCCTAACCCTAGCCCGAACCCTAACCCTAACCCTTCCCCGAAGCCTGACCCTCACCCGTCCCCTAATCCTAAGCCATACGCTAACACTAACGCGCGCCCTCACACGTACGCTCCCCCTAAAGCGTTGCCGTACCCTCACCTGGACCCTAAACCGTCCCCGTCCCCTAACCCTAACCCTAGCCCGAACCCTAACCCTAACCCTTCCCCGAAGCCTGACCCTCACCCGTCCCCTAATCCTAAGCCGAACGCTAACACTAACCCGCGCCCTCACACGCACGCTCCCCCTAAAGCGTTGCCGTACCCTCACCTGGACCCTAAACCGTCCCCGTCCCCTAACCCTAACCCTAGCCCGAACCCTAACCCTAACCCTTCCCCGAAGCCTGACCCTCACCCGTCTCCTAATCCTAAGCCGTTCGCTAACACTAACCCGCACCCTCACACGCACGCTCCCCCTAAAGCGTTGCCGTACCCTCACATGGACCCTAAACCGTCCCCGTCCCCTAACCCTAACCCTAGCCCGAACCCTAACCCTAACCCTTCCCAGAAGCCTGACCCTCACCCGTCCCCTAATCCTAACCCGTACGCTAACACTAACCCGCGCCCTCACATGCACGCTCCCCCTAAAGCGTTGCCGTACCCTCACCTGGACCCTAAACCGTCCCTGTCCCCTAACCCTAACCCTAGCCCGAACCCTAACCCTAACCCTTTCCCGAAGCCTGACCCTCACCCGTCCCCTCATCCTAAGCCGTACGCTAACACTAACCCGCGCCCTCACACGCACGCTCCCCCTAAAGCGTTGCCGTACCCTCACCTGGACCCTAAACCGTCCCCGTCCCCTAACCCTAACCCTAGCCCGAACCCTAACCCTAACCCTTCCCCGAAGCCTGACCCTCACCCGTCCCCTAATCCTAACCCGTACGCTAACACTAAACCGCGCCCTCTCACGCACGCTCCCCCTAAGGCGTTGCCGTACCCTCACCTGGACCCTAAACCATCCCCGTCCCCTAACCCTAACCCTAGCCCGAACCCTAACCCTAACCCTTCCCCGAAGCCTGACCCTCACCCGTCCCCTAATCCTAACCCGTACGCTAACACTAACCCGCGCCCTCACACGCACGCTCCCCCTAAAGCGTTGCCGTACCCTCACCTGGACCCGAAACCGTCCCCGTCCCCTAACCCTAACCCTAGCCCGAACCCTAACCCTAACCCTTCCCCGAAGCCTGACCCTCACCCGTCCCCTAATCCTAAGCCGTACGCTAACACTAACCCGCACCCTCACACGCACGCTCCCCCTAAAGCGTTGCCGTACCCTCACCTGGACCCGAAACCGTCCCCGTCCCCTAACCCTAACCCTAGCCCGAACCCTAACCCTAACCCTTCCCCGAAGCCTGACCCTCACCCGTCCCCTAATCCTATCCCGTACGCTAACACTAACCCGCGCCCTCACACATACGTTCCCCTAAAGCGTTGACGTACACTCACCTGGACCCTAAACCGTCCCCGTCCCCTAACCCTAACCCTAGCCCGAACCCTAACCCTAACCCTTCCCCGATGCCTGACCCTCACCCGTCCCCTAATCCTAACCCGTACGCTAACACTAACCCGCGTCCTCACACGCACGCTCCCCCTAAAGCGTTGCCGTACCCTCACCTGGACCCTAAACCGTCCCCGTCCCTTAACCCTTACCCTAGCCCGAACCCTAACCCTAACCCTTCCCCGAAGCCTGACCCTCACCCGTCCCCTAATCCTAACCCGTACGCTAACACTAACCCGCGCCCTCACACGCACGCTCCCCCTAAAGCGTTGCCGTACACTCACCTGGACCCTAAACCTTCCCCATCCCCTAACCCTAACCCTAGCCCGAACCCTAACCCTAACCCTTCCACGAAGCCTGACCCTCACCCGTCCCCTAATCCTAACCCGTACGCTATCACTAACCCGCGCCCTCACACGCACGCTCCCCCTAAAACGGTGCCGTACCCTCACCTGGACCCGAAACCGTCCCCGTCCCCTAACCCTAACCCTAGCCCGAACCCTAACCCTAACCCTTCCCCGAAGCCTGACCCTCAACCGTCCCCTAATCCTAAGCCGTACGCTAACACTAACGCGCGCCCTCACACGCACGCTCCCCCTAAAGCGTTGCCGTACCCTCTCCTGGACCCTAAACCGTCCCCGTCCCCTAACCCTAACCCTAGCCCGAACCCTAACCCTAACCCTTCCCCGAAGCCTGACCCTCACCCGTCCCCTAATCCTAACCCGTACGCTAACACTAACCCGCGCCCTCACACGCACGCTCCCCCTAAAGCATTGCCGTACCCTCACCTGGACCCGAAACCGTCCCCGTCCCCTAACCCTAACCCTAGCCCAAACCCTAACCCTAACCCTTCCCAGAAGCCTGACCCTCACCCGTCCCCTAATCCTAAGCCGCACGCTAACACTAACCCGCGCCCTCACACGCACGCTCCCCCTAAAGCGTTGCCGTACCCTCACTTGGACCCTAAACCGTCCCCGTCCCCTAACCCTAACCCTAGCCCGAACCCTAACCCTAACCCTTCCCCGAAGCCTGACCCTCACCCGTCCCCTAATCCTAAGCCGTACGCTAACACTAACGCGCGTACTCACACGCACGCTCCCCCTAAAGCGTTGCCGTACCCTCTCCTGGACCCTAAACCGTCCCCGTACCCTAACCCTAACCCTAGCCCGAACCCTAACCCTAACCCTTCCCCGAACCCTGACCCTCACCCGTCCCCTAATCCTAACCCGTACGCTAACACTAACCCGCGCCCTCACACGCACGCTCCCCCTAAAGCGTTGCCGTACCCTCACCTGGACCCGAAACCGTCCCCGTCCCCTAACCCTAACCCTAGCCCGAACCCTAACCCTAACCCTTCCCCGAAGCCTGACCCTCACCCGTCCCCTAATCCTAACCCGTACGCTAACACTAACCCGCGCCCTCACACACACGCTCCCCCTAAAGCGTTGCCGTACCCTCACCTGGACCCTAAACCGTCCCCGTCCCCTAACCCTAACCCTAGCCCAAACCCTAACCCTAACCCTTCCCAGAAGCCTGACCCTCACCCGTCCCCTAATCCTAAGCCGTACGCTAACACTAACGCGCGCCCTCACACGCACGCTCCCCCTAAAGCGTTGCCGTACCCTCTCCTGGACCCTAAACCGTCCCCGTACCCTAACCCTAACCCTAGCCCGAACCCTAACCCTAACCCTAACCCTAACCCTAACCCTAGCCCGAACCCTAACCCTAACCCTTCCCCGAAGCCTGACCCTCACCCGTCCCCTAATCCTAAGCCGCACGCTAACACTAACGCGCGCCCTCACACGCACGCTCCCCCTAAAGCGTTGCCGTACCCTCACGTGGACCCTAAACCGTCCCCGTCCCCTAACCCTAACCCTAGCCCGAACCCTAACCCTAACCCTTCCCCGAAGCCTGACCCTCACCCGTCCCCTAATCCTAACCCGTACGCTAACACTAACGCGTGCCCTCACATGCACGCTCCCCCTAAAGCGTTGCCGTACCCTCACCTGGACCCGAAACCGTCCCCGTCCCCTAACCCTAACCCTAGCCCGAACCCTAACCCTAACCCTTCCCCGAAGCCTGACCCTCACCCGTCCCCTAATCCTAACCCGTACGCTAACACTAACCCGCGCCCTCACACGCACGCTCGCCCTAAAGCGTTGCCGTACCCTCACCTGGACCCTAAACCGTCCCCGTCCCCTAACCCTAACCCTAGCCCAAACCCTAACCCTAACCCTTCCCCGAAGCCTGACCCTCACCCGTCCCCTAATCCTAACCCGTACGCTAACACTAACCCGCGCCCTCACACGCACGCTCCCCCTAAAGCGTTGCCGTACCCTCACCTGAACCCTAAACCGTAACCGTCCCCTAACCTTAACCCTAGCCCGAACCCTAACCCTAACCCTTCCCCGAAGCCTGACCCTCACCCGTCCCCTAATCCTAACCCGTACGCTAACACTAACCCGCGCCCTCACACGCTCACTCCCCCTAAAGCGTTGCCGTACCCTCACCTGGACCCTAAACCGTCCCCGTCCCCTAACTCTAACCCTAGCCCGAACCCTAACCCTAACCCTTCCCCGAAGCCTGACCCTCACCCGTCCCCTAATCCTAACCCGTACGCTAACACTAACCCGCGCCCTCACACGCACGCTCCCCCTAAAGCGTTGCCGTACCCTCACGTGGACCCTAAACCGTCCCCGTCCCCTAACCCTAACCCTAGCCCGAACCCTAACCCTAACCCTTTCCCGAAGCCTGACCCTCACCCGTCCCCTAATCCTAAGCCGTACGCTAACACTAACGCGCGCCCTCACACGCACGCTCCCCCTAAAGCGTTGCCGTACCCTCTACTGGACCCTAAACCGTCCCCGTACCCTAACCCTAACCCTAGCCCGAACCCTAACCCTAACCCTTCCCCGAAGCCTGACCCTCACCCGTCCCCTAATCCTAACCCGTACGCTAACACTAACGCGTGCCCTCACACGCACGCTCCCCCTAAAGCGTTGCCGTACCCTCACCTGGACCCGAAACCGTCCCCGTCCCCTAACCCTAACCCTAGCCCGAACCCTAACCCTAACCCTTCCCCGAAGCCTGACCCTCACCCGTCCCCTAATCCTAACCCGTACGCTAACACTAACCCGCGCCCTCACACGCACGCTCCCCGTAAAGCGTTGCCGTACCCTCACCTGGACCCTAAACCGTCCCCGTCCCCTAACCCTAACCCTAGCCCGAACCCTAACCCTAACCCTTCCCCGAAGCCTGACCCTCACCCGTCCCCTAATCCTAACCCGTACGCTAACACTAACCCGCGCCCTCACACGCACGCTCCCCCTAAAGCGTTGCCGTACCCTCACCTGGACCCTAAACCGTCCCCGTCCCCTAACCCTAACCGTAGCCCGAACCCTAACCCTAACACTTCCCCGAAGCCTGACCCTCACCCGTCCCCTAATCCTAACCCGTACGCTAACACTAACCCGCGCCCTCACACGCACGCGCCCCCTAAAGCGTTGCCGTACCCTCACCTGAACCCTAAACCGTAACCGTCCCCTAACATTAACCCTAACCCGAACCCTAACCCTAACACTTCCCCGAAGCCTGACCCTCACCCGTCCCCTAATCCTAACCCGTACGCTAACACTAACCCGCGCCCTCACACGCTCACTCCCCCTAAAGCGTTGCCGTACCCTCACCTGGACCCTAAACCGTCCCCGTCCCCTAACCCTAACCCTAGCCCGAACCCTAACCCTAACCCTTCCCCGAAGCCTGACCCTCACCCATCCCCTAATCCTAACCCGTACGCTAACACTAACACGCGCCCACACACGCACGCTCCCCCTAAAGCGTTGCCGTACCCTCACCTGGACCCTAAACCGTCCCCGTCCCCTAACCCTAACCCTAGCCCGAACCCTAACCCTAACCCTTCCCAGAAGCCTGACCCTCACCCGTCCCCTAATCCTAACCCGTACGCTAACACTAACCCGCGCCCTCACACGTACGCTCCCCCTAAAGCGTTGCCGTACCCTCACCTAGACCCTAAACCGTCCCCGTCCCCTAACCCTAACCCTAGCCCGAACCCTAACCCTAATCCTTCCCCGATGCCTGACCCTCACCCGTCCCCTAATCCTAACCCGTACGCTAACACTAACCCGCGTCCTCACACGCACGCTCCCCCTAAAGCGTTGCCGTACCCTCACCTGGACCCTAAACCGTCCCCGTCCCTTAACCCTTACCCTAGCCCAAACCCTAACCCTAAACCTTCCCCGAAGCCTGACCCTCACCCGTCCCCTAATCCTAACCCGTACGCTAACACTAACCCACGCCCTCACACGCACGCTCCCCCTAAAGCGTTGCCGTACCCTCACCTGGACCCTAAACCTTCCCCATCCCCTAACCCTAACCCTAGCCCGAACCCTAACCCTAACCCTTCCCCGAAGCCTGACCCTCACCCGTCCCCTAATCCTAACCCGTACGCTAACACTAACCCGCGCCCTCACACGCACGCTCCCCCTAAAGCGTTGCCGTACCCTCACCTGGACCCTAAACCGTCCCCGTCCCCTAACCCTAACCCTAGCCCGAACCCTAACCCTAACCCTTCCCCGAAGCCTGACCCTCACCCGTCCCCTAATCCTAACGCGTACGCTAACACTAACACGCGCCCTCACACGCACGCTCCCCCTAAAGCGTTGCCATACCCTCACCTGGACCCTAAACCGTCCCCATCCCCTAACCCTAACCCTAGCCCGAACCCTAACCCTAACCCTTCCCCGAAGCCTGACCCTCACCCGTCCCCTAATCCTAACCCGTACGCTAACACTAACCCGCGCCCTCACACGCACGCTCCCCCTAAAGCGTTGCCGTACCCTCACCTGGACCCTAAAACGTCCCCGTCCCCTAACCCTAACCCTAGCCCGAACCCTAACCCTAACCCTTCCCCGAAGCCTGACCCTCACCCGTCCCCTAATCCTAACCCGTACGCTAACACTAACCCGCGCCCTCACACGCACGCTCCCCCTAAAGCGTTGCCGTACCATCACCTGGACCCTAAACCGTCCCCGTCCCCTAACCCTAACCCTAGCCCGAACCCTAACCCTAACCCTTCCCCGAAGCCTGACCCTCACCCGTCCCCTAATCCTAAGCCGCACGCTAACACTAACGCGCGCCCTCACACGCACGCTCCCCCTAAAGCGTTGCCGTACCCTCACTTGGACCCTAAACCGTCCCCGTCCCCTAACCCTAACCCTAGCCCGAACCCTAACCCTAACCCTTCCCCGAAGCCTGACCCTCACCCATCCCCTAATCCTAAGCCGTACGCTAACACTAACGCGCGCCCTCACACGCACGCTCCCCCTAAAGCGTTGCCGTACCCTCTCCTGGACCCTAAACCGTCCCCGTCCCCTAACCCTAACCCTAGCCCGAACCCTAACCCTAACCCTTCCCCGAAGCCTGACCCTCACCCGTCCCCTAATCCTAACCCGTACGCTAACACTAACGCGTGCCCTCACACGCACGCTCCCCCTAAAGCGTTGCCGTACCCTCACCTGGACCCGAAACCGTCCCCGTCCCCTAACCCTAACCCTAGCCCGAACCCTAACCCTAACCCTTCCCCGAAGCCTGACCCTCACCCGTCCCCTAATCCTAACCCGTACGCTAACACTAACCCGCGCCCTCACACGCACGCTCCCCCTAAAGCGTTGCCGTACCCTCACCTGGACCCTAAACCGTCCCCGTCCCCTAACCCTAACCCTAGCCCGAACCCTAACCCTAACCCTTCCCCGAAGCCTGACCCTCACCCGTCCCCTAATCCTAACCCGTACGCTAACACTAACCCGCGCCCTCACACGCACGCTCCCCCTAAAGCGTTGCCGTACCCTCACCTGGACCCTAAACCGTCCCCGTACCCTTACTCTAACCCTAGCCCGAACCCTAACCCTAACCCTTCCCCGAAGCCTGACCCTCACCCGTCCCCTAATCCTAACCCGTACGCTAACACTAACCTGCGCCCTCACACGCACGCTCCCCCTAAAGCGTTGCCGTACCCTCACCTGGACCCTAAACCGTCCCCGTCCACTAACCCTAACCCGAACCCTAACCCTAACCCTTCCCCGAAGCCTGACCCTCATCCGTCCCCTAATCCTAACCCGTACGCTAACACTAACCCACGCCCTCACACGCACGCTCCCCCTAAAGCGTTGCCGTACCCTCACCTGGACCCTAAACCGTCCCCGTCCCCTAACCCTAACCCTAGCCCGAACCCTAACCCTAACCCTTCCCCGAAGCCTGACCCTCACCCGTCCCCTAATCCTAAGCCGTACGCTAACACTAACCCGCGCCCTCACACGCACGCTCCCCCTAAAGCGTTGCCGTACCCTCACCTGGACCCGAAACCTTCCCCGTCCCCTAACCCTAACCCTAGCCCGAACCCTAACCGTAACCCTTTCCCGAAGCCTGACCCTCACCCGTCCCCTAATCCTAACCCGTACGCTAACACTAACCCGCGCCCTCACACGCACGCTCCCCCTAAATCGTTACCGTTCCCTCACCTGGACCCTAAACCTTCCCCATCCCCTAACCCTAACCCTAGCCGGAACCCTAACCCTAACCATTCCCCGAAGCCTGACCCTCACCCGTCCCCTAATCCTAACCCGTACGCTAACACTAACCCGCGCCCTCACACGCACGCTCCCCCTAAAGCGTTGCCGTACCCTCACCTGGACCCTAAACCGTCCCCGTCCCCTAACCCTGACCCTAGCCCGAACCCTAACCGTAACCCTTCCCCGAAGCCTGACCCTCACCCGTCCCCTAATCCTAACCCGTACGCTAACACTAACCCGCGCCCTCACACGCACGCTCCCCCTAAAGCGTTGCCGTACCCTCACCTGGACCCTAAACCGTCCCCGTCCCCTAACCCTAACCCTAGCCCGAACCCTAACCCTAACACTTCCCCGAAGCCTGACCCTCACCCGTCCCCTAATCCTAAGCCGTACGCTAACACTAACACGCGCCCTCACACGCACGCTCCCCCTAAAGCGTTGCCGTACCCTCACCTGGACCCTAAACCGTCCCCGTCCCCTAACCCTAACCCTAGCCCGAACCCTAACCCTAACCCTTCCCAGAAGCCTGACCCTCACCCGTCCCCTAATCCTAACCCGTACGCTAACACTCACGCGCGCCCTCACACGTACGCTCCCCCTAAAGCGTTGCCGTACCCTCACCTGGACCCTAAACCGTCCCCGTCCCCTAACCCTAACCCTAGCCCGAACCCTAACCCTAACCCTTCCCCGAAGCCTGACCCTCACCCGTCCCCTAATCCTAAGCCGAACGCTAACACTAACCCGCGCCCTCACACGCACGCTCCCCCTAAAGCGTTGCTGTACCCTCACCTGGACCCTAAACCGTCCCCGTCCCCTAACCCTAACCCTAGCCCGAACCCTAACCCTAACCCTTCCCCGAAGCCTGACCCTCACCCGTCCCCTAATCCTAAGCCGTTCGCTAACACTAACCGGCACCCTCACACGCACGCTCCCCCTAAAGCGTTGCCGTACCCTCACCTGGACCCTAAACCGTCCCCGTCCCCTAACCCTAACCCTAGCCCGAACCCTAACCCTAACCCTTCCCAGAAGCCTGACCCTCACCCGTCCCCTAATCCTAACCCGTACGCTAACACTAACCCGCGCCCTCACATGCACGCTCCCCCTAAAGCGTTGCCGTACCCTCACCTGGACCCTAAACCGTCCCTGTCCCCTAACCCTAACCCTAGCCCGAACCCTAACCCTAACCCTTTCCCGAAGCCTGACCCTCACCCGTCCCCTCATCCTAAGCCGTACGCTAACACTAACCCGCGCCCTCACACGCACGCTCCCCCTAAAGCGTTGCCGTACCCTCACCTGGACCCTAAACCGTCCCCGTCCCCTAACCCTAACCCTAGCCCGAACCCTAACCCTAACCCTTCCCCGAAGCCTGACCCTCACCCGTCCCCTAATCCTAACCCGTACGCTAACACTAAACCGCGCCCTCTCACGCACGCTCCCCCTAAGGCGTTGCCGTACCCTCACCTGGACCCTAAACCATCCCCGTCCCCTAACCCTAACCCTAGCCCGAACCCTAACCCTAACCCTTCCCCGAAGCCTGACCCTCACCCGTCCCCTAATCCTAACCCGTACGCTAACACTAACCCGCGCCCTCACACGCACGCTCCCCCTAAAGCGTTGCCGTACCCTCACCTGGACCCGAAACCGTCCCCGTCCCCTAACCCTAACCCTAGCCCGAACCCTAACCCTAACCCTTCCCCGAAGCCTGACCCTCACCCGTCCCCTAATCCTAAGCCGTACGCTAACACTAACCCGCACCCTCACACGCACGCTCCCCCTAAAGCGTTGCCGTACCCTCACCTGGACCCGAAATCGTCCCCGTCCCCTAACCCTAACCCTAGCCCGAACCCTAACCCTAACCCTTCCCCGAAGCCTGACCCTCACCCGTCCCCTAATCCTATCCCGTACGCTAACACTAACCCGCGCCCTCACACATACGTTCCCCTAAAGCGTTGACGTACACTCACCTGGACCCTAAACCGTCCCCGTCCCCTAACCCTAACCCTAGCCCGAACCCTAACCCTAACCCTTCCCCGATGCCTGACCCTCACCCGTCCCCTAATCCTAACCCGTACGCTAACACTAACCCGCGTCCTCACACGCACGCTCCCCCTAAAGCGTTGCCGTACCCTCACCTGGACCCTAAACCGTCCCCGTCCCTTAACCCTTACCCTAGCCCGAACCCTAACCCTAACCCTTCCCCGAAGCCTGACCCTCACCCGTCCCCTAATCCTAACCCGTACGCTAACACTAACCCGCGCCCTCACACGCACGCTCCCCCTAAAGCGTTGCCGTACACTCACCTGGACCCTAAACCTTCCCCATCCCCTAACCCTAACCCTAGCCCGAACCCTAACCCTAACCCTTCCACGAAGCCTGACCCTCACCCGTCCCCTAATCCTAACCCGTACGCTATCACTAACCCGCGCCCTCACACGCACGCTCCCCCTAAAACGGTGCCGTACCCTCACCTGGACCCGAAACCGTCCCCGTCCCCTAACCCTAACCCTAGCCCGAACCCTAACCCTAACCCTTCCCCGAAGCCTGACCCTCAACCGTCCCCTAATCCTAAGCCGTACGCTAACACTAACGCGCGCCCTCACACGCACGCTCCCCCTAAAGCGTTGCCGTACCCTCTCCTGGACCCTAAACCGTCCCCGTCCCCTAACCCTAACCCTAGCCCGAACCCTAACCCTAACCCTTCCCCGAAGCCTGACCCTCACCCGTCCCCTAATCCTAACCCGTACGCTAACACTAACCCGCGCCCTCACACGCACGCTCCCCCTAAAGCATTGCCGTACCCTCACCTGGACCCGAAACCGTCCCCGTCCCCTAACCCTAACCCTAGCCCAAACCCTAACCCTAACCCTTCCCAGTAGCCTGACCCTCACCCGTCCCCTAATCCTAAGCCGCACGCTAACACTAACCCGCGCCCTCACACGCACGCTCCCCCTAAAGCGTTGCCGTACCCTCACTTGGACCCTAAACCGTCCCCGTCCCCTAACCCTAACCCTAGCCCGAACCCTAACCCTAACCCTTCCCCGAAGCCTGACCCTCACCCGTCCCCTAATCCTAAGCCGTACGCTAACACTAACGCGCGTACTCACACGCACGCTCCCCCTAAAGCGTTGCCGTACCCTCTCCTGGACCCTAAACCGTCCCCGTACCCTAACCCTAACCCTAGCCCGAACCCTAACCCTAACCCTTCCCCGAACCCTGACCCTCACCCGTCCCCTAATCCTAACCCGTACGCTAACACTAACCCGCGCCCTCACACGCACGCTCCCCCTAAAGCGTTGCCGTACCCTCACCTGGACCCGAAACCGTCCCCGTCCCCTAACCCTAACCCTAGCCCGAACCCTAACCCTAACCCTTCCCCGAAGCCTGACCCTCACCCGTCCCCTAATCCTAACCCGTACGCTAACACTAACCCGCGCCCTCACACACACGCTCCCCCTAAAGCGTTGCCGTACCCTCACCTGGACCCTAAACCGTCCCCGTCCCCTAACCCTAACCCTAGCCCAAACCCTAACCCTAACCCTTCCCAGAAGCCTGACCCTCACCCGTCCCCTAATCCTAAGCCGTACGCTAACACTAACGCGCGCCCTCACACGCACGCTCCCCCTAAAGCGTTGCCGTACCCTCTCCTGGACCCTAAACCGTCCCCGTACCCTAACCCTAACCCTAGCCCGAACCCTAACCCTAACCCTAACCCTAACCCTAACCCTAGCCCGAACCCTAACCCTAACCCTTCCCCGAAGCCTGACCCTCACCCGTCCCCTAATCCTAAGCCGCACGCTAACACTAACGCGCGCCCTCACACGCACGCTCCCCCTAAAGCGTTGCCGTACCCTCACGTGGACCCTAAACCGTCCCCGTCCCCTAACCCTAACCCTAGCCCGAACCCTAACCCTAACCCTTCCCCGAAGCCTGACCCTCACCCGTCCCCTAATCCTAACCCGTACGCTAACACTAACGCGTGCCCTCACACGCACGCTCCCCCTAAAGCGTTGCCGTACCCTCACCTGGACCCGAAACCGTCCCCGTCCCCTAACCCTAACCCTAGCCCGAACCCTAACCCTAACCCTTCCCCGAAGCCTGACCCTCACCCGTCCCCTAATCCTAACCCGTACGCTAACACTAACCCGCGCCCTCACACGCACGCTCGCCCTAAAGCGTTGCCGTACCCTCACCTGGACCCTAAACCGTCCCCGTCCCCTAACCCTAACCCTAGCCCAAACCCTAACCCTAACCCTTCCCCGAAGCCTGACCCTCACCCGTCCCCTAATCCTAACCCGTACGCTAACACTAACCCGCGCCCTCACACGCACGCTCCCCCTAAAGCGTTGCCGTACCCTCACCTGAACCCTAAACCGTAACCGTCCCCTAACCTTAACCCTAGCCCGAACCCTAACCCTAACCCTTCCCCGAAGCCTGACCCTCACCCGTCCCCTAATCCTAACCCGTACGCTAACACTAACCCGCGCCCTCACACGCTCACTCCCCCTAAAGCGTTGCCGTACCCTCACCTGGACCCTAAACCGTCCCCGTCCCCTAACTCTAACCCTAGCCCGAACCCTAACCCTAACCCTTCCCCGAAGCCTGACCCTCACCCGTCCCCTAATCCTAACCCGTACGCTAACACTAACCCGCGCCCTCACACGCACGCTCCCCCTAAAGCGTTGCCGTACCCTCACGTGGACCCTAAACCGTCCCCGTCCCCTAACCCTAACCCTAGCCCGAACCCTAACCCTAACCCTTTCCCGAAGCCTGACCCTCACCCGTCCCCTAATCCTAAGCCGTACGCTAACACTAACGCGCGCCCTCACACGCACGCTCCCCCTAAAGCGTTGCCGTACCCTCTACTGGACCCTAAACCGTCCCCGTACCCTAACCCTAACCCTAGCCCGAACCCTAACCCTAACCCTTCCCCGAAGCCTGACCCTCACCCGTCCCCTAATCCTAACCCGTACGCTAACACTAACGCGTGCCCTCACACGCACGCTCCCCCTAAAGCGTTGCCGTACCCTCACCTGGACCCGAAACCGTCCCCGTCCCCTAACCCTAACCCTAGCCCGAACCCTAACCCTAACCCTTCCCCGAAGCCTGACCCTCACCCGTCCCCTAATCCTAACCCGTACGCTAACACTAACCCGCGCCCTCACACGCACGCTCCCCGTAAAGCGTTGCCGTACCCTCACCTGGACCCTAAACCGTCCCCGTCCCCTAACCCTAACCCTAGCCCGAACCCTAACCCTAACCCTTCCCCGAAGCCTGACCCTCACCCGTCCCCTAATCCTAACCCGTACGCTAACACTAACCCGCGCCCTCACACGCACGCTCCCCCTAAAGCGTTGCCGTACCCTCACCTGGACCCTAAACCGTCCCCGTCCCCTAACCCTAACCGTAGCCCGAACCCTAACCCTAACACTTCCCCGAAGCCTGACCCTCACCCGTCCCCTAATCCTAACCCGTACGCTAACACTAACCCGCGCCCTCACACGCACGCGCCCCCTAAAGCGTTGCCGTACCCTCACCTGAACCCTAAACCGTAACCGTCCCCCTAACATTAACCCTAACCCGAACCCTAACCCTAACACTTCCCCGAAGCCTGACCCTCACCCGTCCCCTAATCCTAACCCGTACGCTAACACTAACCCGCGCCCTCACACGCTCACTCCCCCTAAAGCGTTGCCGTACCCTCACCTGGACCCTAAACCGTCCCCGTCCCCTAACCCTAACCCTAGCCCGAACCCTAACCCTAACCCTTCCCCGAAGCCTGACCCTCACCCATCCCCTAATCCTAACCCGTACGCTAACACTAACACGCGCCCACACACGCACGCTCCCCCTAAAGCGTTGCCGTACCCTCACCTGGACCCTAAACCGTCCCCGTCCCCTAACCCTAACCCTAGCCCGAACCCTAACCCTAACCCTTCCCAGAAGCCTGACCCTCACCCGTCCCCTAATCCTAACCCGTACGCTAACACTAACCCGCGCCCTCACACGTACGCTCCCCCTAAAGCGTTGCCGTACCCTCACCTAGACCCTAAACCGTCCCCGTCCCCTAACCCTAACCCTAGCCCGAACCCTAACCCTAATCCTTCCCCGATGCCTGACCCTCACCCGTCCCCTAATCCTAACCCGTACGCTAACACTAACCCGCGTCCTCACACGCACGCTCCCCCTAAAGCGTTGCCGTACCCTCACCTGGACCCTAAACCGTCCCCGTCCCCTAA